>NW_026555170.1:657083-1314166 GCF_021234165.1 Pteronotus mesoamericanus
CATGGACAAAACCAAAGGGGAAGAGTTGAGGGAGGGAGGGAGGGGGCATGGGAAAGTGGTGGAGGGTAGGCAGAGACAAATGCATTTGAAAAATTAAATAAATTAATTTTTTAAAAAAGACAAAAAAAATCACTTCTCTTTCCTCTAGATATCTCTTATGCTTTTCTTCCTTTATTTTATTCCCTCTTATTCCCCTCCTACTTATATTAATCTTTGTTTATTATTGTAGATAGTGCTGTGGTGGATCTTTCTCTCCAATTTTGTTCCTATTTTTTTCCTTCTCTCCCTCACTAATGTATTTATTTATTTATTTCTAAATTTCTGTTTAAACTTAATACTATATGTATTCCTTCTCTTACTGCATTTCACCTCTTCCCTCCCTTTTTTATTTATTAGGTAAATTTTTATTTCTTTCTCTCTTCATCTTGTTCCTATTCTCTACTGTTATTATTGTTCCTCCCTCTACCCTCACAAAGTCATTTTTCTTCAGTTAGTCATCTGTTATTCATTTTTACTTTCTTATAATGGTCTTAATATCCCTACACCTTAATTAATACTGACCCATTTTTTGTTGATAGTGTGATTATGGGTGGGAGCTAATTTTGTGGGTGTGGCTTTTTTCCCTGCGCTGTTTGGTTTTGATCTGGCAACACCTGTACAACAGCATACAAGACGTGGTGGGTGAAGTGGCTCTTAGTTAGCCCACCAAAGAACAACCCAACAACAACCAAAACCCAATTACAAACAAGAGCCCACATAAATGGCATAAAGGGCATCCCAAGAGTATCAAGTTCAGGGGATCAAGGAGACTGCACCACTGAATCCCACAGGTCTCCTACCACAGAAGGTCACAAAAAAAAATACAGGGAATCAAAGCAAATTTAAGAAGCAGAAACAGACAAGAAGAGTCCCCTAAACTAGGGAGACAAAGAAACAATCCCCAATCAAAAGAAAATGAGGAATCTCCAGACTGTTAATCTCCAGAAACTGAGGCAAGCAAACTGTCATACATTGAGTTCAAAATAATAGTTATAAGGATGCTCAATGAGCTCAGTGAGAACTACAAAGAATTCCAAGGAAGCTACAAGGAACTTACTGCAAACTACACGAACATGAAAAAGACATAGAAACTATCAATAGGAACCAGTAGGAAATAAAGAACACAATATCTGAAATGAAGAACACAGTAGAAAGAATTAAAAGCAGGCTGGAGGATCGAATCAGCAAGCTGGAGGTCAAGGCAGAAAAAAATTCCCAGGCAGAGCAACAAAATGAAAAAAGACACATACACAAAAGAAAAAATCAAAGAGGGGCTAAGGAAGCTGCAGAACAACATGAAACATAATAACATCCATATCATAGGCAGAAGAGGAGCAAAGGGTAGAAAACCTACTTGAAAAAGTTATGACAGAAAACTTTATTAAACCGATGAAAGAAAAAGTTACTCAAGTCCAGGAAACACAGAGAGCCCCAATCAAGATGTACCCAAAGAGGCCCACTCCAAGACACATCATAGTTAAAATGGCAAATTTCAAAGAGAGAATCTTTAAGGGAGAAACAGGGAATAATATACAAGGGAGCTGGCAACTGACTTCTCAACAGAAACACTACAAGCCAGAGGGAATGGCAAGAAATATTCCAAGTAATGAAAAGCATAAGTCTGCAACTGAGACTACTTTACCCACCAAGGCTTTCATTAAAAATGGAAGGCAAAATAAAGGGTTTACCAAACAAAAAAAAATGCTAAAAGAATACATGTCCATCAAACCATCATTTCAAGAGATACAAAAGGGGCTGCTTTAAGAAGATGAAGAGAAAGAGAGAGAGAAGGAGGGAGGAGCACAGGTACAAAGAAAAAATAACAATGAATAAGTACTTATCAATAATAATTTTAAATGTAAATGGATTAAAAGCTCCAATCAAAAGACATAAGGGAGCTAAGTGGATAAGAAGACAAGACCTGCATATATGCTGTCTACCAAAAACCACATCAGAACAAAAGATCTACATAGACTGAAAGTGAAGGAATAGAAACAAAATATTCCAAGAAAACAGACATGAAAAAAAGCTGGGGTAACAATACTTTTATCAAACATAGATGTCAAAACTAAGGCCATAAAAAGAGACACAGGAGGACACTTCATAATACTTACAGGAATAATCCATCAAGAAAATATAACCTTTGTAAACATATATGCACCCAACATAGAGCACTCAAGTATATAAGAAAAATCTTGGAGGACTTCAAGAAAGATATAGACAGCAACACACTGATAATAGGGGATTTTACTACCCCATTGTCAACAATAGATAGAACTTCCAAGCAAAGAATCAAAGACATTGTGGCATTGAACAACACTCTATATTAAATGGACTTAATTTATATATACAGAACCTTTCACCCCAAAGAAACAAAATATACATTATGTTCAAATGCACAAGGAACATTTTCAAAGATAGACCACATAGTAGAACACAAAACAAGCCTCAAAAAAATTCAGGAAACCTGAAATCATATCAAGCAACTTCTCAGATCATAATGGCTTAAAACTAGAAACCAACCTCAAGGAAAAAACTTAAACATATTCAAATTCATGAAGACTGAATAACATGCTATTAAATATCAAATGGGTTAACAGTGAGATCAAGAAAGAAATCAAAAACTGTCTGGAAAAAAGTGAAAATGAACACACAACTGTCCAAAACCTATGGGATACTGTGAAGACAGTCCTGAGAGGGAAGTTCATAGCAATACAAGCCTACCTAAAAAAGATCGAAACATTTCAAATAAACAAACTTACCCAACATCTACCAGAACTAGAGAAATAAAAACAAACAAAACTCAGAGCAAGTAGAAGGAAGAAAATAATCAAGATCAGAGTAGAATTAAATGACATATAGACTAAAAGAACAATTCAAAAGATCAATAAATCCAGAAGCTGGTTCTTCGAAAAGATAAAATCAACAAGCCTTTAACCAGATTCATCAAAAAAAAAAAGAGAGAAGACCCAGATAAATAATATCAGAAATGAAAGAGGAGAAATTACAACTGATAACAGAGAAGTACAAAGGATTGTTAAGAAATTACGATGAACAACTATATGCCAAGAAATTTGAATACATGGGTGAAATGGACAAATTGCTAGAAACATATAATCTTCCAAAACTGAATCAAGAAGAAACAGAAAGCCTGAATAGGCTGATAACAACTAGTGAAACTGAAGCAGTGATCAAAAAACACCCAGCATACAAAAGCCCTGGACCAGATAGTTTCACAGGAGATTTTTACAAAACATTTCAGGAACAGCTAACCCCTACCTTTCTCAGACTATTCCAAAAAACTCCTAGTTGTTGTCACAGCTCCTATTGTCACAGCATGGATGGAACTAGAAAGTATTAGGCTAAGTGAAATAAGCAGGAAGTGAAAGACAAATGCCACATGATCTCACATGATATACATGATCTTTAACAGGAACCTAATGAACAAAACAAACAAATGAGCAAAATAGAACCAGGATGTTGGAAACAAGGAACAAACTGACAGGGACCAGAGGGGAGGTGGAAGGGGAATAAGGAGAAACATCCAATCAACGAGCAGGTATAAATGACCCATGGACATAGACAACAGAGTAAGAATTGACTGTGGGAGCGGGGAGGTGGGGGTGGGGGGAGGGGGTTCATAGGCAGGGCAGGGGAGAGCAATGAGAGAAAATTGGGACAACTATAATAGAACAACAATAAAAAATAAAAATAAAGGGAATCCTATAAGAAAAAGAAGATCAAAATGTTAAACATTAAAATGGCAATACATTCACAACTATCAATAATTGAACCCAAACAACAAACTAAACAAACAACCAGAACAGGAACAGAATCATAGATATGGAGATCATTTGGAGAGTTATCAGTTTGGAGAGGGAGGGGCACAACAGGGGGAACGGTGCAGAGATTAAGAAGCACAAATTGGTAAATAGAAAATAGACAGGGGGATGTTAAGAACAGTATAGATAATGGAGTAGCCAAAGGACTTATATGCATGACCCATGGACATGAACTAAGTTTGGGGATTGATGGAGGGAATAGCAATACCAGGTAGAGGGAGGCAAACAGGAAAAAAAAATGCGACAACTGTAATAGCATAGTCAATAAAATGTATTTAAATAATAAAAATAAAATAAAGAAGGTAAGTTCTTAAAAAAGGAAATAAAATTACATATTAAGTTCTAATATCCCTGCTAAGGCATTTGTGACAACACCAAGTTTAATGGCAAAGAAAGTAGTATCTACTTTGATATAACCTAGGTTTATCTTCTCCAAGGTCTTGCTGTGCCTCTACTTGTCTCATAATATTCTTGTCCCAAAACAGTTTGCAATGGGAGGTCGCTCACTGGTTCAAGTACCCTTATGAAACTCCAGAATGTTTCTGGTATTTGCATATATATTTTCTCAAAGTTATAATATCAATTCTTTATTGTTTTAAAAGCTTTGCTTCCCTCTAATTACTCTGCAAAATGCCCATGCGTGCATTTCTTCTGCCAAAGAACAATGGCACTGTTCCAGAGCTCTGCTCCTTCCTCTGCCTGCAGAGTCTGTCCTGAGTCGGGTGGTTTGCTCTGCTCCTCTCTTCTCTGTTGTGGTCATGCTGTCAGTGGGCTGGGTTAGTTGCTAATTGAAACCCAAGTTGAAATGAGATCCTTCCACTCTGTGGAATTATAGATCCCATGACACTTTTGTCAGCATCAGTAAAATCCTCACAGGCCACAAAAACTGAGGGATTTTATATTTTGGCTGTTGCATGTGCAATAGTAGTATTTGTATCTGTACTTGCAATCCATTTTCCTCATCATTCAGGAACACAGGAGGAGCAACATATGGCTACAGATAATAAAATAGAGATTTATTTATTTTGTACATTTAATTTGATATTATAGTCTTTGAATAAAAATTTTATAATAAGAGTGTCCAACACAGCAGGACTAAGTGGTCCAAAGGCATTAGTGCTCCCACCTTTCTGTTCTTTCCTTATATTTACTTATTTATGCTTTATAGCAAAAGCACATGATGTGTGTGCATGTGCATGTGCGTGTGTGTGTGTGTGTGTGTGAGAGAGAGAGAGAGAGAGAGAGAGAGAGAGAATAAGAGGGGCTTCCCCTGCTTGTTAAATAGAAAGTAATAGACCCAGTTTACTGACTTGGTGAATAGGAGAAATACATTAAAAGAGAAGAAGCTTTTGACTAAAAAGTTCCCTTATCATCCCAAATTCATATGTGGAAGCCTCATTTATGTTGCTTCACCTGTACTGCAAGTTGCAAAGGTACGGGGCTGAAGAATCTTACAGATCCTCTGAGAAAAGAAATAAAGTCAGAGATTGATACACAAATTACTTCTCTATCACATTTCACTGTGGCAATTGGAGCAAGAGGGGACACAGAACAGGAAACAGAAAGGACACTATTATTTTCCTAAATTACCTAAGCAGCATTTTAAATAGACTCCTGTGAAATAGAATCGGGAGAGAATCCTAACAACTCACTTATTAATTTTTAAAGAAAGGAATTGAACGAGAGGGCCATAATGAAGCTTCTCTTATTTTAGCAAATCAGATTTTTAATGACTGTTGCCCTTTTCTTATTTCAAGGGGTATAAAGAAAATGAAAGCATATAGAGACCCCAGCATGGTAGTGCACACCTCAGCCCAGCTGAAGCTGACGAGAAGGGACTTCCGTGTAAACACCGGCAGAGACTGTGTTTGAAAGGAGAATTTACTGTATTCTCTTCTCCACTGTTTCCACCTCCATAGAATGGGGTCAATAACTGAGCAATTTTCTCAGTCCCAGGAATGACTTTGGAAAAATAAAATGCTCACTGAAGCTACCAGTCAACAAAACTGTATCAAAACAAATGAAAAAAACAACCGTATCTCAATTTAGCTGTTTCTTTGTCACTTGATCACAAGCAACTATAAAACATCTTTGAGGCCCTTTTCACACAATCTCAAGCTCCTTACTGTCTAGGAATGCTTCCTAAGGAAGTTTCAGGATGAAATCTCAGGAAAATTTTATCTTTGGATCATACCTGGATTTACCTCAAGACTGAGTGTCCTTGACAGTCGGAATGATATAATACTTTTTCTCTATGACCCGTCAGTTCCCTCTTCCTTTTCCTCCATTTTTGTTTGTTTTTATTATACTAAATTGTGAAATTTACTTAAACTTTGCCCTTCTTAGTCTAGATTAGAATAAATTTCACTGTCAGAAAAATCATCTTGTAAGAACTACCACATCAAACTTCATCTAAAAATAATTGAAAACAAGTTTTTCTCTTTTACCAGTGAGATGGACAAGCCCTAATCAATACCCTCAAACACCAGTTTCTTCCCAAAGTTCTAGAAAAATAATAACCTTGATTCAGTAAGTTTTCTAAGTTAAAATATTTCAAAATTGTGATGTAATATAAAAGTTGGCCTTAACATTTCAGCATTCGGACTTCCTAACCAACAAACACATTAAAGAAATAATTTCTCCAATTGCTCCACAGTCTTCACAGGCTCATCGGCATCCCCAGCAATTTGCTGGCAGGTTAAGAAAGATTAGCAGCAGACTACAAGTCTCTGGCACCGCTCAAAACCTACAGCACTGACTATAAGAACTTCCATATTCAGACAAAGTAAAATTTGACGTGAAAAACTGACTTAGTTCCATCTCCCTTTGAGTCAAGCAGAAATTCCACTCTTACAGATTAGGCTGAAAGAACTTGTATACGTAAATATTTATAATAGATCTTAAATTTCAACTCCCCTGAATTGTTACCAAAGCAAGCTTCTTTGTTAATAACTGCTCATCAGGAAATTTTTATTTTGCATTAGTGAACTAGATCTCTGTGCTGATACATAAGCAAACAATAGTGTTTTCTCTCAGATATCCTAGCACCTTTCTTTAGCATTTAATGTCATGTCACCACACTTTGATTTCAGTTTTGAAAACTATTTCACATAGAAACCATTCATGAGAGGAAAAAATCATTGCTCAATCCAATTGAATTTACTGAAGGAACAAATATCCACTTGCCTCCTGCATCTCTTCCTTAGTATAGAGGACTCAGATTCTGAAGATTAATTCTTGGATTTCTTAAGGTCAAGAATATAAGCAAGCTCCAAAACAGATGAATACGACTCAGGCATTTTAAAGAAATCCATTAATCTGGAATTTAAAACAAAAAAACTTAGTTCCTCTCACCTCCCTTACTAAACCCTTCCCAATTTTAGAGTACATAGATTTTTATTTTCTTTTCCTAGAGCCACTTACATTCACTAAAACTGTGTCACTGCATGTTATACTAAAAGATGCAGTCCAGGAATTCAAAACTGAACCAGTTGATTTTAAGGGTATGGTAGTATGATAAGAAAATATTTCCAGAGGTGATGATTTCCAGCAGACTGGAGTGTGCTAAACCAAGCATGCTCACCCCAGTGCGATCTTCGTCAAGGTTTCCAGTGATGTTAATCCCAGCTTCCAGCACTTGCTGCCCATGACCAGAGCTTCCACTAACAAGAATTTCCACAAAACAGAGCTTCAACCTGATCAGATGCACCATTTGCTCAGTTCATTTATTGTAACGACTGGAAAAAGGAGAACTTCTCAATTGTGCCATTTTTGTCCCAGCAAAAGTATTTAATGCTAATGATTCTTCTCTAAATATACCTACCACTGTGTCCCATAAATGTAAACATTTTTTTTTCTTTGCTTTTGGCATTCGTGGTTATTTTTTTCCTTTAACTTTGTCTCTGCTCCACATTTATCTAGAAATTCATTTGTTCATTTTAAGAGTTAATATTTTTTCCATTTTTATATTTTTGTGTTAAGTATAGTATGATCAGAGAATATGCCTAAAAAGCTTTATTTTTCAAAAAAATTTAAGGTTAAATTTGATGCCAAGTCTATAATCATAATTTTATTTGAAAGCTATAAATTTATATGTGTGTGTATATCTAAGTACTCAACTTTTTTATTGTATCATTAAATTCTTCTATGTCCTTGTTTTGTTTTCTGTTAAATCTGTCACATTCTTAAAAAGGACTGATGAAATTTTCCTCTCACTTTACCAAGTTCTTCTTGTAAATTGCTTTTATTTCATTTATTTAGTGTCAGTGTTCTTGGTATGTATGATTTATGACATATCTCCCCATAAAGTCTATATTTTTAGCGTAATGTCTAGGAAACCATCCATTTCTTCTAGATTTTCATTCTTATAGAATGTCCTTCTTCAGCCTGTCTGGTACAACTTACTAGTTTCCCCTCAATATCATTCTGCTCTCTTCTCCTTTTTTTGCCTTAGAATAAAATCTGTGTTGCCCAGACTTACTTGCAGCTAAATATAGCCATGAACTAAGTTTTGGTCAATGAAATGTAAGTGTAAATATCATGTGGCAGCTTCTAGGAATTTCTCTAAGACTGAGTTTTTCCCAGCCGTCTGCCTCTCACCTCCTTTCTTGCTGGAGTACTGATCCTCTGACATCCAACCACATCCTTCATTTGGTCTGTGCACCCTGCCCCTTCCTTAATGAGAGCCCTCGGAGGTGCAGCAATTCTCAGCCTGCAGCTACAATTCATGGCCTCCTTCAGGCAAACAAAATATTTTCAGCTATTTTTGGAAGACAGTATTTAAATTGACCATAGTGCTATGTGTACTCTACTATAGCTGAAGAATATGTTGGAGTATATCATTTTGCAAAGGTGGGTCCTCACAGAGAAAATGGACCTAATAAGTCCCCTCTGACTTGGATAGCCAACCTATCTTGTGGTTTTTATCATTAACTTTATTAGCTCAGGGTTTTAGACTAAAGATTCATGATTTAAAAAAAAAAAAAAAACCCTACCCTGAAACCTCATCTTCTGCTCTTAACATGCCTATGATCAGGTGCTTAGTGCTTACACATCAAGAATGCTTTTGTTTTAGGACTTTTTCCCCTCTTACTACTTTTTAAATCTATTTTGAAACATAAAGTCAAGAATTTGAATATTTGGTCTCATCAGATTCTTTTGCAATCTCTCTTTCCTGGATCAATAAGATTCATCCCTAGAATTTAAGGCAAAAGGGTTAAGATATGTAAGATGATGTTTAAAATAATTATCCCAGTGCATATAGAACTGGAGATTCTAATAACACAATAATATGAATGCCAGACTTGATGTCAGAAGGCATTCCTTGGTATTCAAACTCCTCTACTATGAGCTCAATGATCTTAGGCAAGTTATATAGAGTACCTAAGACTCACTCTTCTCATGAACGACTATGGGGGGGAAAAAACCAATTACCAAAGTTTTATGGCATTTAAAATAAAATGGAAAATATGTCATGCAAATAGCACACATATCAAACCAAGAACAGTTTTATTAGAGGAAATTCACAAAGACAAAGAAAGGAGCAGATATATGGTTTCCCCAGTGGCAGCACATACCCCCGCATTCTGGGATACCACACAGGTATCTAAAAGGGCCAATGTCAAGGCCTAAGAAAGAGATCCCAGTCTTTAGCCATGGAGCTTCTGCTCTTATTCAGACACTGCCTTATTGAGAAGTACCAGGCCTTACCCGGGTATAGGGACTATGCTCCAAACTATGTGATTATAACAAGGTAGAGTGATGGAACCTGGTGGCTTCCAGTCCTGATATTCTACCTTTTAGATGTGACATGAAAAACACAGGCAGTAACAGAACATTGATAAGTCAACTTCAACAAAAGTAAAATCATTTGTGCTTCAAAGAACACGATCAAGGAAATGAAAAGCCAACCCATAGAATGGAAGAAAACATTTGCAAATCATATATATGATGTATCTGATAAGGGACTAGAATACATAAAGAACTCTTACAACTCAACAATAAAAAAACATATATACTGATTAAAAAGACAAATGATTTGAATAGACATTTTCCCAGAGAAGATACATAATTGGCTAATAAGTTCATGAAAAGATAGTCATCATTAGTCATTAAAGAAATACAAATGAAAATCACAGTGAGATAATACTTTGCACCCACTAGCATGCTGTAATTTAAAAAAACAAATGTTATCAAGAGTGTGGAGAAATTATAATCCTCATACATTGTTGATAAAAAAGTAAAATAATGCTGCTACTTTGGAAAACAGTTTGGCAGCACCCCAAAGTATTAAACACAGAATTAATATGATCCAGTAATTCCAGTCGCAGGTACCTATTCCAGATACATATGTATATCCACACAAAAACTTGTACATGAATATTCATAATAGCCAAAAAGTAAAAATGGCTCAAATGGATAAACAAAATGCAGTGAAATTATTCAATGAAATATTATTCAGCCATAAAACAAAATTAAATACTGATATACATGATGAAATGGATAAACCTTGAAGCATGCTAAGTGAAAGAAGCAAGACACAAAAAGCCCATCTTGCATATTCCATTTATGAAAATTTCCCAGAATAGGCAAATCTACAGAATCAAAATGCAAATAGGTGGTTGCCAGGAGATGCAAAGAAGGAGGAATGGGTGTATTACTTAATAGTAGAGGGTTTTGTGGGGGGATGATGAAAATGTTCTGGAAATAGGGGCAACTGTTGCATAACAACGTAAATACACTGCAAGCTACTGAACTGCACACTTTAAAATAGTTAAAATGGTGAATTTTATGTTTTGTGAAATTGTACCTAAAAAGAAGACAAGCAGAAACATCTAAATATGATTGCAGTTCATTGAATCAGAAGCTGTGAAGCAAATTAAATTCTTACTATTCCATTGTAAACAATTCCAGTAAGAATATGAAAGATGGGGTCATCTAAGTAAACTTAGAGCAGCACAGGGAAGTACACTAATTTAGGTTCTAATTAAAAATATGGACTGTCAGGCTCATAGACAAAGGTGATTAGCCAAGATAGCATGAGCCTTTAAAGAAAGCATTAAAAAGTGAAAACCCAGAATGAAACTAAAGTTTGGGAAAATATGGAGTGCGACATAAAAGACATTTTAAAAGTTTGGAGGAAAGAGAAGGGCAAGGCAGAGAAGATTGATTCATATATTAAGAAAAATAGAATAATGTTGACAGAAAACAGAGAAAAGGTACAGTGTCTCAACTCTTGTTTTCATTCTCTATTCTCTGTACAGCAGAGTAAATTTTCTAACTGGGAAAGAAAAAACATGAAGAAATGGAAAATTGTAAGTAAAGAGATACTAATAGAAATCTTAGATGCTTTTAATATAATCAAATCTTCTGAATCATTTAAATTCATTTCCAAATACAAAAGGGATTCACAGGCATGACTGGAGAGAAGCACTGGGCAAAGTCTTTAAAAACCGAAGGGGACTGGGGGAAATCTCAAACCTATAAACAAGAAAAACATGGATTAATACCCATCAAAGTTTTAGAACATGTTATTAACAGATAATGTCTGTGCTTTTAGAAAATAAGTGATCAGTATGAGTTAGAATGAGTTCACTAAAAATATTTTTAAAAGAAGGTTTCTGAGCCCTGGCTGGTGTGGCTCAGTGGATTGAGCGCTAGCCTGCAAACCAAAAGGTTGCCGGTTCAATTCCTAGTGTAGGGCACATGCCTGGATTGTGGACCAGGTCCACAGCAGGGGGTGTGCGAGAGGCAACCACACATTGAAGTTTCTCTCCCTCTCTTTCTCCCTCCCTTCCCCTCTCTGAAGATAAATAAGTAAAATCTTATAAAAAAAAAAACTTTGCTGAATTCAAAGTATTTTTATTGACTTAAATTGTCTCAAATGTTTACAAGACATTTGACTATTTTGTTTCTCCTTACATCATAAGAAAAATAATAAAGTAATAATATTACATACTTGTTGAGGGATGTATTTATCACAGGCCTTATTGTACTATCAGTAATAATAACCCCCAATATTTATCAAGTGCTTAATACACAGTGTGGGGCAAAAGTAGGTATATAATTGTTCATACAGAAAATAATACAATACTCAATAAATAGTAATACAAGAATAAATTCTGTGTTTTTCTTACTCACAACTGTAAACTTACTTTTGTGCCACCCTCTCTATACAAAGTATTGTTCTAAGTGCATCCCATAAATTAATTCACTTAATCTTTACTACAATTCCATGAAGTAAGTACAATTATTAACCCCAAGGAAACTGAGGTTCAGAGAAATTAACCAAGTCACCTAAAAGTCAGTAAGAGGAGTACTGGCATACAAGCACAAGGAGATAAGCCCACAGCCTGCATTCTTAACCACTATACTTCAGTAACTCCCTAAATTACCTGTAATCCTCACCACAAAACTACAAGTTTGGTAAACACTATCCCTATTTTACAGGAAACTGAGAATTGGAGCATTGTGGTGACTTCTCAGTACCCAGCATCTAGGAAGTGGCAGGGCTACAACTCAAACTTAAGTCTATTTGGCACCAATTGCATTCACTTTTCACTTTGCCCTTCTGCATAAGCTACAGCCCATGAATCCTCGCCAAAAGAATGGCCATATATAAAGATTCAATTTAGAGAACTGTCTCTACTCTTGTATCACACAATTTTATCCTTCATCCTGACATGTTCACATAAGATATGCTCATCAAGTGTGCAAGTAGCACAATATTGAGATAGGTAGCTAATATGTTCAAGCATATTGGACAGACTGAAAGAGCCTAAATGAAGATTAATAGGGATGTCTATATATTTCTGCACATAGTTTTACAAAAATCGTTTGCAATACATAGAACAAGGAATGGTAGATTTACAGTATTTTTGTGAAAATGATCTGGCATATAACTCACTCAAACTAGCTCCAGGAAAGGGAGATTTGCTGAAAAGCTATAGATAAGTCACATAAATCCATCTGCGAAGAATACAGCTGGACTTCCCAAGAAAAGAAAATCATCAATTGGCTATTTTTTCTGAACCTGTTTCTCTCTGAATATATAACCAGCTCTCCTCTTGGGGGACCAAATAACACTAAGCCTGCTTGTTTCTACTCCACAATAACTTAAGTTTGAACATACCCAGCTTTCATTTGCCAAGGGATGGCCATGGTTCAAACCCCACAGGATTTTATAGCTCCAGTGACAAATACTATTTAAATACTGTTTTTATACCCTCCTTGCCCAAATTAATATGTGTAATATTTACCCAGATCGAATTACAGTAAAGGAGAAGGGGCCACTTGGTACAAACACAGCTTCTACATTCATCTCTTATGTGGAAGGCATATGGGCTGTAAATGAGTCCCAAAAGTGGAAAATGACTACCAGTTCAAAATAATTAACAACATGGTAAAACCACCGAAATAGTCATAGATAACAACCATTAACAAGTCAAAACCAGATGAATTAAGTAACTTTTGAAACATGTTGGAAGAAATAAGGACAAACTGTAGCAGGTCCAGAAAAGAAAGATAAGACTAGAAAAGGAGCCTGCAATAACATCATGAGGAGAAGCAGGGATGTCATATGAAGAAGTCAGAGATATTTATAAGAAATACCTTTAAAAAACAGAGAACAGGACCGTCCTCGAGTTTTCAGAAAAATATAGTGTGAAATGCACAGGTTGTTACCAATTCTGCCTGATCTAGCATAGCTGGCTGAAGCCAGAGCATCATGGGACTCCTATTCCCCATCTACCCCTATTCCCGGGACTCCTAGTTACTTCCTTTGACTCTAGATTTATCTTGGGTTTTTTCCATCAGAGTAGGTACAGTATTTGACCTACATAACAATTAACTCTCTGTTGTGCCACTAGGTGGCAATGTGGGCATTTTATTTAAAAGATCATGGCTGGTTCCCCGGTGCAGGCAGTCCTGTAATAAATGTATTAAAAATAACGCAGACGTGTGCATTTGTGCTGCCTCTGATGGGCTGGGAATCCCGTTTGATTTCTAAAGGAAACACAGAGATGTGATGATAATAAAAGACCTCTTTGACCAACTCACATCTATTTCAAGTCCTACCTCAGAGGCCTGTGTGAGCCGCATAAGCAATAATAATGATGAAGACCCAGCAAGTTTTGGTGGCTATTCTGTGGTTTCAGTTAAGCTGTAAGTTGGGGGTTTCCGGGTATGAGACTGGGAAGCCTAAAGGGATATGTCTTCAGAACTCTGAGGAGGGGAGGTAAGGGACTCCAAATGGCTAATCTCGAGTGCACTATGGGAAATGTGTAAAGGAAAGATATTTGTGGAAATGCTGCAATAATGGTAATATTCTGTGCTTGACCGTGTGTTGAAACAGGGGTTAGTGGCAAAAATGGAGTGGAGCAGAGTCCCCAGGACCTGAGTGTCCAAGAGGGAGAATTTATCACAATCAATTGCAGTTACTCCACAGGAATGACCACCTTACACTGGATGCGACAAAATCCTGGAGGAAACATTGTCCCCTTGTTTATATTATACTAAGCTTACAGAAGAAGAACAAAGGAAGACTAAGTGCCACAATAAACATAAAGGAGAGTCACAGCCCCCTGCACGTCTCCGCCTTTAAGCCCAGAGACTCTGCTATCTACCTCTGTGCTATGGAGACACAGCGCTCCCCAAGCATCTGGAGGCCGTACCCAAACCCTAAAGCTGAGACATTTTTCTCATTCTTATCTTTCTAGGCTTGTCCACCCCTTTCTCTGGACATATGATGTCAGTTTCTTCAGTTTTTTCAAATTTAAGATGCTCTCCCTCTAGACCATCTATATAATTTCTAAAAGCATTGTCACCACTCTATTCTAATACAGCGTGACGTCTGTCCAGAAAGTATCCAGCCACGTACTCGGAACAATAGAGACATTTATTGAAGAAGATACAAGATACAAGAAACATTGTACATAGGACAATGACACCTCAGTCCCCTTCAAAATAGGCACCTTGGGACCTACTTTAGGTTTATTGGTAGCAGTTTGAATTAAGTCATTAACAACTGCAGGATGATGTTCCTTGTGATCTGGTAGAAGAAGCCATGGAACAAATTTTGCCAAGACATATTTCATGCCAAGAGCCTATGTCAAAATCTTGGACACAGTAGTTTTTGGAATTCCCAGATCAGCTCCTAGCTCTCACACTCTTAGTTGTTAATCTTTGTTGATTGCAGCCCATACACATTCAACATTTTCAGGTGCTCTGCTTGTTGCAGGCCTTCCAGAATGTGGGTCAGTTTCAACGGAATCTTGACCATCTTTTAAGCATTTGTGTCACAATATTATTTGCACTGCACCCATCACATAGTCCCCAAAAGCCTTCTGAATCATCCGAATAGTTTTCGCAGAGTACTGTTCTAGCTTTACTCTATGCTGAAACATAATGCAAAATTTGATGCAGATTCTTTGCTCTACTCAGTCATTTTAACTGTGACAGCCACACAGTACATACACTCACTCAGTGGCATCTACTGCCCTCACTGACTAGTACAGTGAAGTCATTATTGTTCACACATGCTCATTCCAGTCCACCCTAGTTGGCTGCCAGGTTACATCAATATCATGCAAACCATTCTCATTATAGTAACAATGGCTCGACCTTTTCTGGACAGACCTCATATATTAGAGTATACTAATACACTATAGTAGAATATATAGACTCTGGAGCTCAATTGCCAGGATATAAAAATCTTAGTTCTGCCATTTATTAATTGGATGATCTTATCCAGGTTACCTAATTTCTCTGTGCCTCAGTTTTTCTTCACCTATAAAAAAGGAAACCATGTTCATCATACTGCCTAACTCCTACTGGGTATTACATGAGATAACATATGCAAAGTGCTTCAAACAGTCCCCAGCACATAGTTAGTCTTACATAAATGGTAGCTGTTATTAGTATTAGGCTTAGATGCACCAAGAACTTGCTAATACCCACTGATGGGTTAATACATCAAGTCTTTGGAGAAATAAATGGGATATAAATAACAAGCACCTAATAATAACTTAGGTCTCCAAATTCTTTCCTAACTTCTAGAGGTCAGTTGGCTTTTTTTAATTGTATGAGGAAAAGCATCTAGTGACTTCAGGAAAACTGGTGGAAGGATGACTCAGTGGTTTGGTTTGTGGTGTGGAGATGAAAGGCCAATAAGCGTGGTCCTAGGGAAGCTCAATGACTGGGGGGAAAAAACACAGCTTCTAAGTTTCTCACACAGAGACCCCTAATGGGAATTTGCATTTACAAAAATCCTTGAAACAAAATATCAAACACAGTGGGTCTAAATCATTGGTTCGCTACCTTTATATCACCAGGGACTCTTAATATCATTATTCCCTACACAAATGGAATTCTGAATGCTGAAACATAATATTATTGCCACCATTGTTCTTATTACTTGACAAAATAAACTGTATATATTAACTTATAACTAAGTATTCCTCTTTTAAAATCAAAGTTTTTCTTAATAAAAGTGCTACCTGCACATACCTAAAAAGTAGTGTTACAAAAGTCTGTTTCTTTCATTCCCCCACAAAAAATAATACTATGCCTTATCCCCCCATCTTCCAATCCAACTCCATTTTAGCAATTTTTAAATAATATTCTTGTACCCTTTATTTATCAATACCAGACATTATCTATCCACCTCTTTTTATGGTAGTACACCACTACTCTACCTTCCTAATGTAGTTATATCACAATATGGGATTTAATTGATAGTCAGTACATACATGATTACGATCTTATGAATATGTCACTTTCTAACCAAAATACATACTGAGTACAGTTTTTCTATGGTGCAGCTTTTTAGCAAATAATTACCTCATTTTCTCATTTGTTTTATATCAATTTTCTTGAGTTCTAGAACAAAATTTTCAAAATATTTGTTAATAATTTTCCCCAAATGCATCAAACACATCTAGTATCTTTTTTTCTTTTTTTTTCCCCTAGAAATTCTCTGTTCCTTGACCTCTGTCCTTTGCCCTTGTGAACTTACTGCTCTTTGGGCTTTGTGTGAAGATGCTATTCTAGGACTTTTGAGCTTCACTCACCATATTGATTATATTGCATCTTAAATCTCATATACCTTCATTTCTTGGTTTATTGCTTCTTCTTGCTAAAACACATTCTCCAAACCCTCCATAATAAAGGAGTTTTTTCATGTTTGAAATTACCTTTATTCTACCCTTGTACTTGGTTGATAATTTTGACTGGATATAAAATTATTGGTTAAAATTCCCTCAGTATTTTCAGCACTTGGGATTTTAGTTGTGGTGGGCTACCACAAGCAGAATAGTTTCTATACTGTTTTCATGGAAGAAGTGGGGAGGACACCCAGGTGCACTCTACTGTTTCCCTAAGTATTTTGAAGACATCATTCCACTCTTTCCTAATTTCCAGTGCTGCTATTAAGACATGTGATGCCATTTTGAATCATTCTCCTTTACGACCTTTTTATTCTTTCTGAACAGGTTTGAGCGTCTGTCTTTTCCCCTAATAGTCTAAGATTTCACCTCAGTAAATATGTGTAATTAACCAGGCTGAAAGGGGCCCCAGACTCCATGAATAAAATGTGCCTGGCTCACTGTGTTGTCGAGGAGCCCGTACCCTAGGAGCTCCCCCTGCTCGTCCCACAGGCACGTTCACACTCAAGTGTCCTCCCTCTTTGACCCGGGTGCGACGGCTGTCTAGGGAGGTCGGCAGGCACAACTTCCTGTTTGGAGTCTACCGCTTGTGTGAGAAATTAATAAGAACAAAACATTTCCTCAGTAAGAAGAGTTTCTTCATTGAAAACAAAAACAAAATAAGAAAAGTGATGTTGAGCCATCTTTCCTGAATGGGAGGAAAAACATACTTTTATTTTTCAAAGATTCTAGGCATATTAAGCATACTGTTTTATTCATTTGTTTATTTAATAAATATTGATAGATTAACTATTATGAGCCAGTTACTTTTCTAGACATTGCCCACACAACAATGAACAAGATACGCAAATCGCCTTCAGCCATGAAACTTACGCCTGTACAGGTGCAGAGAGTTATACAAATACAGGAATAAGCCAATAAATCCAATCATTGCACAAGTATTTATTGTGCACCTATTTACTATTAGAATATACTATTTAATAGATATATTCTAAGTCCTGAGGTTCGAGTAGTGAACAAAATAAAGAAAAAAAAACCCTACCCACATGGAATTTATATTCTAGTAAATAAGTGAACAAGGAAAACCAGATAACATAAATGTTCACAGGGAAATGAAAGAGCGTGATATGATAAAGAGTTGGGAATGCTTTCACTGAGTAGTCAGGGAAAAAGTTCTCCGAAGTGATATCTGGGCCGAAATGCACAGGAAAAGAAAGAGCAAGTCGTGCTAAGATAAGGGGAGAAAGCAATCTCAGAACAGGGAAAGCAAATGCAGAAGGCTTAAAATGCGAGGAGGCATGATGTATTCCAGCACCAGGAATAGGACTAGCAGAGCCAAGTCACAGTGACCGAGACAGAGGCTGCTACAGGATGATTCCCAGGGGTGTCATGCAGAGCCTTACAAAAGCCAAAGTGAGTGGGGTTTATAATAAGTATATTGAGAATTATAAATGGGCCAGTGACATGGTTTGGTTTACATGGTTTACAACATTACTTGACTCCACTATGGAAAGTGGATAAGGAGAGAGGAAGGGAAGCAGAGGGTGGTGATGGAAGTGGGCAGGGAGGGGGGAGATCATTTTAATAAACTGTTGAAATGTTAAAAATAACCCACGCAAAAATGATGTTGGTTTGGGCTAAGACAGTGGCAACAAAGAGAAGTATGAGATATATGTATTTGACAGTGAAGTTAACAAGATTTGCCCATGGATTAAATGAGGGGGGAGGTAAAGAAAAAAGAACAGAACCAAGCATGACATCTTGCTATGTGACCTAAACAACTGGGTACATCTTGATGTAAGTTTCCAACATATGTAAGAATGGAATAGAGGCAGGTTTGAAGAGAAACCAAGATTTGTGTTCTAGCCATGCTAGATTTATGACTCGATTAGAAATCTAGGTAAAGATGTCATAGAGGAAGTTAGATAAATGGGTTTGGAGCTTAAGGGACAGGTCAGGGACAGAGATAAAACTTCAAGTGTCATTCACATGTAAATGATATTTAAAGTCAAAGGACTTGGTGAGACAGATTTTCTAGGGAGAAAATAGAGTTAGTGAAGAAATAAGGCCTTGGGTCAGACGTGGACACTCCAACATGAAGAATGTGAAGAGAGAAGGGAAAGAAAGCAGCAAAGGGGACTGGGAAGGAATGGCCAGAAGGCAGGGAGCCAGGAGCCAGGAGCCAAGAGAGGAGGCTGTTTAACATAGAGGGTACCAGTCTGCTGGGAAGTTGAGTGAGATGATAGAGAGGTGACCACTGGATTTGCAGCAAGGGGGTTCTAGTGCATTTGACAAGGACAGTTTCAATGAGTGATAGAAATGGAAGATGAATTAAAATTGGTTTGGGAGCTAATGAGAAGTAAAGAAATAAAAGCAGAAAAAATAGTTCATTTGAAAAATTTTGTTGGGAAAGGAAGCAGAGAAACAGAGCAATAGCTGAGAAAGAAACAGAGATGAGAGAACAATTTATTATGTTGGTTGCTTTGTTTTTAAAGAGTAGACAACAGAGTATGCTTTCAGACGAGAGAGCTCTTTTAAGGTGCTACTTGATTGTTGCTGTTGGTAGAAATTCATATATAACTTATAAAACTAAAGATATTCAGGGGTATATCACTAAATAAATGCAAATGATTCACATGCAGAAAAATGACCTCCAGAAGACTATCATTCCTACTTATAATTTAAATGTATTTTCTGCATCAGCCCTGAGGTTTGAGTAAATCAGGTACAAAAATTTTTAGTTGATTAGCATATGTCCTGGTTATATGCCTTATTAGAGCAGTACCTGAATCTCTTGTAGGGCAACAAATATGTGAAAAATTAAACAGATGAGTGGGGGAAGGCAAATACTGTGTAAGCCAAAGTGAAAGTCTGAGGGGAAAGAAGGAATTTTTAATCATTTTCCAATAAATCTCATGAAGCTAAAAATTATGTTGTTATGAAAATAACTGTCCTGGTGTGCACATCTGAGTAAATTGCAAAATTTTACCCACCACAAATCAAGTCACCAGATCAGCCATATTCAATGTCTTTTCTGATCCTACACAAATGACTAATGACTTTCACATCTATTACATACCTGCTCAGGCCTAGCAAAGACCCTGTGCTGTTTCTAAGACAAAGAAACCAAAATACTACAACTGAAAACCACTAACCTGGATACTTACTAAAAGAAATAGCTTCAGTTAATAAGGAAGCTGGAGTAACCTTGGAATATGGGCATTTGTTATTAGCGGCCTCAAAAGAACACATCTTCCCTGTGAGGGAACCCTGCTGACAGTATGTTAGAATGAAGGCAGTGATTGGCAAACAGTAGTTTCAAATAGGCACATAAACAAACATTGAGAAACAGTAAACACATAAGATAATTCATTTGGACACTTTTATATGCAGTGTGTATAGGATTTAAAATAACACTCCCAAGTTAAACTGAAAACATTACTATGTAAATGCTACAACTAAGTCAAATGAATGGATAAATACCAGCCTTGCAAATTGGTCTTTCTTAAGGGCATTCAAAGGCATAGGACTGCATGCTGCTCTCTAAAGGAATGTCCTCCTGAGCATCAATCTTTTCTGTTTTGACAGCAAACCCATTGACCAGCATATGCTGTGGAATTTCTGAACGATTAACTTTCAAGGCCTAACAAACATTCAGTCTCCACCTTCTTAGAAACCTCATAGGAGCCACTGTTGCCAATAAAAAACATCATAAATCTAACCCCCAAACTGCATCACTTCAAAAAGAGAATAGACATCTCATTCCCTACACAGTTTGTACACATCTGTGTCGGTCCTCCTGTTGAATTGGCCACGCCAGCAGGAGGTCATCCATCAGCTGGTGTCACCAAGCACAAGTACAGAATGGCTTAATAGAAAAATAGAGTCTTTTCATATTCCCTATTGTCACCTACTGAAATGTAAGTTGCTTGTTGATCTCATCACATTGAGTTATGTTTTAGTGGAGGGTTGAAAAGACCCAGCCGGCACATATTCTTGCGGTTGTAAAATAATGGCGCATGAGCAGATGTATACTTTCTCCCAGCAGCTCTTTGTGGAAGTGACTTTTTATGATCCCAAAACATCCTTGATTCGGCTTTGATTAAAAGTCAGGTTAAAACTAAATACCATTATTTTTCTTTGGAAAAAATTGTGAGAGAAATTTTAGGAAGTTATTGACACAAGTACTTCTGAGACTGAAAAATGCTGGGTTAACAATAAGCCTTTGCTGAGTGAAACAAATTCATAACACAAGACAGGTAAAAAGCACAGGTTCCAGATACAGACTGTCTACATTCATATTCTTCATATTTTAGTTCTGTGACCTTGAACAAAATACTTCACACTTCAGTCTTTTTGAAAAATTGGGATAGTGAACAATAGGTCCCTCACAGATATGTCAGTGCCTAGCACATACTAAGTGTTCAATTAATGCTAGTTATTATTTGCATATAGATCCATAAGAAAAGCAGCTAACAAATAGTTAAGTGCCAGGGACTATAAAATGTAAGCTAAATCCATGTTTAACTAAGAAAAGCAAAGACCTTTCCCATAAAATTGAAAATCCTATCCTAATGGTTCCAAGAACTATTAACTGGGAATGTTTGCTACTGAAACGTCACTTGTGAGATGTTTGTTACAGAACACTGATTATTATCATTGTAAATTGTGTTTACCATGAGAAGCCGTGCTGACTCACCAACCTTGTGATTAGTAAACAGTTAAATGTAGCTCTGCTGATTTAGGTCTAATTTATTCAATCAGTGAAAAAGGACTGTGCAGAATCTCCCACATTTGGAAAGATAGCTAGAGGAATTCTTCACTGTAAAAGTTAATTTGAAAAAATAAGGTTATTTTGACATTTACTTTAAATTACAATACAATATCTCTATTTGAAATGACTAAAATATCTTCTGTCTGACAACATTCAACTTACTTTCAGATTTATTTAGTGTTTTCTCAACTCCAAAGGAATTAAAAACCCATAAAAGAAGGGGGAAATGTCATTTTACACTTTCAATAGTTATATAAAGGATAGTTTTCAGAAGTCTTTTATATTTAGCATGTCTTCAACAAGTAACTGTCATAATACTCTGCAAGGATGATAGTGACGACAATTAAATACCAACACCACCATTTCCTTCTCACCTTTAACAGCATAGATCAATGTAATGCGTTCTTTCCTAAACTCTCTGCCTCCGCCAGGTGAGGAGATGGGGAGGACTAAGGGAGTTTGAGCCCCTAGGCCTGCAACTCCTTGGCTCGTTCCCCATGGCCTGGAGTCCAAGACTCATGGTGAGCAAAGAGAGAAGATAAGGAGGGCCAATGCTGATGACCAAACCTTTTCCCCATTGTGAATAGGAGGTTAGCAGGTACCCAGATGTGCTGATTCTTCCTCACACTCACTTTTCACTTGGCTCTTTTCTGGCCCCAGCCCTCACTAAACCTTTGTCATAAATATCCAGAATTGCCTACAGGAACTAAGTGAGCCACTGGACACCCCACAAGCAGACTTCAAAGAGTCTGTGAATGAAGACTTCTGGTCCCCCGGTAAGAACTTTGCCTCTCCTACCAGGCCTAGAAACTCAAAATGTGCAACAAAGAAATGAGAACCTTGAGATCGGTTCAGTTTACAGGCCAGAAACTGAGATGAAGGATGATATTCAACTAGCTGAATTCTTGACTCTTATTTTGCAATCCATCACACCCCTCATTTTTAATCTTGTGTCAGTCCTGAGTAAGAGATGTTCTGTCCCTAAGTCCCATCTGTTGCTGGGTGTGTGCCAACCTTTTTAAACATGGGCATCTCCTTTTTAAAACCAAAAATTTTGCACATAGTAATAAATTTTCGATATCCAATGGTTGAAAAATAATATTAAGACTACAGTAACACTTCTGAATTTTTTTACTAAACATAATATATCCATGTATATTTAACCTAAGAGAACAAACATATATTAAAAATTATGACAGTGCACGATACAGTGCAAGCATTCAATTTATTGTAGCTATAATTACTGCTGTTGTTGATGGTCATTCAATCCATTGATAACGCTTGGTACACAAGAGGCCTTCTGAAATTCCATACAGTTACTCAACAACACATAAGCTATACTAATAGACTCTAAAGTTCTGCTGGCAGAAATTTTGATTCATATTTCATCACCACCTGCAGAAGCACCTAGCACTGCATCTTGCTTATAGGTGACTCTGATAAATTTATTGAATTGGATCAACCTCCCTAAGATGTCATGAAGACATGAAATATCTCAGTTTTGATCCTTAGCATTTTTAACTTCTCCATTGTTTTTTAAATGTATAGGTTTCTTCTTTATAAAAAAATAAAGAAAGAAAATTGATCCTACTGCTATTCATGAAAGGCAATACAAGTTTTCTAGGAAAGAAGTAAGTATGGCAGAATTCTGCCAGAATATGTCTCAATAATTTTACTCTAAAAACCGGGATGTTATCTAAGAAAGACTCAGCTTCTGCTTACCCCAGGCAACAAACAAACTGGCTTTATAGCCTTGAAAATAATGTAAGTTTTTATCCTTTTATAAAAAACCTGGTTCTCATCCCCCAAAATAAAGACCATTTATAAATAAATATGAAAATTTAACACCTCAATAAAAAAAGCAAATAAATGCCTTGAAGAAAGCAGTGCTTTTTTTTCCATTGTTATTCAGTTGCAGCTACCCCACCATTTCCCCATTGCTCTCCCCTGCCCCGTGCCCTCCAACTACTACAGTCAATCCCCCAACATTCTCCATGCCCGTGGGTCCTCTATTCGTGTTCCTTGGCTTGCCCCTTCCCCTTCTTTCCTCCATTATCCCCCTCCCCCCTCCCCTCTGGTCACTGTCACTTTGTTCTGTATTTCCAAGTCTCTGGTTCTATTTTGCTCATTTGTTTGTTTTGTTGATTAGTTTCCACTTATAGGTGAGATCATATGGTACCTGTCTTTCACTTCCTGGCTTATTTCACTGAGCATAATGCTCTCTAGTTCCATCCGTGCTGTCGCAAAGGGTAAGAGTCCCTTCTTTCTTTCTGCTGCATAGTATTCCATTTTGTAAACATACCACAGTTTTTTTATCCACTCATTTACTGATAGGCATCTAGGCTGTTTCTAGCACTTGGCTGTTGTAAATAACTCTTCTATGAACATTAGGTGCATAGGTTTTTTTGAATTGGTGTTTCAGGTTTCTTAGGGCATAATCCCAGCAGTCAAAAAAAGTGCTGAGTCAAAAGACAGTTCCATTTTTAGTTTTTTGAGGAAATGCCATACTGCTTTCCAGTATGCACCAGTCTACATCCCCACGAACAGTGCACTAGGGTTCCCTTTTCTCCACAACCTCTCCAACACTTTTTATTTGTTGATTTGTTTATGATGGCCATTCTGACCAGTGTGAAGTGGTATCTCATTGTCGTTTTGATTTGTATCTCTCTAATGGCTAGTGAGGTTGACCAACCACTGAAAAAAAGCAATTCTTATAAGAAACAATAAAAATAGATAATAACCATTTTTAAATAAATTCAACCTCACAAATAACTAAAAATATAAAATTAAATAGCAAAGATATTACATATTTGTATAACAAAATGACTGGGTTTGGAGGAAGAAAGGTTTTTGGTAGAATAGTAAGAGTGTAGTGAAATACACTCTTATACTCTACTAATTAACAAGTAAACTAGCATAACCTTTTTGAATGGTAATTTTGCGATATTTACTGGAGCCATTAATAAGATTAATACTATAACTTGAATACCCATCAATAGTAGATTGGGTGTCTAAATAATAGAATGTCCATATGTGGTAGTTTGCAAAAATGGGCACAATTGCATGTGTCTCCTTGAATCCATGCCCTCTACAACTTTGTAGTTCTTCCCTGAAAAGGTGGACTCTATTTCCTTATTCCTTAAATCTGAGCTGACCTTGTGATTTGCTTTGGCTAGTAGTATATGGCAGAAATGACAGCGAACATGTTCTGATTCTCACCTCACAAGACCTTGCATTCTCCTGCCTGCTCTCTGGGACCTCTGTTTCTTTTTTTTTTCTTTTCTTTTCTTTCTTTTTTCTTTTTTTTTTTTTTTTTTGCATGTAGATAAGGCTAGCTTCCTGGAGGATAATAGGCCACATGACCAGAACCAAGTCAGCCCACTGCCAGTGAGGCCTGGATCGTGTGAGAGAGCCCAGCCAAGATCAGCAAAGTTGACCTGGTGCTAATCACAGTATATCTCAGATACATGAATGAGTCTAAGGCTAGAAGAAGCACTCAGTTGAGTCGCACTTAAATTGCTGAGCCAACAACTCATCTAGTCTACAATATCATGATTATTATGCAGCCATTAGAAGGAATATATTAGAACTATGTGTATTGGCCTGCAAAAATGTTTATGATATACTGGAGAAAAAAAGTTGAAAAATATTGCTAATAGTAACATTCAACTTTCTACAAGAGAGAAACAAAACAAAATGAAACCTGTACATATGAAAGCTTAATAGTAAGGCATGTATGGACATGCACCATTGTTACCCTAGAAGGGTAAGCTTGGCAGCAGAATAAGAGGATGAAGAGATTTAGCTTTTCGAGTTACAATACCCAATGTCAAAGTGAAGAGCTAAGGGATGTTTTGGAGCACCTCAAGGCTTCTGGTTGAAGACACAAGGTTCAGTGGCAGAAAGAATATGTATTTTGGATTCTGACCTTTGCGAACAAGAGGGAGAGAGAGAATATGTGGTTGTCTCATTAATTCTACTCCTATAAATTTAATTCATAGGACATAATCATAAGTGTGCATAATTATCCAGAAATATTCATTGTACACTTTTTATTATGTCAAAAACTGAGGAAAATATAAACGTCTATTAGTAGGAGAATAGTTAAATAAATAAATCATAACAATGTCTATACAAATGCAGCTATTAAAATCATGCTAATGATCTGGAAATACTATCCCTCTTAAGGGAAAAAATACAATAAATAGAACTGAACACACTACATTGTTACAATTTTGTAAATGTACCGACATAAAGTTAATACACTAAGTTATTAATAAAGCTTATCTCTCTGCATGTTTGATTTAAAAAGTGATTTTTATTTCCTTCATATTTTCTCTGTGTTTTTCCATTATATATGATTAATATCCATTTCTTTGAAATCAGAATTTAAAAACATACTATAAATATTTTTTTAAAGAATCCTGGGAGAGGGAGGAGAGGGACATAGAGGAATCAGCAAGAAAATATGAGAAAATCCACATAGCCTTACCTGCAGTGATACTGAATTAAAAATTGTAAAGCAAGAAACATTTTATCAAAGGTATAAAACAACAGAGATGATAGTGTGTGTGTGTGTGTGTGTGTGTGTGTGTGTATCTCCACATGGCATGATCCAACAGAAAGACGGAACTTGATAATGCAGATGAGAGAACCTAACATAAAGACCTTGAGTTGGCAAAGGTGATCTGTCAGTCCAGTACATAAATAATGGAGTTGGCCTGAAGACAAGCAGTGAGGGTTCATCCAGTAAGCGAGGGAAGGCTGAGAACATGGAAAATACAGAGTTGTCAGATTTCAAATGAGAAGATGAAGAAATTGTGCTCTGGTTACTTCTATTTTCTTAATGAACTGAGATGTGAGATCATTAATTAAGTAGGAGGAGGGGAGAAAGGATGAGTAAAATAGTCTATATGCCGCTAGATTTTCCTTTCTCACCTCCATTTGCAATGCAATGAAAAATGCTATATTCAAGAAGATTTTCTAAACACTTTTAAAGGTTATCTATGTCTTGGGGGGAAGGGGGAAGTAAAGAAATAGGTTTAAAAAACAAGATTCCTGGCCATACTGAGCTTACATTTCTGCTGGTTAAATAATATACATATGAGATGAAAGGGAAATAATTCAGCCAACAAGACAGTGGTTTTCAATGAAGAGACTTACTAAATATAATAGGTGCACCATTCATGAAACCAATAATAGTTCCCTAAAGCAATGGTCGTTATTATCTAGAGTTATCTTTCCAAACTCCTTCCTAGGAGAACCTTTAAATGGCAGTTAGTGTCTGAAGCAAAGGTAGTCTTATAGGGAACTGTGCCTTTACCCTATGAAGTCAGATATCAAAAACTCCAAGTATTTGGTATCAGAATTCATTGCAGGACTATTTTGAGGGAAGTGTAGGAAACTGAACCAATGGTACCTGACACCTGGAGTTTTTTGCCATAATCTAGGAAACCATCAGGAGACGCCCTCTGCTCTCTTCTCTTTCCTGCAGGTTCCAGCAAGGCACCTAGTGCTATCAATTCCAACAACAGTGTCTGTGCAGTAGAAAGGAGCTGTGATTCTGGTCTGAAAGATCACTATCTGTGTTCTTGATTACTATTTTAATGTTACAAACAGCTTCCTGATAGGGGAAGATTTATCTTATTCTTCTATGTAATTAAGTTGATTATTCAACAATGAACTTCCAAGAAGCTAAATTTGTCAACCTCATCAACTCAGCTACAGCCAGGGACCTGTGTCATTGTGCTCTCAGGAAGGGCACAGAAGGTAGAGTGATGGCAAAAATAAAAACAAAAAAACCACTAATCCCAAACCTAGGTGCTGGCAAAACACATCCCAGGCTGCAGAAGCCTGAAGATGTCCACACATACACATTC
Organism: Pteronotus mesoamericanus; assembly: GCF_021234165.1. Lineage (NCBI taxonomy): Eukaryota > Metazoa > Chordata > Mammalia > Chiroptera > Mormoopidae > Pteronotus > Pteronotus mesoamericanus. The sequence goes on from NW_026555170.1 coordinate 684,778, forward strand.
AGGAAGATGCTGAGAAATAGGGATTGTGAGTGGTTGGTCCTCTGGGATCTGGGAAGGAAACTCCTGATTATTTTTGGAAAAATATTCCCACCCCTGGGCTCAGAGAATAGAGAGTAATAATGTCCAGACCTCCTCCTCAGAAGCATTCTCTTCCCTGAATCTAATACCTGAGGTAATTGGTAAGCAGGTAAAGTTAACATTTGCTCAAAACAAAGGAAATCATTTCCCGTGGAACTCAGAAGCCAAGCCAACTCCTCTAGCTGCATGTACTGGCTAAGTGTTTAAGATGGAACATTTTTTTACTTCATTCCTTCCTCCTCCCACATCACACAGTGAGTGGGGTGGGTTAAGACAAGTAGCTAAGGCTACTGTCCCCACAGCTGGTTTCACTACAGTCCTCCAGCTCCCTCCCCTCCCCACATGCACAGCCCAGCCCCCGCCTCTCCCACATACACAGCCTTAGGCTCTCCCTGATGCTCTAACTCATCCTGTCCAGTGCAGCCAGACCAGCCTTCTGGGCTGCCTCTCTCCTCAGAACCATCCCAGGATTCCTCTGGAGACCAGGTTTTCCCTGAAAATAGTGTGCCTTGTTACTTCTACACTCACTCAGGCCACTCCATCTGTCTCAGAGATACCCCCATTTTTGAGTACTGAAATCTTACCTTTAATTCACACCTGACTGAGGGCAATCTCCTTCATCCTTGCCAACTCTAAAATGCAGCCATCCTGTTGCTTTAGATTGCATTTATGGAAGAGTTGCCGGCATTGTGTTAGATGCCAAAGACATAACGCTAAGGAAAAAATATATCCAACAGTCAAGTTCCTTATATTCCAATGGGAGAGATAGGATAAACAAATATATAAACAATATATATTCAAATTAGAATGTGTGCTATGAAAGCAATATATAAGATTGAGAAAGAGACTGGAGGGCACAACTTACTTATTTTAAAAGGATTTTTTAGTTTTTTAAATTGCAGTTAACATTCAATATTATATTAGTTCTAAATGTACAGCATAGTCATTAGACATTTACAGAATGGCACAATTTAAATAAAGTGATCTGAAATGCTTTTTCCTATTTTGGGAGAAGTGAGTGAAGGGGCTGGCAGATTACACTAATGAACATTGCTCTGCTTGAGAACATGAAACAAGGGGAGATGTTCCACCCAAGAGGGGCATATAACCACATCAAGCATGTGGCCCAGAAAAGGTGACCCCTCCATTCCTTGCTGACACTACTCCATTTGGAATATAATTTTAATTTGCATCAATCCACTGTACCTCCAGTTTCACTGTCCCTGGAATGATATGCATTTGTACTGTCTGTCTAGGAAAATCATATGCTCAGCAGAATAAAGCACAATTAGTTGATTTTCATGAGCATGATGTTCTTATAATACGAAGCCAGAGAGCTGCATTAACTGGGCAGTGATCAGGATACATATGAGAGGATGTCAAGTTAAGGGCTGAACCTCTCATGATCAACCAGGTTCTAAATTTCCATTCATCTCAGCAGCTCAGGTAGGTGCTCTGCCGTGGGAAACGAGAAGGTGTGGAAGGCTGACGAACATAGCAATGGTGTGACCACTGTCCTGTTCCTGGAGTTAGAACTCCAGCGTAAGGGAGATATTCTGCATCTAGAATTGCCAAAATTTAGGCAAAACCCATATTGACAGAGAGTGTAAATTTGAAAATTCTGGGCCAATTTCTCTAATTTTTCTGGGAATTTTTAGTAAAATTTTAAGACTGTTGATAGAAGTACAGTCTGGGGACAGCAAGTAATGTGGTGACCATGATATGAAGTTAAGCTACCTTGTTGTTCTTATGCAGCCTTCCACACTTCTAGGAAATTCTTTGGAAATCTGTGTGATACCACAACCAAACTAAAATAGCTCTATCATCAGATGCCCAATAAAGGTTGATCTCAAGAGTGCATCGGAGCTGCAGTGTGGATCCAGGGCATGAGAACTATCGCAGAACCAGAGAGAACCATGGATGAAGAGGTTGTGGTTAACCTCAGTAGTGGCTCCTAGAAAACACCATTTTCTAGCAGCTCTTGTTTTTAGCAAAACTTTCTCAGCAAAATTATCACAGCCACTTCTGAGAGCACTGGCTTGGCTGCACTGCTAAATCAGCATGAAAAAGGACATAGAAACTCTCAATAAGAGACAACAGGAAACAAAAAATACAATTTCTGAATTGAAGAACATGGTAGAAGGAACCAAAAGCAAGCTGAACGAAGCAGAAGATCGAATCAGCAAGCTGGAGGACAACGTAGAAGAAAGCGCCCAGAAAGAGCAAGAAAATGAAAAAAAGACTCAAAAAGAATGAAGAGGCATTTAAGGAAATTCAGGACAACCTGAAACATAATAATATCCATATAACAGGGATACCTGAAAGAGAAGAGGAGGAGGAAGGTATAGAGAACCTGTTCGGAAAAGTATGATGGAAAATTTCCCTCATTGGAGGAAAGAAAAAGTCACACAAGTCCAGGAAGCACACAGGGTCCCATTCAAGAGGAACTCAACAAGGCCCACTCCAAGACACATCATAATTAAAATGGCAAATATCAAAGACAAACAGAGAATCCTAAAGACAGCAAGGGAGAAACAAGTAGTAACATATAAGGGAGCCCTGATACGGCTAGCAGCTGACTTCTCAGCAAAAACACTACAAGTCAGAAGAGAATGGCAAGAAATAGTCCAAGTCATGAAAAGTAAAGGCCTGCAACCAAGACTGCTCTACCCAGCAAGGCTCTCAATTAAAATAGAAGGCAAAATAAGGGGTTTCTCTGACAAAAGAAAGCTTAAAGAATTCACCTTCACCAAACCAGCATTGCAACATATGCTAAAGGGACTGCTTCAAGAAGATGAAGAAAAAGAGTCTATGAATACCCAGTTCCTTTCACAGTCACCAATACTTGATATTATCAATATTTGTAATACTTATTAATCTGATTGGGACAATGATGTGTTATTTTAGTTGTTACTTTATTATTTGTTGAAACAAATAGTATTTTGTATATTTCTTGCCTATTTCTATTATTTTTAAAAAGTTTTAAGTGACTTTTTGATATTCTTTATTCACTTTTTTATTAAATGTTTATAGAGATTTTGCCCTAAAAAAAATTAACCCTTTTTTATGTGTTGCAAATACTTTCCTATTCTATTCCTTGTCCTTTAACTTTTTTATATGTATATTACATACAATCTTAAATATTTAATATAGTCATATTGTCAATATTTTACTATTTTACTATTGGGTTTGAATATGCTACTTCAGGGTAAGAAAAATATTATTTTGTATTTTCTCCAAAAATTCCTTAGATTTTACATATTGATTTTTAATTCACCTGAATATTTTTTATATAATGTGTGGAAAAAGGGCTCTATATTTGTTTTATTTCAAGTAATAGTGGTCCATGCACCTTATTTGTTGAATAAGCCTTTGTTTTCTCCATCTATCTGAAATATAAATTTAATCATATATTACATTGTTAGACAGATACATACATTTGTTTATAGAATGCTCATTTTATCTCATTGATTTACCTGATAATTTCTGTGCTGGTGTCATGTTGTTTTAATTGCTGAGACTTTATAATGGATCTAAATTTTTTAATATTTTATAATGGATCTTGACATTTAAAAAATAAATAAATAAAATCAATCTGCATTTTAAAATCGATCTGCATTTAAAGAAGCTCCTCCACTTCCATATGCATATAGAATGAGGGAGAGAAAGAAAGAAAGAAGAAAGAAAGAAGAAAGAAAGGAAGGAAGGAAGGAAGAAAGGAAGGAAGGAAGGAAGGAAGGAAGGAAGGAAGGAAGGAAGGAAGGAAGGAAGGAAGGAAAGAAAGAGAGAGAGAGAGAGAAAGAAAGAAAGAGAGAGAGAGAGAGAGAAAGCACTCCTATCTTTTGCAACATCATTGATGGAACTGGAGAATATTATGTTAAGTTAAATAAGCCATTTGGTGAAAGACAAATACCATATGATCTCACCTATAAGTGGAATCTATTCAACAAAATAAACTAACGAACAAAATAAACCACAGACATGGAAACATGGAACAGACTGAAAGTGACCAGAGGAGATGGGGAAGGAGGACAATGGTGGTTAGAAGGAGAAGGGACTAAACAAAGAACATGTATGAATGACCCATGGACATGGACAACAGAGTAGGAACTGACTGTGGGAGATGGAGGTGGGGCGGGATGGGTGGAGGGGGGCAAAGGGGGAAAAATTGAGACAACTGCAATAAAATAAACATGATTTAAAAAGAAAAGAAAAAAAAGAAAAAGAAACTCACAACTGCCCTGGCCAAGTAGCTCATTTGGTTAGAGCATCATCTCAACATGCCAAGGTTGTGGGTTCGATCCTTGCTCAGGACACATACAGGAGACAGCCAATGAATGTATAAATGAGTGAAACAGCAAATTGATATTACTGTCTCCCTCTCTTCTCTGTCTAAAATATCAATAAATTTTAAAAATTTTAAAAGAGGAAACTCACTACATTCTTTACATACTAGGCACAAAAATAAAATTATAATACAATGTGCCAGAAAGAAGATATGGAGGGACATTATAAGAACACAGAAAGGGGGTTGCCTGGTTTATTTAGAAGCTATTGGCCCTCCCCAGAGATAGTTGGTCTTCCAATACATCTTCACTGTAGGATTAAAAAAAAATCTCACTTTTTTCCTCTGTGCTGCATTATCTTAGTTTTAGCATCTTTTTCCATTTGAAGAGACTGAGAATTTTTAGATTCATCCAGTGTTGGCTCCCTTTTGTTGTACAATTCTTTCCTCAGTTTATCTTTCTTCTCTTCATTCACCATAACCAACAAGAAGAAACCCAGTGCCACCTTCACACTTTGCACTTTGCTTAAGTCTCCTTAGCGCTCTACAACCTATTCAACCACGTGGCTATAGAAGACAATTTCACAAAGTTTTATACCATTACCAAGAATTCCCTCTCCCCCAATTCCCAGTAACATATTTCTTACTTCCTTCCAAGCCTTTATCAGCAGTGTCCCTGCAGTCCAGATCTACAACAGCCTGTTCAGGGTAATTCGGGCTTTTCTATCATGCTCCTCAAAATTGTTTCTGTCTCTTTTAGACATTTGTTACCGAAGCTGCCCCACTTCCATATGCAGAAATCTGTATTAGTTTTTTGCTGCTACATAAAAATTTCCACAAACACAACTTAACACAACACACACTTGTTACCTCACAGTTCCTGTCAAGAAAGCATGATCTAGGCTCTGAAGTCTAGAGGTTCTTCCTATGGGCTTGATGAAGTAAGCAGTTAAGTCATGCTGGAGAAATCCAGAAGATTGCCCCTGGGCACAATCCTAAAAGGTGTCGCAAGGACTGTTTCTCTCCTCCACCTACCTATCCTCAAATGATCCAATCCACCATGTTTTTACACTCAGAAATATTGAATAGAAACCCCCAGAAACAAGTCCATAGACTTGCTATGGACTTAGAGAAAGTCCATAGAACCACTGGTATTTGCATTTTTAGGCAGAGACAGTGAGAGGAAAAATCTATATATATTTGACTAGAAATAGGAAGAATTCCAATATGGTGCAGCCTGAGAATTTTTTGAGGTTTAGTGCCCCATCAGCTCAGAGTATGAGAGGACCAGGTAATTGGGATAAAGAAGAAGATACTGAAGTATGATAGCTGTCCTTCATGATTGTTTGTTTGTTGTGTTTGTTTGCCAAAACTGAAAAACTCTATTAGCTGCTTTCATATTTTTAAAATAAGGACTTTAGGCTGGGTAGACTCAAAAGGCCGTTTAACTGTAATTTTTGTAATTCTATGACTTCAAAAGATAAAATTTTAATTAGTGTTGGTATAGAAGGTTAACTCTCAAGATGCTCATCTTGGCGCAGAGTCTAAGCCCTTGATGAAGTTTTGGTTGATAGTTCAGAGTTTTGACTGCTGTTAATACACCAGTCACCCACAGCGGAAAGAAAGCTTAGTGAAAAGCAAAGGTTTGAGAATTAGGGTGCCAAACTTGGGTAATCAACAGTTAACTCATATATATGAAAATGAGCCCCTTTGTGCAAGCATCACAAATACACACCTCAAATGTGCCAAAATCAAATTCCAGTCTCAGCGTTAGGTTTTATAAAGTTGATTCCCTGCCAGACTGAGAAACCTACCAATAAAATGCTCCCTTTTTCTCTCCCTCCAACATTTTCTTTAATTCACCTTTCTGCTATCAGTAATTCTGCTTCTGTTTGTGTTTAGATTTATTGCAGAGCAGCTGCTATCATTTCTATCTTATTTTTTCACTTAAATGTAAACTTTAGTGTGGCGAGATTGGATATGTGTCCCCATATTGGTGTAGGGCTCAGGAATCAGCACTTTTTTTAGAGCTCCCAAATTTCGTCTAATATGCAGCCAGCCTTGAGAACCACTGGCCTAGAACATTTTAAAGAGCCTGCCGCTCTGTCTGGCCTCTAGAGGACAATACTGCCATTAACATAACTCTGAGAACAATGAGAACATGCTGACACCACCTAGGGATTAATGAGAGGCATGAATTTAAGGACAGAAAATGATAGGGCTGAAAACAAAAAGCCTGAATAAAATTGAGATCATTGAAGACAGAATTTCTTTAAAAGCTTCCTACGCTTTATGAAACTCTGCAACCAACTGTTTCCTTCTCCTACAAGTGCAATTTTTCCAACCTCTATCTTACACCCAACCTCAGGATGTAAACCACCTCATTCTGAGACTCTCTCATTCCATTATCATTTCTTTGGATAGGATTCCCTTTACAATAAGTTCACCCTATGTAGCAAACACCTCACAGAAGAATGACTCAGTCAAAAGAAGTTGGTCCCCTTTCTGAAGAAAATTTTACGTGTGCCCATTAGTGCTCATGTTATCTTTGTCTCTTATAGAATGACAATTTCAAATCTCAAAATCTTCTTAAATACTTCTCAGAAGACAGCCTAAATAAAGGTCATGGAAGTTTTGTGGTTTATATGTAAAGTTATATCAGGATGTCAACATAATAATAATCCAAATCTATAGAAAATGTTTATGAGTTTATTTGAGCAAAACTGATGACAATTCCCAAGAAGCAAAATCTCAACCCATGGAGAAAATGCTCCAGAGAATGGCAGTTTAGCAGTTTATTTTACACATTAGAATCAAAGGTGGATTACATGAAATCCGCTAGTGGTAGGTTAAGGGGGCAAGAGAAAGCAAAATGGGGAAATCTCTGAGATTAGATAAAACATAAAATGGAGAGACACATATTTTTTTGATATTGTCGAGTACAGGATAGTTTATAATTAACATTTATCGCACATGGAGATGGTACACAAGTAACAAGATAACAATGAGGGGTTCTGTGGTCTCTTGCTCTGGTGTAAAGGTTGTGCCTTGCGGGGTCTGGAAAAAAAGATCACTCTGACATTTCAAAATTATGTTATCTTAGATGCAAAAATACAATGGACAGCCTCACTGAAAGGCAGAGGTCGACCTTTGTCAAGGAAGTTACAGGATGTGACTATCCACCCTGACTCACATTTAATTAGAAATTTTTATGTTCAGACCATCCTATGTGTTACTTTCAGTCTCTGAGTTGTGTAGGGCCACCATGATCGCCCCTGAAAGTTTTAGGTTTAGTATGTGGCCTCTTTTTTGTCCACAAGAGTAATGGTGAGTTCTGAGGTTGAGAGCACCCAGTTTAGCACAAGGAGCCCAGGAAATGCCATAATAAAAACTCAGCTGCTTACTCATTTGGTTAAGAATTAGTAGGGGGCTCCAGGGCAATGGTCCTTTATAAGCAAACTGTTTTAGTATTCTTAAAAAATAAAGTATTATTACAAAAAAATTATAGAAAACTTATACCAATTTTGACAGTGACAATAAAAATAAATTTTCAAATTAAGAAAAAATAACAAAAATACAAAAATAATTTAACTTTGGTGATAAACAAATGCATATTAAAATGAGGAAATATGTTTCTGTTCTAAAAATTGTTAAATAATTTTTAAAACATTAGGCTCTGTTGCTTCTGAATAGGTAAGGAAACAAAAACTGTTAGAGTAGTGCTGTGGAAATATCAATTTGTACAATTATTCTAGGTTAATCTGTTAATATATATATATTATTTTACTCAACAATTCTATGTTCAGAAATTTATCCTTAAGAAATAATCAGAAAAAAATGACCACAGGTTGAGGAAAGCAAATCTTAACAAGTATTAAAGAATCAACATCATAGAGATCAGGGTTCTTTTCTACAATGAACAAAGTTAGATACGATTAATAAAAATCAAACTTCAAATAAAAAAGAAATCATCTCCTAAGTAATTCATGAAACCAAGAAAATATTATAATGGAATTGTTAAAATATTTACAACTGAACAATAATGGAAGGTCTACATTTTAACAATTGTGAGATGAACCTAAAACAGTACACAGAGAAAATTGTATAGCCTTAAAAATATTTTAAAAACAAAAAAACTGAACATAATGAACATAATATTTTAAAAGGGTAAGAGTAAACAGCTAAAGTAGAACAAAGTAAATAATAAGAGTTAGAACTAAAATGAAGGAAATAAAGACAAAGAAGCAATGGAAAAGATCAATTTAAAATGTTTCTCTGAAAAAAACAAGAAGTGCTTGTGAGGATGTGGAGAAAAGGGAACACTTGTGCACCATCAGTGGGAATGCAGACTGGTGCAGCCACTGTGGAAAGCAGGATGGAGTTTCCTCAAAAGATTAAAAATGGACCTACCTCATAACCCAGTGCTTTTGTCACAGGTGGGCACAGGTAACCAGGTTCTTGGTGATCGCGGACAAAAACAATTGAACCGAACACACAGAGTTTATATTTGGCAAATTTGGAGCCTGTTTAGACATTAACCCTTTTTCCTTGTCCTAGGGTGAGAGCTCAGGTAAGGGCCAAATTATAGCCTTGATGGAAGGAGTCGTGCCTTCATGGCGTTATATAAACTAACTATTGCATGTCCTGCTTTTCGCTGCCCATTCTGTACAAAGTTGCTCCCATCAGTGAACCATTCGTCATCAAGATTTTCTAACAGTTGGGCTAGCAAGTCAGTCCTCCTGGAATAAGATTAATAGTGTCAGAACAGGAATGGGTCAAATCTAGGGATGATTCTGTAGGCATTAAGGAGGCTGGATTTAAGGTATTACCGATCTTTACAGTTACTCCAGGATTGTCCAGAAGAAGGGCCTGATATTTGGTCAGTCTATTTCCTGTTAGCCAGAGGTGCCCTTTCATTTCTAAAACTCCTTGTACATGATGTGGGGTTAAGACCTCTAACTTCTGCCGAAGAGTTAGTTTACCAGCTTCCTCAGTTAGTATCGCTGTGGCTGCAACTGCTCTTAAACACGGAGGCCACCTGGTTGCTACAGTGTCCAGTTTTTTAGAGAAATATGCAACCAGTTGAGGTTCATTCTCTAGTCATTGGACTAAGACCCCTAAGGCTATTCCTTGCCTGTCTGCTACATACAAAGAGAAAGGCTTGTTTAAGTTAGGGACGCCTAAGGTTGGGCCTGCTTGATTTTATTAAAAGCCTGATCACGTTCCTTTTCCCATATAATGGGTTTGGTGTCTGGCCCCTTAGTAGCTTCATATAAAGGTCTGGCAATTAGCCCAAAGTTGGGGGTCCAAATCCTACAGAACCCTGCCTTTCCTAAAAAGGAGCGGAGCTGCTATTTAGTAGCAGGTGGAGTTCACTTAATAATGGCTTTAATTCTCTCCTGTGATAATTGCCTAGACCCAGGAGTCAAAATATATCCTAAATAGTTTACTTTTTGTTTGATAACCTGAGCTTTCTTCTTTGATACCCTCTATCCTCTTTCAGCTAGGAAATTCAGAGTCTGGATGGTATTTTGATCGGAAGCCTCCTTGGAGGGGCTGCAGATTAGTATGTCATCGACATACTGCGGAATGGCTCCTTCTCGTAACTAGCTCTCTAAGATCTTTTTCTAATACCCTAGCAAAGAGAAGGGGACTGTAGCAGAACCCTTGCAGCAATACAGTCCAAGTGTATTGCTGATGTATCATCATCTTCGGATCAGTCCACTCAAAAGCAAACAAATACTGGAGTCAGGATGCAAAGGGACACAGAAGAAGGCATCTTTCAAATCTAACACTGAGTACCACTGAGCATTGTCAGGTACCTGAGAGAGCAAGGTAGAAGGGTTAGCTACTATGGGATGTAAAGGAACTACTGCTTCATTGACTAACCTTAGACCCTGCACTAGCCTATACTCTCCATTGGGTTTTATCACTGGTAAGACAGGAGTGTTACAAGGAGATTGACAAGGAACTATGAGCCCATGTTGTATAAATTTAGTTATGATAGGCTGTAACCCCTCCAAAGCCTCTTGTTTAATGGGATACTGCTTCCTGTGAGGATAACCTGACCTGGGCTTTAATTGGATTTTAATTGGGTAATGCAGTCTTTGCCCTTCCTGGAATTCCTGACTCCCAAACTAGTGGGTTTACTGCATCCAGAACCAAATGGGATTTCCTCCTGGTTTTGGCTACTACTACTTATCATGACCTTGCTTAACTCAAGTGGCTCTTCAGGGAACAACAAGATGGTTCCCATTTGGGCTAAAAGGTCCTGGCCTAACAGAGAGGGCACTGAGGAACAATCAAAAAGAAGTGTTTGAATATCTGACTCTCAAATTGGCAAGTAATAGGGAGTGTATAGAAATAGGCCTTAAGGTTTCCTTCAGCTCCCATTATCTTAGCTGATTTGGAGGAAAGAGGTCCAGAGTAAGAGTTAAGGACAGAGTAAGTGGCCCCAGTGTCAACAAGAAAGTTGATTTTCTTACGTGCCACATCTAGAGTTACCCGGGGCTCCTCAGTAAAGATGGGAATATGAGTATTCCCTGGGGCCAACCTGTTCCCCAGGCACCCTCAGTCCTCAAGAGTAGCCATGGCCTTGGGTGATGACCCCTTTCCACTCTGGGAACGGGGGCAGTCTATCTTCCAGTGCCAGGGGTCAGGACTGGTATTCTTGCATAGAGGACAGGGTCCCGGAGGTGCTCGAGTGCAGTTCTTTGCCCAGTGTCCAGGGTGCTTGCACTTAGAACAGGTCTGATCCTTTCGTCCCTGATTCTTTTGAGGCCTCCCTGAGCTCCCCTGATGGAGCTGGTTTCCACCAATAGCACTACTAAAGGCTAGTGCAAGGAGCTCAGCTTGCTACTCCCTTTCCTTCTTTCCCTGTTTCCTTTCCCTCCAAATCCCTATTGTTAAAGACTGAGAAGGCCATATCCATGAGCTGATCTAGAGGGGTCTGTGGGCCCATTTGTAATTTCTGAAGCTTCCTGTGAATATAAGGGGCAGACTGACTTATAAAATGCTGTCCTATCAAGATTCAACCCTCCAGGGAAGACGGATCCAAGTTTGTATATTTCTGGAAGACTCCTACTAGTCTGTTTCTGAAGAGAGCTGAGTTCTCCTCCTTGCCCTGTGTGATTTCCTTAATCTTTTCATAATTTACAAGTTTCTTGATGCAGTTTCTCATTGCTGCCAGTAGGTAATCTATCATTGCATCCCTACTCCGGATACCTGCCTGAGTATTGTATCCCCAGTCGGGATCCTGGTCTGGGACAGCTTGGGCAGCAGGCCAGTTAGTGCCAGGGTTCTGGGTATGCAGCTGGTCTGCATGTCTACAGGCCTCCCCCCAGACCCGCTGTTTCTCATCTGGGGAGCAGCAGGTGCTCAGAATTATGTACAAATCTCTCCATGACATACTAAAGACTAAAGTAAGGGTCTGGAAATTACTAGTGAAATGTGAAGGGTCCTCCAAAAAACCCCTAGCCTGTCTTTACATTGTTGTAAGTCAGTTATAGAGAAGGGCACTTGTACCCTTATAGCACCCTCGGTGCCTGCTACCTCCCTCAAGGGTAAGAATGTGGGAGTGGTAGGGACCTAAGAAGCGCCACTCCTAGTATGTCCTGCTGGGCTGAGTTTTTCCTCAGCCGGTGGCTTTAGGTTGTCCATAGCATAGGGTGGTGGAGAGGCTGATCCCTCTAAGGTAGGGGCAGAGGCTCCCAAACTCTGGGGCTCCCTTGATCTCTCTTGAGAGACAGATGGGGAACTGAGGCAGGTATCTTCTAATTGATCAACACTTGGGCCCCTAGGTTCAGTTGGGGTGGGGCTGGGGCAAAAGGAGGGATCCTAATACAGAACCATAAATGCCTGCACTCAAGGAAATTTGGACCATTTGCCTTCCCTCCAGCAGAATAGATCTAATTGTAGGACAGTATTATAATCCCTGCTCCCATTTGCAGGCCATATCTCTCCATCTCCTAATTTCTATTGGGGCCAAACAGTGCTACAAAAAAACTAATCTCTTCCTTTTTAAATTTTTAGGGTCAAATTTATTCCAATTGCTAAGAATGCAACCCAATGGTGATTTGGAAGGGATGGGAGGTGTGGTTCCCCTCTCGACTGCAGTGATCTTAAAGAGAAAGGAAAAAAAGACACAAAGATACTCCTTTGCAATCTAAAGACATCCCTCTTTGCTTGCCGCAGGAGCTTTCTTAGTGGGCCACAGGACATCGTCTGGGATCCCACCGACCTACCAGACGTCTCTGTTGAAAGAAATCCTAGTGAGTGTCAGCCGACAGAAATCTGAAAGACTTGAGAGGATCGCCACAGTCTAGTTTGGTTTCTTTTTCTATGTTTGATTCAGAGGTTTTGAGTTTCCTGGACACTATTTGCATACTGAGTGTCCAGGCTGCAAAGAACTATTGGGAGGGAACCACCCCAGCGTTCCTGAGCAATTAATTGCCTATAATCCTGATGATCCCAGACCCACTGCTCTACCTAAGTAACCTGAACATGTTCCAGTTCCTGTATTCTCCATCTACAGAGACCCTCATCTCACTATAAGCCTTCAGGTCTGAGGCAAAGGAGGTGTCTTACTAGCAAAATAGTTTCTAGCCCCATAAACTACCAAGAGAGGCATCAAGATGACCTTACTACAAAATTATTCTTTTTCAAATCACAAAGAGGACACTCAGGTATTCTATCTAATTTTCTAGAGCTATAAGAAATTGTACTGGAGTCTGAAATTTCCCCAGTAGGGACCTCAAGAGGTGTCTGAAGCCCCTCCACCCTTTGAACTGGAGGTGGATCTCCTAGAGGGATGACGGACTAAGAGGGGAAATTAAAATACCCCTATAGAGGCAAGTAAACCACCTTAAAATTTCAAATTCAATTAATTGGGTAAGAGTGGCTCCACATGGCCATTTCTGGTAACAAATGACCAGTAGGCGCCTGTTAAGCGTCTCTGGCCAATGTTGCTCTTTACCATAATAGTATATACATACCAAAGATGGGAATGGCTCATTCCTGCAACTATACTTAACATTAGGACTATTAATGACCCCAAAGTAGATATTCTTGTAACGGAGTACAGCTAGGGTCCCCCCAAAGGGGGATTTGCAACAGGATCCAGAACTTGGGGTATTCAAGAAAAACAGAGGACATTTCTCTCCCCCTCACCAGGTGGGCTGCCATGGGAGGTGGGAGAGGAGAAGCAGGAATTTTGAGAGTCAATATGCAAATACAGTTATTTTTGCATATCAATAAGACCAACCAGGAAGGTCTGCACAACTCCAAGCCAAGATGTAACTAGAAAGCAGCTCCCTCTGTTACAGGGCGTGTTCATGAGCGCTCAGAGATGGCTCGCTCCAAGGGGGGAAGGGGTGGGGGAGACAGTACGAAGACCGTGCAGAAAGGAAAGGGGAGGAAGGACTCCCACCAGTGGGACATGAGAATGTGCCACACGGCTGCAGACTAAGAAATGGAGATCTCGGTGACACAGCGGATGGTGCTGGGAGCTGCAAGACACCGGCCTAGCTGGGCTCTGGACATCGGCTCCCGTTCCTCTGAAGGGAGGCACCCCAGACTGGCCCAAGTGGCCTGACGGGGCAAAGTGGGGGAAAGGCAGGACTGTGCATTGGTGAATGTCCCAAAGGGACTCCAAAACCCAACAGCGACATTCACCACCCAAAACCTACACAACCTTTGAACAAATAGTTCCCTTCCCCTTTCCCAAATTCTGCCACCAAAAACCCTAACTTCTAAGGGCAGTGGGCAAAGAATCCAGAACAGAGGGACCCTGGGGAAGGGGCATTTTGGTAACAGTATCTGCCTCCCACCCCAAACAGATCTAATATTTGGTAACATTCTGGGTACAAAAATAGCAGGAACCCTTCCTACACAAAAAGGGAAGTGGAGTATGGGTGCAGGTATAAAGGCCAAAATCAACCTGGGAGGACAAGCGTAAAAGACTCTCTGTGGGCCTGACGAGGAGACTGCAAAAGGGTGTCACAGCACAGGCAAGGCAGTGACTGATACCCCTTATGGAAAGTTAAACAATGCCTATGAGGGAGCGGCCGCAGGGTGGGGCGGTGTCTTATGGTTTCCACAGTGTGCCTGACTGGTGTGTGGACATTTTCTTGCACTGGCAGGGACAACGGCTAACCCCATTCTGCACCCAGGTTATCCTATCACAGGTGTCTTCAAGCCGCGGGCGCCCTTGTAGCTCTTAACTGCCCGACCCGGGCCTGCAACTTAGCAGCCGACCTTCCATCAGGGAACATCAGACTCACCAAAACAGAATAAATGGCAATGGAAAGGGGCATCTCTAGGTGCCAGGTCAGCAAAGGGGGCTTACCGCTCTGGTGTCTACTCCTGGCTGCCTCACCAAAAACTGTCACAGGTGGGCACAGGTAACCAGGTTCTTGGTGATCGTGGACAAAAAAATTGAACCGAACACAAAGAGTTTATAGCAGAAAGCGAGAGGAAGCAGATTTATTAAGCCACACAGAACATGGGAGCAGGCCAACGCTGAGCAGAGCGGAGCGGAGCGGAGCAGAGCAGAGCCTAGCAACCCTGACATCAGGGACTAGAGGGCTTTTATTCCTTTAGGGTGGGTCCCTCCTGGCTAGTTTTGGCGGGCGTTTATTGCACATGTATAAGTAGTTATATTATTTTAAAGTTACTGCGCAGGTGGTCTCCCATGATTTCCTTGATTGGCTACCAGGAAGAAGGTCCCACAATGCTAATTTATTATAATGCTATTATAACAAAGCAGGGATCAGGTAGCATCTTCTGCACAAGTGCATTCTTCACTAGGATTCAGTGCTTTTCCAGAAAGCAGAAACTACTAGTCTTAGGACAGGGTCTCCGCCCTTTATCGATGTTCTTTATCTTAGCCCTGGGGCACCTCTGGAGTTTCCTCCTTCCTGACTATCTCCTGCCTCAATTTCACTCCTGGGAGTTTATCCAAAGAAGCCCAAAACACTAATTTAAAAGAATATATGCACCCCTATATTCATTGCAACATTATTTACAATAGCCAAGATATGGAAGCAACCCAAGTGCCCATCAATAGACAAGTGGATAAAACAGGTGCAGTACATAGATACAATGGAATATTATAGCACCATAAAAAAGAATGAAACCCACCATTTTTGACATCATGGATGGACCTAGAGAGTATTAGGCTCAGTGAAAAAGTCCATCAGAGAAAGACAAATGCCATATGATTTCATTTATATGTGGAATCTGAAAAACAAAACAAATGAACAAACAAAATTAAAACAGATTCATAGACACAGAGAGTGAACTGGTGGTTGCCAGGGTGGAGGAGGGCTAGTATATTGGGGAGAGAAGTAAAAAGATTAAGAAGTACAAATTGGTAGTTACAAAACAGTCACAGGATGTAACGCATAGGTCAGGGAACATAGTCAATAATATCACAATAAATATGTATGGTGCCAGGTGGATACTAGAAATATCAGTTGGGGGTTGGGGGGAACATGTTGTAAAGTATATAATTGTCTAACTATTATGCTGAATACCTGAAACGAATACAAAATAATACTGAAAGTAAACTGTAATTAAAAAAGTAAAATTAAAAAAATTTTAAATGGCTCTTTGAAAACAATTAGCAAGTGGACAAATATCTGATAAGATGTGTGAAGGAAATTAAAAAAACAAAAATATTATGTAAAAGGAAATTATAACTACAGGCACAGTAAAAATTTAAATAATTACAAGAAAATGCAAGGAATAAATTCATACAAATAAAGTTGAAAACTTGGACAAATGTAAAACTTTCTAAAAATTATAATCTAGCAAAACTGAGAAAGAGTAGAAAATTTAAATTTACATACAAAGAAATGTAAAACTCTATACATGTATATGGTTTTATAGACAAGCTACATCAAACCCAAGACCAACAATTTCCATATTATACCAACTATACCTGAAAACAGAGAATAATAAAAACAGGAAAACTACTCAATGCATTTTAGGAGAACAACAGAACCACAATGACAAAAAAAAATAAATAAATAAGGAATGATGACAAGTGAAAATTATAGAACAAATTACTTATAAAAAACAATAATAGCTCCTAAAGATATTATCAAACTAACATTGAATATTAGAAAATATAGTAATACATCATGATCGATTAAGATTACCCCAGGTGTATAAGGAAAGTTTAATACCAGTGCAACATACCACATAAATATATTAGCTTTAAAATTCTCTCACTAAATCAGAAAAGTAAATTGGTCAAATTTAACGTGTATTTAAAATTAAAATCTCTTGGCAAACTAGAAAGAAAAAGGAACTTCCTTAATCTGACAGAAGAAATCTTTGAATTTGTTTTCAAGTGATGCATTTAAAACATTCTCTTAAAAACTTCAAAAAGACAAAAGATTTTTAATTTTATCCTTTCTACTCTACATTGCACTGAATATCTTAGCAAGTGCAGTAAAATAATAAAATCATTAGGACTTAAAAGAAAACACAACTATCATTAGTCATAGATGGCTGATTCCATTTCAGGGTGAGGAAATACATGAAATGAGCCTAGACTATCTTGTCATCCCAAAAAACTAGAAAGCTATTAAAAACTGCAGAGGCCATATGAAAATGATTCAAAAGACAACCTGAAAAGATTTCTATGGAGCAAAGATGGGATAATTCCCACATCAATAGGATAATGAATCCAATAGTTTGAAACACATTAAATCTGTTTAAGTCTACCGATTCATAAAAGAATCCTCACTTGTTTTGTGGGATTTATTTGTCCTGGTTTGCCTGGGATTTGCCTGGGACTATTCAAGCTTTATCTCTGAAAACCTCGTGTCCTGGGGGAAAAAAAAAAAACATCATCTCAAGCAAACAGGGATGGTTTGTCACCCCTACAGGAGAACCAGATTAGAATATCATCACTTTGCCAACAACTCCCAAGCAAACAATGGATTTAGTGATTGCTTATCACCAGTCACTAATAGCGCGCGCACACACCAAAAGGGAGCAGGACATCATTTATCCCTGGAGTAAAGCACACATGATGTGTGGGATTTGTTTCAAACAAATCAGGATTGGGGGAGATATGTAAGTATGAAGGTGGTGGGAGTATAGATTAACAAGATTGGCCATGAGCTGATAATTTTGAGATGTGGATGGTAGATATACGATGTTTTATTACCCTATTCTCTCTTCCTTTGCAGATGTCCTAATTCTCCATAATAAAAAACTTTAAAAGAACCCAGTTAACATATAAATAAGTCATCATAAATGCAAAGACTTGTATTTACAATGTCCACTGAATCTTATTTAAAATAGTAAAAACAGGGAACAAAAATAATGTCAATGATGTCTAAAAAAATTGAGGTACACTTTACACAACAAAGTAGCATGAAGCTATAAAAATCCCATTTTCACATATGATTAAACAATATGATGACATATTTATACACATAATGTTAAACCAAAAAACGATCTTCAATATGTTGCCAGTTCCTTTAAAGTATTCATATTTGCATTAAAAAATACCAAAAGTAGTACAAAATGTTAACAGTATCTATCTCTGGCTAATGAGATTATAGTTGGACTTTATGATCTCCTTTATACTTTTTGGTTATGCCTACACTGAACAAGCTTTATTTCATGAAGAAGAGTAATGGGCCTGGAGGAAGAGAGGTGGGAGGGCAAGCCCAGGCAGTAGGTGACGTGACTAAGCCTGCAGATGCAGAAAAACCATTTCCAGCTCTACAGCACCAAGGTAACAGAGCCACCCAGCTTCAGTGACACTGCAGTTGCCTGTCAGGCGGCAGCAGAACAAGAACCATTTTTCCGGTGGAAAGAGCCAAGGATGCAACCCAGAGCACCTGCTCTCTTGCGCACAATCGCAGCCTTCATCTGCCTTGGTAGGGATCCCACCAAACCTGCAGCTGGGCTGGAGGACAATTTGGGAAAGAGGTTAGAATAGAACTGGACTGTGTCTTTCTTCATTTCCTAGGTCAAAACCTGGCATTTATGACACGTACTTGTGAGCAGTGTCAACAGATAAGTCATTTTTTTTCTTGTTTTCTACAGGTTCCAGCAATATCATGAGTGTCCATCAATCTACAAATGCAGCGTATAAACAAGAGGGACAATCTGTGACCTTGGACTATAATTTCAGTCTGTTATAGTTATTATTGGATGTGCTGGTATCAATAGCCTTCCAGTGATGAAATGATTCACATGATTTTTCTGTATTCTGAAAACATGAAGTCAAGGAAAGGGCGGTAGTCTTTGGTGCTTAGGCAAGAACACAAGGCCCTAAAACTCACCACCTCAGCCTTGACGCCTGGAGATTCAGCTCTCTATTTCTGTGCTGTAACAGATTCCACAGTAGGGGTAGCGACAGGGAGAGCCTTACAAAAACCCCCAGGCCTCCGCACAAACCAGCCACCTGTTCCAAGAGCTAGGAAACAACTCACAGAGGGTAGTGTCAAGGCATGGTGGGAGGCACTGGTGGGTCTAGAGAGGAAGCTAATGAGTCTTCTAGGAGCAATCTTCCCACATTAGGTATCAAAGAAAGAGTTGTGGTTACAAGACCCTAGACTCATGAACATTTCCACCTCCGAATCTGGTGTCTAAGGACAGTAAACAGCTAATCAAGGTTACCTGCATCTTTTCTGACTGCCCAACAACCATCCCCCTTTTCTGGTGACACTTCAATTTTCCCTGAATAATTAAGGCTCACCTCCTCCTACCTAATATTTAGCTTTGGATGAAGCTGATCCCACTTTGGACCCTCTGGCCATTTGGCATAATTCATCTCTCCAACCACAATGATTGCTTCAAGGATGGATAAATGATGCAAACCTATATCCCAAGTCTTTTTCCAGAAATACTGGAAATGTTATGAGGATGTAAGAGGCTAGGATATGAACCTAGTGCTGTCAACAGCCCTCCTCCTACCACTAGGAAAGCACATGATACTAAAAAGAGCACATGAAACTGAGACCTCATACCATTGTGTGAGATCCTGGTCCTTGAGTGATTAGAGATCTGCCTGGGATTTTCAGTTGTACCCCTTAGCTGCCTTTTCTTGGCTTCCTCCAGAAGCCAACTATGATTCAAGTGAGAGTGATATGATTAGGAGGTGATCTAGGATGCATGACAGGGGCATGAGGGAGAGTGACAGGAAGGGAAGTCAGCCAGCCACCACTGTAGGTCCCTGGAATTTAATCCTGTCAGGAAATCTCCGGCAACCAGTGTGAAAATCTCGCTCAGCCTGAGCCACCTGAGGGCCAAGGGAGCTGGGGTATTGATACTCCAAATTCATGTGTCAAGGACAGTACCTGGGGGTGGGAGTGTTAATCCCCCAGCACTAGCAGACTGTGCAGTAAGAGAAAGAACTTAGGCAGGAGGAAGGCAGAGGCATAAGAGGACACAGGGAGAACACCATCAACGTAACACAATTTTTTAAAGCTATTTTGAGTTGGGCTTTCTATCATTTGCAATCAACTGAAACCTAATCAAAACACTAATAAAGACAATATTGGGCAAAACAAACCAACGAAATAAAACACTTGAAAATTACTTTTTAAGAAATTTTTGGCTTGTGGCAGTTCAGAAAGGTTACAACACCCCCAGCTGTTCAGATTAGAGAGGTTATTCAGCTCTGTCCTCCACATCACCCAGTGTGGTAAGGAGGGACAAATTTCACACTTGTACCTGTATTATTACACTGGACATTTAACTATTCTCTCCCCTTTCAGACTCTTCCTCCTTAGGTTCACCATGTTTAATGCTGCCAAATTAATCTCCCTACAGAGTACTTCCAAAGAATCTTGCCTCCTCAAAACTTCTGGATTCCCTGTGAAACTGTTCTTTTCTCAGCTCCAAAATTCTACTCCTGCTACTTGCTTCTTCTATAATATATTTCCTCCCTCTTCTACCTTTTGAAGTTTCCCATCTCTCATCTGATATTTTGAGGGGGTACTTCAATATCAATGAGCATGCCTAGATCCCATATCTCAGTTTTGTTGAACAAACTCAAAAAGAGTCTAGAGGCTTTATCTAGAAATAAATGATAAAGGTTTATTCAAGGGTCTTAGAATTTGCAAACCGTGAACTTGGCTAGACTCAGAAGTGTTTCAATAAAGAAGGAAAAAGTTAAAAGTTCTCATAGTAAAACATGCATCATTGAGAATAATCAATCCTGTATTCTTAGCCCTAGGATTGGTCCAGGATGGTTCTCAGTAAGAGATCAGGTGGCCTGAGTATTGGATGCCATGTGGTCTAGAGACTGGGTGCCAGGAAGTCTGATTATGTTCAGAGGTCTGGATAGTGGATGTCACATGAATGTCAGGTGGTCTGGATATGTGAGTCCTTCAGAGGGTTATCTGGAGGTCTAATGTATATTGAGGCATTCACACAAGACTGAAAACTTCAAAAAGTTTCTAGTTAGAACTAGAATAGAGTCTTTCCACATGCCCCAACCATCATTATGTTAATAATTTTAACAGCTTGGTTAGTGACTCTATTTTATATATTCCCTATCTTCATTCCTCAGTCTCTAAAACAATTTTTCAATAAAAGGAACTAGAGCTCCTTGGAGAAATGGTTGATTCTAGGGCTGAGACAAGGAATATTCAAGATAAGCCTGGAACACTTTATAGCACTAAAAAAAATGGGTCTGTGTCAAAGGGACATAAAAGCCAACTGAAAAATTCTCTGTTGTCTTCTCTGGCTGGTGTGGCTCAGTGGATTGAACACCAGCCTGTGAATCAAAGGGTCACTGGTTTGATTCCCAGTCAGATCACATACCTGCATTGCTGCCCAGGTCCCCAGTAGGAGACACACAAGAGGCAACCACACATTGATGTTTCTCTCTCTCTCTTTTGCTCTCCTTTCGCCTCTCTCTAAAAATAAATAAATCTTTAAAAAAAATTCTCTGTGGTCAAAACTGAAACAGTTTGAGCAATAAAATAAAGAAGCACTGAATAATAACCCAAAGTATGAAATAAATATCCATGAGTCACTGATATAAATTATTGAACAAATAAATGAAAAGAATAGACAAACCTCCCATAGTAAACAATTCTAAACAATTTACGTAGACACTCTACACTCAAGGAAATGGAGCATAAACTCTCCACTTAAGTGTGGACTGTATGTTGCAACTTCCTTTCAAAGAGGACAGTATGGAAACAGTGAAGAAAAAGTAACTTTACAAAGGAGAAACCAGACAAACACTTCCTCAGCCAGGTGATTATTGTCAGCATGAACAGAGATAAGTCATGTTGATAGTATGTCCCTTTGATGTGGCATACTGAGAAATGGCACTTTACCTCCATGGTTTTCCTCCCCAAAAGCCATAACTCCAGACTAATCATGAAGAAATCATCAGAGAAATCCCCACTGAGGGACATTTTACAAAAGTGTCAAGGCTGTCAGAAATATGAAAATTCTGAGAAACTGTCATAGCCAAGAGGAGCCTAAGGAGACATAATGATCAGATGTTATATGATATTTTAGGTGGGATCCTGAAACAGAAAAAGGGCATAAGGTAAAATCTAAGTAAGTCTAACATAGTATGAACTTTAGTTAATGACAATGTATCAGCCTTGATTCATTAATATGGAAAATGTACCTTTGTAAGCTGTTAATAAGGGAAACTGGGCTTAGAGTACACAGACACTCTGTACTATCTTCACAACTTTTTTGTAAATCCAAAACTACCCTAAAGTAAAAAGTTTATTTTAAAAACTTATAAAACTGTAGGTTTCATATGACCTGATTCTTATGGAGGGAAAATTATAATTTTATGTATAGCTTTATCATTATATATACACCAAACAGTGTCTTGAACTGCGCTATCCAATACAAAGCCACTACCTACACATGGCTGTTGAACACTTAGATTGTGTCTAGTGCAAACTGAGAGCTGCTATAAGTGTAAAACATATACCATGTTTCGAAGACTTGGTATGAAGAAAAGAATGTAAACAATCTCAATGTTTTTTATACTGACTATATGTTGAAATGATATTTTGGGTTTATTGAGTTAAATAAAATATATTATTAGAATTAACTTTATATATTTCTTTATACTTTTTTATTGTAGCTACTAAAACTTTTAAAATTATGTATGTGGTTCACATTGTATTTCTATTAGTAGCAGTGGTCTAAAAGGATAGACATGAAATATTAACAATGGTTATTTCTGGTAGTAGAATTCAGGGCAAATTTTTTAACTTTCTTTTATTCTAATTTTTTTGACATATGTGTGTTCCTTGTATAATAAAAAAGTAATAAAAATAAAAAGATGCAAAGAACTATTGCTGTGAAATGTCACACTAAGTGATAGAAGAACCAAGCAGAAATGTCAATCTCTGGAGTTCTTTCATTAATTAATTATTTGTTCACTCATTTGTGTATGTGTATATATATACACTAAGTATCCCATGTGCAAAGCACTGGGACAGTTGCTATAAATACAAGCACAAAAAATATAAGCTATAAGTATTTCCTTCAAGGTGTTCACAGGTTTATAAATAAATATTAGGACACTGTGTGGTCAGTGATACTATGGTGATTCTTATCAAGTCAACTCTATTCTCTTCTGGCTTTAAATGCTGTGGTTTTTCTGGCCTCAACATTATTCTACTTATCTCTACACTATGATTGCAATTAATATGCTAACGACTGTTCCTGTAGCTTTGACTTTGCTCCAGACTTATGCATGCATCCTACTTTCTTTTGGTCAGATGATCCTTGGGCAGTCTAAACTATAGTTCTAAAACCTATCATCTCTTCAACTCACCTACTCCCAGCTCTTCTACCTCTGTATTTCTTGTCTTAGTTAATGACACCACCAAGCCTAATGGCTCTGTATAAAAGGCAAATTTAGTTATTTTACTCCACTTCTCAAAATTTCCTAGACTTTGCATGACACAGCCCTCATGTGCTGTGCCTTTAGCTACCAATCCAACCTCATCTGGCACATGTTGCATCAACATTGACTTTCTAGAAATGCCAAATTAATAAACTGGGAAAATATTATGAATTATTATCTCTTTTTCCTCCATCTCTCTCTGTCCCCTTGTCTTAGTTTGGAGTTTCCAGCCTCATTACCACCTCCTCTTTATGGTCCCCTGGTATCTCCTTTCTGAAGACTACCTTGATTTTCCAGGCAAATTTAAGGTCTCTTTCCTCTGGTTATTTTTCAACTTGTGCACACCTCCAGAATAGCAATTATCTCTTCATATTACAAGCCTGCTTCTTTGAGAGGACTCTAATTCTTGAGGGCTAGGATTATATCTCATTCACATTGATATCCCCAGCACAACACAGAATATTACAATAGAAGTTTACTGAGTGTTTCCTGTATTACCTCACCTTTCTCACTCTACTGTGGTCACACTTCTCTCCAAATAATCTAGACGTTCTTTAAATGCCCCAAGGAGGCTTCAACCTCTGAGTCTTTGTACTCGAATATTCATGCCCTAGATGGCTCGCTTCTGTACGGCTTTGTACAGAGGACTATCATTCAGGTCCCTGCTTAAATGCCACTTCATCAGAGCTGTCTTTCCTTCAATCCTGTAAAGATAGTACTCACCCGCACATCCTTTTTTTCCTTACCCTGTTTCACATTTTTTCATGTCAATTATCATTAATTAAATTATATATTTGGTAGTGTATTTCTTTTATATCTATCCACCAGAATATACACCATTAAAAAAAGCCCTGGATTTTGAATTATTCAACAAATGAAATAAAGGTCTGATGCATGCATGCATAAATAAATACTTCATTGTCTTCATTGTCTAGACATGACACTATCTTTCTGAGTTTCATGTCCCTTTCATCCGCTTTTATTCTCATCAAGCTATAAACCTGGGACAAAAAAAAAAAAAATTAAGACACAGAGCTCCAAAAGTTGCCAAGTATAATAGGGCCTAGTAATCAATAATATAACTTTAAAAGAAGCAACAGTTAGCAAACCATATGTTAAATATGTTTCATGAATTTATTTGTTTTATCTTCTAATTCATTTATGCAACAAATATTTAAGTCACATCTATCATGAGTTCTTTTTGAAAAGTTAACAGCTGTCTCCTACATTTGTATCACTGTTTATAGTTTACAAGGTCCTTTCTGGTACTTATTTCAATGTGTCCTCATAAGCAATTTTTTGAGGTAGGCAGGCCTTATGAGGAATGAGTTGGTTACCAGATCAAGGATGTCTGGGTTGTGAACATTTTGAATTAGGAAAGTATTCCATCATTTTATTGTTAAAATAACTATATACAGAAACTTATTATCTACTTATTTTATATCAGAGAGCTATAATACACACATTGTCCATCGGTACCAGAACACTAATGCTCACATCTGGGATTCCTAGCCTGCTCATAGTTTCAGTGCTAATATGAGTATTTTACAATAGAATGTACAAACTTTGAGGACATGCACAATGCCTTCTCTGTTTCTTTCACTTACACTAAGGCTCTCAACACACTATGGGTTCTCCATATTTATTAACATAAAAATTTCTCTATTTAAAAAGTATTCAAGACAACTAACTGTAACAGCTAGTTTCCAAAGGTAGCCTTCGAAAGAACTGCGCCTCTCAGTATTCAAACTCTTGTGTGGTCCCCTCTTCTTGAGTCGGGACTGGCTGTGTGACTTGACTGTAACCAGTAGAATGTGCTATAAGTGATGTTATATAACTTATGAGACTTACAGAGAAAAAAATGATTTTCCATAGCAATACACAAATCAAATGTCAAGAGATACATTGACTTACTCCCCTGATGAAACCACATCTGCAACATCCATTGCAATTGTATTCACTATCTGATAGGTTTACAATAATCTTTTGTCATTCTTCAAGATCTATCTATCTTCTGCTCAAGCCAAATAGATGAGTTGAATGAAGATATGTTGAAAATCAATAGCCCTGCATCTTTTGAGTCCTTTATGAAAGCACTAGTCTCTACAGTTTCTCCAGGAATGCAGTATTACTCTGGATTTACTATTTTGGAATTACAGAAGCACTCCTAATGTTTTCTATTTGTCCTCACTCTCCAGATCTGATAGCCAATATAGTGGCTCTGTCCTTTGCTCAGTGTCTCTCTTTCAGTTAGACATTCTACAGCTTGGGAAATAACCAGGGGGGAGGGAGCGGTCAGTGCCCCACTAAAACACTGTGAGATGGACCTGAATCAAAATATTAATCATTCATTCGCAATAAATTCCTACTCTGATAAGTGAACAGAATAGCATATTGGGTTTCTAAGACAGCATCATTTCACAGCCAGTATTCAGAAATTCCCCCAAAGTCTGATTATTTTCCTTTCCCCAAAGCACTATTTCCTTGGTAAATGGCTACAGGTCTTTTGGGGAAAGAGAACAAGAAAAATTTACAGCACAAACTTTTAGCTGCATAAGTATAAATTAGAAAAATTTGCAGTCCTTTTGACATGTATGATGCCTCATTATTTTGTACCTGCCCCAATGGGCCAGCCAGGACTTGAGTCTTATAGATGTAGAAGCACTGAAAGATATTGGAAGTGGCTCTTGAGGAGTCCCAGTGTTTCCCCTCAGGATAGGTTATCATAAGCTCTTCAAGCAAAGAGGGACTAAATTCTTCAGACAACTTCTGTTGGTGGCAGAGGAGGCTGGGGCTGGGGGTGGGGGTTGCTTCAAGAGCCTCAGTTTCATCAGAATCTGGCCACATGCTGCCATATCAATTTTTAGGATCCTAACTTTAACACAATCAATGTCCTAATTTTAACCATAAGAGACCTTGAATTAAATTGGTGCCGTAATCCAGCAACCCACAGGACTAGTAATCCAGCTAGCCTTCAGGTTGGGTTTCCAGAAATAGCAGACTCCACAGCTACAAGAAATAGGATTTCTTTCAGGTAAATCATAAAAACCTTCCAATTCTTTGCCTGAACCTTGGACTGAGAATGTATTGCCCTGAGTTCATTTTTTTCTTTCTCCAATCTCCCTATGGCACTTAAAAGCAACCCACAGTCCTTATACTCTTCATTTTCACTGAAATGTTTGATGGAAACCACTACCTGATAACCCAACACCTTCCATTCTATAGGCGTCTGAAGTTAGGAACTGATAGTGTCCTTTTTGCTCTCAGTAATGGGGTCACTAATATCTAGTCAAATCAGAGAATCAATACCCACATCCCATCCTTAAGGTTATGTTCTTCTGAATCAATTCCAGGACCAATAATTGCATCACTTAGGGGTCAGCCAGGTTAGCAGAACCACTGTGAATGATACAGAATAAAGGACTAAGGACTCATTATAGGAAACGGACCTTACAATTACAGAAGGAGCTGACAAAGTGAAGTTCTGGAAGAGGGAGGGATTCGGAGGATCTGAAAAGGGCCATTAACCTACCTGCCTGATGTGGTAGCAAAGAGAAACAAGTTAGGACTTGGAGGAAGATCCCAGGCATTTTCAGCCACCACACTGGAACTGTGAAAAGGAGCTCCTTGACAGGTATATGGAAAGC
This sequence comes from Pteronotus mesoamericanus, assembly GCF_021234165.1. Classification (NCBI taxonomy): domain Eukaryota; kingdom Metazoa; phylum Chordata; class Mammalia; order Chiroptera; family Mormoopidae; genus Pteronotus; species Pteronotus mesoamericanus. The sequence goes on from NW_026555170.1 coordinate 711,656, forward strand.
TGCTGCCTCTGTGAAGCTACCTCATCTGTGGATCAACAACCAAGCATCTGAGGATGGACCTGGGGTCACTGTCAGTCAGCAAGGCCAAGAGTCAGAAAGATTAGCTGGGCATAGGAGGGAATAGAGCAACGACAGTGTGGCACCTGCTGGTACGTCTGCAACTATCACTGTACCTGACCACAGTGACTTTCAATAGGATTTGTTATTGCTTCTCTTCTGCCTTCCTGTGCAATTTCATCTTGTGGTCAACTCTAAAGTAGAGCTAACCAAACATGGAAAGCAATTCTGGGGAAAATAGTTACCTGTTTATCTGCCTAAGCAAGTTGACCAGCATGATCTAGTGTTCCTAAAGCGCCTGTCCTTATCCCAGATCTCAAGCAGCAGATATGGGCAGAAAGAATGCAGAGAGAAGCCTACATTCTGGGGCTATCGGTAATCTTGTAACGGCAGCTGAATCGCAATCTTTGGGAGATTTGGAGACAGCAGTCAGGGCACTCAGGGAATGTTCCTCTCAAAGAAAAGAGTGTCAATCTGGGTTTTCTGGGAGCCCTTTGGGAGACAGTGAAACTAAAAATAACACTATAACGTATGATGAACCAAAGGCTCATTTCTGGGCTCAGACTTGGTTCTCAGAATAGGAGTAAATACCAAAAGGAGAGTGAGCAGAGACCTCAGGCCTCATCAATTCTAAAATGTAGAAAACTTCATTTTGAACTGTTCTTCACAAATGGTGCTGGCCTTTCAGTGGCTCAGGCAGGATCTTATCCAACAAGGGAGGGAGGGAGGGAGAGAGGGAGGGAGGGAGGGAGAGAGGGAGGGAGGGAGGGAGGGATTCATAATGCAGCCCACTGAAGATGTTTAGATGTTTACCTCTTCCTGCACATGGCTCCCCAGCTCAAAGTCTCAGCCACTTACCTCGGTGCAGTAGCTATACATGCTCCCCAGTACCTGCCTCCTGCCCCTAAATTCTATGACCTAGGTCCCAGCCACGTTCCCAGCCAATGACTCTGGCCACAGCAATAGAGTCAGAGGTCAGAGGGGAAAACTACCTGCAAAAGAAAACTCAGAGCTTCCATCACCACAGCAAGGTTTTTCAGCTTGAGTCACTTATATCTCCCTTAAAGGACAAATAATTTTCACAGACCCCAGTATTAACCACATTACTTTTAACATGTAGAAACATGTAACATTTAACGTGTAATGGAATTTAAACTCTATGAGCTTAGTACTCTGATACCAACTATAAAAAAACGCAAGTTAAACATGCACAAAACTTTAAAACCAATAAAACTTTAATGATTTTAATATAATAAATCATGTTTGAATCACCCATTTTGAACCGACTAGATGAAAAATATATATGTGGTACTTGGTTCCACTTAACAACTTCATTCTTCTGATTTTGTGCATGTTTTCATCATTGTTATTTTTCCTTTGTTAAAAATAAATTCATATTCAATTGTTAATCTATTCACTTGATGGGCCAATCAATTTACTATACACCAACAGTAAACTATTGAAAAAAATTTTTTAACTTTTCATGAAACATTGATATTCTATAACTACGACTACACCTATTGCTAATCAACTGTAGCTAAATGGTTTATACAAGAGATGAGGTCTGCCTAGTGTTGCCATGTGGATGGTGACTACAGTACTGATCACACATTGAGTTTTACATGCTATATATATATAGCATCTAACCTGTGATGATTCCATTTCTCATAATTAATTTTCCATTCAAATCACCTGACATTATTTGACCTTCATTTAGTGATAATATTACTGAACAAGCAAAGGAGGGCATTGGAGTCTTGTGGCAGAGACTTATTTGCTAAGATCACTATTAAGACAAGCCTCACCAAGAATCAGCTGCATTTTATAAGAAATAGGAATTCCTTACAATTTTGCATAATTCAAGGCTGATTTTTCCCATGGGGAAAAATGGGAAATTGGTTTACAGAGCATATATATCTACAACTTTGTAGCATATTTCTGTGTGGATGTCACCCTTTATTTTCTTAGCATTATCTATAATATTTAGGAATTGCTTGTCTTTAAGTTAAGGGTAAAACATATCAAGGCAGTTGTATGGCTTTCTTTGTGTCACTGAATTACAGCTAACATCTGTTTAAAAGTTGCATATTTGGCCCTGGCTGGGTAGCTCAGTGTGTTAGAGAGTCGTCCCAATATCCCAAGGTTGTGGCTTCAGTCCTCAGTCAGGACATATGCAAAAAACAACTAATGAATGAATAAATAAGTAGAAGAAAAAAATCGACCTCTCTCTCAAGAAATCAATAAATTAAAAATATTTTTTAAAGTTATGTATTTAGGTGTACATTTTTCAGCATGAGCTCTGTTACCAACTCTTATTGAATACTAATATAAAAAGATGGAACAACCTGAAATTATTTTTAAGTGATTGCCAAAAATAATAGCATAAAAGTAACCAATATCTCTTACAGAAATTCTCATAAAGCAAAAAGTGGATCACAACATAATTCACAAAAATGTCCAGTTATTTCCGTTACAAACTAAAGTGACGCCACCACGTGGTAGAACAAAAAATTTACAATTCTTTAATTCACCAACTGAAATTTTGCAAATCTCGATTTGTTTGGTGAGAACCAGAATATTACAAATTTTGCTCACAACATATGGGTTATTGATTTTTATATGATACCACTTAAATTTCACATAATTTATAAATTTCACATAATTTATATAATTTAAATATATATATTTAAAATTCACATTATTTATATTTCACATAATACCAACTGCATGTGTTAGACTCTCATTCTATTAAAACCATTTTTAATTCTCATAAAAACCCACAAAAATCTATAGATATCACATTCCAAGTAAGATATTATAAAGCATGAATAATTTTTTAAATCCAATTTTAATATAATTTCTGTTGCTGTTATAATTTCCACACAGGCCTCTGTCCTCCAATGTCCAACGTCCTCTTCTTCCTGGGCCTGTGTTTAGAAACAAAGCATTATTTCACTTTTGAATAAAAGTGGCTCTCCAAACAGACTATGTCTGTAGCATGAGTTGTTGAACAAAAAGGATATAGAGCTCTACCTGAAGTTTAAAACAGTGACATTCAGAAAAATAAATAGTAAACCCAGAAATGAAGGCAGTTCTCATTTACATGGCAGGCAGTGGGTTTTAGGAGCTCTTTACTCGGTGTTGGCCACGGCCCTCAGAAGGCTCAGCTGAATTCAGTCCCTCGGAGTGTCCTCTGACACCAGGCGCTCTGCCAGCAGGTGAGGACTGGAATGAGGGGAGTCCAAAGATGAGCAAGACATGGAGCCGTCAGCGTTGGTCTTGGCTTCCTGCCTCCCTAAAAGTGACCGATAAAGAAGAAGAATTGCTTTATCAATAATTTCAGAACAAAATGGAATAACTTGCAGATGTTTCTATAAGCAACCATTCAGTGGAACAAATCTGCCAGGTAAATACTGTATACTCCCTAAAAGCAGGAAGGACAAAATGAGCTGACAAGGATGCATTTTTTTGGAAATAAAACCCCCCTGAAAGCTGTAAAAATACCCCCTTCCCTGGCAACCAAAAATTCTCTGTCCTTTCTCCAGCAAGAGAGAGAGTGAGAAGACCCTATGGGCAGGCAGAAAATTTGCGTTTTACCCATGATGCTCCCCAGCTAATTATGAGATCTTGGCACCCATAACATAGTGGACTAAAGGACTACGTTTTCTAGCTCTAACATCTCTGGGTCTATGAGGGGCTCCCCCCTGGCTGGCCCCTGGAGGCGCCGGAGACTTTGGGTTTAGGGGACCCAGGGATGTCAGCACTGAGTGAGGGCATAGTTCCTCAGTGAAGAATTTTGAACACTCTGCAAGCACTTTGGGCCTACGAAATAATTAGTTGGTCCCTGGGCTGCCTCTTATAACTTTAATATTTACACTATGACAAAGTGAGTGCTCATTAGTGTTTGAGCCAAGGTAATACCGTTCTCTTTATTCATGCCAGTGAGCTTATTTTGCATTAGCAAGAAAGAGTGGAAGAGGTAGAAGCCCATGGGGTATTTGCCTAGTCAAAATGGATCTCAAATGGACATAAATTTGAAACGCACTAGCGGCGGACATTGTGAGAATTTGTTCTCACTCCTGACCTCCAGAGAGCAAGGTCCCCAAAAGTGACTTCTCATAGGCCCTGCCCTGGTCTAGCCCAGAGGTGCCACCAGCTCCCTGAGGGCCCCAGTCACCTCATTCTCCAGATACAAGACCATCAGAGGGCATGGGGGTGATGGTGAGGAAAGGGCTTTGGTGGTAAAATCTCTGCCTTAGCGACATTCTATTTGCGATGAGTGTCCCAAAAAAGGAGACTCTCCACATATGGCATCTGCCGCTTCACTCCCAGCAGAGTAAGTCCCAATTCCACTTGGAATCCATCCAGAAGCACTACCTCTTTCAGGAGACTGATGTGAGTTCTCACCTCCCTGGATCTGATCTTATGCAGGACTGGGGGCACTTAGCGACCGTGTCTGAAGGAAGTGATGTCACTCAAAGAGGCACCTTCATATATTCGGGGACTTTGTTTCGTCTGAAGTCCCATCCAGTGTTCCATCTGAAGCCTCTGGCTCCTTCCGAAATATAAAACAGGGAACAATCTGGTAAAGCCCAGCAAAGGTTTCTGAGGATTAGTTCTGTAAGATCTTCTTACACAAAAGGGAATTCTCCTCCAACCGACGGTTCTGCTCTCCACTTGTAATCTCTGAGGGGCGTGCCCACGACAGAGCCTGCAGCACAGGTGCACACCACCCCCAAGGTGAGGGAAAAGTCGCTCCTCCGAGGTTGGAGAAAATGGCCGGGGGAAACAGCAGTGCTGTTCCTGTTTGATGTTTTCTCTCACATCAAAAAATGAGCCTGCCTTGCACTTGAAATTTCCCAGAACTCCTCATTTTGGCCCAGGACTGGCCTTATGTATAGGTTAATCACTTATGTAGTAGAATTTGGCACACATACAAAATTCCTCCACTAAAAGAATTATGTCCCTACTAATGTGCTGTGAGACCTGAAATCATTATCCATTAGTCACACTTTGGAGTTCAGCCATTGAAGGTGCAGATTAAAATGCAAATTTGTTACTTGGAGAAGTAACTTGTAGAGCCCTTATCAACTATTCTCATCCCAGTATTGCTGGAATGTCAGAGTAAGAAGTTTGGGTTAAAATCTACATACCAATAAAGGAAGACTTGATTTTATACAGTGTATGTTTAACTTATTAAAACAGTAACACTAAAAGGTGTTACTAAAATATAAAGAGATTCAAGATCATTTTGGATGAATGAGTGCATGTCAGACCCTTGACACTCTAATAATGGAAATTAGTTTGAGGACATGCTTAACCTTTGAGACTTCTGTCAAGAAGGGGGGCTATCTCCCTCCGCTGCCCATGTCAGAAGCAGAACATTGGGATCCCCTGTGGGTCAGACTCAGTTTGTAATTTGTAAATGACAGAGCAGAGAGATGTGATATGACTCCTTCCAAGGGATGTGACCTTGGCCAAGCCACCTAAGCAATGTGAGTGTCAGTTTCTCATCCATAAAATTGAGATATGGAAAAGTCATTGTAAACTTTTTGTTCAGTGATTCTCTGTTAAAGAATCTCTCCCTCTTCCCTCCATTCACAACCACCAGCGAGAGGAGTGGGCCGCCGGTGCCAACCAAGGGCCCTCAGCAGATCTATTGCTGAGTCATCATTAGCCTGAATTTGGGACAGGTGAGTCATGTCACGCCCATGCTTAATTCCTTGCTCACCTGTCCACAGGAGCTGGTTCACAGTGTTAATGGCATCGTTACTGAGAAGGGATAACCTTTTGGTGCTCTTTCACCAGTCTGTCTGCCTTGCACTTAATAACCACCTTGCTGATTCAGGCTGGCAGCTTCAAGAGGGCAGGGTTTCTTCCCGCTGAAAGGATAAGTATGCTGCCCAATGAAGAACCACACTCAAACGGGGGCTAAATCACCAATATCACGATTGTGATGCCATGATATTAAAGGAGGTTCCTTACAAAAGAGGCACCTCCATCTCTCACTGAAGCACCACCTCATATATCCCAAAACAACAAAACCAGCCTGCAAACACCACCACCACAAAGGAAGCTAAGTGTGATGGCCAAGTGACTAAATCCTATTGTCAACCAGCGTGAACCCAGAGGCCTTCAGAGCCTGGAAGGAAACCTCTCTGTGATCCCCACCCTCCGTGTTTTTACACAGGGAAAATCAAAGCAACTTTGATTTTTGACTCTAACCAGCTTCCAGAAGAAAGGTGAATAAATAGCCTTTGAACAGTTCGGTAGGCGGTCTTCATCCCTTGGACAAGGTTTAAACCTGCCTTCTAGCCAGGAGTTCACTGCACTTACTAAGTTGTTTCATACTTGCCCCAGCTTTAACTGCCTGTGATTTGAGTTCTGTGTCTCGTTTTTGCCTCACAAACATTATTGTCAATTCTTCTGACTTGTCCCAAAACCAACAGAGCCTGTATGAGCGGGCAAGCCGAGGCTGAGAAATCTGGGGGTCTCAGCCAACTCTGACACCTCTCACCTAGGAAGGGCTAGAAATCCCTAACCTCCCCTGACCCCCTATGATTGTGGGGAGACTGTGCAGGGCAAGCTGAGAAAGCGGGAAAGTGAGTGGAAATCACTCTGCCATTCATCTTTCCTCACACAGGTCCAGCCTGTGAGAGTTTAAAACACAGCCATGGGTCTGGGTATGTGGTCCTCCCACCATTCTCCTCCTTGGGGCTTTGGTGGTCCCTGGGAGAGCGACTGAGCTAAGAAACTGTGGCAACACTGGCTGCGCCTGACCCTAAGGGCACTGAGTGACAGCTGGCTGCTGAGGACTGCGGCGGTGACTGCGCTACTCCCCGCAGCCTGCCCAGGGTGCAGCCCCAGGCCCCGCGTCCCAGCTCCTGCTGGAACACAATCTGACGACACTTGGTGGAGGACCCGGGGTCTTAGGAGTGGGGTTTTAGGGCCTGGAGCGCAGCTGAGGAATCTCCCACCTTCATATGATCCCTCAGCCTTTTAATAAAGATGGCTGTGGGCAGAGGAGAAAGGAGAATTGGCCGACCCCTTGCCCTTTGCTGTATATAGCCATCAAAATGGCCGGAACTTTAGACCTAGGTTCAAATTCTGCCTCTGGTACTTATTAGCTGTACAACTTTGGGAAAGTTCTTTAACCTCCCAGGGCCCCTGGCTCATAAGATGGAAATATAACACATACCATGGTCAGTTGTAAAAGTACAATGAGCCCATGTTGCAGTAAAGTTAAAGCACATGGTTGGTGCTCAATGACAATTAAATTCCTTTCCCTGTTTGCACTCATAAGCTTGGAGTTAAACTCACATAATCCCAGAGAAGGTGTGATGAGGAAAGACGGAGCAGGTGGAAAGGTCACAGGTTATGGTTCCCGTGAATCTGTCTCAGGCAAACAGCACTCTCACAATCCCGTGAGTTTCAGCAGAACTTTTCCTGTTTGTGACATTTCCAAAATGAAGGGAGAGGGACCCAAGGCAAGGAGACTCTGATCTTTAGTTTCACTTTGGTGCGAAGACCAGGAGCTGATAGAGTTTGAAGGGCTGCTTATGCTGGCATGCGAATAATACCAAGGTACCCAACACATCACTGGGACACAGCTGAAGCCCCAGCACCTGTGAAATGCCTGAAACACATGCGTTACCTGGTCCTCCTCTTTCCTGGCAGTCTCTGTCTCCAGAATATAAACCCAAAACAACAGGGCTGGCAAAGAAACTAGATTCTAGAGCATGTCTATTACAGCTCTTTATTTCATGTGGTTTGCTAAGAGGAAAAAAAAAAAGACATGAGTTAAAGTAATAAAAGCTTTGTGACTTTATTTATAACCCAGCTAAACAAATTATGCTTCCTACACAAACATTCTGAGGATTAAATAAACAATACAGTGCCTTTTGAACTCTTTGTGATCAAATGCTTTGCTGTTAAAAGTCATATTCCTGGGGAGTTGATATAAAAGCTTCTTGTTCCTTGCCTGTAAACATAAGAAAAGGCCAATCTCTGTAATTTTCAATTACATGGAACCTTTCCCCCAACTGCCTGGTCTCTTAACAGCTCCTTTTCACTGAGCTCAGTTGGTCATCAGATATAAATATCTTTAACTTAGCACAGGCTTTTGAAAATTTGACCAACAGGATTTCTCACAAAGTATATCAAACACCATTGCAAACTAAAGCCTATTTCACTTTTAACCAAGACTAAATCACAGGGTATTTTCTTTGTTTGCATTTAGACTTTCTGTTTCCACATAACCAATAAGTGTTCTCTCTGCACATCCCCTGGGCAGCCCTGGGAACTGACCCAGTCATCCCTCAGAGAGCAGAGTATGAAGGGATTGTAAGGATATGCCACAGCACAGTGGGGATGCTCCTCTGTCTGAAGTCTTCTGAGGAGGGGGGCAGAGAAAGGTGAGAGACCCGTATAGACAGATACCTTAAAGCAATGAAGAACCAACAGATGAAGTGACTGAAGATGGAGACAAAAGTGACCGTGATTTTAGTTTTGTCTCTGTTCTATGAAGCTCTAGTTGAGTGTTAAGCTAATGTAAAAACTTAGAAATTTTTGTGGACTTATCTCTAGAACTCTAGTACAAGAACTGCATGTTTCTTGAACGAATAAATCAATTAAAATGTCAATCAGAGAATGAACAGTAATATTGGGAGGGAAAAGACAGCTATTACAGATCAATAAGCAGAGCTCTGGAAGATTCCCTTTGACTTCTGACCTGGGAGAGTGACTGACATCTGGAGCAGAGTCCTAAGGCTGTGGGGACCTAGGAGCCACACACCTGAGAGAGCATTTCACCACCAACTGCAATTCCTTGGGCAGTTCGAATCATTTACCTCCATGACACATTCCCCAGCTACCGTAACTTCTAGTGATCCTCTCCTCTCGAATCCCTACTTCCTCTGTTAGATGTTGTTCTCATTTGGAGAATTAATCAATACTGCCTTAACTGTTGTGCTTTGTCCTTCTCCAGATAATAAGATCCTTAAGTGTTGAGACTGTGTCGTATGCTGCTTTTGGTGTTTACTTCACTGCATATTCTAGAGCTGCATACAAATGGCAGAATCAATCAATTCATGAAACTAATGGACAATATCACCAATTAAAGAGAAGAACATTAGCCCTGGTCAGTATGGCTCACTTGGTTGGAGCATCACCCCATAACCGAGGCATTGCAGATTTAATTCCTGGTCAGAGCACATACCTGGGCACATACAGAAGGCCACCGATCGATGCTTTTCTCTTGCATGGGCATTTCTCTCTCTCTCCCACCCTCTCTCCCTTCCTCTCTAAAAGCAATAGGAAGAAGTGTCCTCAGTCCTGGCTGGTGCGGCTCAGTGGATTGAGCTCTGGATTGCGAAGCAAAGGATCGATTCCCAGTCAGGGTACATGCTGGGCCAAGTCCCAGCACAGGTGCACAAGAGGCAAACACAAATTGATGTTCTTCTCCCTCCCTCCCCTTCTCTCTAAAAATAAATAAATGAAATATTTTTTTTAAAAAAGAAAGAAAGAAAAAATGTCCTCAGATGAGGATTCAAAAACTAAAAAATAAAAGAGGAGGGCATTAATAACAAAAGCAATGCCCCTTCTTGTGTTTCAGTCCCCAACTCAGAGGTGCAGTCCCTCCTCTTGTGCTGGGAGCCCACAGTGATACGCAGGCACCTGCAGCCCGTGCTGAAACGCTGCAGCTGCAGCCCACCCAGTCTGCTTGCTCTTCACATGCTGTTTTCACGAGTTGTAATAAGTTGGTTCATGTTGCATTGTGTCTCCCATCCTGGGGAGCAGTTCACAGATATCCAAACCCCAAGCTGATGGGCTAAAAGCTCTCAGATGCCATCACAGGCAAAGGCGTGAATGCCAAATGAGGTCAGCTTTGGGAAACGTGGGTCCTGGGGTCGGACAGTGGGACCCAGACTGGAGGGAGCTTCCATCCTCAAGGACCTTGTATGGAAGCAGAGGCTCAGGCAGCTAAAAAGACGCAGGGAATTCCCCTTCCGTGGATAAGGAAGGTCTGTGCCTTTCTGAATCCCGGCCCAGGGATTCCTCAAGATACTAGGGGAAATTTCAGCATGAAGCGTGGGATTTCATCTGCCCTCAGGTCACATGATTCACCTCAGCTTTTGGTCAGATATGTCCAGTATGCCAGGTTTTCATGATTTACATTTGGAGTCTGGAAGGGGGGCAAATTTGTGAGAAAGTCTGCAGAGAATATCTCTCCAAAGGGCAAAGGGCCCTCTCAAGCTCCAGAAGACAGTCCCAGGGTGGCCCAGGCAGACATCAGGAGATAGGTACCAACCCTTGGTTGCAAAAAGGCATCTAATGAGGCCCATGATTGTGTGATTTACCAACTGTCTTAATCCTGCTAACGCAGGGCCGACTTCAGCCCATGCAGAAGAGGCAAGAGGCCAGTAGATGGCAGCAGAGTGTAAGAAAAGTGAGTTGCAGGTGACTGGGGCGAGTCAGATTCCTGGGCCCTCCATTTTGCTTTACATCTTTAATGAGGTATGTGAAGAAAATGAGTCCCTTACATGCCAGACACAGATGCCACGGCATATGGAGAGATGCCACACAGCAATATTTCTCTGGTTATTAAACAGGAGGCACCTAACCAGTCATTCACTGCATCATCATGCAGAATTGTCCTTTGTGTCTTGGATACTGCTGTTGACAAGGTAATAACAGGAGAAAGCAGTTGAGAAGACTGACGTATGGATGTGGGCTTCTGGGCTCTCGCGGCATCATCATGCCGGGATGCCAGAGGATTGCCAGGGAACACAGGCAGCCCAGCTCAACCGGGGTCACCTGGCCAAAGGGCCTGTGTGGCCTCTGCTCCCAGACTCAGTCCAGGCACAGCTGGGCTGCTCTCCGGTCTCCCTGGCCATCCCTGAGGGCTCTTGTATTCAAAACCCAACTACCACCAGTCCAGTCTGGCATCTGACCTTCCACTACAAACCTCAAATGGGAAGGGGAATTCTGGACATTTTAAAGAGCAAGCCTTGCTTGCTTTTCTGACAGAACTGAAGACAAATAGTGTAATGGAAATGCATTCAAATAGACATAGATAGGGGAGCACTTTTTATGCTGCTCCAAACTGACGTAGAGAGTCCAGTCCTGCTGACTGCAGGAAATATTTTCACTTAGCGGGCAGTTTCTCCTGATAGACTATTACCAGGGCTGAGGACAGGCAAGTATTGGTATATTTTATTACTATATTCCACCCACTCTCCCACTCTCCACACTCTTTCCTACCCCCAGCCACTCTTTCTGACCATTCCTTATTTAACTCGTTCACCCTCCCAAGCCCAGGGGCTTCCTAAAGCCTCAGCGGTGACTGAGGAACTGAGAACAGATTAATCAGCCCAAACAAGTACCCGCTTCCCAGAGCCCAGTAAAAGGCTGTTCTCTCATCTACCCCAAAGCCCAAAGCTCCCAGGACTTCTCAGAGTCACTCACAAAGTCCTTCAGCCATCCCGAAATGCAGGTTAATAACACAGCCATTTTTCATACAGAGAAACTGCGGTGGAAAACGGAGATACAGCATCAGTCCTCCTGGCCCCATCCCTCTCCTCTACATTTGACCCTCTGAAGCAGCCTCTGGTCCAAAATAACAACACTAGTCACCCTGCCATTATTTCCCTCCCTCTTTTAGAGAGTGATTCTATGTGCTAGAGACCCTCACTTGTCTGTGTGATCTTAGACAAGTCATTAACTTCTCTGTGCCCCATTTTCTCATCTGTAATTTGAGGGAGTAGAATTGGATGATGACTAAGGCCCTTTCCTTCTCAGCGATCTTGTGGCTTTAATCTTACAAGGCTCTGCCAGCCCTCAGAGTGTCACACATGATGTCTTTTCCAGCAATAGCAGAATTTCCTCCCCCAGCTGAGAAGAAATGTGGTCGTGGTTGGAGTCCTGTTGACGTCCTTTGTCCTCAGACCCAGGGAAATAGGGACATTTCAGCTATTATTGACACTAACAGCAGGGCCTGGAGGTGTCCACGCTCTTGTGGAAGGACCACACAGAGCGGTCCTGTGGGCAGTAGAGATGCACAGCCAAGACCAGAGGATGTTTTAATAACTATTTCACAATAAAAAGACCCATTTCATTCTGCACAGGGGTCTGGGGGCAAATCCAGGTCTCCCAGGAGGAATCTGCTCTGGCCCATAATGGGGGATTGGTTCAGCTCAGCTGCTCTTGCAAAGGGCTGAATGCAGCACACAGTGGTTCAGGCAGCTCCCCGCAGCTCCATGTGAAAATGACTCACAGCAGTTATGAATACCAAACCTCCTTTGATGTGTTCCCAGACATGAGGAGCAGCCACGGGGGAGGCGGGAACTCTGGATGCCGGCTCTGTGGGGTGGCACACAGAGGGCCTGGACACATCTGGCACCATCGCAAAGGTCCAGGGGAAATTCAGGCTGGCTAGTTACCCTAGGACTTTCCAGGATAACAGAGCGCCCTTTCATCTGTCTCTCTCCCTGTCTGCTTGCACTCACAAGCTCGCACACGCTCACGCTCTCTCTCTCTCTCTCTCTCTCTCTCTCTCTCTGTCTCTTTCTATCTCCAGCTACACAGGAATTAGATTCTCCAAGAACTACAACTTGTTTTTCTACCTTCTCCCTTCCCAAGGGGATAACAATTGAATTCCCTGAATAAAACTGGTTTTATTGAGCACAAAATAAATGCACCCTCTCACTCCACATCTGCGCCAATCACTTTAAAGACATAGACCTGGCCCCAGTCAGCCAAGCAAAAGGACTTTCCTCTGTAATGGCTATTTCTAGACTCTCAGCCTTTTCAGTGGCTGCATGGTACCTTGTTCTCCTGACAGGCTCTCAATGATGATTGAATACAAAGCCTCCAAGTCTCTCTTGTGTTGTTCCAAGACTCAGTCAATCACGCTGTCCAGAGCAGAAGAAGGAGCCCTGCCGACTCTCTGGTGAGCACCCAGGCTCCTGGCAGAAAGGGATGGTCAGCCACTGCCACCGCATGTCTGTTTCAACTGAAAACCCATCTATATACAGAGGCTTCTCCCATTCCAGAGCAGGGTCCCAGAAATGTGTGCAAAGCCTTTATAGCTATAGAAGGAAGTGGCAATGGACATATTGAGAGAGGATCTCTTTCAACCCCATGCCTGCACATTTTTATTTTCTGAAACGAGGTTCATTTTATTTTTATAGTTAAGTTGCACTTTGACTGAAAGACTCTCATGCAGCCACAGAGATCTGCACATGCACACATGGAAATAAGAAGACTACTTTGTCCTGTGCACTGACCTTGTGCCAGCAAACTACCCAGGGCTTTGCTGCACCAGCTCCTCTCACCCTCACAGGTGCTCTTCGTGTGGGGGAGAAGGGGCTGGTATTATTATCTCTGCCTTACCGATGAAGAGCCTAAGGCTCAGAAAAGCCATGAAACTTTCCCGATATTGAACAACTAACATAAAAGGGCTTGGATTCTGGATTGCTGGAATCCAAAGCCTCATCCCTTGACCATTGTGCTTTGGGGCAGTATGCTCATTATCAAGTGTTTGCTCTATCCGAGGCCTTGTTGTTATGAGGGAGAATAGGAAGGTACAGTTTTTGACTTCAGAAAGCTTTGGCTTAACCCCACACCAGTGCACACAGGCTGCACACACATACACAGAGTTACTCTGACTTATGGCGTCTTCCAAGACTTCTGCACCCAAGGTCTTCATGTTCCCTCTTTTCCTGTTATCCTCCTGTAGAACCTGCTGTCCTTCATTCACAGTCTGAACATTGTTCCTACCGTGAAGATGGGGATTTTCTACAGTGTGGACTGGGATGCCTGAGTTCCACACACAACAATGTGAGCAATTCGAGCATTGATGCATTACGCCACATTCACCCAGCTCCTGATCTGGTCACTGTTTTGTTTTATTTTTTAACTTGATCAGGAAGTTTCTCTAACCTATTTCTCTATCTTCTCAGGGGATCAGGACATGAGAGCAACAAGGTCATGGACAGGAAGGATTTCAAGCTTGTTGAAGGTTTCTGAAACCAAGTCATAGGTCAACTAGAAGAAGTAAAGCAGGGAAGATTCTGGCTGCGAAACTCCATTGCTTCAATGACCTCACAAGGGAAGAGATGCTATATCTAAAGGACACCGTGTGCTGAGGTGAAACAGAAAGAAGGAAGCAAACGTTGTATTTGTTGCAGATTTTGCCAAGAGAAGATTGGCTGCCAAGGCTCCTTCAGCCTTGACTCATAAATCCATTACCTGGCAGACAGAAAAGTGTCCTTTTATGCCAGACATCTTCCAGTGACATTGACCCACAGAGGAGTTGAGGGGAAAACTTCTTGATGCTAAGAAAGAAAAACTTCCCTCCAAATCCAAGTTACTGGACCACCTACATGTAGACTGAGATCAGTTGAACCCCAAGAAAATGCTGAGAACAAATTTACCTTCCTATGTACTAGACCTCTTTATAAATCAAATTTCTAAACTTTGTTACACACTAATTTGCATCTGATTTCATTTCAAATTTGTGTTCTTTCATGAACTGCCAAGCAATCTGAAGATAATGATTCTAGAACAAAATTTTCCTAGAACCTTCACAAGGGCAGACTGTACCCTTGACTAGGGGTACAGCTCAAGGTCACCATCGTCCGCCACCACACATTCTGGTTCCCTGAGCAGCCTGGTCATTCTTGCCAGCCAGATATTATTCCTCCTGACAAAATTCAACCTGGAGGGGAAAGAACTGGTCTTCGTTTCTGGTTCTCTCTACACATACCACTCAAGGTGCTGGTCTTTGATGAATCTTAATCCTCACTTTAATTTCTCAGCTGTGGCTCCCAACTCCTGCTTTCCCCATCTCATCTCGGGGAGTCATTCATGAGCGCTCCCGTTAACCCACAGGCACCCACCTCAGAACGGCACGCCTGGAATTCTGCAGTTGACCACTGGAGGGCAGTGCTGCACCGGCCAAATCTCTTTCATTGCTCTACTCCATCTCCGTCCCCACTTTGACCTGTCATTCCAGGAAGCGAAACCAAGGGCCATTGGAGCACCCCCAGAGAAGCAGCACAGCCAGGCCCATTACAATGGCTCTCCCGCACCTGAACTCATAGAAATAAAAGGAAATTCACTAGAAAGCGGATTTGGCTCCATGGGTGATACAATCCCTTGGGAAAGCGACTGAGAGGAAAACCTGCCTGGTTGTGTCATTAACCAGAAACAATCTGTTCCTCTGCCTAAGAGATGCAGAGCCCTACCTGTCTCTACCTACTCAGATATAAGCTCCTTAGGGTAATGTCTTAGTGAGCTCTGAATTCCTAGCAGTAAACACGGTGCTTGGCAATAAATGTTTGCTGAATGAATGGGTGCATGCATGCATATGTATGCATAAATTGGAATTATCTATTTTCAAATTTGTTGCTGTTTTCCAGCTCTTTTAACACCTAAAGTTTAAGCCATCAATTAGTTGCTGAGCATTCTTAATCTTAAAGACAGCTAAGGATAGCCAGGTCATTAATTAAAGTAGTGGTTGTCATTGCACAAATGTTATTTCAAACACCTCTTCAAAAGTTTCAGATCTTTACTTTTAGGAAGTCCTTCATCATGTCACCCAGATGTCTTCCGACCTTACCAGCCTGTGGATGTTAAAAAACATTGTTTGATTAATATTAAATTTACAATAACTTTCAACCTCTGTTGGGAGATTATGGAGCATCCATTCTACCCGCCAGGGAATTTGTGGTAATTTCTTCCGGCAGTGGGTCTCCCTGGGGCTGGACAACCCTGAACCAAAGCTCCTCTTCAGGCCACTTCGTGTCATCCTGCTGGACTCTGTCCAGGCTGCTTCCCCTACCACCACCAACAGCACCGCCTCCTACCCCCGGTGGACTCCACAGCCTGCTCCTTCAATCATTCAGAGCACAGCTTAGTGTGTGAGGGGAAAAAGAAATGCACATGTTGAGGCTGCCACAGAGCAGAGAGCAGTCAGTTCCCCCAATACAAATATGCAGGCGCCCCCATCTCCTTAAAGCGCAGAGTCTCGGGCTAGTCTAGGGCCCCTAATTCTAACTAGAAAGACACCAGTTCATTTTTCTTTACAGAACATATACCATCTTAGCCTACAACATCTGTGTTTAATTTTACAGACTTCATAATCTCCACAACAATGAGTAGATATTTGTTTTAGATATGAATAAATCCATTCTCAACTGTATTCTAGTTTTCTCAGCAAAAGAAGAGTGCTCCAAAGTTCATCTGGAGTCTCTCCGGATGGGACCTCCGCACTCTCAGCAGTCTTCAAGGAGCAGTTCTCCTGCTGAACGGGAAAAAAAGAAAGAAAAAAGAAAGCCTTTCTTTTATAAAGTATCCTTATTATTAAAATTTCTAACCTAAAATTTCTCTCTACAGTTCAAATCTAGGTCCTCAGAGTAAAGAGTCCTCATCTTTCTCATAAAAATGCTATAAATCAAAAAAAATCTTTCCTGAGAGCAGAGATTGAAAAGAATTCATTCTAAAATAGCAATTTTTTTCTATCACATTCCATGACAGATAAACTGATCATATGTTAAGCATGTCCTGTCCTATGTTCTTCCTCAACATGCCTTCAGTGTGATTAAGCGACAGTCCTCTAGGGTAGTATCTCTGTTCTATAACTGGAAAAAATAATGTACAGAAATTTCCATTAGAGTGGAGATCGACAGTCTATATAAGGCTCAAGAGACAAGAAAAAGTCCCCAGGGCTAGCTCACTGCATTCGAATAGGCCTGCCTCGTGTGCTCTGATTTCCAGATTTAGCTCTCCTGTGGATGGCAACGCCCGAGGCCTTGGCACCAGGTCTGATGTTCAGGTTTGACATTGACAGCAGGCCGCAGACCCTCTTGTTTTGTGACTTTGAAAAAACTAGGTTTTTTCCCTGAGTTTTCAAACTACTGACATTCACCTTTCCCAAGGTAAGAAGCATCTGAGATTGTTTGCCTTAAAACCATAGCCTTTTCTTACAACTGCCATGAAGCCCTGGTTATTAGCTGGTGGAGAGGATTTTTCATGCAGATGTGGAAGTGAAGGAAATCTTGGTCAGTCCCTCCAAACCACACACATTGGGTTACTCCCTAGGGAGATGGTGGCATGATGTTACCTTGTTAAACACCAAGGACCCCAAGAAGGGTCATGAAACCCAAATATTTCCAACATAGGGGCCAAGTCCTTTAGTACATTAACCAGAAATGATCCAACCAGAAAGGTTTTCATTCAAGTTCTGCAGGGTATCTGGGAGACTGCTGTATATCAGCTGGATTTTGGACAAAGCACACGGACAGCCCCTTAAAAATCAGCTCCATAGGAACCCTACCTTTTCCTCAGGCATATAGACTTTCCTGAAGGCAATGAGAGAATGAGAGGGGTGTGTGCTATTCAAAGGGAGGCATATACAGGCAGATCCTCGTATCACTGATTTCTAAAGTCAGACCATGGTATATATTGGCCAGAGTATACAATGCACAGTTGCCCAAAGGAAAAAGAGATTAGTTTGGTGCAGGAGGACTGGGTAAGGCTTTGTGTTGGAAGTTATGGTTGAACTGACTTAGAGTGAAGGATTTTGACCAGTGGTGGGACTGGAGCAGGATGTGGCAAAAAGAAGCGCAGCTTAAGTAAGTCAGGAAGGTGGATAGAGCCATGTTTGGGGATCAGCACCCCCTCCATGGAAACAAGTCTGCTTTGGCTGGGGCCGAAGAATGGCAGGAAAGGTGGTGTGTGGCCTGATTGAGAAAGGTCTTGTGAACCAGGCTAAGGGATTTGGATTTTGTCCTCTGAGAAATGGGCAAAAATCAGAGGCACGTAAGATTTTCTCTTGCAAATGTACTTGGAAAATGTTTTAGAAAGATCATTATGGGTAGGAAGATTCGTTCTGAGACTAAAAGTAGTGAGATAAGATATAAAGTTAATGCAAAAACTGAAGTGGACGATGAGAAGAATCAGAAATAAGGACGTGGAAAAGGAAACAGATTCAAGAGATGTTTCAAAAGTAGATGAATAACATGTGAGGGTGAAGGAGAGGAGAGCGGCACCCTGGTTAAGTGCTAGAAGATTCTCTAGTTCCCATGCTCCAAGGCCTTGCCACTAGAAATTAATCTTTACTTATTTTCTAGTACATTATAGCCTAAGATGTCAATCTTCCTAGAAATATTTTTATGTTTCAATGGCCCAAATGATAAAACTCCAAGGAGACTTGGGGTAGGGGTTTTCTTGAGCCACTTGAAACTCGTTATGTAATTGAATGGACAGTCCTCTTACTTATAAACAAATGAAGTGTAAATGAGCACCCAACTACTGCATCTAAAACTATATGATTACTGTTTGAATAAGAAATCTAAACTGAAGGTCTTCTATACTTTTTCTTCTCTGAATTATCTTTTCTTCTCTCTCTTCAGGTTCAGAAAGTCTGTCACAAGTCCCTGACCTCCCCATCCAGTTAGAGTCCCTTTCCAGTAAAATTGCTTTGGGTATGGTGTTCCCTGACCACCAGGGATAGGCTCCCCAAAGGAGTCTTACTGATGAGCCTGTGTAGGACCACCACCTAGCACACATGAATCTTCCCAACCAGCTTCACTGTCCCAAGCATCATCCGCACTGCTGTGGCTAAGTCTGTGGCAGATTCCTGAATACTCCATCATACCACATGCCCTGGTGCAGACAACCCCACAGCCACACGGCCAGCCCTCCATCCCACATGCCTGTGTGTACATAGCCAGAGCCCCCCCCCCCCCCCCCCCGCAGCTCTGCTCTGTGTGACCACAAGTCCAGGCATTCTAGGGTGAGTGTCTCCTTTCTTTTTCCTTTGACGTATTATTCCTTTAAAGTTGTTCATGACGGTATCTTGCAGGAAGACAAGTAGTCTTAGAAAAGAGATGAGGTAAGATAGAAGCAGAGGTGGGAGTAAAACCTTTGAGAAAAGTGATAAAAGAGGAAGAATCCTTGACCTCCATGAGCCATGATTCTCAAAATTCTCAAAGTAAGGTTGGCCCTAAAGATAACTTATTATTTATCCCAAATTAAAATTTCCTGTCTCTGCAGTTACTGTGTACACAATGAAAAGGAAGCCATCACAAAAAAGATGTAGTTATCCTCACAGTGGGAATAATCACAGCCAAAATGATTCTGCTCCAAGAATAGAGTATTAACAGTGCTAAATCCAGGAACTCCAAAACTTTGAATTGTCCAACAAATAGAATGATTGCTTGATAGGAGAGTTGGTTATAAAGGAAGGTGAGTCAGAAAGGAACACTCTGACTCTTGGGTGGAGTGTGGGTTACCATGGAAAATTCCAGTCTGTGCCCCTCCTTGGGCACAGCTTTGTGGAGTGAGAGAGAGCCCTGCATGCGCATGTGTACACCCAGAGGCCCTTCACCTCACCCCTGCCCAGCTTCACGTATATGATCTGATGGGCTGTACCTCTTTCCCTTGCCTGAAGTTAAATATCATCACCAGACTTTAAACTCAACGTTGGAAGAAATTTTGGCTGGTTTTTGCTTCCATTGTATCCACAGCACTCAGTAGAAAACTTGTATATAATTGGTACTCAATAAATATTTGGTGGAGAGATGGCTGATTAATTAATCAATTCATTAAAAATCAACAAATTACTTCCTCCTTGTTTGGTTTCTGAAGACTGAGTCCCAAAACCAGAAACTGCCAGAGGGGCAAAAGAAGACGCAGTGCAGTCCTGTCTTTCCTCATCGCTCTATGCACCTTAAATTCCTGAAACTCAGGAACAAGGATTTAAGAGCTTAGGACCGTCCAAATTTCTTTCAGCAAAGACTATCTCCCTGGATGTTTCCTTTCAGAGACTAAGCCTCCTGGGGCTGATAAAGGAATGGGACCATATGCTGAAAACACAGGCCCCGCGTGGCAGAGGGGCACCAGAGCCTGCTCTACAGGGGCCTGTGGGATTGCTGCCTTCGAACAAATCTGAGCATGTCTTTCAATAGCACAAGCACTAACCACCCCTAAGGACCTCTTTCCTTTATTGCTGCAGCAATGAAGTAGCCACATGGCTGCTGCAGATAAGGTGGCCTGAGTGCATTGTGCATGCAAAGTAGGCTGCGTGGCGCTCCGCGCTGAAGAAGAGCTGCAGACGCACCATGTACTGGCTTCTCTGCATTGTGCCGTCCTTCCTCTGCAAGCGGCTCCCGGGTAAACGAGTATGGTCTCCCACCACTTCTCATTTCTTATCCCTTTTTCTTTGCCCGGTGATTCCTGCAGGATTAAAATTACACAATCTTCCAATTTGGTCGCCAGATTGGGAAAAGGGGTGAAGTTCCAATGCCAATATAACATTCCTAGTGGAAATTATAACTCTGTGTACTGGTATCTGCAGAAAGCAAACCAAAGGCTCACATGTACCTACCATGCTTTTCAAGACACTATAAAATCAGAGCATTACAACTGCCTGTTGACAGAATTGTCCTTCAGTATATTAACCATTATGCACATGCAGCCAAGAGACAGAGCCACTTACTGCTGTGCACTATGGGCACCGTGATCCATGCTGATATCACACTGAACAGAAACTGTAAGCCTCAACACAGAAAATTCAGAGGGTCATCCAACAAGACAGAGGGTGCTCAGTGTCAGCTTGAATTCCTCCACTTCGTTCATCAAATCATTCATTCAAAACTAAGTGTTGTGGGACACAAGCACTTCTCAAATAATAAAACGTATTCAGCAAGCAGCACCTCCTGACTTTTATCTTGCTGATTAATTAGTAGTGAAAATTAAATCCTATTGAATTGCTCAAAGCTTTGACCTGACAAATAAAAGCACAGACTCTAACACCCAGAGTAACAAATGAATTGGACACACATACAAAATCAAAGCAAACAGTTAACATTTTAATTGCAGACCTTTAAACCTACCAATATTTCTAAAACCTGAAAAAAGTATTAAATACTTATATATACTTATATATAAAAACTTAATAAATTACATAGATAGATAAAGATAAAGAGATAGATAGATGATAGATAGATAGATAGATAGATAGATAGATAGATAGATAGATAGATAGATAGAAGATAGAGAGGTATATAATTGTAGTGTAGGTGGGGTAGTCCTATGAGTCAACCTATGATTGACTTCAAGTTTAGACTTGGAAGCCAGAATTCTTGAATTTTGAATCCCAGATCTTCCATTTACAAACTCACTACCTATATGATCTTGAATAAGTCACTCTATGCCTCCTTGCTTTCTTCATCTATAAAACAATGCAAAGAATACCTACCATAGGAGACTTGTGTAGGAATTAATGGACTATTACATGCAATGCACTTAGAGCGATGGTTGGCGCCTAAGAAGCACTCTCTAAGTATTAAATGCTTTTGTTGATGGTGATGATATCATAATGATGATTACTATTACATATCCACATCCTCACTATTGGACTGGGTTAGGCCTTTAGGAACTTATTGATAGCAAATAAGTCAATCTCTTGGACAATTAAATATTCTTTTATATGTTAGTATCCCATCCAGTAGGAACTAAATATCAATGTAAATTTAGAGAAATACAATTCAAAAGACCTTCAGGATCTTTTTCACTGGATGCTGATAAATTATTAAGGACTCCCTATGTAGAAAATAATAAATCCAGAGGAAGTTAATTTCTGTTTGACCCTCATAAAACAAACAAATATAGACTTTATGAGATATTAAAATATAACAGTAGCCCTGCTCATTAAATGGATAGTGGAATAATTTAAAAGTGCAGAGCCAGAAATAAACTTGAAGTTGTTTATAGATAATTATAAATAAGGAACTAGCTCTATCAACATAACAGGGATTCTACATGACCTGAAAAAGTTCCCCCATCCAATAGGGTTACAAATTAAGTCAAAGTACACCTGACCTTACGACATCCTAAAAAACTGTCAAAGGAAGATTATTCTGGATTCCAGAAGTACATAAACTCTACAAAGACATGTCCACATTGTTCTCTGATTGTTCAAGGAAAGGCCTGTGGAAACTCTTTCATATGAACTGCGGAGCTGAGAACAGGGAATAAGCAGGACTTTCTTCTCTATTTTCTCTTCTGAAGATACAAGGTCTGTTGCTGCTTCAGACCCTGCATTTATTCATCAGTGAAAATCCTAACCCCCTGCTGTTTTTCTGGCTTTCTCGTTTGCAGCCAACATATGGGCTCATCAGCACTGATGCTCCTTTACAGGCACAGAAACACACAAAACAGGAGGCTTTTCTTGGGATAAGGAACTACAGAAAGACCCTTTGTAAAATTCGGCTTTGGAGATCAGATTTCAAAGTCTCACCCTCCTGGGACAGGCACGGACCCAGAGAGCGCTTGGGGAGTGAGTGAGTCACTTTCCTCCCTGTCCTGCTCTTCTCCAGGGCACCTTGGGGTTATGGGTGGGATTCAGAACTATGGAAAGTTGCAGCAGAAGAATCAGGTTTCCTAAAGGACACTTACAATTACAACCCCAGTCACCCTGCTGTATCCTCTGCCGGTTAGAAGCTATTCAGTAATTCCTCCCCAGAGCCCCAGGTGAAAGACCGATGGCCCGTCACAGGCAATAGGAGAAGAGGAGAGTCTAAGTGACTCTGTCTGTCACCCATGTCTCTGATCTCACCATGCTAAGTGTCTCAGTGAGGAATAATCTGCCTTTCTTTTCGAACTGCATTAATGTAGAATGTACAGGAAAGTTTGGAAGAAGAGCAAAGTCATCAGAGAACTACGTGTTGACTGAAGGGATCTGCCTAAGGGCGGGTTTCCTGGTAGGGACCAGGAGGAACAAATGAAAACTATGATGGAGTTGATGATATAGTTGAGAGTATCTGCCTCAACCACCTCATCATCTAACTGGAAGCCCTCCAGTCTTCCCATGTGATCCTTGAAGAACAGTCGTAGAGGAAAAGCTGCTCAGGAAGGTTAAACTCTTTAACACATGCTTCAAGTTAACACTTTCTTACTATTGATATTGAATAAGATAGCAAGTATCCGTAAGTCTCAGAGCAGAGATTTGGCATGGTTTATTTTTAACTCAACTATATGTACTGAGTGTCTGCTAGGTGCCCAGACACCATGCCAAAAGCCAAGGATACCAAGGTAAGTAATACCAGCTTTCTGCCGTTCTAGACTTCACACTGTAGTAGGGCTTACAGGCTAACAGAGGGACCAAATCAGACATATGTGGGAGCAAGAGAAGCACTTGGTTGTAATAATTATGGGAGTGTTCCAGGAAGAAAGTACAGATTGGAATTAAGACCTTTAGATTTCAGGATGAGTTGAATGATGGGAGTCAGAAAAATAGCTTAAAGGAACTGAACTGAGACTAAATATGGAAAAGTTTATTTGTGTACATCCCAGGGTCCCAAGTCAGTAACAGAAGCAGAATTACAACTCAAAAAAGTCCCAACCTGCCTCTCCACTGTTTGGCTTGGCAGCTGCTTCATTCAGTGCCACACAGCTGGGAAAGGGAGGCGCAGATGGAATACTGCCAACCACAGGTTTTTTTTTTTTAGAGACAAATGATACCGTGATTCTTCTTGATACCCATTGAAATTCCTCACTAATTTCCAAAAATATCTTATGTTTGCTTTAAAACAACTAGTGGGGCCCAACATTTCAGTAAAAACAAATCAGAGAAACAAAGTAATCCCAGCCATTCGAGCACTTGGAGCTCAAATCAATCAGACTGAGAAGAACCTCTTACTTCCTGAAGACCATCCTGGGATGGCAGGCAGCTGGAGATACGGCCCAAGAGAAATAGAAACACAGCTTTTCCTCTTTTCATCCACTCTCCTTCCTGTTGATTGTCCAACCAGCTGGTGCCAGAGCAGGGAAACCAGAGAGTTAAGACAGCAACTAGAAACGGGAGAGCTAGGATCTGATAAAGGCCAGACCTGCGCAGAGCTAATAAACCAGAGGCTCACAGCAGGGTCTGACGGCACCGTTGCTTAAGCTTTACGTGTGAAGTATGAGGGTAATGAGTAGGAGATAAAGCAGAGACAGGACTTTCATTAAATTTATATTTTTTACCCATAGGACTCAAAGGAGGTGGGGGAAAATGGATGTGTTCTCAAACCAAAGGCAAAGCGGGTCCTGGAAGTTTTAACTAGAGAGAAAATTAGAAGCTCTAGCATTCTCTCCCACTGATACTCAAGTGATCCTGTTTGATGTCAAAGACCAAGAGTAGCAGAGACCTTCAGAGAGCATGGCACTAGGCTTGGGCAAGTATTATAAATAGTAACCAGTGTGGGTTGATTTAATCCGGCCCTGCAGTCTTTCTGCTTCTTTAAGTCCTCCTATTTTCTTCATCCCAGAGGGCTCATATGTGGCCTTCATCCTTAACTTCCAGAGACTGTCCTTTGCCTAAGGGCATAGAAGTTACTGACACTATCCATTCACCTCTAACATAACCCCATTTGGCTCATCCATTTACTTGCCCAAAGGTCTACCAACAGCCTAACACAGCTCACAACACCTCCTTCCCACAGGGGAATTTTCTGAGCCTGGATTGAAATTTTAATCTGTTTCTCCCCTGGTGACTACGGCTCAGGTAAGGAGCTTTGAGTAGGGCACTAACCCAACCATGGCAAAGCAGAAGAGATGAGCAAAGAACTACCATCTGTGATGGGTCTACAAATATGTGCCAGGCACAGGAATAAGTGCTGCACATGTGTTCTTTTGTTTGAACCTTAGAACATCCCTGCAAGGCAACTACAGTTGCCTTATTTGCAGATGAGGAAATCAAGACTCAGAGGTGCAACTTGCCCAAATACTGGTAAGTTGCAAAGCAAGATTCAAAACCCAGGGCTATTATACCTACAAAGCCAGTGCTCTTTTTGCATATAGATGACGTGGGTAGTGACACCACCTAGGTACCAATGGGTGATAACAGAATATTAGCCACGAGCAATTGCAAGCAGATTTTAACCAAGTGGGAGCTATCCTGCTGCTGCAGAGAGTCCTACCTCTCAGTGCATCTACAAAAATGGGCAGAAGACCTGGCTTCCCCAGGTTTTGGCCTAGGTTGCTGGCAAATCCTTTTCTAATCCCATTTTAATTAGATGAGCAATTCACATGGCTCCTTGAGTTAGGAGGCTATAGACAGAAATCCTGCTTACACTAGCAAATATCTGCCAAGTTCTTATTTACAAGCTCTGGGCTGGGCACTGAGAATACAAATATAAATAAGATACAGTCATTGTTTTAAAGAATTTTATAGTCCAATGCAGAAAACAAATAAATTATCATGTAATTATAAGAGAGGTGATAAGTGCCATGACCCAACAAATTCAGGGAGCCCAGGGAGACACCTCTTGCAAGTAGGGGTGGAGAAGGCAAGAGGAGGAAATTATAGTTTTCCCAGGAAGAAGCAGCAGCCAATACAAAAACTGGGTATATGAAGACTATGATAAATCTTTGAACCTGCAAGTATTTCTGTGCAGCTGATTCAGTGCAAGTGGAGAAGTGGGCAAAAGTGAGACTGGAGAAGGAAGCAGATGAGGAGATCCTATGGTCATGATGTGGGATTTTCACATTCCCCTAAAGGCTAAGGGAAGCTACTAAAGGAGTTTCAGCCGATGTGTGACCTGACCCCCTTTGGTCTGAAGGAAAACCAGTATGATGGCCGCCTGGAGAATGAATGGAAAGGGGAGAGTCTGAAAACAGGGAGACTTCTTGGAATAGTATAGCAATGGCTGGCAACAAGTGAAGAATGCTCTCAGACTGAGGCAGGTATGGCAGAGGCCAGAGGAGAAGGGACTGGCACAAGGCTGTATGGAGGCAGAATGACCATCGCTTTGCAGGATTTGACTCTAGTGCCCTTGAGCCTTTATTCACCCATTCTCCCTCCTGGGAATGCCCTTCAGACAAAGTCCTACTCAACTCTCAGAGCTCAGTTCAGGGTTATCTCTTCTGAGCATAGTAGGCAGAAGCAGCTCCTTCCTCTAGGCTCCTGAAGCACTTTGTACCTACCTCACCTCTTCCAGTACTTAACACTCCTCTGTAATTCCTCTGCGCCTGTCTCCCTGTGCACCCCCCCCCCAAAACTGAGCTCTTTGAAGGCAGAGCTATGTTTTATTCACCTTTACATCTCCCAAGTAATACCTAATCTGCAATAGGTGGTTAGACCAAGTTTACTGAATAAACAGTCTAACCTGTGACCTTGCAGCCCTGTCACATCTCTCTGAGGAAGTGACTAACGCCCAACCACCTTTATAACAGACAAAACTTCTCATGGGCAGACAGCAGCTGATCTGGACTGGGGCAGCCAGGGAGCACCAGCACACCCCAGTGTCACCCCCCGCGGAACCATGTGGTGGACCTGTGCCCTCTTGTACCTCACCATCTTCTGTGCAGGTAAGGACAAGTCGCTGGGCCTTTTACTCTCAGGGAAAGGTGCAGCAGGGACAATTTGCTGGGGCGGGGGGTTAGTAGGGAAACAAACCACTACCAGGCTTGGCTCTGACACATCAGACCCTTGGGGTGAAGGGAGTTCTCCACAGCCTCTCTAACATTGGGCTTTCCCTTTCAGGGGTCTCATTGGATATAATTTTGGAACCAGACACCAAAACTCTGACTGTTCTAATTGGGGAGCCTGCCACCTTCCGCTGCAAAGTAACAGGAGCAGACTTAAAAAATTATCAAATGAGCTGGTATAAGAAGGATGAAGATAACTCCCTGACTTTAGTATATAGACTAAGCAACAACTCTACTGACCATTTAAAGAGTAATATCAAAGGGGAAATAGACACTTTCAACAGTCAATATATACTTGACATTCAAAAAGCAACAACAAAAGATGTTGGAACTTACATCTGTGGGTCCGATATCCACAGTGCTGCTCTTCTGCTTCTGACCAACTCAGGATCCTCAGGGTCAGACCGAGGTGGCAGATCCAATCAGAGGCCCTCTTTGGCTAGACTGTGAACCACACCTGACAGGAGACTGCCTGATAACCTCAACAGTAACATCTGATAAGAGAGACAAGAGTTGAGTTGGCGTTAAAGGCCTTATCTTTGTAGCTGGTTGAGAGGAGGCTTCTTTATCAGCCAAAGAGGACAGAAAATGCTGTTAAGGTTTACGTGGAAAACCCAAAGAGATCTGCACCTGTCTCTCCAGACTCCTGAGGAAAGGTTGAAAAAATCAACCTTCAGTACTGAGAAGGCCCTCTCACTGTGGAGGCGGCTGAGGTGAACAGAATTTCCACTATCATGAGTGCTATAGCTCATTCCAGAGTCTTTATTGAGAAAGCGTTCATGTGCATAAACTAGATAAAGCAAGGACGGTTTCCATTACCATCCTAATCAAAATTTCCAAAGCCATTAGAGATAACTTTAACTCTTACTCTGTGAAGAAAGATGAATAGAGTCATTTTCTGAAGTGCTCCCATAACAATTTCAAATATTGAATGTTTTATATCCTCCCCTCGCTACAGAGAAGTCCTGGGGACCTACAGGGATGGCTGAGAGAGATCTCAGAGACGTATACTTGTGGCAATGTGGCATTTATGAGTTGGTTATGAATCCACTGAACCAAAAGTGTAGATCCCCCATCCCAAGTTGAAAAGGGTGAGCCAAAAGTGTCTAAGACTACAGGGACACAAGAGAGGCCTGGAGGAAGCCACTGAGCAGACTGATAGGCAGGAGAGTGTAAAAATGCAACCCTCTAATAATAATCGTCAAGGGAGTGCTCTCCCTTGGCTCTAATGTGGCACTTACTGTATTTATGATATTAGGATAGTTCATTGGACTAGAAATCATTCTAAGTCAACTTTCATTCTAAGTTCTATTCTCATTGATACATTTAGAATTTATTTTAAAGACAATTAGAAATTACAATTAAATATTACAAACAAATACCAAAAAAGGGCATACTATCTAACAATGAGTGCTACTGACTTCATCTGGAGTTCAATAAAGTCCAATCACTGTAAGAAAAGTTTTTTAGAATAGTTAAGTCTTGAAAGAGGTGGAGTTGGATAAGTAGGAAGGAGGAGGAAGAGTATTTTAAGGTGGGTGTACTAGTTATTTATTGTTACATAACAAATTACCACAAAATTTAGAGGCTCAAAATATTTATTATCTCACAGTTTCTATGGGTCAGGAATCCAGGGGTGACTTGGCTGGGTCCCCCTTGCTCAGGGTATCTAATCATGGTGCAATCAAGATGTCAGCTGGGACTGCAGTCATCTGATGCACTGACTGGCATTGACTGAGAGAGAACCCACTTCCAAGCTCAGTCACGTGGCTGTCAGACCTTGAGTTGTCACACAGGCATCTCCATAGGACCCCCCATAACATGGCAGCTTCCTTCCCTAGAGCAAGGACTTTGAAGGATAGAGGATGTCCAAGGTGGAAGGCGCAGTTTTATTGTAAACTAATTTTGGAATGAAATCCCATTACTTCTGCCATATTCTACTCAGTAGAAGTTGCAGGGGGAGGGCGGTGCGATCTTAGAGGCTGCTAATACAGGAGATTAATGCAGTAAATGAGGAAAAAAGAGGACTTAAAAATTCTGGTTGAAACTAATTAAGAGTGGACATTAGATGTGGTCAAGGCATCTTTTCAACAGGGGTTCTCAATTCCAACTGCATACTTGAATCACTTAGGGAAACTCTTTGAAAATACCAATGTCTGGAACACATCCCCAGAGATTCTGATTGAATTAGTGTGAGCACAGAGCTCTAGCTTCTCAGCCATTCATCCTTCCTCCCCTGCTCTCTCCTATTCTCTTCTCAGGTTTAGGACCTGCTGTTGCAAGTGTGTCCCTGGATGGACAACCTCAGCCTCACCCAGAAGTTTGAAAGAATGCAGCATCTCATGCACCACCCTAGATCTACTAAATCAGAATCTGCATTTTAACAAGATTCCTGGGATGAATTGTATGCATATTAAATTTTGAGAGGCACCGGTCTAGGGCAACCATCATTATTGAAAAATTTCATAGAAGTGAAGAAATATAAATCAGGTTTTCCCAAAAGCCACACAGAATTTGTATTTGTAAAAAGCTCCTGAAGGAATTCGGATGTGCAGCCACGTGAGACTCATGATAAACAATCAGTCATCCTCAAATCAGGTTACAGATTATTTGTGTTACTAATATAATAAATATTCTCAATGAGGTACTATTGTGTCCTTGTATACTCCTTGGAAGAAGGCGTTACATAAATTCTCAGTAGGACTATTTCTCATTCATCCACAAACCAATTGAGAAATGAATTAATACTTATTGAGCCAGCGCACTTTTTACCACACTATGTGACCTTTGTGGATTATCCACTGCAACCCAGGACCTTGTACCACATATTTTCAAGTCAAGATCATGCCAGAAAAAATGAACATGAATTATTAGTGTCTTACTAAATCTGACTGGGAAGAAAAGAGAAAGGAGATGAGCGTGCATGCGTCTAGTTGGTCATTCCTCTTGCAGAAGCTGAGGTGGGCTTGAAGTGAGTGTCGAAAACAGAGCCTGGGTCCAAGCATGAGAGACCTCTTGGGGAAAGCAACCAGACTGCCCAAAAGCAACCTGAGGGAGTCTGGCCACAAAACAGTGAAAAAGCAAACCAGACAAGAATTAAAATTAAAGACCTGGAGAAATTTCCTGAGCTTGCCAAAAGGTCATTGAAAAAGCCTTTTATATAACACCTGGAGCCACAGGCATAAGAGGAGATCAGGTCACCAAAGGCCCTGGCAGAGTATGGACATGGACCAACTGTTTCTGTGGAAATCTCAAAGCCAAGTGAATGACATGAATGTTAGCTAATATTTTTTAATTTTCCATGTTTTCCCCAACTACATTGGTAAAAGCAATTTGTTGTTTCCATTACCTTGCTTTGTGTGAGTTTTTAAATTTTTTTATTGTTGTTCATTACAGTTGTCCTCCTTTTTCCCCCATTGCTCTCCCCCGCCCTGCCCGCCCCCACCTCCCACAGTCAAATCTCCCCCTGCCATTGTCCTTGTCCATGGGTCCTTTATGCATGTTCCTTGACTTGACACTTCCTTTTCTTTCCTCCTTCCCCTCTGGTCACTGTCACTTTGTTCTCTATTTCCATGTTTCCAGTTCTATTTTGATTGGTTGTTGTTTTGTTAATTAGGTTCCACTTACAGGTGAGATCATATGGTATTCCTCTTTCACCACCTGGCTGATTACACTTAGCATAATTCTCCCCAGTTCCATCTATGCTGTCACTAAGGGTAGGATTTCCTTCTTTCTTTCTGCTGTATAGTATTCCACTGTGTAAATGTACCGCAGTTTTTTGATCCACTCATTTACTGATGGGCACTGAGGCTGTTACCAGCACTTGGCTACTATAAATCGTGCTGCTATGAACATTGGGGTGCGTAAGTTCTTTTGAGTTGGTGTTTCAGGATTCTTAGGGTATAATCCCAGCAGTGGAAATGTTGGTTCAAAAGACAGTTCCATTTTTAGAGTTCTGAAGAAATCCCATACTGTTTTCCACAGTGGCTGCACCAGTCTGCAATCCCACAGTGTACTAGGGTTCCCTTTTCTCTACTAATTAAGAGTGGACATTAGATGTGGTCAAGGCATCTCTTCAACAGGGGTTCTCAATTCCAACTGCATACTTGAATCACTTAGGGAAACTCTTTGAAAATAAAGAACTCTTTGAAAATAATGGTGGGCTTGGAGTGAGTGTCGAAAACATCATGTTTGGCTTGTTGATTTGTTTATGATGGCCATTCTGATCACTGTGAAGTGGTATCTCATTGTGGCTTTAATTCGTACCTCTCTGATGTCTAGTGATATTGAGCATTGTTTCATATGTCTATGGGTCCTCTGTATGTCCTCCTTAAAGAAGCGTCTGTTCAGGTCCTTTGTCCATTTTTTAATTGGATTGTTTGTCTTTCTGGTATGGAGTCATGTGTGTTGTTCATGTATTTGGGAGATCAAACCCTTATCTGAGGTACATTAGCAAATATGTTTTCCCATACAGTTGGTTCCTTTTTCATTTTGCTGATGTTTTCTTTAGCCATGCAGAAGCTTTTTAATTTGATGTAGTCCCATTTGTTTATTCTTTCCCTTATATCCATTGCTCTAGGGGACATAGGAGTGAAAATATTGCTGCGTGGGAATATCTGAGAGTTTCCTGCCTATGTTCTCTTCTAGGACTTCTATGGTGTCACGACTTAGATTTAAGTCTTTTATCCATCTTGAGTTTATTTTTGTATATGGTGTAAGTTGGTGGCTTAGTTTCATTTTTTTGCATGTACTTGTCCAGATCTCCCAACACCATTTGTTGAAGAGGTTGTTTTTACTCTGTTTTATTCCCCTGCCCACTTTCTTGAATCTTAATTGACCATAGAGATATGGGTTTATTTCTGGGCTCTCTATTCTGTTCCATTGACCTGTGTGTCTGGTCTTATGCCAGTACTAGACTGTTTTGATTACAGTGGCTTTGTAGTATAGTTTGATATCGGGTATTGTGATCCCTCCTACTTTGTTCTTCATTCTCAAAATTGATGAGGCTATTTGGGGTTGTTTATGGTTTCATATAAATTTTTGAAATATTTGTTCTATATCTGTGAAATGTGTCATTAGTATTTTAATAGTTATTGAGTTGAATTATAAATTGCTTTGGGTAGTATGGACATTGTGATGATGTTAATTCTTCCAATCCATGAACATGGTATATGTTTTCATTTACTTGTGTCTTCTTTAATTTCCTTCTTCAGTGTTGTGTAGTTTTCTGCATACCGGTCTTTCACCTCCTTGGTTAAATTTACTCCTAGGTACTTTATTTTTCTTGTTGCTACAGTAAGTAGAATTTTTTCCTAATTTCTCTTTCTGATATTTCATTGTTGGCATACAAAAATGCCTTCAATTTGTGAATATTGACTTTGTATCCTGCTGTTTTGTCGAGTACCTTTTTGGTGGAGCCTATAGGGTTTTCTATGTAAACTATCATGTCATCTGCAAACAATGACAGTTTTACTTCCTTTTTCCCAATTTGGATGCCTTTTATTTCTTTTTATAGTGTGATCACTGTGGCTAGAATTTCCAATACTATGTTGAATAGAAGTGGTGAAAGCTGACACCCTTGTCTTGTTCCTCATCTTAGTGGGAAAGCTTTTAGTTTTTGCCCATTGAGTATGATGTTGGTTGTAGGTTTCTCATGTATGGCCTTTATTATGTTAAGGTATGCGCCCTCTACTCCCACTTTGCTGAGTGTTTTTATCATAAATGGGTGCTTTACCTTATCAAATGCTTTTTCTGCATCTATTGATATGATCATGTGATTTTTGTCTTCTCTTTTGTTTATGTGATATATTACACTTATTGATTTGCAAATATTATGCAGTATTTGCATCCCTGGGATTTGCATACACCTGCTTGATCATGGTGTATGATCTTTTTAATGTATTGCTGGATGCGGTTTGCCAATAATTTGTTGAGGATTTTAGCGTCTATATTCATCAACGATATTGGCCTGTAGTTTTTTTCTTTGTTGTGTCTTTATCTGGTTTTGGGACTAGAATGATGCTGGCCTTATAAAAATAGTTTGGGAGGCTTCCCTCTTCTTGGATTCTTTCGAATAGTTTGAGAAGGATTGGGGTTAGTTCTTCCTTAAATGTTTTGTAAAGTTCTCCTGTGAAACTGTCTGGTCCAGGGTTTTTGTGTAGTTGGAATTTTTTGATTACTGCTTCAGTTTCATTAGGTGTATTCTGTCTATTCAGATTCTCTGATTCTTCTTCATTTATTTTTGAAGGATTGTATGTTTCCAGGAATTTGTCCATTCCACCCAGGTTTTCAAATTTCTGGGCATTAGGTGTTTGTAGTCATTTCTTACTATCTTTTGTATTTCTGTGATATCATTTGTATACTTTGTGTGATTTTTATCCATCATAAAAAAAAATGGCTCCACTGAAAAAGTTCAGCAAAACAAAGAAAAATCCCAGAGGTGCCCTTCCATCCTCTAAAAAACTCTTTTGAGTTCAACTGTAGCAGCCTAATAGGCATGCCACTTCCACCAGGCTCCCAAGCAAAGGAAACCTTAGGCATCCTGTGTCTAGAAATGGAAAATATGATTGTTCAAAGACAGCAAATAGCAGGTAGCTTGTGTCCACAAACAGTGCCATCAACTTGCTGCACTTACAAATAGGTCCTTATGGCACCATGATATGGTGTAAGAACAAGAGAAATATAGGAAGTGGGAGTACAGCTGTTCCTATGCATCAGAGGAGGCCACAGACAGCAAAGAAAGAGAATGTAATTTCTTTCATATATTGTATTTTCTGAAGGCGTCATAACCTTGAAGAAGTTACTCATTGCAACATCCTGAAAGTGCGCTGAGAATGTACACAGAGAGCCCAAGTAAGGAAATGAACTCAAGGATCCAAGTTGTGACCTTCATTCTGAACAATTAAGTTTTTAAACAGAAAATTAGAATCATTGAATTAAAAGCCAGAAGGGATCTTAAAGGTCAGGCAGAAATCCCTCCATTCAACTTATATGTTCATTAAATAGTGATTGAATAAATGATCATCCAGTATTGATTAAAATATTTTCAATGACAGTTCTTATTTTTTAAAAATCACTGTCTATACCAAATCAAAGTCTGAGTCCTTATAACTTACTATGTTGGTATTTGTTGCACATTCTGCAACAACACAAAGTTCTACCTTCATTTTTTCAAATATTTGAAAACAGCAATCATATCCAAACCTTCAAGCCCTTATTTCTCTATTACCAACACCTTCAACCATTCTGTCACAAGTTTTAAGCTCCTCAAGAGGAGAATTCAAGTTTAATATATTTTTCTGGTCCACACAATTCTCAGTATTGTGACAAGCAAGTAGGGAGTAGTCAAGATATATGAGTTGAATACATGAATTAATATCTATATGCCCACCTGACTATTCAAAATGTCCACTTAGATGTCTCAAAAGTACTTCCACTCACTTCCAAGACTTACATCAAGGTCTTTCTTTGAAATATGGTCCTCTCCTAAACTTCCCTATCTCACTGAAAACATCATTCATGCACTTTTCCCCATCCTCTACAATCAACACCTTGGTCCAAATTACCATTTTCTCCTTTGAATCATTTTATTATTCTTTTGAATAAGCTGGCTGGTCTCTAGAGCCTTCCAATGTGTTCTCCCCACAGTAGCCAAAAGATCTCTTCAAAATACAGTCGAACCTTGGTTCTCAAATGTATTGGTTCTTGAACAATTCAGTTCTCAGCAAAGTTGTTCACAGAGAAAAAGAAATGTCTCTGTTGTCTAATAAAACTTTGAGTCTCGATTCTCTTTTGACAACCCTTTCATGCTAATACCTGTGTAATCAGTATCACGTCTCTCAGGTGACAAAGGAGATTCTGTTTTCAAACAAATCGCTTCTTGAATAGTTTTCTGGAACAAATTAAGTTCAACAATTGAGGTTCTATTGTGCAAGTATGATCGTGTTATACCCCTGACTTCCCACTGTTTATAGACAACAGACCAAAAGACCAAAAATCCTTAAAATGACCTCTAAGGCTCTAAACAGTCTGAGCCCTTCTCATCTCCGCCACTAATACTTCTTACCCCTCTTTTCTGTATTGTCCATGCTCAAATAGATCTTCTTCCAGTTGTTTGAATGCACCAGGTACCCTCCCACCCCAGGGCCTTCACACTTACTCTTCCCTCCCTATGGAACACTTCTCCTATCTCCTCACCTGTTTAACTCCTACTTACCTTTGGGATCAAAGTTGACACATAAATTATTCAGAGACATCTTAAGATCTTCCAATAAGCTCAGAGTTTTGTTTTTAGTTTTTTTAATATGCTTTCATATATCAGTTTGATTAATGTCTATTTTCTCACTAGTTTGTAAGTTCTGAGAGATCCAGGACTATATCTGCTTTTGCTTATCGCTGAACCTGACAAATTTCATAAATGTATGTGTATGAATACATGAATGATTCTCAGAGATTCTAGGATTTCCCATAGTTTGGTAATATCACTCACTCTCAGCTACTGTAAGGCCCCAAGCCTTGCACTTTGAGTGATCTAGGGGCCAAGAATTCTCAGAGGCCAATGATTTTCACTCATTCTCTAGTTGTCTGACATACACAAGAGTTCATTTTGGGGCACGCAGGGCAACCAGGAAAGTCAGAAAGTCCTCCATATTTCAGAGACAATTCACACATGAGAATTCAAGACAGGTAAGCAAAACCCACCCCACCCAGAGAGAAAGGCTGGCCAGCTATAAGGAAATCACAGAGGTTGACATGATTATTATTTTCTGAGTGACTCCTGGCTGCGCACCTGATGAGCCCTTTGGTTGTTTTGAATTTTGTGTGGATATTTTCAGTGGCTATATTATTAAAATACACAAGTCTATAATTATGGGGATGCATATCCTTACCCCTCAAATATGTGCTGAGTACATTCAATATTCCTGGTGCTGTGCCACATGTTGAGTTACAAAAACTATCAAAGCTCAATTCCTGTCCTCAAGGTACTCTTTCTAGTGAGTGAAACAGGCATGAAAATAAAGACTTGTTAACAGAGGAAAAAGTAACACCTGTGAGAACATAGAGAGGGAAGGGATGGCCTAGAGCTGGGGAAAGCTTCTCAGAGGAAGTGACGTGAGCTCATAACAGAGAAAACACTTGCTCCTCTGAGGTAACATATGCTTGGAGGTTTCTTTAGATGACACAGGAAGAAAGGTGAGCAGCCTCAACTGTTTTACACATACACACACCTTTGGGTATGATGCTCTTAGTTCAGATAGAAGATGATGATGATAGATGATTGATAGATAGATAGATAGACAGACAGACAGATAGATGATAGATAGATAGATGATATATGATGATAGATAAACCAACCAACTGAAAACTGATGAAAAATAATGAACCTACACTAGACACAGTCTCTTCTTGTGGGGAAGCTAACATCCATCAGAGCTTTCATAGGGGCTCCCTACCAACACACGTAGTAAACTTCCTGTCAAGTAAAGCTTAGAGATTTCCAAAATGCTGCTATTGTACACCCACAAAACAGACCAGCAAATAGTAGTGGTACAGATTAAGATAAAGAATTAAGAAAAGCAAAGAGGAAGGGTAAAAACATTATTTCTTTGAATAACAATCACTCCCTTTAACTTTTTTTTCTTATTTAAGAGCCCTCCCAAACCTGGGATTTCCCAGAATTTGGTGCTGCTGAGCATTGACCTCTGCCCTATCCTGCTAATGGGAAATGGGAGGAAATCTGGAGAGACTATTACAAAAGTATTGTGCTCTACAGGGAAGCAAATAATGTCCCTGGGACTTGCCATGAGCTTCCATTTCTGTGTATTCTTTGATTTCATTCAGTTTGGAATATTGAGATTCCTTCTCTGATATGCCAGCACCTTAAAGTCTACAATAAATCTATAAGTCTTCATCTAGCCTGATAGTTGTTTCAGTTCATGGAGTTGTTTTAAATCAGACAAGAGTACAACTTTTCTCCTGTGAAGTATAGAAAATTCAGCTATAAATGGAGCCATTCTAATTTTTGCTTCTCTGGAGTTATCACTCTTCTGGAAGCTCTGGAAATAAGTAGCTGTTATATCAGTCTTCCACATTTTCCACTTTGTATCAGTCACTTCTGCTGTAGTAACAAATAGCACCAGTATCTCAATTGCTTAAACAATGAAGATTTGCTTTGCCTCTGCCTATACTACAAATTGGTGGCTACAAGGCGGCTGCCAATCTCCATTCCCTGTGCCTTCCCATTCCAGAATCCATGTTGAAAGATAACAGTATGAGGGACCCACTGTTCTCATGGCACAGGAAAAAGAGCAAAAGAGCTGCTGGCAGACACCCCACATGTTCCTTACAGCTTCTGCTCAGACGTGATACATATCACATCCACTCACATTCATTGGCCAAAGCCCTCTCGTGTCCAGCCCCCAAATCAACTGGGCAGAGACTCACACCTTCCCCACAGAAGGCACTGCAAGACACGTAGCAACAGGCAGGGGATGACAATCATCTCACGTGGAAGGAAGGATCAATTGCTTCAGAATAATAAAGTAATAGAATAACTCACCCATTTTATTAGCATTCAATATGAGGAGTTCCTCCCCATGTAACTAAAAAAGAATTTGATATAATTTTCTTTCCTCTTAGAATTGTTGCAAAACTCTAGGGCAATATTTGCCAAATCGTTCTTCAGAATGTCATGGTCCCTCAATATGTTAACAGTTGTTAAGCAATTAAAAAGGATTCCATAGTCAAATAGGTTTGGCAAATGCCCTGTATTAATATCCCTCTGTTAACATGCACAATTCTTTACTATCATATTACATGCTCTGAGAATGCTTGTTGTAAAGATGCCTACTTAACCCAAAATTGGCATCAAAGAACTAGTTCTATAGTGGAACAACCACTGACATGAGATTCTAGTAGGTAACAGTGCCCTAAATGTTAGGGCCTAAAGGATTATGGGAGAATCACCCAAATGAAGTCTTGCTATGTCTTCATCTCCGTGCATCCAGACTGAAGGACTCCTAACGATGTTGAGAAGAGGTACTCAGGAGGCCAGCAGGTCTGCACAGGCCTCCAGAAGGAGGCTGGCATTTTTTGCTACAATCAAACTCTATGTTAGGAATCTGAAACTGCTAACTCAGATATCAACCTTTGCCTACTGAACTAAATATAAAGACCTTAAACTGGCTTTTATTTCTTGTGCAACAACAATATCTTGAGTCCTACTTTGTGCCAAGTACTGTGCCGAGCATTAATTATATAGTGTGAGCAAAATGAACATGGGCCCTGCCCCCATGGACTTACCAGGTTACGATAAGAGGAGACAGACATAAATCAAGCACAGAATGCATCAAACTAATCAAACGAATACAACCTCTCAGCAGTGGCCACCCATTCCTTCTTGAAATGCTTTCCAAGCTTAGCTTCTGTGATGACGTGCCATGCTGATTTCCCTCTACACTGGAGGCCTCCCCTTCTCAGTCTCCTTCACTGGTTCTTCCTTTTCTATCTGCTTCTAACTATAGAGCACCCAGAGCCCTTGCCTGGGTCCCTTTTTCCTTCCGGATCTCTCCCTAGGTGACCTTACTCATGCTCATGGCATTAAATTCCACATGTGCGCTCATGATCCCCAAATTTATATGTCCAACGAAAACTCTCCTCTGAGGATATAATCTCTCCCCAGGTGAACCACCTGAACACTTACCTCTCTTGAGTCATTTCACATGCTCTTTCTTTTTCCATGACTGCAGATTCTTCCTTTGTGCTCCTCCTAATTTATAAACCCCTTCAGGGCAGGGATCCTTGATTTATTTCATCTTCAGTTTCTACAGTGTGTTGCATAGTAAGTGTTTCATATATGATTATTGAATTTAATGTTTGAACTAAATTCTTGCTTTAGGGATCACTAAGACACAGATGTAATGAAAGGGAATATTTTATTTAAAGAAATAATGCCTCAGCCTTCTGCATTTCCAAATGAACAACCTCAGATGAGAGAACACAGCTACAGACATTGGCATGAGGTGAATACTTAAGTTTAAAAATGCTACATCGAGCCAACATCATCCCTTGTGTTCACAGAAGCTGCCACAAAGATTTTACAAACTGCATACATTCCCACATCCCATCTGGCGATGCTGGTATGTTACAGCCATGGTTGGCTTACTCTTCATAATAGTCCCAGTTGGATCTACCACCTACTTTAAAATGAAAAGATTTTTAAAAAGGACAAGGGCTTGCCTAAAACTCTCCCACCCAACCAGAGCAGCAACTCAAGTGCATAATGCTGATTCTTTGATTTACCTGCAGCGCCAAAGAGGTGGTCAGAAGAGGAGGACTGCCTGGATTGCAGAAAGATGTTTTACCAGCAGCTCTAATAACTGCATCTCTGGCCTCCATCTGAATTTTGATCCTGTTTTTGCCCAGGCCTTTTCCAAGTCCTCTTCTACCAGTCAAAATGAGCGAGGTTTCACAAACCATTAGAAGAAAGGAGGACTGACGAACCTACGTATCATCTCACAGGGGTGTCCAATTGTTTGGCATCTCTGGGCCACACTGGAAAAATATGAGTTGCCTTGAGCCACACATTAAATACACAAACACTAACGAAAACTGATGAGCAAAAAAAGATTTTAAGTAAATTTGCAAGTTTGTGTTGGGCCGCATTCATAGCCATCCTGGGCCACAGCTGGACACCACTGATAAAGGAAAGCTGAGAGCATCTTTGTACTTGACGATCTGCCCAAGTGAACGGGGTCTCTGATGGCCACAGGGAGGCCCTGATTCTAATGTGGACAATCTCTGTGACACAGCTGCTTTGTGTGTGTACACAGAGGCAGCTTTTTCTCATGCTAGTTGACCTAAAGAAGAGATTGCCCATGTGTGATTGCTCCACATGCTTGAAGCTTAGGGTTTAGCCTATCAAAAAAAAGGGGGAAATTGTCTGGATCACATCTCTTCCTCAAAAATATACATTTTTCAACTGCCATAGCATTTGAAACTACATCTTCTTTTTCTCCTAGTATCCCTTCCCTATCACACTTCCCTGGGTAAAAACAGTTTGCACTATGGTATTTATTAACAAGAGACCCTCTGGGCCAATGGAATTTGGCTGGACATTTAGTGTGCTGTCCAATGGTAACTTTAGGAATTCTGCTGGGCATTTAGTCTGTAGACACATTGTGTGTCTTCACAAACACAGCAGGTGGTAAAGAGAGGCAATAGCTCTGCTCCTAGCATGCTGCTGCTCTGACCCTCAGCTCAGCCTCTGGGTCACCATTCTGGGACTTGCGCTGGCATGTTTTCAAAGAAAGTATTCTTACAGAGAGAGATCATTGTCAATTGAGTCTTGCAAAATTTCTCTTTCCATGTGCTCTACTAGTCCATCTTCCTGGCATGTGCCATTCCCTAGGGAGCTTCTGTTATCCTGCATCCCTGGTTTCTCACCGTGACCTGGACTCTTCTCTCATTCAGGTTGATGTTGTGTGTTTTGTCATGTATCATGATTTCACTCACCATGTTTTTCCATTTGATAGATGCTGAGGTTGCTCAATGTGCAGGGCACACTTGTTGTACATAACATTTCCTTTGCCCTGCTTAGTAACTCCCCAAATTCATACAGTCAGTATTCAGTCATGCACATGAGCAAACTCTAAGGCTGCTTGGCAATTAATGCCCTGCCAACTGAATAGCTTGTATTTCTATTCAATACTCTTTTCATTTACTCATACTTAGTGTTCATTACACAGCTCAGCGTTAACAGCCCTTTAACTTGTCACATCGTGATCTACATAACATCACTCACATTCTAAACTGGGTTCTAATACACCAGTACCACGGAGATCATATAACAACCACGCTTAACTATGGTGTCTCTAGCCATGGTGAATATGATAGGTATAGTACAGGGTGGGAC
Source organism: Pteronotus mesoamericanus (assembly GCF_021234165.1). NCBI lineage: Eukaryota > Metazoa > Chordata > Mammalia > Chiroptera > Mormoopidae > Pteronotus > Pteronotus mesoamericanus. The sequence continues at coordinate 752,103 of NW_026555170.1, forward strand.
AAAAGTAGGTTTGCAGTTGTTCATGTGGAAAATAATGAAATAATTAATAAATAATAATACAAGAGTAAACTGTGTTCCATGTACTTAAAATTGTAAACCTACTTTTGCACATATCCTGTGTTTACCCCAGTCCTTGTCCCTATACCCACCCCCACTTTCCAACAGTTTCCCCACCAACCCCAGAAAGTCAGAAGTGCACAGGGACTGGGAGGGGCAGGGGCAGATGCAGAGCGCGTGACGAGGGCACTGGGTTATGGTGACCCAAGCCGCTATGGGAACATCCACTCACATACTAAATCTACCACCTAAGTGGTTTGGGAGCTCTCTTCTTCTAGCCCCCAAAGCCATCTCATGGCCTCTTTTTTTGGTTTTTGTTGTTTTTTTTTTATTTATTTTGGGGAAGCTGCCTTCCCCAAAGCACCCTAGAGTGGGTCTCAGTTCTATGTCTTTAGAAATGCCCCCATGTTTCGCAGTTTTGGCATTCTTTCAGCCTCAGCCCTTTTCTCCCCCCAACCTATGGTAAAACTAAGTGACAGCGGTAGGTGTGTTAGTTCAGAGCCCAAGAACAGCTGTGTCTGGGCAGGAAGGTCAACCAGAAAGAGCACGGATGATGCAGGTTTTTGTCAGTGGCTACCGGTGCCACTAGCAAAGAGGGTCAAACCGTGCGGCAGCTGGGCCCACCGCACCCCTCTCCCAGGGAAAGAGTGAGGCCTCTCCGTCTTGGTATTTCCCCTCCGCTGGCAGCATAGACCCTGCCCAGAAGATCAGGTCACCTCCTTCCCTTCTGCTTGAGGTAGAGTGGGGAGGCCCCCTCCAGCTCTCTCCTCTCCCTCTAATTGAAGGATAAAGGCCTTTATTTACTTTGCTGCAGAGACGAGGCAGAGAATTTCTCTCTGGCGTCATGTCACCACCCTCTGTCTGGGGGACAAATGCCAGGTTGGACATTCACGTAAGATTAATTCCACAGCTGTATATTCTAGAGACAGAATTTGAGTTCCCTATATGCACTGAAGCACCTACATTCTATTTTTTCCTAAGTCCTTCTCACCAAAAAAAGGGGGAAAAAGCATTTATCTTCTCCCTGTCTCTGACCTATCCCCTAGTCCTACTCCCGACCAAGAACCTTGAGCAAAATATTTTTCTCCATTTCAGAGGAGGAAAATGGGGAGTGTTTTTTCGTATGTGCAGAAAAATAGTACAAAGGAGGAGGGGCTTCTATTCAGTTCCTTTTAAACTAATAACGGATCTCAAATTTTTCCAGCTTTTTTCTCTTCCTTGGCATATTGTTGGATAGAAGTACAAAATTACTATTATTTTGTTTTTGCTTTTTTATAAATAGACTTCTAAGCATAAGATTAGATAGACAACAAAGGCCTAAGATTAGTCTCTTCTCAGCATGAAAACCTCTGTTCTAGCCTCTCCACGTGCTAACTGAGGGCCCCACAGTTATTCCAGCGAGTGGGGGAAATCAAAAAAGATTTCCAATGACAGCAGTAACTTTACATTCTACCCACAGCCCTGTGTGTGTGTGTGTTTGTGGCAGCAAATCTTCACTGTGAAATCAGCAGTTCCAGGAGAGCAGATGGTTAATTCATCCCTCTGAATACAGGTGGCCCCTTCAGAGCAGTCCCACATTTTCGCTGTCAGTGGTAGATCTCCTTGGATGACTGTGGTCTCTTGTGAGCCTGGGAATTATAAAAAAAAAAAAAAATAGAAAGGAAGAAAGGGGAGGGAGGGAGGGAAAAACACAAGGAAAAAACACAAAGCTGAAATTCAGCAAGAACCCATTACTCTGTGGGTCTGGTGTGACGCAGGCTGCATTCATCTCACACACGAACAGTGATGTGTTGTTCCGTGTAAGGAATCACAGCTACAGATCCCCCTGGTTAAACTCTTCCTCTCAGAAGGGAGCTGGATAGGGCAGAGTTTGGATCTTGAAAGTTAGGGTAGGATTAAGAGGAGGAACCAAGAACCACAGACTTAGCCCATTTCAATCAGTATAGAAGGACCCAGAGGAAAAGGACCATAACATCTAACAAGTATTTACTAAGCGCCCAGTAAGTGTGCAGGGCTCGTAGGGGCTCAGGGGAGCAAGGGGATGGCTCGTGCTGATCTAAGCAGGCTCTCATGCTCTCTGGTGTGAAAGAGACCGGTGCAGGCAGTCACCAGGGAGGAGAGTCACTGAAGGCCCATGCTAGTCCTGGAGAAAGGATAAGGTGCAGAAGACAGGCAGATTCATTCAGTCACAGGTGTCGCCTGGTCGCAGTCTTTGCCTTGTCCCCTGAGGACAACACTGTAATGAGCCTTTGTGCACTACATGATCTCTTTACCCAGTGGTCTTCAACCTGGCTCCATATCAGAATTACCTAGAGAGCTTTTTTAAAATTCTGATGCCCAGACCCCACCCCAAACTAAATCAGACTCTCCTGGGGTAGTGCGCAGGCTTCAGCAGTTTTTAGAACTCCCCGATTGACCCCAATGTGTGGCAAAGATTGAGAACCGCTACATGGAGATAATTATCCTAATTACCTCTCCAGCTTTTCTCTGCCTCCACATTCCTCTAATCTAAGCTTAGCTCCTTTTTATTTTTAGTTTGTTCTGCTTTGTTCTTTCAGTAGATAATTCTATAATATGCTATTAAACCTATTTCCATGCTTTCACTTTGCTTTTTCTCATCTAATTACCATTGCCCATTCCACTTCCTTCAACTTCCCATTATGTTTATTTTGTATTCTGTTTTCCTCAGTCCAGCATCAACATATACGGGGTGCTTGATACAGGCAGGGCACAATAGTAGGCATATAACTGCTACTCAGAATTACATCAATGCAATAATATTTTCTGTTAAATTCTGTGTGACAGTTATGGGCTCTTGTCCTGTGGAAGAGTGGCATTTTGGCAAAGTCTATCTCCCTTCCCAAGAAGCAGCTCTCTTGTTTACAAATAAAAGATCCAAAGTAAATCTGTTGCAACAAATAAGAAGAACTTCCAAAAATGGAGGAAAGAACCATTTAAAGCTGTATGAAGCTAAATGTCAAAAACTCCCCTGCTGAAAATTTGGACTCAGCCTACAAGGGAGATGCTGCCATTTGCAGCAAAAAGGAAAAGGCCCCACACTGTCCTTTGAGAGGTGAAGCTATTCTCTAGGGACAGAACATCTGCTGATTCAGGCTCATTTCCTTTCCTGGTTGTCAGATGGCAAACCCACAGGCCAGTCACTGAGTTGCTAAAGGTTGAGATGAGAAAGAAAGCCAGGAGCCTGTCCCAGAAGCAAAGCCCCTTCAGTTCTGGGCAGAAGCCATGCAGTGGGTCTGCCTGTTCGTCCTCCTACTTCCTGGCTGCACAGGTAAGAGCGGCCTTAGAGCCTCAGAAGAGCAGGACCTGCAGCAACTGGGCCAGGTGAGCCCAAGAGAACCTGAAACATCGTCACCCCCACAGATCCCAGCCCAGCACTGAGCACACCACAGAAGCCAGGGGATGTTTGCCCAGTCGTTGGGTGAATGAATAAATGACTCCCCTGATGAAACTACTCTGGGAGAGTTGGTGGGAAGACTGAAACGGAAGGGAGCTCTGCAATCCCACACAGATACCTCAGTCCGTTGACACACGATATGGCTCCTCAATTCCTCTGTCTTACTTTTATCTTAATTTTGTTTTTCCAGAATCAGCCAGATGCCTGTTGGAGAAACAAAAGATGTTTGTTCCTTTTAGGAGAATCAAATGACAGGTTGGGAAATGAACAACCATGCCATATACTGGTATAAGAGGAGCCAGGATGGCTCCCAAGATACCAACTAGGAGACTTCTGTGACCCTGGTCTCCAGAGCAACATTATTCATAGAAGCCAATTCTCCCTGGAGATTCTTAAAACCACCACAAAAGAGGAGGGGACTTATTACTGTGCTGCCCTACGCATGGTGCCACTCTGCTGCCTCCAGAGAGGCCACACACCAAGCCCTGCCCCTCTTACCTTCCACACTGGTCAGCTGACCCAGTGCCAGTCTAACTGTAGATCAATCACAAGGCGTATTCATGTCCACTATTTCATGACCACATGAAGCAATAGTATCCCCCATTTTATTGTTTAGAAAATTGAGGCCTGGAGAGGTTAAGAGATTTGCAGTAAGGATGGTGTCAGATGCAAATCCAGACTTGCCAAGCCTAAGTACAGTGGCCTCTGAACTACAGTACTTTCAAGAGGCACAGCTCCCTCTTGAAAACTAGAGAAGGCATGAAAAAAGAAGACCCTCAAGTTCCAGGAACCTGTCCAGCCCGGTCTTGTAGGTGGTATTCTGTCTGAGGCCCGTCTGAGCAAAGGTAGAGTTACCCAGCTGCCTGCTCTTAACAGTCTGTGAAAATTCAAAGTGAATGAGTTCAAGGAAATGAGTTCAACTGAAAAACAGAAAAAGCAGCTCTCTGCTCGAGGTTATGGGGATTGAAGGCTGAAACATGAATGCAAGGGCTTGGTAAAGTCCCTAACACCTCAAGTCATTCCTTCCTTCTGTTCTCAATGAGGCCAATGAACACATCTTCTTCTATTGCCATGTAGTCTGTTGGTTGATTTGCCTGGGACCCCCAAGCTGCACCATGGCCCTGGAAATGGAATGTTACCTACCTCAGCCTTATAGCCATCTCTAGACGTCTTACACTAACAGAAAAGCAAAAGTGTTGGTAGCAGTTCACCTGTTAGGGTCAGCAGCGTCCTTCTTAACCCTCCTCTGTCTGGGTCAGGATGAAGGGAACAAAAGTTCCTGTAATGATTTAGTTCATCTTTAAAGTCACAACCCAAAGGCCTGGGGTCATTCCTGTGGCCATGGTCTTGGGAATGAGCTCCTCACTGGTCTTTCTTAGTTCTCCTTATATGTCTTAAACAGCAACCCACATTCCAGTCAGACATCCTTGGGGCAGAAGAAATAATTTCACTTCAATCAGCACTTCTGAGGAGCAGTATGGGTTCCACACAGTGCTTTGGGGGGATTACACAGGCGATAAAGACAGACCGAATAATAAGTGTAAGGCAGCACTTGTACATGGTAAAGCATACAAAGGTAACTTCAGAATTTCTACAAATGAGGGGCTGGGGGATAGCAATCTCATTGGAAGATCCCTCAGGAACTTGCCTTGAGGCTGTATTTTCATAACATATAAGATTGGGAAAGTGTCAAAAAATGGTAAACTAATGGAGATTATAGGGAAGAATGGATAAATCTCTGCAAACCACTTTTGCCTCAGGCAAATATCCTTGTTTTTATAAAAAGATATCAAAGAAGGAGGAAACTAAAAAATAGCCAAGCAATGAGCCAAGTGTTTGCAAATAGTACCTCAATTACTCCTCCCTGACTGAAAAGAAACATTAATTCTCCTTGAAAATTAGGTGAAAGAACAGACATCCCTCAGGTCATGGAAAGTTGCAGCCTAATTGCTGGCCTTGACAAAGAGTCAGCACAAAGAACACAGCGTGCACGGAACCTGAGAAAGGTGGGGTCCAAGGGCAGGGCCGTGGCGCACTTTTCTGCTTCCCACCCAGGCACCCTGAGAGAGAGCTACATTTGTGCTCAAGTGCCATCTTGCTCCTGCCCTGTGACCAGGAAGACCAAGGGGTCTCTGGGAGGTCCTGACTCTCCCGGACCAGGCATGGCACAACTTCTAGCCACACTCTTCCCCAAGCTTCCACCAGATCATAAATGGTTCCGTCCAGACTACTGTCTTCTAACCCTGGCTTTGATTTATTATTAATGTTGACTCACTCCTAGTCAGGCCTAGAGAAAGGTTGCTTTTGCCCATTAGCAATCAACTCTTAAAAGTGCTTCTAACCAGTGTGGCAGATAAAAGTCACAGTATAAACATAAGCACATTCTTGGGATTTTTCAGAATGGCTTCCCGAATAATTTGGAAGAGTCAAACAGTAATTATCTAGGAAGACAGGCTTCTCTGAGCCCAGCTAATGGTTCTTTTGATGCTAGGGGAACTTGAAGCCCACAGCACTTCCTCCTGCCTCAGGGTTTTTTTTTTTTTTTAACATAGCCTCACTTTTTATATAGAATAATCTTGCCCTAAGCATGCCCCGTTATACCTGGTGTATCAGGCGAAGTCGCAGCACGAGACAGAGGATCTTGAAGCACTGATTGAAGAGACTCTAATCAAAGGGGCATTTACAAAGTAAGGACAAGTGTTATGGATTAAATTATGTCCCCCCACCCCCCAAAAAAATGCTGAAGTCCTCACCTCCAGTAGCTTGGAAATTGACTTTATTTGGAAATAAGGCCATTGAAATTGATGCAATTAGTTAAGATGAGGGGAGGCTCCAGTAGAATGGGCCCCACATACAATATGATGGACCTCTTTATAAGAAGTGGTCATGTGAAGATAGAGATGCAGGGAGAACACCGTGTGACCAGGAGGCCAGCAACTGAAGTGATGCACCCACAAGCCAAGCCCAAGACACTAAAGTGTGCGGTGAACCACCAGAAGTTAGGAAGGGACAAGGAAGGATTCCCTACAGGTTTCAAACAAAGTGCAGCCCTGCTGGCACCTTGATTTCGGACTTCTAGCCTCCAGAACCATGAGACATTACATTTGTATTGTTTTAAACCACCCAGTTCGTGGTTGTTTGAGGCAGTTATAGGAAACTAATGCAGCTGGGATATGGAAAACCAAAAAAAAAAAAAAAGGTGAAACATCCTGGTAGTGACTACAAACAAACCACTACTGCCCTAAACCTGAAGCATGGCGTCAAGGATGCTGCAGGGATAGGAGAGAAGCTGTAGTCTCCAGCGGAGGAAAGCAGCCTCTGCCAATCTGCAGCCTGGCAGAAAGGAATGTGGGATAGTAACACCATACCTCACCCTCCTCCTTCTCTTCAGTCTCCTTATGGTACCCCCCCGCCCCAACTGGCCAAACTAAATGGAATACCAGAGATAGGGGGGACCAGGTGGATGTTGTCCATTAAGGTCAGACTCCTAGAGTAGGAAATAGAGTAGACTTGACGGGACAAAAATGACACCATGTAGCATTGCTGGGTAACTTTTGCTTTTGAATCTCATCTTGCAGTTTCTTCTTTAGGGAAGGCTTCCCATACCAGATCCTGGCCCCAGTGACATTCTCTCATAATACTACTGCTTCTACGGAGTGCTTATGTCAGCTGCAGCGGAAGGATTCATTATGCAAATTATGCATTAAGTGATGGCTAGGTCCCATGCTCGGTTATGCTAGAACATAAGCTCCATCAGAGGAGAGACCACATCTGTCACTCACATCCGTGAATCTTCAGGGTCTGGTGCATAGTAAAAATGACTAGATTTTAGGACAGGCCAAGAGCTAGGCAACTTGATATAAAAAGATCAAGTATGGCCCTGGCCAGGTGACTCAGTGGGTTGCAGCGTCATTCTGAAACCAAAAGGTTGTGGGTTTGATTCCTGGTCAGGGCACATACTTAAGTTGTGGGTTCAGTCCCTGGTCAGGGCACATATGAGAGGCAACCGATGGATCTTTCTCTCTCACATCAGTATCTCTCTCTCGCCCCCACCCCCGTGGTTTACCCTCTCTCTAAAATCAAGAAACATATCCTCAGGTGAGGATTTAAACATTAATTAATTAATTGATTGATTGATTAATTTAAAAGATCAAGTATGGATGTCCAGAGAAGCTGCCCTCAGCAACTTTCAAAGCTATAGAGAATGGGCATCACAGTGTCCAACAGGTGGGTACTGATGATAGAATTTGTAACTTCAGAGAACATGAGCACCTTGAGTACTTGCTAATGGTTCTCTAGGAACAGTGGTAAGATGGGCAATTGGGTAAATGAGATCACTCAAGAGTAGGGAGAGGAACTACTATGAGATCAAGCAAACTTGAACTTGCTTCTATCTGAATTTCTTCACACCGGTCTGGTCCGAGTCACACGGGGATAAACAAGAAGGTTGAGATGGGTCTCTCCTCCACTAGCATGGGAATTTAGGTCCCGCACCCACCTTCAGATGTTGGAAGCTGCCTTCGCTGGCCTTCTTTGCATGCCAAGGGACCCCTTTCCCAGCTTCTGCTGTACCCTCAAGTTTCCTTTATTAATTTACTTGTTTATTTCAAAATTTCATAGATTTTTTTAAATTCAAAAGTATAGGTTCCAAAAGTTCAAACATGCCTCTGTTCTGAAAACATGTAAATTTAGGCTGTCATAAACTGGAAGGTAATGTTCATTTCCAAGATTTTCACAGTATTTGGCTCTGTGTAATTCAACATAGGTGACCTACCTTCAGACAAGATAGATGAGCTCAATAAAAATCAGAAAACTGGTTCAAATTTGGAGACAATACTTCATTGGCTTGCTCATTTACACTTGGGTGAATCGCCCTTTTCCAACTTTGCCTGGAGGGAGTTTGCAGTAAACGCAAAAATCATTACAACACTCGTAGTCCATCGATCTCCTCATTTGATGGTTCTTTTGATTACAGCTGTAAATATCAATAATTCTTCTTGACATTAGCTGTGACATCGCCAGAGCATATAACAAGTACATCTGACATTAAAATGTAGCAATAATATCAAGCGTCACTTCTAGGGCAGGAAGCAGAATCATTGTTATCAATCAAATAAGCTCTCTTAACCTTTCCTCAATTGTTCTTACTTATTTGGACCACATTATCAATCTTCAAGTGGTATTGTGATCCCAGTAACAGGCCACAGGCTCTGTGAAACTCCTGTGATTGGCTAAAACCCGCCTCAGGGAACAGAACAGCTGCAGACAGAGACTGGTTTCCTCAGGCACAAATGTGTCACAGAGAAGGTGTTGACTCAGAGGAGGGCCCAGGCAGCGCGCAAGTTGGGAGGCCGAGCTGTTCCAAGTGGAGCCATGGAGAGGACCTGCTTGCTCATCCATCTCACCCTCTTCTGGGCAGGTAAGGCAGATCTTGGAGTCTCAATCAAGTCAGACTGAGCAACAATGAGGCATCAAGAATGCCAGGGACTGCAGCTCATGGACAGTACCTCTTGCTCAGCGATTTCAGCCCCAGTACTCACCAAGCCCCTCTCGTGTCTCTTCTCTCAGGAGCCATGTCAGCTCTGGTGTTGGTAGCTCAAGATCAAGTAAAGACTGTGCCCTTCGGGGGGTCTACCACACTCAGGTACTCAATGCAAGGAGCAGAGATGAGTGACTACTACGTCAGCTGGTACAGGAAGACCCAGGATAGCACAATGACTTACATACACCGAGAAGGGGGCATGTACGGCCCCGGTTTCTTGAACAAGTTTCGAGCTTATACTGATTATTCAAACAACCAGGCTGTGCTTGAGATCCTTAAGGCATCAGAGAGAGATGAGGGAATTTACTACTGTGCCAGTGACTACCACCCTGCTGCTGGCCCACTTCTGAAAAGCACAAAAACCATAGAGATTTATGCAGAACAGTAGTTTTAGCAAGATCATGATTTTCTCCTTAGTACATAGTTTAAGAAATTGGGGCCAGAGAAGGCTTTCCTTTGGGCTCACACGCTCCCATGGTACCCAGATAGGCAACCTCCAGTGCAGCGTAGCCCAGTGTGGGACAGGAGAGAGGTGAGGCAGAGCCCAAGTCAGGAAAGGTAGCATTTACTGTGCACTCTTAACAGGTTTGGTTTTTTTGGTTTCTTTTTTCTGAAGCTTCATAAAAAATTTGGTCACATGGCCAAAGTGTCTAAGGCATAGATTAAAGAGGTACTTTCCCAAGTATGACTAGAGGTGACAGATGTCAGTTTCTCCCCAATCCTATACACCGTGAACCTGGCTGTTCTGCGAGAGGCGGGGCTGGGAAGGTGGGGAGACTCCCTGTCTTCAGCATCAATGTATGCACCGCATGCCATGTTGCCCAACATGGACTCAATCTCCCCTGCATTCTGTACTGTACTGATGATTACTGACTGGTTATGGCTGTTTGACTTCCCTTCCTTCTCTACCTCTTTAATTTCTCTACTTGTGCTAGAAATAAAACCTGGATGCTTTCTTCTTTATTCTTTTTTTTTTTAAAGATTTTACTTATTTATTTGTAGAGAGAGGGGAAGGGATGGAAAAAGAAAGGGAGAGAAACATCGAGCCAAGAAAGAAACATCGATTGGTTGCCTCTCATATATACCCTGGCCGGGGACTGAAACCACACCAGAGGCAAGTGCCCTGACCAAGAATCGAACCAGCGACGTCCCTTCACGGGATCATGACCAACCAACTGAGCCACACTTGTCAGAACCCCATGAGCTTTTATTATTTGTCTCCCCTAAAAGCTACATTTCAGGGAATCTCTCTTTTCAACTCTCCATCTCAAACCCACTCAGTCTGTCCGAGTGTCCTGATTCCACCATAGGCCTGTACCTGGCTTCTACCTACTGCCCCACTCCACTGGATGGTTTCTCTGGTGAAACTGTCTCAAGGTTCTGTGTATTCACTCTGCCCTTGGATAAAATCAGATTCCAACATCCACATCCAGATCAGGCACCATGAGCCCTACATTCTGGGAAGGGACTTTAGATCCAATCTTCCTGGGATGTGTCCAAGTTGCCACACAGGCCCTATCCCAACTGACCCAGCCCTCTACCTGCTATTCATATCCAGTTGTTCTCCTTTGAATCAATGCTAGGCAGGAAGGTGAAGTGCATCTCTGAGACTGAAAGGGTTCAATTCTTCTCCCAATGTGAAATGATAACTTTGGAAAGAAGAATGACATTTGGGAGGCAGCTGGTGGTGCAGATTTGGGGTAAGTTTTGGTACCATGGTGTTACAAGACAGATTCCTAGAAAGAAACCCACTGGGTCCTCTGACAGAGACTGGAAAAGTGTGTTTGAGGAGGAAGAGCAAAAAATAACTGGACAAATCCATGAAACTGTATGTTAGCTGTATAACAACTAACATCTGTTGAGTGCTTACTATATGCCAGGCATTATTCTGAGCTCTTTACGTGTGTTCCATCATTTAATTTTCTCAACAAGCCTACAATGCATTTTCTAGTATTATCTCCATTTCCAAATGAGGACGCAAAGGCACAGAAAAGCTAAAATGCTTGCCCAAGCTTCCACAGCTGGTAAGGGAGAGCGAGAGGTTTCAGACTCTGGAGTCTGTGCTAGAGAACACAGCATGTGGTTCAGTGGAGCAGGGGAACCATAGAGGAGGCCATCTCCAAGATGTGTCCGGAATGAGGGGCAACAGGGGCTGTGTTCTCACCACCAGACCTAGTCAAACTGATGCTCTGTGACCAACTGTCAAGAAACTGGGACAATGGACCAGTGGCCCCAGATGACCTGTCAAATGTTCTCTAACTCTGAGATTTTGTGTTCCTGGCATAAGCTTCCCACTGTCTTCTAAAATCGTCTGTATCTCTTAATCTTTGAAATGATGATAATAATAAGGGTTCCAACTTCACACTAGTGTTGTAAAAAGCCAGTGATAGAAAGTAAGTTAATTGCATGGCCCATATAGCTATTCAATAAATGTTACATATAAGACTAAGCAAACTATACAGTGAAATAATTGAGGAGAAAGTGAGCTATACTACTGAGTGTCAACAAGATGCCACCACTTTTTTTCATCTTTTATTTTTATTTTTTTTATTATTTCTTTCTTATCAAATGTATTGGGGTGACACTGGTTAACAAAATTATACAGGTTTCAGGTGCACAACTCCACAACACATCATCTGTACATTGTGCTGAGTGTTCACTACCCCAAGTCAAATCTCCTTCCACCACCATTTATTTCCTGTATACCCTCCTCCACCTCCCCCAACTCCTCCCTTTCCCCAGTAATCACCACACTAAGGACACAACCATCTTGCAGGTGTGGGCTCACTTAATCTTTATGACAGCCCCATGCGTTGTCATTCTTAGCTCCGTCTTACAGATGGGAGTACTGAGCCTCATCAGATAGACGAGGTAGCTTACCAAAGGTTATAGAAGCAGAGCCAGAAACTGGGATTGAGTTGAAGGCTGCCTGCCCTGGCACTGGGCTAGGGTCTGTGAGATATACTGAAGAAATACATCACCTGCAACAATATCAAAACTAACAGCTAGGAACAAGTGTGTGAAGTCCAGTCATCTGTGAGACGCAGAGGTTGCCTTTGACTCCCTGGCCAGTCCCTGGAAGAGGGGGTGGGGATAGAAATCCCCCCTCCTCCTTCCACCTCCCAACTCTCCCTCCCCTGCTTTAAAACACCAGTTGCAATTTCAGCTTCCAGGCTGCTCTCTGGAGATGCCTCACTCCCTTGGCTGAAGGAAGACAGCGCTACCCAGCTCCCTGCCACATATGCTCCTGAGCACCATCCCAGGTCTTCAGATTTTCTCTGGGGCCATGACATGGGAAATGACCCACATATCTTTCCCTCCTGGTGCTTGCTAAAGGCAATAACTTGTTGGACTCCCAAGAGTCTCCGGGGTGTTAATACATTAACTATCTTCTACTTTCCTTCTTAGGGACCTGCCTATAATGGCAGGTCTAGGGGTCTAGGGCTAGTGGGATGAGAGATGGAAAAATTCCATAGGTCTCTGGCATGTCCATTGAATTGCTAACTTTACCATCCATCTATTTTGGTATTGTGAGGCAAAGTGTCTGAGTTGGTCTTTTCCATTTTCTCTGCTTAATTATCACTTATACCAAGAATGCAGAGGCCCCAAGATCCGTTGTCCACAGTTCTCTGCATTCAAAATGAGCAACCTGACATCAGAAAGCACAGCAGTGAATTAAGGTGCAGGAGCCACCGTGCAAAAGATTTGAGTTCCAACCAAACTTTCTCTGCATTAGGCAGGGCCTGAGCCCGCTGCAGTGTCTTAGGACATGCTATCTAATAAATTACCCACACCGACAAGGTGAAGAATCTCCAGAATTGAGGATTCTTTTGTACTCTTCTTCAATTCAATACATTGCCCTCAACTATTGATTGAAATGACAGGATTATGCATCTCTGATTTTTTTCGGTCAGAGTACATTATTCATTTCTCCAGCAAATGCTCTCCCTCCTCTCTGCTTAATTGTGCTCCATAGTATTTATCACCATTTGATGTGCTCTATACTTTACTTGCTTATTTACTTATTGCCTAGCTCTCCACTGGTATACAGCTCCACGAGGTGGGGATTTTGCCTGTTTTGTTCATTGCCTTAACTCCAGCACTTAGTATAAATCTGGCACAAAATGGGCATTCAACAAATGCACTGAATGAATGAGTGATGTATTTAATGAGTATGTACTATGTACCCTACACTGTGCTGGTTGCTGAGAATGCAGTAGCGCACAAGACTGGTGCTGACGTTGTCCTCTGAGGCGCTTTCCTAAACCGTATCTATCCACTAACAAAATGCTAACAAGACTCTAATAAGATTGTCCGAAGGGTGTCTAATAGAGTACTCTAGAACACCAAATAATTTACTCCTGGAGAGCAGATAGCAATATTCTTGCATTCCTTGTACATCACCCTGAGCCATGGCAGGGACAAAATGGAGGCGATAGCAGGCTTTCTCCTTCACCACACTTTCTCTCCTTTTAATCCCAAGGCCCCAGGCCCTGAGACTTACACTATCAGGGAAAGAGCTACACATTTCTACTTTATTTCATATAGGAATTTTGCACTTTTTTTTCTCTAAGCAGACCTGCTGGGGCAAGCTATTTCATAACCCAAAGCCACAATAACACATTTTCCTAAACAAAAGAGTAATTCCTAACCCCCTCTCACTCATCACAATCACTGCCGCCGCCGCCGCCGCCACCACCAAGCGATTTTGGCAATTCTTCAAGAATGCAGAATCTCTGGGTTTCTGTTGTTGTTAGCAATTCACACGTATACAAATGTGTTATGGACGGTAACCATGTACAGTACCGTGTATCAAACATGGAAGGAAGTCTCCTAGCGCATACCCAGGATTCTCAAAAGCTCCCAAGGAACGGCGTGCCATCGACATGCCATACTCAATAGAAAAAAAACCCTGTGACCGAACAAAAGAAATCAAGCCAAAATGCAATTGCTTGTTTAAACACAGAGTTTAAATAAGGAATCTAATAGCCAAAAGTTTTCTGCTTACTTGCACACATGTGGGAGAATAGGAAAGTTTAAATTATTCTTTGCTGGCTTAAGAACAAAACTTCATGAATATTTATAACTTTCAGAAAAAGAAATGTCAGTACAAATATATTGCTAGGGCAACAAATTATTTAGAAAGAAAACTAATGCAAAGTATAGACTTTTGGAGGTTAAAATTGCTTTCCTAGAATATAACATTGATTTATTTATTCAATAACAATTTATTAAGCACCTACCATGTGGTAGGTACCTTTCTAGATACACTGGGAATACGGTACTCAGAAGCCCATTAGTTTATTTTAGTGAAAGTAAATACAAAGTAAAATATATGTTAGATGGTGATGATTGCCATGTAAGAGATTTCCAGGGAGATAAAATATGTTATCAGGGCAGCTGAGGAAAATGTGTAGTTTAAACCAGGTGGTCAAGAAGGGCTACAGAAAGGCCACACCTCAGCAAAGGCCTGGAGGTAGGCAGGGATGGTACAATACTATTTGGAATCTGGGTGTTTGCCAGACTTTTCTGTGAGGAATAATATTTTCATGCCCTGCTTTACAACATATAATAGTACTGACTTTTCTGTAACTTGGGGGAAGAACCAATAGTTTTTTCTTCTTATCTTGCTGAGAATTCTTTCCCGAATAGTTCAGACTGTCATTTTTCAAGAGCAAGTGACATAATTCCATTAATTAGCACAACGTGGGGTGGAAGCAGTCCTGAAAAGGTCAAAATTTAGAATGTGAAATGGAAGACGGCAGGATTGGATGACTAACAACGGGCACAGGGGCATATAACACTGAGCCCTTTGCCTTCTCTCCTCACTTACATGACCCCTTCTGTGAAGCGATGAGTGTTCCTTCCCAACCATAAAAGGAGAGGGTACAAATTGGATCACTCCTTTCTCCCACTGATTTGCAAAATCAGTCTACTCCAGTAGCCTCAGGAGAGAAGCTGCAGCTTCATCTACCTGTGTGTCTTTAGAACCTGTCCCAACAGACTGGGACACTGAAATAAAACATGTGTTCACCTCCGTGAGGTTCTTGCTTTTTCCTTGTCTCTGGAAAGCCTGTCACAGATAAATCTGGGGAATGTGGAGTAGCTGTGGAGAAAGCTGGAATATTGGGGCGGGGGAGCGGGGTAAGATTTTATTTATTTATTTTTAGAAAGAGGGGAAGGGAGAGAGAAAATGAGGGAGAGAATCATGAGTGTGTGACAAATACATCAATCAGTTGCCTCTCGCATGCCCCCTACAGGGGACCCTGCCCACAACTCAGGTATGGGAATCCTGACTGGGAATTGAACCAGTGGCCCTTCAATTCACAGGCCCCGACTCAATCCACTGAGCCACACCAGCCAGGGCAAACGCTGGAGTATCTTTACAAGTCATAGCAAAGCTTTAAAGACTCATCCTCCAAGATGTCTGGGTATGCCTAGGGTGGGCCTGAGAGGCGATTGCCATCTTCCCACCACCTGACAGAAGTGAGCAGTATTACTCAGAGGCAGTGAGAAGGAAATTTGGCATCCACAGAGTCAATACCAAGGAGAAGAAGCTTGTGTCTTCTGAAACTCTGCCATGTCCACGGCCTCCTGTTTCATAAATACCTAAACTGTGTTTGCATAGAACGTGTTACCATCATGAGTGATTGATAGAGGATTAACTGCCCCAGTCTCTAAGGAAGAAAAAAGGGTTTCATGTACCAAGTTTGTAAATAAGGACACATAGAACCACAAGGGACCAGTATAACAGACACTGTAAGTTAAATCAGAGGTTTGGTACAGTAGCAATAACCCTCCTCTGTAGTAAAAATCAATTTAAAAGTGAGTTCATAGCTAGTCCATTCATCAGCATCCAAACCATAAGTACGTTTTCTGTATGAAGGATGCCCTCCTCTGCCCTACAGCCCTGCCCCTTACACACATACACACACACTCACACACACATTAGAAGAATGAGAAACTTTAATCACCTCCTGGTTCAAATTTTTCAACTGAAGATTTAAAAACTGAGGAATGGAGAAATTAAGCGACCTTCCAACCATCGCACAACCAGCTAGTGGCAAAGCCAAAAGAGCACACGTTCCCCAACTCCTGGTCAAGAACTCTTTCCTCTACTTCCTGACATCTGGTTGCCATGGAAAGCACTCTATTGCTGTGTATTTCCAGCCCACATACCTTCTGTGCAGTTTTTCCCCTCCGGTCAGCTGGAAAATCTTTCTACTCCCAGCCAAGCTGAGCCCCTTACGGTGAGTGTCTTTGTGACTTGAAGAGTAAGAAGTCTCCCCTGTATTGTGGGAGTGCAGAGCCCTAAAGAACTCCGGAGAACTCAGTCTTTGCTCTCTACCTCTTTGTAAGGAAACTCCTTGAAGTCTCAACCCTGCCCTGTGTCCTTCTGCATTCTGATGAGCTCCTAACATCACACTCAGCAGGTCTTCACTACATGCTGCCAGTGAAAGAAGAAAGGCTGATCCTCCCCTCTCATCTCAGCCTAAGTAAACCCTACTCATTAGGGACCCTGCCTGTCACTCCCTGCCCTTTGTCTCTCCTGGCAGTACCTCTGATCCCATCTGCTGGACAATGGATGGATCAATGGCCAGAATCTGCTTTCCATTCAGACAATACACCAAAAGTTTGCAGGTTCAATTCCTGGTCAGGGCACATACCCAGGTTGCAGATTCAGTCCCCTGTCTGGGAGCGTACAGAAGGCAACCAATCAATGTCTCTTTCTCTCTCTCTCTCTCTCTCCCCCCCTCCCTCTCCCCCTCTCTAAAAATCACTAAAAATATATACTCTAGTTAAGATTGAAAAAATAAATACATAAATAAAGCCAATGAGGTGCTAAATCATAAGAATGACAGTATCATTATACTCAGCACTGACCAGCCCCTCCCACAGGGTCACAGACCTGATATGTTTCCAAGGTACCCTGAGTAAGTCTCAGAGAAATTAGGCAATGTTGAATTGTAGCATGTGAAGAGTTATTACACAATAGAAAAGAAACCCACTGGGACCTGCGTTGAAACCATAGTTCCCTGTGGGAACCTGAGCCCATCACTTTACCTCCCCTTACTCATTTATAAGGTTAAGAGGATGGAACTGATACAGTCTGAGGGCCCTTCCAGTTCTCACCCTCAGTAACTATGGTCAGCTGTCCCCATTCCATGTGAGCAGAGAGAAAGAGAAAACATTCTGAAATTTCAGCAATAAGAAGTTAAAAATGAAAACTTGATATGAAAATCATCAACAACTGTAAAGAGGTGCTGCTAATAGAAATAAATGACAGCCTACCGTCATGGGGTACTTTTCTACAGGTACGTCATTGTCCAAAGTAGGTTACATATTTTGATTTGTTTGATCTTCATGATAACCCATTGCAATAATTATCCCTACTATACAGATGAAGAAACCAAAGCAAGGAGAGGTTAAGGCATTGCCCAAGGTCATAGTGCTGGTGAGTAACTGAGTCTGGACACAAGCCCAGGCAGTCTGCTCCAAAGATGCTGCACCACACAACTCAAGACCTTCCTTTTTCTGGAGCTTATTAAAAGCTTTTTAAATATCATGTCTGTGGGCAAAAGAGGGGATCCAGTATCTTTTCAGAGTCTTTTCTGACTGCAGTAGGCTCTATTCCATAAAAGGAAGCTATGCAAGCAGGACAGAACTATTTCCTGTTGGGTCCCCATGATTCTACCCTTACAGTTTGCATCCAAAAGACTGATAGCCTCTATTGTATATCTGTGCCATTTTTCCATCCTGTGCTATCTGCCTGGACTGATCTTCCTTGTGCTGTTTCTCTATGGTAATGCAGGAGCCATCATTTTGGAGGTTCTATAATGTTTGTTTCTTACAATTCCTATCAAAGTTTTCTCTTTTCCAGAGGTCCAGTCACTGAATCAGCTAGTGGATTTGGGGAGGTGGGGCATGAGAAATACTAGGGACTCCCTAATGATCACCTGAAAAACACCCGGGTTTAATTTTGGACTCCTCTGAATGAACTGATACAGCCAAGCTCCAGAAGATCATGTAACATGGTTCCAAAATTAGTCCTTCGAAAAATGTTAAGCATTACACATCTTCCAGGGAGAGGAGATTTGTTACCACCAGGAAGATCAAAAATCGGTTGTATTTACAAACCAACAGGCTAAAGCCAGAGGACTCGGCCCAGTGTTACTGTGCTTTCACCGTAGTGAACCACAGAGAAGCTGAAGGGGAAACCTATCTGGTGGGCAGGACAAAAGGAGAGCCCGCGAACACGATCGGCGATCTCTCTCCGGCTGAATCTCCCTATCCCAGGCCTGCACGTCCACCCTAATCAGACTTGGGACTATACTCTTTATTTTGTATTTTTAATTTAAAATTTATGAATTGCTTATTTCTGTAATTTCCTATTTAATATTTTCAGACTACAGTTGACTGAGGGTAACTGACAATGCAGAAAGTGCAACTGTGTATAAGGGGGAACTATTGTACATACACAATACAACACATGTGTTGTCTGTGTGAATGTGTGCACATGTGTGTATGCATGTGTATACATAACATTTTGAGTCAGACAGGATTATTCAAATATTTTATTACAGATAAATGCAAACTGGACCAAGTGGATTATAGATGAAATGGCCATGTGCCTTTGTACCACATTCTCAGGTCTCCGCCTGAATCTGACACTGATGTCACAGGTGACTAGCTCATGTCCAAAGCTTCTCTTCCTGTCACCCATAGACCTCTTCTCCCAAATACTCTGATTCTCATGTGAAACATGACCTCTTCACTCTGATCCTCTTAATTTTCCCAACTTTTTCAACTTCCAACTTACCGCATCCAGATCTGGTTGGGCCAAAGGGTGAGGGAGGGGCCCTAAGGAACCAGTCCCGAGTGACCATTGCAGAAGTCCTGTTTGGCAGAGGGGTTGTTCTGAATAATGCCAGAGTGGTCAGAAAGTCTAACTCACACCTGTCCTCAGGTAGGGCTGGCCGTCCTTGACTTCTAGGACATTGGAGGAAAGAGAGAAAGAGCAAAACATGTAATCGTGCAGAACTGAAAGAAAGAAGGGAGTGGGGTTTTGTCCAGATTCCAGATAACTGCCTTCTATAATCCTTCTCACATTTGCAGATTGATGAAAACGTCCTTAGTGTGTTAACAATAAGTTTCATGGCACAATTTAAGTAGGTATATGTTTCACTCTTAAATAGGTGGCAAGATAGTGCAGATGGGTAAAAAGACATATAAAAGTAAATAAGCTTAATCATTCACAAAAATATTAATATGCATCGAATTTAAAAACATTAATCTGAAAATTGTCCCTAACTTTGGCAAAGTCCTTTCACTGATCTTAAAATGAACAAGTTTAATATTTTGACCTAAGCAATATATTTTGGTCTATAAACTAAATTTGTCTTCATATGTGAGCTCTTTTAGTAGAAAAAAGAGCATGGATTCTGAAATCAGACAAAAATGGGTAAGAATCACAGCTCCTCACTTACTCATGCAGGACCCGAACAAGGTTGCTTACCTTCTCTAAACCTCTATTTCCTCACCCACAAAATAGAGATAACAATACCTATTTCATTGAGTCATTACAAGGATTAAATGAAATCATTGTTAGAAAGAACCTGGCACACCTGGGTTACTGATACACCAAAGGTACTCAATAATGCTAATACTTTATTCCCTCAATTCTTAATAGTCTGAAGGAGAGTGATTTTTACCCAGAAAAGAAAAGAATAAAAGGTATTGAATGAGAAGGAGCATTGGCAATGAGCACAACCATTCTCTCAAAATGAGAAATCCAAATTGCTGCCAGTATATTTTTCATAAAAATACTTTAACACGAATGTTCTTGCCAAACAACCTCTCTAAATTATTTCCCTGCACTAATGAGAGTGAAAGCCTCAAAGACAAGTTCATTATTGTGATTATCTGGCTCCCAATAACATATTGTGTCTTTTTTGCCCTTTGTCTGTACCAAATGAAGGTGGTCCAGGCCAGTCCCAACTTTACCAGAAGCAACAAGAATGAATTTTTTTATGCCAAATCTTTTTTCAATAGACTCACTCCAAATGTCTAAGATAATAGCTGGACTATGGGGTCTCCATTTTCAGAAAGCTCAGCCTTATCCAGGTTTGAGGATGCTCTCCTGCAGGACCTCACCAATCTCAGGATACATTTAATTAATGTAACCTTTCAGGAATAGAGAGATATTCTCCCATCCTTAAAAAGGGAGCAATAACCTGCTGGGAATAGGTAAGAAGACACCTCATTGGTGGTGTTGCTCTTATATCAGTCAGGGGCAAAGCAGACGTACAGTCCTTAGGTCATTCTTGCTTGAAGATTGTGTTGATGGCCAGAGCTGTTTCATACCTGGGACACTTTTTTTAAAAGGAAGGTATAAAGTTTAGTTATTAACCTGTGAGTCGTGGCATTTGTCCATCCTCATTCTGCCCATGCTGTCTACATGGGGTTAGTTCTTACTGTGGTACTTGGCCAAGAAAAGAAAATGAATGAATCTCTAAATGAATCTCAAGGATAAATAGCCTCATTTCAGTCTTCAAAGCTGCTCTCTGCCAGAAATGCATGTTCTGATGGGAGAAAATTATGAGAATATCTGCGCTCAACCATGTGCTGGAAAGCAGCCTTCTGACATCGGGGGAAGCTTTCACCTGCTAAGAAGAGCTAGCAGCTGGTTGAATTTAAAAAAAATTGTATGGGAATCAAAACTCTTATTTCTTTTTGTGTGATTTTAGATAAGTCAGTTACCCTCTCTGAACTCCAGATTCTCACCTGTACAATAGGGAGTTTATATCAGATGATCTCTAAGGTTCCTTCAGCACTAATAAGCTAGAAGTCTCTGCCCAGCAAGAATGAGAAGAAAGTAGTTGTGGGACAAAAGAGATCAAATTTGACAGATTCCCAAAATTGGGAAACATAGATCCGTGCCTAGCTTTGACCCAATAAGGATAAAATAAAAAAAAGAACTAAGTGAAATATACTCATGATTAATCAAAGGGAATTGAAAGTCATTGCTAACCTCACACCTACCTTGCTTTGAGCGCCAGCTCATCTCCCTTGGGACGCTCCTCCTCTTTAATGCCTCATCGTGATTCTCAAAAACTGTGATCACTCAAGGTTGAAGCTTTTAATCTCCCATGTATAAAAGGATATGCAAATAGAGTTCAGTTTCCTGTTGAATCTCTGCCAAGGTCTTAGCCTGGCAGTTCTGGGAAAGAAGCCAAAGACCTCATATTTCTTGGCTGTTAACATTCTCCCATCTGTGCTCAAGTCAGCAGCCTGAGCTTCAGGCTGTGGCTTGTCTTTACTCTTACACTTTCCTAGGTTTTCTAAAACAACTCTTCAGAATATTTTCACACAAAAATAACATGGTTTCCAAGTCCAAGACAGAGGATTATCTGGTTATATTTGCGGACAGTAAGAAAAAGACCAAAGAGTCTATATCCCTGTATTAGAGCCTCAGGATACAATTTTGTAAGCTACCTGAGGTACTAATACTAATTAGGTCTTAAGCAAAACTTACAAATAAGTCATCAGTATCACCAGTACAGGGTGTCATACATACACATCACACATACACAGGGTGGAAAAGGTAAGGTCCTCGGGTATAACAGCAGCTCTGTACAACATTCAAAATACAAAAACAGAACATGGAAAACACAAGATATCTCAATGTGTTTCTGAGCCAAAGGCTCTGTTGAACAACAGAATCAGGGATCAGACTAAGTGTTCCGTGTGTCTCCTCCTTGAACCCACGCAAAAGAGCAGCTACCTTTGTTACTCAACACAAGGCATCCAGACCCAAGTTCACTGAAATACCGTCATCAATATTCTGATAGAAAATTATGTTCCAAGCTGTGTTAAATCTGACCATTCATTAAGCATGGATTCCCCTCTTTTTCTGTAAGTGCTCTGGTTTATTTGTATTTTCTAGTACTTCCCTTTGAAGCTAACTCCCAAAGGGATTGCCTGTGCATTCTCATTTCCATTACAACATCAATGTACAAGTTAATTATTTAAATTTCTTCAGAAACTTCTATGGAGAGATTTCCTCTTCCATTTATTTGATATTCCAGGCAGCAATAAGGAACAAAGAGCTCAAGCTTGGGCTACCTTAGGATAGTGCAACATCAGTAAAAATGTTCTCAGTGTTATAGTTCTATATGCAATCATTCACTTAGTGTCGCCTGGAACATTTATTTCTAAATGTCTTTCTCTAATCTTGACCCTGCAGCCTCCACTTTATAAAATTATACTTTCTTCTTTGAAATCTACTCACAGAGTATTGATCTCTACAATCTTCTTACCTCCCTCACCTGTGTCCTACACCCTCCAACAACCATCATTCCCAACCTATTTGCATCTCAGTAGGGAAATGATGTTAAACATGTCCCTTCATATTTCTGTTTTTGTTTCTCAGTCCTACCCCAACACATGACACATGCATGTCTGAAAGTTAACACCACCTTGTGCTATTTGGGGGCATTTTTCTCAGAGCTCTGTCCCCAGAGTAGCATTTTGGAACTGCATCTCAACTCCATTGGTATTATGACTCTTGAGGTGCCTGACTCAGACTCAGAAGTTTCTACCTAAAATCAGGTCTAGCTACTTCATCACTATATTTGCCATTGGAAAAACTTGGGCTATTTATATATCACTCCTGTAAAGGCTCCAAACTGAATCTTAGATTCTACGGGATATATGAAGCCTATGAAGCTCCTGGGCAAAGCTTTTAATGCACCAGTTCTGTGGACTTGAATGGGAGCTGCCCAGATCATATACCTTTGATGGAAGAAAGAAACATTGTCACCTTAGACAACTCCAATGCTCTGGTCTACTTTTGTTCCCCTAATACCACATCTCACTCTACCATGTATTTATGGCAGGCCTAGTCTACTCAAAAATAACCTGAAACAAGTCAGCATAATCATGGGTTAATCTGGAGTCTCAAGGTAAAGTAAGTGAATCTGGCTCCAGAGGAAAATCTTTTTCTCTCTCTAATGCAGACTCCAAGAGCTAGGATTAAATGGGTTTTAATTATACTGTATTTCCATTTGGTTATACAGGGTCCAGCAGAAGTAAGACTTGTTTGAATGAGGTTCGTTGGGTACATGACTGTCTCACACGAGATGGACAGCAATTTGAACATTTCACCTAAAATGTCATGTGGTATGCTTGAGTATGATATTGTTGTGTTACAGGATTACATGCTTATGATTTTGTAATAAAAAAGGGGCATTATTTGTGCCAAACCCTATATTTCTACCAGTTCCTATACATTGTTTCCACATGTAGAAAGTTCAGTGATAAAAATTAAGGCTTTATCCTACATGCACTAATCAACTCAACTATCAGTGCAGATAGAACACTTGCCAGGATGGATTAGGATGGTTCTGCTATGGCTTTTTGGCTTCCACACTACAAGCCATCTGGTCTCCATCACATCTGGAGGAAGGATCTCCTCGTTCAGCATTGTTTATGACCTCACTCTGATCCCAGTAGTCAGACCTGACTACACAGATTGGCTAATAAACATGGAAAAGACTGTACTCTAAGAGAGAGGTAGAAAGCGGTGGGACAGATGGGACCTGAGTGCTAGGAAACTGCTCGTGTCCTCTGCTGACTCAGTTTTCTCACCATCTGCCTCGTCCAACAGATGTGTCTTCCTTATGAGGCACCAGAAACCCAGAATGTCCACATCCTGTGGTTCCCTGTACCCATGACACCCCACATTTGAGTTCCTTTCCAATTCAGAGAACAAAAGCTGGCTTTGGGCCAGTCCACAACAGATGTGGGTCTCAACGGCCAACTACCCAGGAAGCGTCTGCCAGGGCAGGGCATGAGAATCAGCTTCTTAGACATTCCCATACTGTGATCCATCAATCATATGTAACACCTGCTCAAAGACAGAGACTGGGAGACTTTCTCCTGAGCATCTTCACAGATTTAATGTCTCCTGTTGGGAATTAAGAAGGCTTAGAGTTAAGGGAATTATTGGAAAGTAGGTATAACAACTGTACATGTACTCTAGGAAAATCTAAAAGCCTATCCAGAACTTTGACATAATGCTTTCCAATATCACGGACCTTGCCCATCTCCCTCTCGGGATCCCATGTGGTGATCATACACTGGATAGGAATTAAAAGGCATTGGCAGTAGAACCTTTCCTCTCTTCGAATGTACAACAGTGGCGGTGGGAATTCTACTCATCAGAAATCATTGCCAGTTTGTGTCAGTGCTTGCAAGAATGTCCTTCTACTGCAACTGTTCATAAGAATTGTACCCTGGCTGTTCCTAAATCTGTAGATTTATTTTCCCCTTTTTTTCCCCCCCAAGGAAAATGGTCCCTATTGTGCACTGCCTACTTAGTAAAGCTAAGAACGATAGGAAGGACAGGGCAAAGTACAATAAGGGAAACAAAGACATTGGTACCAGGGAAAATACTGTTGTGGACTCAAGAGTATTTAGCATTGGAATTGATCTCCTCAAATCTCCCCAGAAAATATAAAGGTCAGTATTAGAATATGTATTTTCTTAAGGTCTCTGAAAGAAAATATTAGAATTCAAAGAGTGCAGAACCTTAGAATCTTGCAGACCCTTAGAATCCGCACCCTGCCCCCTTCCAAAAGTGCTTAGCTGTGGCTGGAATAATCCAACGTCTTGGCAATAGCTGAGGGATGTTGCCAGTGGCCAGGCCTCTACAAACTATAAAGTATGTCACCGTTTTCATCTTTCTGCGCCCTCTCCTCAGACTCTCCTCCCCATCACATCCTACATATGTTTTTATTCTATTCCCATCAAAACTCAGTATCAGGAAATAATCTGAAACCAATTCACACTACAGCTAAACTTGATCCACGTGGGGTTAAGAGAGCTGATGCCTGCCCAGCTGGAAATCCACATATAACTTTTGACTTCCTCAAATGTTTACAGTTGTCCCGCAGCACCTAAGGGAGAAATCTCCAGGACACCCCCATACCCAAATCCAAGGATGCTCAAGTCCCTTATATAAAATGACATAGAATAATGCGTTCAGTTGGCCCTCTGCATCCACAGTTGGTTGAATTTGTGGATGCAAAACCTGGGATACAGAGAGACAACTGTATAGTTGTTTTTAAAAACATATGTCTACCCAGTCAGGGCACATGTGTGGGTTGCGGGTTCAGTCCCCATTCAAGGCACATACAAGAGCAACTGATTGATGTTTCTCTCTCGTATCTGTGTTTCTCTCCCTCTCTTTCTCCCTCCCTTCCCCCTCTCTAAAAAATAAAAAAAATTAAATTTTTTTAAAACCTATGTATAAGTAGACCTGTGCAGTTCAAACCCATGTTGTACAAGGGTCAGCTATAATTTGTAAGAGATGAAAGTAAGGCTTTAGCTCTTCTAAGGTTGGAGTGGGAGGGAGAATTGTACTCTAATAGAGATAATGGTCATAAACTAAAGACTAAAACAATCATGGCAGAATTTTCAAAGTTTGAGCAACGCTGTCTAAAATGAAAGATGAAACTTTGTTCTGACCCTGTTTGGAGGCTCAGTGTGATCATACAAGGAGACTCTGGGGCTCCCAAAGCAGGCACTTATTTCCCCATGTCCAGGAAGAGGCCCAGTAAAGTACACAGCCAAAGAACGTTAACCATTGCAGCAGAGGGCAGAATTGGGGCCAGTGGAGTTGGAGGCAATAGCTGGAAAAAGAGATTTCATTTCAACAGCAGAATAGCTTTGTAGTAGTTGAAAGCCACTCGGCAGTGAAGCAAGCATCCTTGTCAGAAAGTGAGATCAGGTGGATGGCTGCACTGGGAAGCTTATCTGCACGGTCTGGGAGCTGGAACCCAATGACCTGAGCTCCTCTCTTCCCTGGAAGTCATTAAAAAATTTTATGTTGAAAGAAAATGAAGCCTGCCAATAAAAATCAGCTACAGTTACTATTTCAGTATATTCCTTCTCAGTTTTCTTTACACACATCGTATCTTCTTTAACATTGTCTAATCAGTTCTCTATGTCATTAGATATTTTCCCTAATTAGCATTTTTTAATAAGCCACATTAATAGTGTATCTAGGCATATATTATAGTTTACTTAATCAGATTTTTTTATGACTGAGAGTTTAGGCAACTTCAACATTTTTCCTACTGTAAAAATTGCTGTGATGAATATATCTGTACTTATAACTTTTTATTTTTTTAAATTACCATATATGTACATAAGGAAACTTGTATATAAGGTTTATATGTTAAAATGTATACATATAAAAACTGAAATAAGCCTCCATTTCCTCAAATAGAAGATTCAAAATTAGGTTTTTGGCCAACTTGAATATGTAAATGGGTTGTAGACAAAATTGTCAGATTCTACTTCAAAATTTTTTACATATCAATTTGGTTACACATACATATTTAAAATCACATATTATAAAAAATAGTATATTAATTTTGAAATACTGCTTTTTTTCATTCTTATGGTTTGCAAATTTCATTCAAATGCTTCACAGGCCTCTCAAATCAATATATTTGTCATCACTAGAGCTGCTTTTTCTTTATCTTCAATCATTTATTCAAAGCACATCAATCTCACTTGTGTATAAATTGATTGAATCATAGCATGTTATGAATTTATATATGAAGCTAAAAACATTTTTGAACCACAGTATCTATTCACATAACATTAGAACAGTTGTTTTGCTACTTATCCTGCAAGTGATATTCTTGATCCCCACAACAAAACATTTACTTTAAAAAGAAAGTGTTTAAACAATATTAAACACTTGTAATTTCATAAGCCTATTCCCAAGAATAGTTAGTAAGTTTTTGTTAAATTATGTAGTCATTTTTTCACTAATCTCATGTACTAGCATTGCTTGAGATCATTCTAGGATACTGTGTTTTCATTAAACTCTACTTAACCGTGCAAATAAAATAGCTATATGAAAGCATCATAATATTGCTTTTTGTAATTTGCAAGGAATCAAATATAAGGGGACTCTCTCTTTTCCAAGGGTAATAAACCTCACTTCATATTCAAACATATACAGTATTAATATTTTCTCACAGCCAATTCCTCAAAATAAAAAATATTTGTTCAAACTATTATGAATTTTTTCACTATCTTGGTATTAATCAATTGGATTCCAATAAAAATTTAACAACATATTGTTTTAACATCTCTCCAGGATGGGGAATTTCACCTTTCCTTTTAAAAAAAGATCATTCCTTAAACATCTGTGAAAAAATGGTTTGTTAGAGCTTTATTTACATTTTTTATTACTAGAAAGTTGAAACATTTTTCCAAGTTTGTTAACCAATGAGTGACTTTCTTCATTTGTTCTTCACCCATTTATTTTTTAATTTAAGTGTCTTACTTATGATTTGTATGATTGTAATAGTTTGGGGGCCTCTCAGTTTTATAGGGTTTAACCACAATAATAACATTGCTGAAAGGAGATTTGTGACGTGTTCTAGATGGCAGAGGGTGGTAATGGCAAAATGCCAAGCAAAGAAAGAAAGGAAGCAGAAGGTTTTTGTACTGCTGTGTTTCACTGTGACTACGGACCACGGAGCTTGAAGTTCATTAAACCTTAGTTCAAAAACACCCAACTGCGATCCACTGTGTATATTTCAGCAATAGGAGGAGTCCTCTGAGTGTTATCAGGAAATAAAATAGGAGTTTTATTGCCACTTGCTTCCAGACTCCTTTTTAGGGGATTACTCCACATTGTCTACTACAATGGTTTCAGAATGAACAAGTATCAGCAAAGTCGTCAGTTTTAAATAATCCCAACCATGTATTTTAACATTTATTAACTATACTCATGACAACATAAAAGAGAATATCATGGAAGAAGTAAAAGGAATGGGACCAATGACGACTGGGAGCCTGTATCCTGAGTCTTCCACTCATGATGAACCGAGAGGATGAACCCATGTCTGTCCAATGTATACAACTCCTCCCTTCAAAGAACTTGATGCATTACTAAATGCTAAAAACATCTACAAAAATACTTACAGTGGTTGCTGTGAATTGAATTCCATCCCATTGTAGTATGGCATACTTACAAAGTCCATATCATTTTTAAATAATATAATTTTGGTCTTTTAAAAGGCCACACCAAAGCAGATTCACTAGGTGAAACTCTAACCCAGAATTCCCAAACCCTAGCAGTTCACGTGCTTTGTTCTGATTTTAAAAAACAAAAACAAAACTGTCAAATGCGATAGGAGAGATGGCAAGAAGGTCACAAGTAGCACTGGACAAATGGCCCAGTGATATGATAATACAGACTCTTCATAATTAAAACCTGAGCTATCAGAAAATCACAAATAAGTAAACAGGCAGACAATGAGAGGAAAAATGTGTGCTGGGTAGAATTGTTTGGGAAGAGCTTTAGAAGAGAAATCTTGAGCCAGTCCTTGAAAGCAGTGGAATATCTAGCAGGACCGGGAATATTATCTCAGAGTCAAGGCATCTCCCTCTCTAACTTAATGCCACCACGCTGTCTCTTCATCCTAGAGCAAAGACACAATTTATGCCTACCCATTTAAATGATGTGTTTTTGACAGATTTCCTGAGAGCTAAGCAATATTTCTGTTAACTTCAGAAGACCAATCAGTCATTAATTCCATAGATCTGAGAGTTTACGAAGCCTGGGCTCTCTTTCACTCTTCTCTTAAGCCTGTATATATTTTGTCCAAGAGCACAGGAACTAACCCCTTCGTCCTGGGATCACAATCACCAGTTAGCACACCAAGTCCAATTGCTCTTTTTACATCCAGAAGAGCAAAAGCACTGCGTGGGGAAAGAAAACGATACCTAGACCTCCTCCCACGTTGTTCAAAATAGCTGGGCTTATGGCTTTTAAAAGATAGAATATATCAACTCAATCAAAATAACATCAAAGAGCCATCTCGAGGGGCTATAAACAACTCACAGAGATGACACTTTTAGTGAAACACTCATTTTTAGCACAGAAATGGGACATATATTTGGACTGCTTATTTTCTAAAGGAACAGGCTCTTTTAAATATTAATTTTTCAGCATATAATGATGAATTTATGACTTTTTTTCTGGTATAGCAGACTGGAGGCATTCAGAGTAACAGAAAAAAAGAAATATGACCACCTTCTTTTTCACACAAGAAATCATGCAGAAAAGTAAAGCTCTAAGCCAAAACACACAAGTTTTAAAACATTTTAAAGTATCAGATTTCTTGCTGGTTACAATGGGAATATGTAACTTTACAAAAGATAGATTTTTTTCTGTCACCATCTTATCCTAGTGACTGATTAGCTTTGTCAGGTCCTCATGTCGATCCTGATGTGATGCAGTATACAGGTCACAACATCACCTACACAGTAGTCATGCCAAAAATAAATTAATTAACTGAAACTAATCAAACTTTTAGTTCTAACAGTAGACAAGGGAGCTAGAAGAACAAGTTAAAGGATTATACAAAGAAATAACTAGACAAATGGGAAGGTGAGACATTACAGCACAACAGGCCCAGTCCCTTCAGTCAATGTGATGAAAAGGGAAAAAAATTCAGTGGAGGGAAAGCAGTGGATGGAAAAATATCACACACTAAAGAAACTTAAAAGATTTAGCAACTAAATTAAATGCATAGTCTTTGATTGAATTCTTGTTTTGTAAAACCATCTGTAAAAGACATTTTGGGGACAATCAGGAAAATTTGATCATGAACTGGCAATTAAATTATTTTAGGGAATTGTTAACATTTTAGCTAGAACATGGTAGTATTATGGTTATGTGAAAAGCATGTTTAATTTTTTTGAATATGTGAAATTTTTATTTTTTCCAATTGAATAGGTGAGAGATTATACCACAATATAGTTTTAATTTACATTTCTCTTATTATAAACAAATTAGAGCATCTTTCAAAGATTGAGAACCATTTGTACTTCTTTTTTATGTACTGGTTTCAGGTACACAGTTTAGTGGTTAGACAGTCATGATTTACATAGCATTCCCTCAATATTTCCAGGACCCCCACTTAGTTTCCTGTGACTATTTTGTAACTGCCAATTTGTGTCTCCTAGTCCCTTCACCTCTTTCACCCGCCCATCCAGCCCCACTTCACCTCTGGCAAATACCAGTTCTTTCTATGTATGTTTTTTTGTTGTTGTTCATTTATTTTGCTCTTTAGATCCCACATATAAGTGGAATCGGATGGTATTTGTCTTTCTCTGACTTATTTCACTGAGCATAATATCCATGCTATGTAAAAAGGTAAGATTTTTGTTCTTTTTACGGCTGCATAATATTCCATTATATATGTATCACAGCTTTTTCTCCCCACTTGGCTGTTATAAAAAACAGTGAAATGAACATAGGGGTGCATATATTCTTTTGAATTAGTGTTTTAGCTTTCTTCAGATAAATCCCCAGAAGTGAATCACTGGGTTGTAAGGTAGGTCCATTTTCAATCTTTTGAGGAAACTTCATACTGTTTTCCACAGTGGCTGCACCAGCCTGCCTTCCCACCAACAGTGCACTAGGGTTTCTTTTTCTCCACAGCCTCGCCAACAGTTGTCTTTTGTGGATGTATTGATGATAGCCATTCTGACAGGCATGAAGTGATACCTTATTGTGGTTTTAATTTTCATTTCTCTGAAATTAGTGACATTAAGCATCTTTTCATATGTCTACGGGCCATCTATATGTCCTCTGCCCACTTTTTAATTGGGTTGTTTGTTTTTCTGGTGTTAAGCAGTATGAATTCTTTTATAAATTTTGGATATTAACCCCTTATAAAATGTATCATTGGCAAATATGTTCTCCCATTTAGTAGGTTGTCTCTTCATTTTTTTTTTTTTATGGTTCCCTTTGCTGCACAAAAACTTTTTAGTTTTATATAATCCCATTTGTTTATTTTTCTTTTGTTTCCCTTGCCCAAAAAGATATACCAGAAAAAATACTACTATGAGAAATGTCTGAGATTTTACTTCCTATGTTGTCTTCTAGGATTTTTATGGTTTCAAGTCTTACATTAAATCTTTTAATCCATTTTGAATTTATTCCTTTTTTAAGTATATTTTATTGATTATGCTCTTACAATTATCCCATTTTTTTCTCCCCTTTATCTCCCTCCACCCTACATCCATCCTCCTTCCAGCACCCTCCTCCCTTAGGTCATGTCCATGGGTCGTACATATAAGTTCTCTGGCTTCTCCGTTTGTTATGCTATTTTTAACCTCCCCCTGTCTATCTTGTGCCTACCAATTATGCTTCTATTCCCTGTACCTTTTTCCCCCATCCTCCCCTGCCCCACTGATAACCCTCCATGTGATCTCCATTTCTGTGAGTCTGTTCCTGTTCTAGTTGTTTACTTAGTTTCTGTTTTTGTTTTTCAGGTTAAGTTGCTATAGTTGTGAGTTTGTTTTCATTTTACAGTTCATAGTTTTTATCTTCTTTTTCTTAAATAAGTCACTTTAACATTTCATATAATGAGGGCATGGTGATGATGAACTCCTTTAACTTTACCTTACCTGGGAAACACTTTATCTGCCCTTCCATTCTAAATGATAGCTTTACTGGATAAAGTAATCTAGATTGGAGGTCCTTGCTTTTCATCACTTTAAATACTTTTTTCCATCCCCTTCTTGCCTGTAAGGTTTCTTTTGAGAAACCAGCTGATAGTCTTATGGGAACTATAATTATGATGTGTTTCTTCTTGGTATGTTTCTTCTTGGATCCAACTTCCTTGGGACTCTCTGAGTGCCCTGAACATGCATGTCTAGTTCATTAGCCATAATGGGGAAGGTTTCCTTCATTATTTGTTCAAATAAGTTTTCAGTTTCTTGTTCTTCCTCTTCTCCTTCTGGCACCTCTATGATTCAGATGTTGGAATGTTTAAAGGTGTCCCAGAGGTTCCTCAGCCTCTCCTCATTTGAATATTTGTTTCTTCATTCTATTCTGGTTGGATGTTTATTTTTTCCTTTTATTTCAAATCGTTGATTTGAGTCCTGGTTTCCTTCCCTTCACTGTTCCCTGTATATTTTTCTTTATTTCACTTTGTAGAGTCTTCATTTCTTCCTTTATTTTGCAACCATACTCAGTCATTTCTGTGAGCATTCTGATTACCAGTGTTTCAAATTTTGCATTTGATAGGTTATCTCTCTTCTCCTCGCATAGTACTTTTTCTAGAGTTTTTATTTGTTTTTCTCATTTAGGCCCTATTTCTTTGTCTTGGAGCACTTGTTACATTGCAAGGGGGTGAGCCTTAAGTATTCACCAGGGTGGGGCAACCCACTTTACTGGGATGTGCTGCAGTATGTAGGGGAAGGGTCAGAGAGGGAGCAATGCCTCACGTCTCTCGCCCCGCTTTCTGTCACTTCCCTCACTTCCCCCAAGCAGATTGTGCCCTCTCAGGTGCTGATTCCCAAGTGAGTGGGTTTGTGTATGTTCTAAGATCCCATGGGCCTCTCCAACAGACTCTCCCATGAGACTGAGAATTTCTCCTGCCTGCAACCCCCTCAGATTTTCACAGCCAGAGGTTTTGAGGCTTTAGTTTCCCATGCTGCAAACTGGGGTTGCATGGTTTGTCTTGCTACCCAGTTGTTCCTCCTGGCTTATCCACACACAAATGTGTCACTGCCCTGTCCACCAGCTGCCACCTTGTTACACATCCTCTCTGCCCTGGCTTCCCATGTCTGCCCCCCAACCAGTCTGGATGAATGTTTCTTCTTTACCTCTTTGGTTGTCAAACTTCCATACAGTTGGTTTTCTGGCAATTTTAGTTGTTTTTTGTTTTCAAATTAGTTGTTATCCTTTTGGTTGTACAAAGAAATAAAGTATATCTACCTACACCTCCATCTTCTGATTAACCCCATTTTGAATTTATTCTTGTGTGTGGTGTAAGAAGATGATCTAGTTCCTTTTTTTTTTTTTTTTTTTGGCACATATCTGTTCCAATTTTCCCAACACAATTTATGGAATAGATTGTCTTTTCTTCATTATATGTTCTTGCCTCCTTTGTCAAATATCAATTGACCATAAAGGTGTGGGTTTATTTCTGGGCTCTCTATTCTGTTCCATTAAACTCGATGTCTATTTTTATGTCAGTACCACGCTGTTTTAATTACTATGGCCTTATAGTATAGTTTTACATCAGGTAGTGTGTTACCACCAACTTTGTTTTTCTTTCTTGATATTTCTGAGGTTAGTCAGGGGCTTTTGTGGTCCCATGTAAATTTCTGGATTATTTGTTCTAGTTCTGCAAAATATGTCATTGGTATTTTGACAGAGATTGTGTTGAATCTATAGATTGCTCTGGGTAGTATAGACATTTTAATGATGTTAATTCTTTCTATCCATGAACACAATATATGCTTCATTTTATTTGTATTTTCTTTTATTTCTTTCTTCAGTGTCTTATAATTTTCTGAGTATGGGTCTTTTACATCCTTGGTTAAATTTATTCCTAGGTATTTTTGATGTGATTATAAATGAGATTGTTTTCTTAGTTTCCCTTTGTGATACTTCATTATTGGTATATAAAAATAAAACTGATTTCTGAATATTAATTTTGTATCCTGCTATTTTACTGAATTCATTTATCAGTTCTTATAGTTTTTTGGTAGGGTCCTTAGGATTATCTATATGAAGTATGATGTCATCTGCAAATCAGGACAGTTTTACTTCCTTTCCAGTTTGGATGTGTTTTATTTCTTCCTCTTGTGTGATAGCTGTGGCTAAGACTTCCAGTACCATGATGAATAAGAGAGGTAAAAGTAGACATCCATGTCTTGTTCCTGATCTTAAAGGAAATGCTTTTTATTTTTCCCCATTCAGCAAAATGTTATCTGTGGGTTTGTCATACATGGCCTTTATTTTGCTCAAGTATGTTCTAGTTCCACTTTGTTGAGAGTTTTTATCATATATGGGTACTGAATTTTATCAAATGATTTTTCTGCATCTATTGATATGATCATGTAATTTTTATCTTTCATTTTGTTTATGTGGTATATCACATTAATTGTTTTGCAAATATTGTACCAACCTTGCATTCCAGGAATAAATTCTACTTGACCACAGTGTATGATCTCTTAATGTATTGCTGGAATCAGTTTGCTAATATTTTGTTAAGTATTTCAGCATCTATGTTCATCAGGGATATTGGCCTCTAATTTTCTTTCTTTGTAATGTCTTTATCTGGTTTTAGAATTAGGATAATGTTAGCTTCATAAAATGAGCTTGAGAGTCTTTCCTCCTCTTGAAATTTTTGGAATAGTTTGAGAAAGAGAGGTGTTAGTTCTTCTTTGAATGTTTAGTAAAATTCACCTGTGAAGACATCCGGTCCAGGACTTTTGTTTTCTGGGAATTTTTTTTTATTATTGCTTCAATTTCATTGATTCTAGTGGGTCTGCTCAGGTTTTCCAATTCTTTCTGATTCAGTTTTGGAAAACTGTATGTTTGTAGGAATGTATCCATTCTGTTTAATTTGTTCCATTTGTTGGCTTATAGTTGTTCACAATATATTCTTACTAACTTTTGTATTTCTGTGTTGTCAGTTGTAACTTTTCTTTCATTCCTGATTTTATTTATTTGGGTCCTCTCTCTTTTTTTCTTGATGAGTCTGGTTAAAAGTTTGTCAGTCTTGTTTATCTTTTCAAAGAAACATCTCTTGGTTTCATTGATCTTTTGGGTTTTTTTAGTCTCTATGTCATTTATTTCTGCTCTAATCTTTATTATGTCCTTCCTTCTACTTACTTTGGGCTTTGTTTGTTGTTCTTTTTCAGCTCCTTTAGAGGTAAGGTTAGATTGTTTATTTGAGATTTTTCTTGTTACTTGATGTAGGCCTATATTGCTATGAATTTCCCCCTTAGGACTGCTTTTACTGTATCGCATAAGTTTTTGGTTGTTGTGTTTTCATTTTTATTTGTCTCAAGATAACTTCTGATTTGTTCCTTGATCTTGTTGACCCATTCATTGTTTAATAACATGTTCTTTAACCTCTATATGTTTGTGTTTTTCAGATTTTTTCCTGTAATTGAAAAACATATATATGGGTCTTATTTTCTAATACATTCAGCTACCCTGTCTTTTGATTGGAGTATTTAATCCATTTACATATAAATTGATTGTTGATAGGTACATATTTATTGCCATTTTATTCTTTATAACCATGATCCTCTGTCTTTCCTTTTTTCTTCTTCTTAAAGAAGACCTTTTACATGTTTAATATTTTTAATGCATACTGAACTGTTTAGGATTTTAATAATGTTTGTAATTTATTTTCTAAATAACTGACCAAAATGCAGAGTATGGCAAACATTAACAATTGTTAAATTTAGGTGATGAGTCTATAGGTATTGATTCTGTTAATCTCTTTTTTGAATGTCTCAAAATTTTAAAATGGTACTTAAAGTTTTTATTTTTAAGTGGCCAAGAAGTCTACAGCAAGTTTAAACAATGAAAAAGTGAAATTCAATATGTTTTTTGAAAATTAGCATACTTTCTTAAAGACTGCTACTCTACTCAAAGAACTTCCTGAACTTATAGACATTTGAACAAATTAAAACTATATGTTCATGAGACATATTTCTAAGATAACAATGAATTCTTTTACCAACTATATAGGTAAAATAAATAAGGAAATTGCTAATGATGATGTTGCACTTTTTGGATTATTTTTATTGAAGACAAAACCATAAGTGAGTTACCTTCCAAAATCACCACCTTTTAATATCCAAGATGATAATAGTTCAAAATCAAGGCTTCCACTTGTGTGGACATGAGGATGTTCCATTCTTCTACAGATGTACCGATGAGTTCCAATCAGTTGATTGCCAAGCTCATGTCTTCTTCAGTTGGATGGGCATCATAGAGGAGGTAAGAGAAAGTTTTGACAAAAGCCAAAGTGTGTCAAGGTCTTTTTACCTGAGGGGAACCTGCCTGGATTTATCCACTCTTGGGCTTCTTCATTCCTGTCCAGTTACTGAGTATGTTATTTGATACATCAGCCCTGCAAGCCAGGGCTTCCTCTTTATGGTTTTGCCCAAAACTCAAGGTACCATCTAAACTACCTGTCACTTAAACAAGTAAACATTATTTTTAATGGAAAGGCTGAAGTATTGTCACAAAAATATAGTATGGGTACTGATGTAATATGGTCAGACATCTAAGCCTTCACTGAGTCCTCCTCCTGCCACCAAACACAATTATCATGGATCCAGCATCTGACCCCAAGAGTACCACCAAGAAGGAAAAAACAGAGGCAGATTACATACAAATCTATGGTCTTTGACTCTAGAAATTGCAACCAAAGTACCTGGGTCAATTTTATCATTTTCTAGAACTGAAAGCCTGCTATTCAAAATGACTTCTGAACACTTACTCATTGATCAGTCAAAGCATATGATAAAATTGGTCTTCTAATCTAGCAAACAGGTAGGGAGAGGTGAGGCAGCAGAGGAAGCCTGAGGTTAACACTGCCATTGCAACTTCGGCAGCACAAACAACATAGAATTAGGACAGAAGTATGGTCTATGAAACTGTAGGGTCCTCAACATCTATTCAGGATAATAGTACCAAAATATTATTTGCCCTTTTCACTGTGTTGACATTTTCACAGATGATACAAAATCAATGATGGGTAAACCAGTGGTCCCTTAGCATGAATCAAGGCAGTGGCATCCATTCTGTATTAGTCGCCATTATATTCTTCACTGCCATGTATTTGTTGAGGGTGGGAGAAGCCAGTTTCCCTTTAAAATATTATTGACTGTATTAGTTTGCTAGGGCTGCCATAAGAAAATACCACAGACTTGGGGGTTTAAGCAGCAGAAATTTATTTTCTCACAGTTCTGCAGCTAGAAATCCAAATCAAAGTGCCTACAGAACTGATTTCTCCTGAGGCCTCTCTCCTAGGCTTGCTGCAGGCCAGCTTCTCACATGGCCTCTCCTCTGTGCATGCATGTCTCATTTCTTTGTGAGCACAATATTTTATTCCTTGTAAGGACACCAGTTAGATTGGATTTGGCCAAACACTAATGACCTCATTTTTAACTTAATCATTTCTTTAAAGGCTCTATTTCCAAATATTGTCACATTCTGAGATACTGGGAGTAAGGACTTCAACATGGGAATTTTGGGAGGACAGAATTCAGTCTTTACATTGACAAACTAAAATTAAAAACTTAATTTCATTAAATCTTAGCTCTTGAGTATATGTATTTTTAGCATTCTGTGTGGCAAAAGAGAAAGTACACATAAAGCACTTCTGCTACATTCCAAATTATGATAATTATCTCAAGGAAAAACATTTGTGCAATTGTTTGAGTTGCAAGCTGAATGAGCAATTTTTCCATGAAAGACCATTTTTGCTTAAAAGAATGACAGACAAACTATAGTTATTCAGGCATGGGCATTTGGCAGGCATCTTCTTTAAAATGAATAAAATGAGCCTGTCTCATCAAGAAAAATAACTAATAATTGTTAATAATGGTAAAAATCTAAGCTTTAGGCAAAAATTAGAGTTTAGAAAAACTTGTATCTGCCACCGTGAGCTGGATGCTTCCCCAAAATTTAAATAGTTTT
The DNA here is from genome assembly GCF_021234165.1 of Pteronotus mesoamericanus. Lineage (NCBI taxonomy): Eukaryota > Metazoa > Chordata > Mammalia > Chiroptera > Mormoopidae > Pteronotus > Pteronotus mesoamericanus. Next base: position 789,678 of record NW_026555170.1, read on the forward strand.
CTTATTTAAAGACATTAATGGTGATATTAACTACTGTGGTATTTTGATATTGTATAATGAAGTGTGTCAACATGTGGAATTTGCTTAACTCGTGAACGAATGTTTCCCAATTGACCAAAGGATAATGGTAAAAAAGCACATAAGGGTAAAAGTTCCATCCAAAATGTGAGATAGATCAGTAGATTTTAATCTAACAGAATAGGTAAAGTTCATTAACATGGTTTCAGATTCGACATTGCAACTAACCTCTCTTTTCAAACTATTAATACATATCTGTAGCACTAGCTGGTGTGGTTCAGTGCATTGAGTGCCAGACTGCAAACTGAAGGGTTGCCAGTCTGATTCCCAGTCAGGGCACATGCCTGGGTTGTGGGCCAGGTCCCCAGTAGGGGGTGGGTGCAAGGCAACCATTTGATATATCTCTTGCACATAGATAGTTTTCTCTCTCTCTCTTTCTCCCTCCCTTCCCATCTCTCTAAAATAAATAAAAAAATTTTAAAAAGAAAAAATATTATTTCTGTATTTTTTCTCATTTTTTTAAATGAAACCAACACATCACAATAGATAGAATGCAATAGCAGGCATGAGTTAATAAGCCAACTCTTCCCTGACAGATATCCAAAGACAATGATCACACCCTCAGAGATACCCCTTCCTTTGGTCTTCTTCCCCCAGGTTTTTTAGCTGTTTGTCCCTGTACATGGTCTAAAGTTTCTTCAACAGCTTGGTATTCTCCTTTGAATATACTACCGTTTGTCTATAACCCTCAAACAGTACATATCAACACTGGGAGCAGGAGGTGGAGATGAATAAAGCTAGTTCAAAGTCCATATCCTTTGAGGATACCCCTGTCCCATGTTTACTTTATTTCTTGGGTTGGTATCCCATACATTTTCTCAAAGGGTCTCTGTGCATGAGGCCTGGTCCCAGCCAGGAAGGGACAAAACCATGGTAAACCCAGTCCCCACACACTGTCCCTTTCCTCTGTTCCCCATTGAGGATGAGTTTGCCTGGCACTGAGAACATGGCCTGGTGCCTTCCATAAAAAGTTGAATTTCAGGACACACTCGCCCTGTGGTTGTCACACACACCTCTTCCCCACAGCAGAGCATCTCAGATGACAGCAAAAAGTCACAGAGAAAAATAAAATGGCAGATCACCCGGGCCATTCTATGGCCACTTCAGGGAAGGAGATCAGCTGAGCGTCTAAGAGGATACCCAGAAACTCTTTCAAATGATAAATGCCAGAATAAAAGACCAAAGGAGACTGGGTATTTGCCTAATATGCTAAAAAATATAACTGAACTAGGAATCAGAACACTTGATTTCTTGTATGTTCCCTTGAAGTCAGATGCCTTGGTCAAGGTGTGAAACCTCTCTGGACCTTTCTAGACTCTCTCATCGGAACACCCAATGGAGTGAATATATGATCTTTGAAGTCTCTCTCAGATGTGACATTCTAGGCTTCTTCTCCAGAGGCACAAATGATCCTTGATACTCATGTTAGCAGAAAAGTAAGTGATTTGAATACTCCAAATATGAAGACATGAAACTCATTTTTATTGAGTTTTAGAACATATATCATGATGTAGAGCAAATCACAAAAAATTTATCCTCCCAATGAACTTTAAATCAGGCTATTGCTAAAAATCAATTTGTTTACCACTAAGGTTGCTATGCTCCACTGAACAAAGGTAAGGTAGTATTCCTTAAGCCAGCCTGGTGCCAGAAAGAGAGAAGTGGACTAGGAGTTGGCTATATGTGGGCTCTGGCCATGTCTCTGTCACTTCCTGGCTTATCCTCTGAACATGAGATACCTCATCCTTAAAATGGATTCAGAAGACACTGTCTGAGCACTGACCGAGTCAGGCGCTGTGTGTGTGGCACAAGGTATACAGAAATGAACAAGAAAACCCTTCTCAAGGATCTCTACCCAATGAAGAAGAGAAAAGGGGTTTTGAGGGCAATGACAGAGATAAGCACTGAATGTCATGAAAATTCAGGGGCGGGGGGGATGAGCACCTAATCCAATGCAGTCTGAGTCTTCATGCAGGACTTCCTATAGAAGTAGCTAAGCTAAGACCAGAAAATGAATAAGGTCTAAAGAGATGGGTTAGGGAACAAATTTGGAAATAAAATAAGGAAAGAGCATGTATGATAAAAAGAAGTCACATGGTAAAGACAAAGAGTTATGACAGAACATGGAGCTTTAAGGAAGCAAATAGTTCAATGCAGCTGAGTTTAAGAGAACAAGTAGAAAAGTACAAGATATAGGCCTGGGAATGTAAGCAAAATCCTGTGCTATATATCATTGTATCCTGAGGATAATAGGAAGCCACCAAAAATTTTAAGCATGTAAATTTATAGCTGGGGTCCCCCAAGGCTTAGCATCTGTATTAATCAGCTATTTCTGCTGTTATTATGATCTATAACAAACAATCCCAAAATGTCAGTTGCTTAAAACAACAAACATGTATTGTTCAGGACAGCTGGACTTGGCTTCAAGTTGTGAGTTAGACTGAGGTGTACTCCGCATGTCTTCATTCCCAGAACCTGCTGAAGCAACAATGAGCCCCTGGAACACACTCTCTCCTCTCAGAAGGTGTGGAGGTTCAAGAGTGCTTTTGGAAGTCCATGATATGATGCCTCTTGGAGCCTCAGCTTGGAACTGGCACACTGGTACTTCTACCCATGTTCTATGGATCAGAGCACAGCCAACCCCAAAGTCCATGGAGTTGCCCTAGGAGGCCCTGAAGAGCCATGTGGTACGGTACATGGGTAACAAGGTTCCGTTACAGCAAGTGAAAAGTTGGGAACAGCCACTGCATTCTCCTCAGGACTCATCACCCCAACTCTCTGCCACAGCCACAGGACTGTAAAATTCACTGCCCCAGACCCACAAAGTTGCATAGTTTAACTTTCGGTATAACTCCAGATTTTAATTGCCTTTTCATTCTCAGCATTTTGTTTCCTATAACTAGTTCTATTCAAACCAGTTTCTGGTGCCTGCTTGGGAACGTCTGCACAATAGCACTAGGAGGGGGTCCATGAGTCTCAGAGGGGTTAATAAGAAGCTTACTCTATTACTCAACACAGTGACCACCCAATTCTTGTCAGTTCAAATATAGCACCTCAAAACAGCTATGCTCAAGAGTCCAAATTATAATTCTTTACTCTCATCTGGCCCTCCCCACCAGATTCACATTTTCCTGCTTTCCGCCCTCAACCATCCCCTATGACACAGTTACTGAGGCCATGACATTTCTTCATTTCTTCTTTTTCTATTTGTTTTTGAGGTTTTTTAAATCAGCAGAAGAGTGTTAGGCTATGTATTTGGAGATTGAAGTTGCTTGGAGTTTATGGGGCAGGTATGCAGTTATATGTAGGGCAGGAAAGAGTTGTCACAATGGTTATAGGTAAAATTGTGACGCTTAAATTAAGCCATGGGTTTGCATAAGATCCTCCAGGGAAAGCCTGAGTATTAATCTTTTTTCAATCCTGATCCTTTTTGAAAACAACGACAGAATCCACGCTCTCTTTTAATGGTTCACATTTAATAAGGTCATTTTTGATGAGCCTAGTGTATCTCTTTGTTTTCATAGTGAGGGACATCGAGATCAAAGGCAAACCAAGACCCGTGTCTTGACCCAGAGAAGAGTCTCTCTCATATAGGGAGAAACTGTGTCAAAAATCAGAGGTCAAACATTAACATAAATAAAAAGTATCGATTGAATTTGGACAGAGCCACTGTATCTAGTTACAGACTTGTGCCTTGCAGAAGGGTGCTCGGCCAAGGGACAAGTGAGGCTAAAGGCTGTGGTTGTAGAGCAGCATCAGCTGGAGAAAGGGAAATCTTTTGTAAAGCACACAAAGTTTCCATCTGTTTCCCAAGCTTGAACCCAAGCTGCCTCCTCTCCATGTGCCCAGCGGGGTTGCCTTTTCTAAATCACACAAAGCACCATCTGGGCTGCTGGCCCTGAATTTAGCAACAGGGAGTCAATGGAGAGGATAAATTTTTAAATTTATGTGAAAGCCCTTTGTAAACTGTTTAACAGTATTCAGGTATAAAGCAGAGACAGGCAGAGGTGATTCAGAAGCTTAGGAAGTGACAGGAGAAATTACATTGATCACAAACATTTTCTGCCCAACCCACAGCAGGTAGAATCTACTTGAGATATTCAGAAAGCTGAAAAATTCTTCTGCGGCAAACAATTTGAGAGAAAACTGGCCAGGAAGCACAGATGAGAATGGACTTGATAGTTCCTGAAAGTCCATCCTAGCTGCAAACTCCAGAGCAGATTTAGCCAGTGAGGCTGAAGAGCCTCAGACAGAAGGTGAGCCTCCCCTGACCCAACTGCCAAATCCTTTGATCTTGCTGCAGCAGTGACTTGGAGAAAACATCCGGCCCCAGGGTTCTTAGAGTTCCCATAGAGTAAAACCCAGGGAGGTTTTTGTAAAGCCCTGTAACACTGTGATGGGGGGTATACGCACAGTGCTACAAACCCCTAGGAGACCTGTACAAAAACTGCAGGGGCAAAGGTGGCACTTCCCTGGGAAATCCTCAGCGGGGCTACCCTGCCCTGGGGCAATGAACACAAGTCGCTGTCCCTTCTTGCTCAGGGACTCTGAAGAAACAGCAGGAAATTGACAGGGCCAAGAGACGTGACCCCCAGCTGCTGGCCTCTCACTCAGCGCTGTTCTTGCTAAGGTGAAACTGGTTTTTCAACATGGTATTACAGCCACGTTTGGGAAATACAAAAAGGTGTTTTTTTAAAAAACTTTCCTTGTCTTTGTCTTGCGTTGACTCTATTGCAAAAGAAAATTACATGAGCCATCTCATCTGGAATTTCTGAATCCAAATCCCCAGAGAGATTTGCCTGAGTGTTTTGCTTTGCAGCTTGGGAAGATGAATTTCAACAGAGATTGATTTGTTTCTATGCAATCACCACCATAGCTGCTCATTCTAACACTGACTTTACTGTAATCACTGGTACATCACCCCGTCACCTCTCGTGGTGCCCCCTGTTATCTGTTCTTCAAGCAGCACTCATCTGTGGAGGCCTTGACTCTGCAGTAGTCATGGATCCAGGACTCATCTGCTTGGCAATGCCAGTTCTCCAAGACTGGGAGCTGGGTGTGGGTTTAGGAAATGAAAACGGTCTAAAACCACAGACAGCAACAATTCAGAGAACTTCAGGCACTGTCCTGCAAATGTTCACCCCACGAACATGTGCCTACCTACTTCTCAGACAAAAACCTCCCCTAAGCAAATCCACCCCTGCTGGCAATTGACTAAATCATCATGAACCAGTTGGATAAGTGACAAGAGCCATTTTTCTAAGAGCCAAACCCTCAAGATCCTCCATTCCTAAAGTTAATGGGAAGAAGAAAGGTGGGGCACTGCCAAAGTTTTTGGAACACCCTCAAGTACTGTGTGAGTTTCCCAAACTCAACTTTGGAAAAGGAATCCGTGTAACTGTGGAACCAAGTTAGTAACTCGTTTGTCTGTTCTTTGAGGTTAAGGCATCCTCCCTCCAAGACGGCAGAAATATTAGAAAATGTGAAATGGGTAGTAAGTAATAGTACCATTATGGGGTCAAGGAGAACTTTGGGGAAGATGGTTAGTCCCCTGCATAGGAATTGAGGGGGGAGGGGGTTCTGTAAAATAAAAAAGGAGAGAGAGAGACTTTGGGGCTGTGAAAACCCAAACAGCTCAGGGGAAACTGAGAAAATTCTGCTCAATCCATGGGGCTTGGATCAGGCTGTAGAGACCACAGAATCATTGTTTCAAGTCCCCAAGTCGAGTCAGAACCAATCAGAAACACGGTTGACCTGAGTCTGGGGGATTCTATCAATGTGGCTCCAGATGTAAATAATTCTGACCTTCCTTAAGCCAAAACACATGCTCTTTGTAGCACTCAGAGCTGAGTCAGCATCCTGGGCACAGAGAAATAGGCCAGGGTAAGTGGTTACTGGTGTTGCCACTTTTCTTTTCAGAACAAAAGGAACCAGTGCCAGACATCCATTTCCAATTGTTAGGGCTGCAAATGGAAGCTAAGTCATAAGGGAGGAAGCTGGAATATTCTGACTCCCAGTGAGACCAGATTCCAAGCAGAACAAAGTGACTGTGTAATGTTTCCAACTAAGAAATGCTTTGAAATCTATAGGACACAGCCAGGAGTAGTTCCCTGAGGGCTCGTGGTGTTCATCTTCCTCACTAAGAGGATATGGTGCCACTCTCTAGTTCACTGTTATAAAGCAATCAGTGCTAAACTTGTCAAAGGATTGTACTCAGCGCAGAAGGCATCTTTTTGTGTCATTTAAGTGACATTTGAATTTAAATGTTCTTGTCAAAAAAAAAAAAAAAAGACAGCAGTCTCCATTTGGCAGCAGCTCCCAGTTAGATAGCGAACATTAATATTAATCTAGAAAATGTAATAAACAAATACAAAACCCCATTTCAAAGATCCTGGGGGAGATCTAGCAATGGGGTCAGTGGTCCCAACTTTTCTAAGGTGGCTACTGGAAAAGTAACAGCATGTCCTGGCCTGATGCCTTGGCGTTCAATTTAGGTTTTCCAGGGTAAGAGAAGGTTCTAGAGAGGTGGGGCGGGAGTGTAACGGGGTGGGCTCCTCTCAGAGAATACCTTGGGACAGGACGGTCCTGGGTGTGTGACATGAAGAAGGCATAGAATTGAGGGTGAAGGAAGGACAAAGAAGGAGTGTGGGCCGGGCATTCCCAGACGCCACACCCTATGGGGGGAAATGGGGCAAGGGCTTTGCATCCAAAAACGATAGAAATCTAAAGCTGTTCTAGTAGAATCAGAGCAGAGAAATTTGGGTTTATAAAAAAATCATATAAGATTTTGAAAATTCTACTAATTCAAGCCCTTGCCTTTAGACCTCATTGGCTTTAAATTTTCTCACTAAACTAATAATTTCATCCATATTCCTGACAAAGTGAGTGACTGATTTCCCTCACCTCCCTTTGTTCACTGAGTTCTTCTGAATGTATTTAAGTTCTTCTGTTTACTGGCTTACATAATCTAGTGTTTTCCTAAGTGTGGAATGTATAAAACATGGTTTTAGATGGTACATAGACTTTCTTTTCATTTTTAATTGGGCTGTCTTTTAATGGATATCATAATAGTACAACTAGGTTGTCAAACCCGTGGCGTTTAAAGTTTCCTTTTAATTATATTTGATGTTAAAAAGTGAGTAAATTCAAAGAAAACTATTCAACAAATTATATAACAGATAGATGTGACTGAAAAAAAAAAACACAACGGGAGATGTGATTAATTAAAGTACAGGAAACACTGACCTGGTGCATCCCATCTTTCCTTGAAATGGAAAGATAAGGGGCATCCAGGGAGGGCAGGATCTGGAATATATTTGATTGGTGTCTTCTTTTTCTAACAGAAACCTACTTCCTTTTGACACTTCTTTCAAGTTCTTACCTGCAGGCTGCCCAAAACTAACAGAACAGGTCTACACAAACTCACGGCCTGAGATCCACCACACCTTTTAGCCCTCTGCAGAGAGAATACCTGAGGATACCACTTAACTTCATAAAGCAGGACAAAACAGCATGGAATAAAGTAGCACAAATAAAATGACAATGACAGGAGCATAGAAAAGGCCATAGTCATCAGGACTATGATGGGCTTAGCCTTTATGAGAGTGGGCCATTAAACTGACTTAACATAGTATGGATTATTGTATATTATCATTATATCAACTACCACTTTTGAGTGCCCCTGTCTTCAGCCACTGGACTAGGCACTTTATGAACAAATGGCATTTTATTCAGTTCTCACAACAATCATGCAGAATTAGGTACTATCACCAATACATTTACTGATCAGGAAGGGGTCCCCCAAGATCATAGAACTTTTAGCAAAGTCAAAATTTGGGTCATCTGTCTGATTCCATTCAGAGATATTCTGAATCCAGCTCTCTCTGAATGCCCCTTAAAGGATGACGGGATGCACCAGCTCAGCGTTTCTCATATTGCAGTCTGTGCACTTAAGAACTCTGCTCTTTATCAGGGTTGCAGGTCCTTGGGGCACACGTACAGGTTTTCCTGCCTGGCCCAGCCTCCCCTCAGGCCTACAACAAGCTCCTTTCCAAGCTACCTGCAGGGTCTGAAGCAACAGTTAGGCTGTTTCCCTTCCAGCCGCCACCCCCACCTCCCATCCTTCACTAAGGACAGGCCCCTACCCCCAGATCAAAACCACTTACCAAAAGAGGCATTCTCCAAGCCAGGCTCATCCCTCCCATTACACCCCTGGTGCCTGAGGGTTCTAAACTCAGAAACATCCAGACAATGACTAGAGCATCACTCCAAGAAAGAAGAGTCCACAAGATCCTTGGCTCATCAACGTGTTTCTAAAATTCCCATTCCCATGTTTGGCATTCCCTCTCACACACGATGGGCGTCTCCCAGAAGAGGGCCTGTGACCCACACTTCCCTCTGCCTGGAGCCATTCCCTCCCAGGCATTCACGCTGCTTTCTCCCTCTCCTTCTCCAGATCATGCCACAAATGTCACTTCTAGTGAGACCTTTCTCAACCACCCCCTGTTATTCTGCAGTCCCTTAACCTGCTGTACTTCATACAGTGCTCATCTTCACCTGAACTCTGTATGATCAGTTACCATCTGTTTTCCTTGTTCTCTGACAAAAATTCTGAGTTGTTCCTTACTGTGTCCACAAATACATTGAAGGCACTAAATGAAGGTTCGTTGAATGAATGAATGAATGAATGAATGAATGAATGAATGAACGAACGAACAAGTGAACAAATGTATGTGTGAACAAATGAATGAGAGGACAAGTCAGTTGTGATATAAGGCAAAAGGAAATAGAAATGAAAGCAAGCTGGGAACCTGCAGAGCCAAGCCTGAGTCCCCACTCTGCTACCTGTGACAAGTTAGTGTCACTATTTGCCAGACACTCTTCTAGGTGCTAGGAGGAATCAGCACAAACAAAACAGACAGAAATTCATGGCTGACTGGAGCTTCTATTCTAATAGTAAAAGGCAGATGATAAACTAAACAAATGAATAAAATATATAGTGTTTCAGTGGTAATAAGCCCTGTGAAGGAAACTAAAGCAGGGAAGGGGAATAAAGAATGGGAAGGAGTAGTGTGCAAAAGGAGTAGTGTGCAATTTTTAACAGAAGGCCTCTTTGGAAACGACACTTGAGCAGAGACCTGAGTGGACGACAGAGTGAGCCATGCAGGTATCTGGGAGAAGAGCAACTCCAGGCAGAGAGAACACAAGTGCAGCCTGGGGCATGTGAAGGATAGTAAGGAGACCCATGTGGCTGGAGGACAGTGAGTGACGAGGAGAAGATTTAAAAATGAGGTCAGTTTGGTAACGGGAGTGGCGTAGGGGTAGCTTGTAGACTGTTGTAAAGACTTCAGCTTTTGGATTCAAGAAGGAAGATTAGAGAATGGAATAGAGGTCCCACCTGACCTAGAGAAGGACCACGGAAAACAGAAACCTGGAGTCTAGTTTTCACACACAGAGCTAAGAAATGAACGCTCTCATCCCAAACACCAGAGACAACCGGACTGAGACTTGCCTTATCCAAACACCAAGACATAGGCTTCCAGTCTCTCTCAGCAACCTCCCCCTACAATCCTGCTGCTGGAGAGTTCTGCACCTAGTGAAATTACATTCTTCAAGTAAAAGTTATTTTCTCTGCGTCTAACCCTAATAAGTGTTCTAATAATTACACCAAGGCTTTCTATAATAGTTTAGAGAATGCTTTCATTTAATCTTACAACCTCCCAATACAGAAGATATTACCCTCGTTTTATAAAGGAGGCAAATGAAGCTCAGTGAACTTCATTTACCAAATTATACACTCAGTAAGGGACAGAGCTGAACTAGGTTTCAGGTCTTCTGACATCTTTCTTTTTCACCACAACTGAGAACCACTCTCCACTGCGGTGATTTTCCAAATATGATCTGCAGTCCTTTACGGGACCTAAACTGACCTAAAAATGCATGTTCTTTTTCTGGTTTTTATGAGTAACATACAGGCAATCTCATAGACTCTGATATTCACATATAACAGGTTATTTTAACTGCCGCTTTTAAGTGTATGTTGTTAAAGCTTGCTAAAATTTGATATTCATGAATATGTTATTAAAGTGTACTGAAGACTCTAATTCTATTTTATACCTAGAAGTCTGGCTGCTGCACAATGTTTGGCAGTGATGCAAAGCTCTGGCTGAATATGAAATGCAATTCTCCTAAAAGTAGGAATGAATGGGGAACATAAGTCACTAGCTCTTTGCCCCACCTAAGTGTAGCCCAAAGATTGAGAACCACAACTCCATGACCAAGGTGCCACCTTTCTTTTCTCCTGATCAAACTAAAACACTCCAATCACTCTCATTCAGAGCACAAATCCACATTATAACATGGCAAAAGCTTAGATTTCTGTTTGACACAGTAATCACAGTAATCTTGTTTTGTCCTGAAGGACAGCCCCCAAGACTTAGGAGAAAAGAGGTTAGGTCAGATGGGACGGAAAATCTCATACCATGTGACATGGCAACTGGGGCCAGTGTTGCCATAAAGAGAAAGTAAGGCAGTTTGTAGATTAGGTTTATCCACTGTGAGATCCTGATCTTTGGCAAAGGAACCTATCTGGAGGTAGAACCACATAAGTGACTTGCTTTTCCTTATTATAAAAACTATATTTGACAATTATCTTTGTTAGAAATTTTCCCAAGTCACCAGCTTGGGAAATACTTTTCAGGTTGTTGGAAAAAATCCTTCCAGCATGTCATTAGCAAGGGATCCTTTGAGGAGCAGGGACTGGATTTCTGATAAAACCCAGGATGCGGCATGTGCTACAATAGATCTTCTTGATCCACTGTCCTTCCTGGAGAGTCTTTGTCTTCCTTCTATTCAACTTACTTTAGAGAGCCAGCTTACTTAATATCTGAGCCTTCACCATTTACAGATCTAGGACATAACCAGACCTACAATACCCTATATCTAGTTAATGTGAGACATAATGATGAGCGTCTTAGACCAAGTATTCTAAGGCCAAGTTCTAACCCTTCTCTTGTGGCTTACAAGCTCTGTAACGTAACTTCACTGAACCCTAGTTTCCCCCTGGCTGGACCAAATGATTCCCAAGGTGTCTTCCAGCTTTTGCACACTATGATCCTGATTATCATCCACACCAATTCTTAATGACAGTTTAGAGGAAAAGCAAGGAAATCCAATGCCATATATGTCTTATAACCCAATAGAAATTCTGTGATTTAATTTTTTAAGGCGCTGGAAGAGGGGCCAAAATTCTCCCTTTGCGTCCATTAATTAGCTCTTGTGTGGTTTTGACAAATGATCTCTGGGGCACTGTCAGCCCTATTAGCTGTGACTCTTTTTCAGTGGATGGAAACTGAGCTCTGGAGACCTGAGAGAGAGGCCCAGCCCAGCCACTCAGTATCTTAACGACTCTTGGCCTCAGTCACTTCATCTATACGATGAATCCAATACTATTACCTCATGCAGTTTATAACAATAATGTCTGTTAAGGTAGTGTAAACACAAGCTATTTGTAAGTAGTAAAGTACTTATACAAATGATAGTCATCTGTGATTATTATCATCCTTTGGACAGGCTCCAAGTCTTTTGCCTCAATGGCTTTTGTTCCAACCAGCATGTCCTTGCACCTGTAACTGAGGCATAGGTTTTTATGATTGATTTAAGCCCTAAAGTTATGTTTCATCTGACAATAGCCATTTGGCAGTTCTCATCAAAACCAAAATAATTCCTTTCTCACTGTGAAAATATGGTCCTGAAGCAAGACCTGGAAGAGATGACATGTTAAGGAGATAGATAATAACATAAAACCTAGGGGCTTTCTCAAATATTAGTGCTCAGAAGACAGCACACATCAAGCAAGCTGTCAAAATGTAATGCTTAGATCTCAGAAACCCTTTCAAACTTCTATGTATCCAGCTGCACTTGTTCTGTCCCACCCACCCCCTTCCAAATAGATGGACTAGACAGGGGGCAAGGTTTTTGTCATGACGCTTGAAGTGGTGCTCTCAGATACACTCACGTTTGGAAGGGGAACTCAACTCACCGTGGAACCAAGTAAGTTACACATTTTACTTCAGTCTATGTATTCCTTGGAGTTGTGGCATTGTCCTGAATGAACGGTGGTTCTTGGGATGACAACAGGTTCCAAATTGGAAATCCACTGAGGTTCATTGTTGTTGTTGCAAGGAGCTGGGGTAAAGTTTGAGGACAAATTCATTAGATTTTTCCCAAGAAAATATTCGATGTATGCTTAGAAACTGAGTTCTACAGATTATTTTCACAGTCTCCTACAACTGCCTAACTAAAGCCCTTAGTCTGGCCCCCTAGTCAGAGACCGGGGCCAGAAAAAAGGCAAGAGGTAGATGATGGTCGTCTCTCCAGTATTTACAAGGAAAGAGTCATGGCCATGGTGTAAGAAGATGGAAAGTTAGAAAATGATTATTAAAAGAGTTAGATCAGGAACGTTTTCTATCCTCAAATGACAAAGCCAATCTTGCCCTTGTCTTTTTTTGCTGAGAACTTTCACTAAATCAATGTGCCTGGCCCAAACTAAATGATCTACAAGGCCCTATACTAGCCTGGGTCTGCTGAGATCAGTTATGTGCTCACCTCCCCTGTTAGCCCTGAATCTAAGCACTCTGCACAGGGTTCGGGAGCCGACATCCAATGTAGAAACACAGCCACCAGCTTCTAGACAATAGAGAGCAATGGTGTTCTCCTGGATACACTGTCCACTAGTAGTCTGTTCCAGGGCTTGGGAATCCAGAGGTCCTATTCAGGTAGCTGGGGTAGCTGCTGATAATCAGTCACTGGGACCAGCCAGGAAAACAACAGTCTTTCAAAAGTTTCACAACATGCCAAGTCCAGTGCGTAATCCTGTACATGGTTAGATTTTGATTTTTTTTTTAATTTCAGAGGAAATAAAGAATATGGTGAGGCTGACAGTCCTGAAAGCAACTGGTAGTGTCAACAGGGTCTGTACCTCTCAGAGGGTAATATAAACTTACAGGGGTTCTTGATGGCCTGTGGTTTCCAGGGAAATAGTGAGTTTTGGCGAGTTGTTTTGTGTGTTTTTTTTATCTTTGAGGGGAGAGAAACTAGAGTTATGAAAAGGACAGAAACAGAATTATGTTGTAGCTTATTGCAGCCTCATTGATGTGGGACAAATTGCACCTGAACAAAAATATTACGTTTCATTTTCCCTTTAAGTCATTTCCACTTGAAAGTCAGAATTACCTGCAGTGTTAGAATGAAATCTCTGAGGCCATGTCTTTGGGAGCCTTAGGGAAGAAGGAAAGAGATGAAACTGATGCTTAGCCCCTCTGCGGAGACACTGACCATGCTCCCCAATCATGCTCCATTACTCCTCTGGTTTTCTCTTCCCGCAGTGATGGAGTGTAATGCAAGGATGTGAAGCTCAGGTACAGGGAATGAGAGTTTCAAATCAAGCCCCCAATCCTTAAAGTTTTGACAACAAATAATGGCCCTATATAGCTGTCATTCTTTCTGGCTCTAGCCCTAGACTTGGGATTTTTGGTGCTGAGATGGAGAAATCCATTGGGTCTTTTAAGTTCATTTTCATATGATTACTACATCCTCCTGAAGCTTGTACCTCGTTCCAGAGTCAGGAGAAATTATAAAACAAAAATAAGTGATACGAAGCAAGCACAGGCTCCTCTGACTGCATTCATAACACGCGGCAACACTCGGCTCCCCTGGCAGCTGCCAATTTCTTGTTCAACCATCAGGTCCTTCGAAAGCCTTTCCCTGGGCTCAGGGAATTAGAAGCAGAGTTGTTATTATTGTGAGACTCAGTCTGAGTGATGGGGGATAAATTATGTTTCTAGTCAAAAAGCAGTATTTGTGACCCAAGAGAAGGGAGCCAGAATATGAGAACAAGACCTGTGTCTAAACCCTCCTCATCCTAATATTCATTATAAGAACTGTCAACATTCAGTGTTCCATCCCTACTCCCAAGCTATTGTATTCTTCTTTGAGAGGTCTCCCAATAAACCAGGAGTTAACTTTTACATCTTGAAGGCAAGTATAGGTCATATGTCACCCTCTTCTCTTGCTCTGTCTCAGCATTGTCCTGCCCCAGTGTTTCTCTGCTGGGGATTTCATGCTCATATCCTTATCCAGCAGTTAAACTATTGTTAGCTTCAAAGAGAACTGGGGCTCTGTGCATTTGGCCCCCTGAGCTCATCAAAGGGCAGCTTTGTAGTTCTCTGAGCTGTGGGGTCTCGTGGCTGGGATCCAGACTGGGGAGGTAAGACACAGATGTTCTAGTCCAGGCCCCAGGATCAGCCCCAGGCTGGTTACCTGTGAGGCAGCATCGCAATGTGCTCCTGGTACACCCGACAGATGTTTTTTGGAGCTGGCACCAAACTCTTCGTGGAGCCCCGTGAGTTGATTTTTTCCTACATATTTCTAGGGGTTAATTGGGTCTTGGGAGTGGGGCTGACATCCAGTTTTGCATTACTTGAGGGAGTATACCTAGGAGATGTGGAGTGGGCTAGGGTAGAGACATTAGGCTGAGTCACTGAAGTAGCTCTATAATTGTTTTTATTTTTAAAAAAATGTTAAAACTATAGCTCCTACTTATTTCTGAAATCTTCAGGGCATCCCAGAAAGCACAGAGAAATCTAGAAAAATTATACTAATAGTTGGAGCATATGCGTGCAGGAGGGGCAGTGGCATATACACTTGAGCCCAAATTCTCCAAGAAATTGCTTTATCCTTACACATCCTTTTGGTTGAGCTGACTAGTGTGCCTGCCTTATTACAACCTCAGAACAAACGTCTTGCAGCTTGGAAGACTTGGAAGACAGGTGTTCAACCTGGTGGGAGTAACAGTGAGAGCGCACTGACATTTTAATGTCCAAGTTAACTCCCATGTTAGTAAAGAGCCTTGAAATTGGGAGTGACATTTGTTACAGATGTGGCCGTTCTTAGGGAGCCAGTAGGGCTCGCTTGGTGAATCTAAAACCCTAGGTGATTTCTAAGATTATAAATTCAAAAAGGCTATTCAGGAAATGTATACACTTATTTGGGTATTGTTTACCAGCAACATAACCTTAGCATTGGATTAGTACTCATAAAAAAGAAAGTCTGAAAATAAAATAACAATTATCCAAACAAATAACACTTTGAAACACATGTTGAAATGTAATTACATTTGTACACCAAGAAGACTGGAAATTCTCAAAAGATAAACAATTAAGCCTTTAATTTAAATTTTGGACTATAATAGTGTAAATTTTATACAATTTCAAATTTTGGTTTAAGTCCAACATAAAAATAGATTAGGTTACATGGGACAACTATATTAAAAGCATTCCTTTTTTTTTAAAGCTCAATTCAATCATATAGTCTTCTCTTTGGTTACCATGATACTAAAGAATAAATTAGATAAAACACTTCTTTTTTTCAAACAATTGTTCTGAACATATATACACTGAGAAAGAGAACATGAGAAAACTGTTTTACCAAATCAATGCACTGCGCTCTATCTAAAATACGAACTACCAGATTCAGAGCTCAATTATCATAAGTGGGTGAACTTCTTCAGACATCTGTGTTGTCAGATATATCACATTGTTCAAATTATTCAAACCAGGTCTCTCCAGCCCAAAGTGATTATTGACAACTGCCTTTGAATATAGATCTTTAAATCCTAAGCAAGCCTTAATTAACCAACCAAATTCGACTAGGATTGGGTCATACCCTTAAGTAATCAAGGAGGTAGAGCTGTTTTGCTTTTGTTTTCTAACGGACAAGTTTCTTTTCTCTATAACTCATAACTCCCTTGAAAATCAACCAGAATGCATATTAAACCAAAGTCAGTATAGTGAGCAAGAAATGCCACAGTTTTGATGGGAGGTGAATGAGTAGAGCATGTGGTTTCTAAGCCGTTGCTGCTAAGGTTATCAGTGTCTGTTATCAATGGCTTCAGTTCTCACATAGGTTGAAAGCAGGTTCCAGGAGAGCCATTTGAAAAGTCCCCACTCTCCCTCTTGTCTAGAGCTAAGGAACATGTATAAAGGACACATGGACAAAGCCAAATGGGGGTAGGATCAAGGGTGGAAGTAGGGATGGGTGGGGCGGGGGGCATTCTGGGGGGAACAATAGAGAAAAATGTACTTGAACAACAATAGAAATCTAGTTTCATATATATATATGAAACATATATATATATATATGAAACTAGATTTCTTAGGAACTAGTTTCCTGCCCTGACTGGAATAGAATCCAGTCTTTTAGTTGAGCTTCCCAGTAGAAAACAAATGGAGAATCATGATGGCAATGATGAGGGGATTCTCTGAATAGCTGATTCTCCCTGAAAACCCTGGTCAGCCGTGGCCCATTCACAAAGTGATCAGCAGGAACTTCCTGACAAGCAACTCCTCAGTCTCAACCAGATATAGATGATTGGTCTGGTTATAGCTCTGCTACTATGAGCTTCACAGCTGAAACCCAAATCCGGAGTCAAAATAAAGCACCAGAAAAATCATTCCACATACGCATTCATCACCAAGAATTGTTGTTTAGCAATACCTTATATCTTGATTGTACCCATAGTAAATAAAAGTACACTGGAATTCAACATATTTTTAATTTGATACCAAGAAACCAAACTCAGCTAAGTTTTGAATACTAAGGGCCACATCCACACCAGCTAGTAATATTAAAAACAAGCAGTTAAACATACAATTGGAAATATATCCAGACCACCATTCACAGGTTGATTGTCTTTCCTGATTTCAGGCATTTTCAGGGCTCTTTCTTTAGCAGTTATGTGAAGATAGCTTAAGAGTTCAAGTCTCCATAGACACAAAATATATCACAATTCAGACATTCAATAAGACACAATGGGGAAGAATCATTACTACCACCCTCGAAACTTCAAGACTTTGGTTTTAAGTGGAAAAAAAAGATGCACATACCAAGTAGCAGATAGATAATAAATCAAGGTGAGGCTTGACAGGAGAGAAAATCAGGAGGAGATCCAATTATTGGGACCAACTTCCTACCACTCCACTTAGAATAAAACAAGAAAAATGGATTTCAACTGGTTTTATGTGTATAAGGACTTCCTGAGAATGATAGTTGTTATTCTCTGATTAAAGACTCAAAGGAAACTGAAGGGTAAACTCTTACAAAAGAGTAAATATCCACCTAAAGACAGAGAGATGTATCATTTAACTTGGGCAGATCCCTTCCAGTCCATAAAATAGAGGTGATGTCCTGAAGCGACCTCAACACCACCATCCTCGGAGTGTTTGCACAGTTACGTAGTCCTTCTCAGACCCTTGATCCTTTAAATGACATACTGCAGAGCATGAGCACCTGCCCTGACCTTCCTCCATGGGCCCATGCATTTAAAATAAACCACCTGATGCAGACAGGTATTCTGCCTGACCTTGACTGTCCAGAGGGTTGATTAATAAAATGTAAATAATTGGAAGTCAGATGATGGAGAAACTTTTGTGTAGTTGTCGTTTTCCTTCTCGACTCCCAGCCATATCTCTTAGCAGCTCCTAACTCAAAAACAAACTGACTGCCTTCCATTTCTGCTCCCCTTGGCCATCCTCATGGAGGTGCTGACAAGCCCAGGTCACTAACAGGATGCAGGAAAGTCTCGATTAGAGTGCTAGGCCCCAGAGAAATTGAAGCAAACACTGTTGTTTAACTTCAACATGTTGTAGATAATCATCTCATTAAATAATTTGATTATATCTGCAGAAAGTCAGCCTCCTGCCAAACCATCTGTTTTCGTCATGAGAAATGGGACGAAGGTTGCTTGCCTTGTGAAGGATTTCTACCCCAAGAATATAAATATAAGTCTCCAGTCATCCAAGAAAATAATAGAATTTGACCCTGCTATAGTCGTCTCTCCTAGTGGGAAGTACAATGCTGTCAAGCTTGGTCAATATGAAGATTCTAATTCAGTGACATGTTCAGTTCAACACAACAATGAAATTGTGCACTCCAGTGAATCTGAACAGACAACTACTCCAGGTAGGTCATATCTGGCCTCATAGGGGCCAAGAATGTGGGGAACAAAAGTTGGGGGTCAGGAAGATGAAGATGTAAACTCTTAACGGATGACGCTCAACATGGCATCATGCTGGAAACAAGACGTAGGCCCAACTATAGCCTGTCATTGTCTGGAAATTGAACTCTCCGCATTTCTGAGCTGGAATCTAAGATAAAATTCATGTTACTTCATCCCCATCTCTCTTCTTTACCAACAACTGTCTCCTTTATACTAATGACTATCCTACTACTAGGCTTTGGGGTTGAAAATCCAGGGGCAGTCTAATCTAGTGTGAAGGCCAAAGCAAAGGGCCGTCCAGCCTTTCACAGGTTAAGAATCTTAGTTCTTCCTACAAATTAGTGGTGTGCCTGGATGTTGGCCTCATGATGTAATGGGGAAAAAAAAAAAAAAAAAAAAAGCCCGGGATGGTAGGTATGTTAGCTGTGTAAATAGCTATATGACCTTAACCCAGTCATATCTCTGATCCTCGGTTTACTTACTTAAAGTCTTCTCCAGTTTTATAACCTAAAATCCTTTGAGCATCTTGGTCACAAATGTAAGTCTGACCTCTTCTGTTTGTTTCAGTTGCCCTAACACCAACGGAACCTGAAAACATACAGCAACATTCAGAAATCTGCCATGAACCCAAAGGTTAGTTGATATCAAAGTGTCAGCTTCACAAGTGAGAGTTAAAGCAAATGTTAGGTGGGGCCAAAAATCATCAGATTTCAAAAGAAAACAAAAACCATGCTTGAGCCCAGTTGCTTCCCTCGGTCTCTCCCAGCAGAGCTTGGACTGCAAGCATGGGTTTCCAAAGCTTGCCGGGCTGGCTGTGAGCAGCAGCCTTTGGTCACTGAGGGCTGTCTGGCACCAAGCCAGGCTGGCAGGCCAGGATTCAGGGCAGGCTGGTGTCAGTGTTGTGGACCCAGTTCCTGGAGGGGAATTTATTCTCTCAAGAGAGCTACCATGTTCATTCTTCTTCAACCACAGCTGATGCCCGGAAAGTGAACATGATGTCCCTTACAGTCCTGGGGCTCCGAATGCTGTTTGTCAAGACCGTTGCTGTCAATTTTCTCTTGACTGCCAAGTTGTTTTTCTGTTAAGGTAAGAATTAGCTGTTTCTTATTCCTACTTCCACCCGAACTATGCTGTATGTGGAAAAAAGAAGTCAAGAAATGGTAAAAGACCAAGAAGCATCGGGAAGGGGAAAACACGAAGATGCATATTTCAAATTAATGAGGGGGGTTATCTCAGATATTCATCATAACGACACCCCACCTCCTTTATCTGGGCAAGGGGCCATGGGTTATTTGCAAAGCTATCAGTAAAGCTTTACCTAAAGCATATTCAGGGGGAGCAGAATCTGTTTTTGCCTAGACAAAGGGGATGCTGGCTCCCAACCCTTAATCATAGGACTCCGATGTGTAGACCAGCCCACCACTGGGGTGAGCCTATACCTCCACTGGTCATGAAGAGCCTGCTCTTAGCTACTCAGGATGCACACATGGTCAAGGCTGAGACATTATTTGCCAGGCATTACTTGCATTCCCTCTTCAGGTCAACTTAGATATTCAAATGAAATTTGAAATTCAAATGAAGTCTAAGTTTGCCTATGAAGCTCCTTCTCCAATTTGTTTAAATACTCCTCAGTCCCAGCTCCTGATCTAGGAACAATCCTAGACTTAGATAGAGTGTTGGACTGATCTGACCCAGCCTGCAAGCATACCCAGTCGTTCCTAAACAGGTGACTGTTTCACCAACAGTCCCAAGGACGCAGGCCATATGACTATATAAAAAAGAGCACTACACCAGGGGTCTGAAGATCTGGGTTTTAGCTCTGACTCTGTCACTAGCTCACTATGTTACCTTAGCCAGGTTGCTTCACCCCTCTGGGCCTGGGTTTTTGCATCTGGAGTTAACAAAGAAGTTAAGAATGACTCAGGGAGAGCAAATGGGTTTCATGACAGGCACCAGCATTGGTGTGCTGATAGTGACCAGGTGAACTGTTGCCACATGTGGAAGGGAAATGTGCCAAAATAGATTAGTGATGTCTGTGGTGATCCAGCCACAGCAAGTACTGGCCGTCCCCAGATCCAAACTGCTACGATTCCTTCCAGAATCGACCGTCTGTGATTCTACATCAACTGTTACAACTTTCCTTCACTTGTAGGCTGACTGGAAGGAGAAGGCTACACTCCCTGAAAGAAACGAAAAGCCTACAGAAGTGCTCTCTCTAAGGCGTTCAGCTTCTCAGTGATTCGTCCCAGCCTCGCTTAAATGACTGCTACCCAAACAAGTTTTTCTTTGAAGGCAACAAACCCAGCTCATCCTCCAGCTTGGTGGAAGGACAAAGGCCCGGGGGTAGGGGTTGATGGTCCTATGCTTTACATGCTGCTTTATAAATAGACATAGAGATACAAAGGGACAGAGAACTTGTTTTTTATTTCTACAACTTTGATATACTTTGAAAATGGGGTCTTGTTCCTTCTCCTTTGCCTTCTGAAAGAAAAAGTAGGAGCCAACTGGTTCCCAGCTCTGTTCCCCAAGAGCAAACGGACTCTGGGGGAAAGAAAGCAGGTGTCCGTTACCTAAATATGAAAGGCTCTGCTCAACACCCAGCCCTACATTGGTCCCAAACCGGCATCACACCCACAAAAGCACTTTCTGCCCTTTCCACTACTTCACAAACAAAATTACATTTGATTCCCTAACACTCTCCCTGCAGTCGACAGGGTTTCTAAAATCTCATCTAAATACTCTCCAAGCCATTCACAGAGATCAGAGTAAAAGTCAGAGGAAATGCACATCTGTCTATTAATTGACTTAACAAACATGAGTTGAATCTCTTTAAATTCCAGGCACTGTGCTGAGGGGGCAAAGAAGAACAAGACAGGAGCCTGACTTTTCAAGCAACTCACTGTGCAGGGTTTTTTGGAAGGAAGGATAGGAATGAGAGCCCTCGATATCCCCTGTAAAAATCAGTGTCTTTCCTATCTTTTGTCTGCCAATCTCTGCATGGAGAGTTGGAGGTCACTGGACACTGAGTCTCGCCTGGGCCCTTGGTTTCACTGGTTTTCTGCTGTTTTTCTCTAACGCTGCCTCTGTCGCATTTATTAAAGTGCACTGTGTGTGCGCCTCATCTCTGGCTTTACCTATTGCTACCACTGCAGGGGGACGTGAGGGCAGAGAATTCGTTGTTAGTCAGACTGAGTTTACAAGTCACACCCCAGCTTCCTGAGCCCCCAGCCTTCAGGCCTCTGACTCAGGGACGCAGCCGATGGTTTCCTGCTGCTGCTGCCTCTGCTGCAGCAAGTCACAACAGCAGTGCCCCCGGTGTGGCCTGCGAGCTCTGCTACTCCCACCTCAGCAAGGCCACAGCTGTTTCCAGATGCACCCGCTCGGGCAGCAGAGCCATAGCAACACAGTCCTGTGGTTTCCTCAGCACCCATGTGGGTGTCAAGGGGGGGCTTATGAGGTTACAAGTGAAAGAGCACCCCTCAGCAACAACTGTGCCGCCATCGCTGTTTGCAAACTCCCACATCACATCCTTGCAACCCGAATCAAAAACAGGAGGCCATAGCACTCTGAGTAAAGAATGCTTGCTTTTAAAAACAATCTAGGTGAATAAACCAGGTCCGTCCAGGAAAAAACCATGAAAGGATTCCACACAACTTCATCTTTTATGTGCAAGGAATGCTCGTTTTCAAAACATTCATATCTGTTACCTTGAGTCACATTTAACTGGTTCTCTGAAGTGACTAAGAACAAAATATCACATTCTCATTTTTCAAATGGAAAAAAAATATGTCCCTCCAAAAAGGCACATATCTTGTCTGAAATCATCCAGTGAGGCTGGGGTATCACTGGGAGCAGAACCAAGTTATCAAGAGTGCCACCCAAGTTCCTATTCAGCGGCACACCTCCTCCCCAGAACAAGGGCAAGGTGTGGATTCGAAGTTCAGGTAGGCCAGATTGTCTAATGTAGGATTATCCTTTATTTATATAAATAAGCCGCCCTCTGGCCCACTTGGATCATCAGGAAAAAGGCATCCTAGCACATCACAGGACCACGAATTTCTCCCAGCAACAGAAGCCTTCAGGAAAGATTGAGGGCAGGAGCCAGAGGGGGCTGTGGCTGCCTTCGGGTCTGGGGGCCATCACACTGTGAATTATAGTTTTCCAGAGCTTTCACATGCAGCATCACAGCAGCCCTGAGGGAGTCTCCAGGAGACTGTTACGCACCCAGCAGGCAGCAGAACGGAAGCCCCAGAAGCTAAGTCATTTGTCCAAGGCCTTTAACACACTCACCCTGTTCTTTTCATTCTTCTCTATAGCGGCTGCTCTTCACCAATTTGTTTTAAAGCCCAGATAAACTGCTGCCCAAACCACCTACTGATAAACCTCCTAGGCTGCAGCTACAAGACAGAGCCCTAGAAAGGCCGCACCCTTCTAGCACCTTGGCTCTGTCATTAACTAGCTCTCGGACCTTGGGAATGCCCTTCCTCTTTCTGGGCTTCAGTGTGTTTCTCACAAAATAAGGTCTAAGACTTTACTATTTCTAAGATTACATGTAATTCTAGTATTTGTCTTACAGAATTCAACGGAGGTAAAGGAAGGGGATTCAATTCCCAGGCTGAGGGTGTATCTATTTAGACATCACATAGTTGTTTTCCCCTAGAGGTAATTCTCTCCCCTGGAGACACCACTGAGCTCCAAACTCAGGGGCTTTGCAGCTGGGATTCTGGGATTCACAGACAGCTTGCTGGGAATATCTCAATGCTCTTTAGGGAAAGAAAAATGTTCTCCAAATGAAGTAAGTGAAATGGAGGTGTTAAAGAGCATCCAGGAGAAATAAGATGGCTGTACAAGAAGACACAGGAAAAAAAAGTAAATTGGGGGAAATGTGTTTAAATAGATAACTTTGTGTCTAATTTGATTCTTGCAAAGAAAACAGAGCAACTCACAATAATGGATAAATAATAGAAACTCAAATAAAGACACTTCTGATGGGTTCTCCTTAGACTGGCCCTTCAGCTGCCTCATCCCGATAACCTCACAGCACACACAGTACAGACGCGTCAAGACTGCTCTTCCCTCAGACACTCAGCTCTCCTTTCCCTACCACAGGCCTGCGGGTAGCAAGGGGACACCGCGTCAGAAACAGGGAGATGCTCTGCTCCGTCTGAAGCCAGGTGCTCCCCTGGATAGGACAGGCAGTTTATTATTCAGCAGACATGGCAGGGCACCTCTGAAGGCCAGGTGGAACGCAACATCACCAGGAAGAAGGCTGCCATGTCCAAGGGCATAAGCTGCTCTGAAAGGTGGCCCTGCCAAGCTGTGCCACGGTTTTTGAGCAGACTCCTTGGGCACGTGCATCACTGTGGGAACGTAATGGCACAATAGTAAGTGGCTCTGTCTTCAGTCCTCACTGAGGAGATCACCAAGTTGAAAGTGCTGTGGGTCTGGCTGTGCTGCACGGAAAACCGACCCTGAGTAAAATCTGCCTCAAAGGCCCGATTGTTATCCCTGTAAAGGATAAACTGAAAGGAATGACCTGACCTTTCTCGGTACCAGTATAAATCTGGATTTGAGTGTTCGGAGTCATAAGCACAGGTCAGTGTCACCTCACTGCCACTTTCCACGATCTGTTCCAGGGAACTCTGGGTTACTTTGTCACATAGCATGCCCTTGTCTGTGAGGAGAAGAAATGAGGAAATAGTCAAGTCCTGCACCCCCAGCCACGGGGTTAAGCACAAGCCCACCCAGAGGGCAAAGGCAGGAGCAGGACACAGAGATAAAGAACAAAGGCAAAGAATAACTGAACAAACCTGTGTGAGAAAGACAACAAGCCTTTGAAAGTCAAAAAAAAACAAGAGAAGTCAGATGACAGAACAAGAGGAACATCCACAAATGAATGTACTTACAGAAAAGCAAAAGGCTAAAGCCCACAATACAGATCATCATCTTTTCCCATCAGAGCAGAGGATATTAAATAGAATTGGGGTCCTAAAACCTCTGAGACTCTCTTAGGGCTTCTGACGGGAAGGAGGTGGGAGGGAAATAAGAGGAGACAGGCAGCCCTGACAGTCACGTGACTGAATTACTCGGCAGCAAAGAACTCCAGCCAAGGAAATGTTCCTGTTGTTATTTTGGTCCTCAATCCATCTTGAACTAGTACTTTGGTAAAAACACAATGAAAATAAATTATTAAAAAAAAAAAAAAGACAGACATAGAAACTGCAAGCCCAACAATCACATGCTTAAATATCAAGTTGCTAAAAAAAGTGACCTACCCCCCCATTTCCGTATCCTGGGGTCACAGACTGAGGTACCTGTCCACGGTCACGCTCTGACCCTGGTAGCACTGCCACCCGGCATCCAGCACAGCTATGCACGCTCGTACTCAATAAATGGAATAAATGAAGGAGGGCCTTCGACAAGCCCCTTACTCCTCTGCGTAAAGACAGCAGTAAGAGGATTGGACACGATCGATTCTAAAATCTGTCCCAGCCATGAATTCTAGAAATCTTTTCCTTCTGTTTCTTGCAGAGTGCCCTGGCCCGGAGAGGGCTCACTGCACTTCTCTTCTTAGGCCCCTTGCCGCATGCACTGGGTTCCAGCTGGAAAATTCTCCACTAACGCAGCACTTCCTGACGGGTAAACTGCCATGAGTGCGTGGGAGGCAAGCTTGCTGAGATAGCGCTCTGTGTGGCCAATGGACCCGGCCCGGCAGCTGGAGTCCCTCCAGCCAGCTCCCCAGCCTTATGCCATATAGATGCCATTTTCTGCATTAGCCAGGACATGACCACAGTTGGGAGGCACTGCCCTGAAAAATGGAAGACCGACTCATTCATTCCTGCCAACCTAAGGGTGTTTCTAGGAGTACTTGTAGGAATTCCTTTGGTTCTCTTTTCCCCAACTCATCCCTAAGCCCTGTCAGTTCCACCACGAATACATCTCCGGCCCATCCACTTCTCTCATCTCCCAAACCATCATCCCTTGGGACCGCTGACCGGTCCCCTTGCTTCTGCCTCTGTCTCTGGACAATCTCTTTATGAAATGTAAATCCCACGATGCCAGCTGGACCTCCTTCCCTGGGCCTGTGACACCCTGCAAGTGGCCTGATCCTTGCCTCCTGCGCAGCCCGCTCGCACACCTTCTCCTCCCTCTCTCACTCCCCTCAGCTGCGGTGGCCTTCCTTCCGGTGCTCCATCTGCCTCACTTTTCAAGCTGCCTGAAACTCGGGCCTGAGCTTTCCACAAACTTCAGCTCAAAAAGGCTTTCTCTGGCCACTCCAGGTAAATTAGTCAGCCACGCACCCAGAGCCCCTCTCAATTACATCTGTGTTTTATTTTCTCTCTCATCCCTATTTGAAATCATTGGATTGATACACATTCGTTACTTGTTTCTCCTGTCTCAACGCCCCCCTCATACAGACTAACGTAAGCTCCATGAAGGCAAAAACTTGGTTATCTTTCCACTTATATATCCCCAGCCCCTAGGATTGTGTCTGCGGCAAAATTGACAAAAATATCTGTCGAACAAAAGAATGCAACTTTGTTCACTTAAGAACTCACCATTGGCATGGAGAAGGTTGCCCAATTTAGCAAATAAAAACACAAGACATCAGGTTAAGTTTGCATTTCAAATGAACAACAATAAATTTATATTTGGGACATATTTATACTAAAAAAAAAAAGTCATTGTTCATCTGAAATTCACTGGGCCTCTTGCATTTGGCCCGAGGTGTGGCGCATACCACAGGTGAACACCAGGCGGTCGGAAGCCCCACCACACAAGCCCCCCAGGCGCTGCTCCCCGAGCAGCTGCTGCCCAGGCCTGCACTGCCGCCTGCAGGCAGGGGCTTCCCCACAGGGACCTAGGTTTCTGCTGACAACAGGCCATTTCAGCGCTTCCAGGTCTCTGCCATCCATGGGCTCTGCCAGTCCTCACCCAGGCGCTTGGTGACTGTCCTGATCTAAATGTGTCACCCAGGCTTGATATTTATAAGAAAGCCGAGCGGTCTCCCCTCATCTGGGTGGTAAGAGTTTTCAAATTAAACTGCTATTTCTCTTCTGACTGCCCCACCTCAATTACGTCTGATGGCACCTGAGAACAGAGACAAGGGCCCCAGGCACCCTCACGAAGAGGGACACACCCTCCCCCTAAGGCTTTACACGGAAGGTTCGGACTCTGAGACCTCCTCGAGGTGGAGATTTTCATGACTCTCCTCACCATAGTGTTCTTCCAACACACCTTGAAAGGCAACCCTTCAGGAAGGGCACCCCTCAGAACAGCAGCTCAGAATCATGGCTAAGACTGAGGCGCTGTCACAGAAACAGAGAGTACATGAGTGGTGGCCAGGGACTGGGTGGGGATGTGGGGGGAATGAGGAGACTTTGGTCAAGAGGTACAAACTTCCAGTTATACAATGAACGAGTTCTGAGGATCCAATGTTCAGCATAATGATTATAGTTAATAATACTGTATTATATAGTTGAAAGCTGCTAAGAGAGATCTTAAATATTCACACCAAAAAAAGAATGGTGATTACATGATAGCACCAGGGGTGCCAGCTAATGCTACAGTGGTAATCATTTTGCAATACATAAGTGCATTAAATCAACACACGGTACATATTAAACTTATACATTGTTATATGTCAACTATATATCAATAAATCTGGAAGAATTAAAGATACAATTATTTAACTCAAAAAAATGGGTTCTGGAGCCAGACTGCCTGTCTGTGTTCATATCAGCTCCAGCATTTACTTTCTGTAAGATGGAGATAATAATTACAGCAATGTACCCAGCAAATGATCTAGAAATGTTAGGCATGGCTCTTGCTATTGTTTCTTATTAAATAGATTGATGAATATAGTTTCTGAGAGGTTTACTCTCATCAGAGATATTCAAAGATGCTGAGTGAATCTGAAAAACAAAGTTATGAGATCCGGCAAAAAGCATGTTGATCAGTTGCAAAAATAAGTGAATCACATCTTCTGTTTGCTTTCCGTGCTGGAAGCGTGTCACCGGGCTCTGTGCTCCCACAAGGCCTGACCAGCTGGGCTCTTCCCAAATCCCTAGGAGCACTGGGAGCCAGAGAAGCGCGCCTGCTCGCCCACTGTTCTGTCTTCCAAAAGTTGCCCAGATCTTTTCGTGAGAGACCGCGATGTGCAGCTGAGTGGCCCCAAAGTTTCAGGATAAGAAAGACTGTCGGATGGAATGACCTATTACAGACTTATTGCCCTTGAATTTCTCTACCTCATCTCCTTAAAAGCTACCCATATCTGCACCCTGAGCAGCTCCCTAAGGCAGGCAGTGCCCTGGACTGCCTTCCAGTAGCCAAAAACCACCACTCAAGAGGGGGCCCTTGAACCTGGAGGGGTCCACGGGGGTTTGTAAACAAGGCCACTCTTGTCTCACAGTTTGGATCTTGATCACTATGACCACTCATAAAGGGAACTTTTCTCCCAGTTTCCTCTGAGGTGGGCAGATTTGTTTTTGACCTTGCAGCGCCCTCTACTGCTCTAATTAACCCATCTCCATAAGTAAGACATACTGGATGTTGACAGAAAATAGGCCAGGGGAGGAAAATATTCTTTGCTCACAACTTAAGTCAAACAAAGCTGCTGCTTCTGTTCCCATTCCCCTTTCAGCCCTGAGACTGACAGCTGCTTCTGGGTCAGCTAAAAGGGCTCACACTCCCCAGTCACTGAAAGAGGACCATCTTTGAGAATATGAGACAGCACCCTAAAAGGGTAGATGGACACTTTCCTATCAACAAAAAGCTTAATGCAAAGGACATAGGGAAATTTCTTTGGATGGAATGGACAAGTGCATCTCTTCATGAAAGAATAGCAGCATGATTTCAAAGGAATAGTTTAAAAACATCTGAATGTGCAGTCGTGGGAGTGAGTGGTCTAGAGAAAGGGTTTCTGCGTCACTTTTTTCCTGCACCACATTCCATTCCAAGACCCCAGCACAGACCTGGGCTGACGGATAACAGGAAGCATGCCAGGGATCGAGATCCAGCAGTTGCATTCAATCCCCAGGACCTCTGTTTTGGGGTAAGGTCTTGCCGAAAGTCCTATGAGCAAGAACGAGAACAAGGACCACTGTTTGTTGCTCAATGCCCTCTACAAAGACGTTTGAATGAAAGCTGTGAAGAAGACAGGATACTTCATGGTGTTGCGGCCACCCCCTCTGGAGCGCCTGTAGAAAGAGTCGTGGTCCAACCAGGTCGGTGATACCTTTCGTGACGGGGCTGTGTGGGACTTGGCCTGACTTTTGCCAACCAGATTTTTCAAGCCTTCTATATTCTCCCTCTCCAATTATCTCTCAGAGCAGGGAAGATAAACAGGTTACATCTCAATTACCAAGGGCTAGCCATTGGTTGTGGCTTTCTGGCGCACATTGTTAAGGACTGTGAGGTGTCCTGTAGACTCAGAGGAAAAGAATGACGTGTCTATTAGCAATATCTGCTGTGGGAGCAGGAGCAGCAGGTAGCACCACACCGTCTGGCATTTGCCATCCCTGCTCTAGATGTCATCCCTGTAATGAGTCCCGCAGAGAAAGAAGAATCAGAGCCAACTCTCGGTTGGATTATCCTTTTGGTAAATGGCAAATTTTTAAATACTTTTTCCCTTGTCTTTCCAGGGATCTCATGAGTCATTTTCCCCACTATCAATTGCTGTTGCCTGCAGCCCAAGAAGTAAAATGTTAGAAATTAATTAAGATGCTCTATGTCTCTCTCTAAAATCATAAACTATGTCCCAACACCAAACACCTCCCTTGAATAGTGTACCTGCTGTCTAATGGGATAATCACACTTGGGTTGGTCAGTAGACCCTTTAGGGCTGGGGACTGCCCGGGCAAGGCCTTTGTTTTTCCTGAGTCACATGAAGGAAGCAGACGAAACCAGGACTGGGACTCAGGTGTCCTGAGTTCTAGCCCCAGGTCTGCCTCTGCCTACCTACATGCCCTTGAGCAAATTAACCCCTCAGGGCTTCATCTTCTTCATCTTCAAAATTAGGGCATTGGCCCACACAGTTGCAAAGTTCCCTTTAATGTCATGCATTGTAGGATGCTAATATATAAAGCTACAGATACGATCTGAGAGAGTTATTAGTTTATATTTCCCTGTGTGTATTGCTTGAACTCCTCATTGCCCAGCAAGGCAGAAAAGAAAAAACATGCTTCTTCATTGGGAGTTAGCATAATTCCTTGACTCAATATGTGTGATTCCTCAGAGCCTGGAGGTTCAAGCCCAGATGCCAACTTGGAATCCAGTTATTATTGCAACTGGGAGAGAGAAAGTGCTAAAAACAGCCTTTGGTAAAAACATCAATTTGGCCAAAGGAAAAAAAGAAAGCGGCTCTGCATAGTGTGATAATATTTGATATCTTGTTTATCATCTTATCCGGAAATCTTTTCTGCCCCCATCCTATTTCTGCTCTGAAAGAAGGGGAAAGGGCAGACCTTTCCCAGGGAAGATGGGCACTTGTGTGGGACAGAGAGGTATCTCAGCTTAGTGAGGAAAGAGAACAGAGTTGATACCACATCCCTTTCAGCCATGCTGACGCTTCTGGTTTTTGTAAAGGTGTTCACCCCTGTGGGAACGGGGTTAATACGAAACTGACATTTGGAGCCTGGACTAGGGGACTCGTGAAATTCAGCAAGTAATATCTGGAGGAATTAAATTTTTTTTCATCTGAAAATTATCACAAAGATATTCAAGTGTTCCTTAAGGAATAGGAACAAAAGATGAATGTTTAATGCACTCAATTTAACACATGTTTATTAAGGGCCTGCCATTTTTCCCAGGGGTCCTCCGGCCAGTTTCTGAGGAGATGTGGTCCTTGCCCTCCCTAATGAAGGAGGGGGTTTTTGTGTTGGCCAGACACTGGATGCACGAGGACAGGTTCACCTCGGAGACCCAGGCATGGTTAACTGTGGCCCTGAGTGAGAAGCTTGGCGTGGGAGAAAGATGCGCACAACGCAGAGATAATCCAAAACACCAGGTAATCAAAAATGTTATTCTGTGGTTGGCTTCGGCATGTATTTCATTGTTTTTGTGAGAAGGTTTATCTTCCCAATTTTAAGCTTTATAAGCTGATCTGTAACCCTGGGGGGAAAGCTTTTCAAGAATCATGCATTTTTGAAATTAGGTTCCCAGCAGTCCACACAGGAGAAGTAGCACTTTTTGTCTTTCCAATAGCAAAAAAGAGGGGCCTGGCATCAGCATGTATACTTGATGCCCACAGGGGCTTCCTTCCCTGCTATCGGCCAGAACCAGCAGTGAACCACCAGGCATAATGGTTCTTAGAGATGTGCATGAAAAAGTGGGCAGCAAGAAACAGCCCGCAGGTGGTCAGGGTCTGGGGGTCTCAGCTGCCTGTGAAGCCAGAGAAGGGCTTGGAGCCATCCTGACGTGGTTGGTCCTCCCTCCTCTTAGCCTGAGCCCTGGGCTTAGTTAGTAGAGAGGGGCACTGTAGATGACCTTGCTCATGAAACTGGCCCCTATTGTGCCCTTAATCACACTAGAGACAGGCTGTGGTCTGAGGAGAGGAAGTCACAGCTCAGCCCTGAGAGGGACTTTGAGTAAAGGGCCCAGGCACTGTGTGAAGAGCACTGAGAAACCCATCTTTGGGAAGGGGACTCAGTTAGTTGTAAGCCTGGGTGAGTACCTCCATTCAGATGTCATGCTAGCAGAAGCCCCTCCATATCTGACACCTGGCTATCGGGGAGCTGAAACTCTTGGCTAGGTGATGAATTCCCTTATCCAGTGGGAATAGACTGTAAAGATCAAACCACTCTCCTGTGGGTGGCAAGAGTCTGTAGTTTACGTAAAGGCGTCAGCCTCTGTGGGAAGGAAGGAAATAGGAAATTTGCATTTGGAACCGGGACTCAAGTGAGAGTGAAATTTAGTAAGTACTAGCTTTAAACCCAAAGGTGTCGATTTATTGGGTTTGGGTGTTTAATTATCTGGAAGCTCCCAAGAAAGGACACTTCTTCCTGAGAATTTCGTTCCAAAATTCTGGCTTCAAACTTCTAAAAGGATCAAGTGTGAAGGCAGATGGTAGGCTTGGAAAATTCTATTTCCCTATGTAATAAGTGGAGACCTATTTTTCTTTTGTGCGCTTGTTTTATTCTGTTTAGGAAATGGGAGGAGTAGGCACCCCGGGGAAAAAAAGGTTCACACAGCATTTTTAGATAAATTAGATTCAGAGAATCAAATCAAAGACTAGCAGCTCATAAAGTCTTTAAAGATCACCTAACCCACCAATTTAATTTTGCAAATGAAGGCAGTAAAATTCAGAGAGGCTTATGAACTTGCTCAAGGTCACACATCTGAGTTTAGTCCTGGGCAAAGCCAAAACCACTCACAGCTCTGACCAGGCCAGACCCGCAGGAGAGAAAATATCATGATCCTTGGCCATGGCAGGTTCATCTGTACCCCAAACATTCTCTGTCTAAAACTTACTGAGCTCAAAACAGAACCCTAGAGTTCTCATGGGAGATAAAAATTATCGCATGCCTGTTGGGTAGAAGAATCTAGAGAAAGCAGAACTTGATGTTAGAGAAAAGGGACAGCCATCTGCAGACTGAGGCAGGGATGGTAAAAGCCAAAATGAAAATGCTGATCTTGTCTTCAGACAATGGCTATGACCATCAAACACTACCTATAAATTGTGCAGAGCTAATTTCTTTCCCAGTGGGAGTTCATATTCTATGATAGATTGCATCAGCTGCGCAATTGCTTTGGACCACAGAATATGTATACAGAATAGGCTTGCTGAGCCTGCTGATGTCTTAAAGTGACAATCACATATCTTGGACATGCCTCTCAACCCTGAAAGCTCTGAGTTACCAAAAAGAAAGACACCGTCACTTATCTTGTCTTCAGGGTTTGGAGGTTGAAGAAAAATTTTAGTTCTTGGGAAGCTCTGAAAAGCTTGGTTCATTAAGCTGACGCCATAGGTTTTTGCAAAGCCCCTCAGCATAGTGCTCAGCAAGCCGGTGGTTCTAAGATCACATTTGGGAAAGGAACTCAGCTCACAGTGAATCCTGGTAAGTGGACGAGAGCGTTGAACTCTTTGAATGTGATCTGAGATCCTTTTTACTCTAACAAATGGAGACATTGCATCTTGGCCCATCTCTGCTAACGGTCAATTTCTGCGTGTCTAAAGGTGCCCTCTCCACCAAAATGTTCCAGTCGTGAAGGCGCACCCATGCAGCTGACTGCAGCTTTCACTAAATTCCCATAAAATCACTTAACCTCCTCATCAAACTGCTTGCTGGCTCATCTGTGACCCTCAAATCCTTCCTGATTTAGCAGTTAAAGGAAGAGAAATGCCCAGGGACTTATAGATTTTTTAGGTCATTATGAAAATAAGAAAGTGGACAGTGTGTTTAGATTCTTGGGAGGAAAATAATGATGATTTATGAATTGCTTACTCTATGCTAGGCAACGTGCTGCCTGCTTTCGCCTTATCTCATTCAGTCTTTACACCAGCTCCATGGATTAGGTGCTGTTGTTATCCTCATTTTACAGAAGAAAACTTTTTATGTTTGTATAGAAGCACAGGGAGGTTGAGTAACTTTCTCAAGCTGATGCAGAAACAGGACCTGGAATTTAATGATTGACACTCAGATTCCAGAGTTAAATGTTTATTAGTGTAGGGATTATGTTAGGGGGAAGGGGGAGTCACTGATGGTTTGGTCTCTTAAGCTGCTAAAATAATTCCTAAAGAAGTGTGTTCTCATTTGATCCTTATGACAGCATCACCGAGCAGTTATCACTCTCACCACTTGACAAATAGGGAAACTGAGGTCTAGCAAGTTAAGGAACTTGCCCTGACCCCAAAGTGTGAGCAATTTCATATTAACTGCAACTGCCAAATGTCTGGGTTGGTTAATTAATTAACAATTGGTCATTGGGTAACAATTGATTACATATTTCCCATAGTTCCTCTCTTTTCAGGAATAACCATACAACTGTATCTTCACACAACATTGTATGTCTGGCTCAGCGCTTCTCCCTGGGAGGGCGGGAGCTGTGGCGTCCAGCGCCTGGTGGGAAGGTCTTGGCAGTATTTGTAAAGCAGCGTGTGGGGGTGTAACTCAGGGCGGATCTCAAAAACTCTCCTTTGGAAAGGGAACAAAATTGACAGTAAACCCACGTAAGTTTGAATAACTAATGCTTTCAAATTTCTCTCTGGAAAACTGATTCCTAAATTTTTCCATTCTGTTTTATAACCCAAATCCAAACCACAGAAGCCCATTGACAGGCTCCAATTCAAACCACCACTGACGTGCACTGACCTCGTGCAGGATATTTCTCTTTCCCCTCAGATGCTACTTTATCTAATGGATGAGAATGGCAGTGCTAGTAGAGCATTGAAGTAAGGAGTCAGACTGTTAGAAAGCTTAATTTCTTTTTTTTTTTAGTTATTCCTTTATTTATTTATTTATTTTTAGAGAGAGGGGAAGAGAGGAAGGAAAAGAGGGAGAGATATAGCAATATGTGGTTGCCTCTCATGCGCCCCCTACTGGGGACCAGGCCCCCAGCCCAGGCATGTGTCCTGACTAGGAATTGAACCAGCGACCCTTTGTTTCACAGACTGGTGCTCAACCCACTGAGCCACACCAGCCAGGGCAGAAAGCTTAATTTCTTACTATAATTGATGATATTTTTTTCCATCAGACTAAGAGAAAAATCACTCTGAGCCTCTGTTTCCTTCCTCAGTAAAAAGGAGAGGTAATTCTGACTCCTGCTTCACCAAAACAGGTGTCCTGGGAGGGATGTCGTCACATTTCCAGTGAAGTGACAAGAGTGCAAAGAAAAAGGAGGGCCCCGGGGTGGTCCTTAAACTGTACCACCAGACCCTCATTAGAAAGAGCTGGTTTTATATGAACATTTAATTAGACAGCAAGGGGAGTCAGGCAACTGGGTTTTTGTAGAGTCTCATATCATTGTGTGATACAGGAAGCAATAATAAGTTGATATTCGGAAAAGGAACAACGCTGAGTATTAGACCAGGTATGTGTTAAACAAGATCATTTGTTTCTCATTGTAAGCCACTGCTCTTAGAAATTCAGTGTGAGATCACTGAATTCCTCACCCAGTTGTTTGCATTTGGGGGTCTTGGTGCCAAGTGTCTTTCTCGTGAAATGGTGATGAGGGCGGCCTCTGACTGGAGGTTATTTGTGGCTGTTTCTTCAACACATTTAAGCACTTGGAAATATGAATTTCTTTTTTGTTATTTTGGAGATGCATGTATGACAAATGGAATCTGGATAGAAGTTTTAGTGTGTAGCAGAAGAAAGCATTTAGAAAAGAAGAGGGGATCGATAGGACAGACTAGACCAAAGGACACAGCAATGGCAGGGGATGTACAACGCAACTTGATCCAAAAGGAGACAGTGAGGTGTAACCTACTGATGTGAACAACTGAACCACCACTTTCGTGGTATCTACCTTGTCTTCCCGAGGCCTCCGTGTCGGTTCAATTAGGGGAAAAAATTGCCCACTCCCTGTAACACTCAAAATCTTGGAGCCAACCCAGCTGGGGAAAGCCATGTAAGATTTTCTGGTGCTGACATTGATAACAAGCTGATATTTAGGGAAAGAGTAAGATTAAAAGCAAACATTCAAAATAGAAAGATCATGAACTTCTAAAAACATGCCCCATGGCACTGTTACCTGTTGTGTTGCTAGTTGAGATGTTTTTATCCTTTCCTTAGCTAAGCTCTGCAGCAGAGAGAAGCCCCTTTTAATACCCACTCATTTCTGTGCCCCTCAGAGGAAAAGTAGCAACTAAGCTTGGAGGTGTGAGAGGATTCCATAATCCACATGCAAGGACAGCCCTTCCCTCTATCTTGCAATATCAAGAAAGATATTTTGAGCGCTGCCCACCATTCTCAAAATAAACCTAATATGAATTACCAGTAACCTGAATGTAGCTAAAATTTTGCCCATGAGGGAATCTGTTTACTACAAAGGAAATTCATTCCATAAAATTGTTTGGGGTTTAACTTTTGCTTACAATTCTTAAGAGATACCAACTACTCAATGTGTACTTCAAAGTTAACCTTCTACTTTCACGGTCAAATTATTATCTACATTCAAAAGGTTAGAATCAAGGTGCCCTAGTGAGTAGTATGCTAGCTTCAGGTGACCTCCCTGAAGTCCTTTATGCCTAAAACAGCACAAGATTTTAAAAAGCATATCCATGCTGACCTGTGTTGCCCAGTTGCTAACTAGAGTCTAAGGAGCAAGTGGGTCAGCTGCTATGTTTCCACATTGAGTTGTACATTTAGAGTCCTCCAGATATTAGAAATGATAATCAGGAAAAGCACATGCCATTTCATTTTTATTTATAAATCTCATCTCTGCCAGAGAACTGTTATAAACTTCCTCCCAAAGGTGTTATATTCATCCTTCTTTTGGTTCTTTTATTTGTGATGTGTACAGAGATGAAATATTGGTGGAGATTCAAAAGCACATCCACAAGATTTACCTTAAGCTTTGCCTGTCAGAGAGAGTCTAAGAGCAAAAGAGATGGGAAGATGACATTTTGGAACTAGATTAAAAAAGAAATCCAAATTAATCCCAAGGAGCAATGCTCAGTAGACAGTTATTTAGACAGAAGCACGTCAACCCGGCAAGTCTAGTTGCTCAGTTGGCTGGACTGCCCCTGTCTTGGGTTTACCTGGAAGAGTAATAATAACTTGTTCACCCCAGTCCTGTCTTTGGAAGACAGAAGTGTCAACCCCCAGCCCTAAAAACTCCTTGTGATTTGGTTTATTTCAATAGAGTTTATCATTACACACAGTGTTCTGGAAGTAATATAAAAGTGCATTCGTATCTCCTACAAATGGAAATGAAATGTAAATTTAGATTGTAAATATATGACTGGAGTAAACAGATAGCATGAAAAAAAGATGAAGAGATTAGAAACTTGCCACATTTCTCTAATCCTAAAGGGGATGTTCTATAAATAGTTTAAAACTATTGGAGAGGAGTGGGGAGGAGGAAGGGAAAGAACAGAGGCAAACAGATTTTCTCCTAATCCTCTTCACTTTGCAAAATTAGAAATTGTTTTTTAATCACATTTCCCTGAGCAGAGGAAAGAAATCGTGTCTGTTTTCAGACTAAAGGGCATGTGGGTGGGTTTCTCCTAGAAGTGATCTTGAGGGGGGCTCCCTGGTGGTAGCAAGAGCTGGCAATATCCTGGTTGAGGGAAGGAATGAGCACAAAAATAGGTCCAAGTAATTGTGCAGGGACAGGAAGGTTTTAGCCCGCGAATTAAGTCCTAGACGAGCGGACCTTAGCATTCAAACCGGAAACGGTAAGGAGGGAGCCAGCTCAGCTTCACTCAGGAGCCCTGGTGTATTCTGAATTTAAAAGTTCTTTTCACCCAGCTGTTTTTAGGGGGAGCTCTGAAAAGACTGAAAGAAAGATTTTTTTTAAATGTTAGAATTCTATGAAGTGGAATAAAGATGTTAAATATTCAGCTGGCAAAGAGGTTAAAAATCTGGTACATGCCTCCAAAAGAGACTAATGGAGACTTTGTCAAAGAGAAAATAAGAAGCCCCAAGGAGGCACTGCCCTAAGCCTGGCTTGTGAGATTCGGGCCATTGTCCACAGCAGTCCGCCCCCCTTTGGGGAGCCGAGCAGGCGTCCTCCTCCAGGGGGAGCCAGTGGGGCCTTGGGTGAGGTTTGTGTAAAGCTCTTCGCTGGGGTGTAACTCAGGGAGTGCTGGCCAGAAGCTGGTATTCGGGCAAGGAACCAGGCTGACCGTCAACCCCCGTGAGTATGAAAGGAGCCACGTGGGGCTCCCTCCAGCCTTTCCCTCTCCAGGCAGACCAGGAAAGTCAAAAAGCCCTCCAACGTCTCCCTTCGAACATGGCCCTGGGAAAGCTCCCTCGCTCTGCTCCCTTTCTGCAGTTTCCAGTCAACCAGAATCTAAAGAGTTGATGCGAGCAATTTCAATAAAAAGTGCAATAAAGTAGAAACTGTGTGAGTGCCAGTCAGGGGTAGACAATGAGGGAAGAAGCAAAAGAGATGGACTACTGAAACTAAGGTGGCAGCTTAGACATAAAGAGAAGAAAAGCAATGAAAATTTTAAAAATAAATAATGTGTGCATTTACCAGGCCTCTGTTGCCTTCTGGAGGCCCAGCTCTTATGTTCAGTGGCCGCCTTTGGGCTTGTTATCAAATAACCTGTAGTTTAGTGCAGGGCTGCCGATCAAGACTGTATTGACCCCAAAGGCCTTTCAGTAAGGAGCAGCTCCTGCTCCTGTTTTTGTAAAGCGCTCCCTGGCTGTGGGAATAGTGGAAGTAGCAGCTACAAACTGACATTTGGAAAAGGAACCCTCTTGACTGTGAATCCAAGTAAGTTTGAAGGGGCTGACAGGGTGGGTGGTGAAGCACCCCTTTCTTCTCATTTAAATTAGTATCCACCCCCACTCCGAACATCCCAGGTTAGTTTCCAAATCTAATGCTGTGTTGGGAAAACATGGCCCCTGTCAGAGAGATTAGAACTCCATTGTACAAAGACTAAATTACCTTCAGCCAAAAACATTCCTATCATCCATCTTAAATAAAATTATTGGTACAGGGAGAAAAATTGAATACCGGATCCTGAGGGATTCAGCTAAAGCCAGGAAATGTTTGCCAAAAAGATAGAGAGGAAATTGGCATATTGTGACTATGCAAATTCAGAAGACCAAAAATAAATCTTCCTGACACAGATACTAAAACTTCTCCTAAATTTATCTCTAAAATAATGGGACCCTGCAATTTTATTAACAAATGCTGGAAATTCAACAAACAGATTTTTTTTTCTTCTTTTCCCTTCATGTAATCGCTCTTAAAGGAACTGTTCTCAATCCCCAGTCCAGTAACTGAGATCTCTGTGAGTGGAACTGTCTTGTTAACTCAGGCAGAGCATTTAACCCCATTTTTCCCTCAGTTACCAAAACCATTGATTGAGCCTCTACTTTACTTAGTTCAACTGCAGAGACGGGGAGAAAAATCATTTGTCTACCGAGGTGTGAGAATAGAGAGGTACACTCTCTTCTTCGAATATGTGCCCACCTTTCCATAATGGTAATAATGTGCGTAAGTACTTGGAAAAGTTTAAAATGCTATAAAATTGCTGTTGGCACTTCTAGAAAATCTGTTTCTGATAGGTTTCTGAGAGTGGTGCTTATAAACTAATGCTGAGAAGACTGATTTGTTACACAATTTGGTTAAAGCGGAAATGAGGAAAACCTGTTGAAGGACTTCAGTTTCCTTTAGACAGGAGCTAAGTGTCCCAGTTGCAGCATTTCATTTATTCAGATCTGCCTTCTGTGATTAGAAGAAGATGCAGGACCAGGAAAGGCATGTTGCAAAACACAGCCCAGTCACAGTTCTTGAAAAGTACAGCGGGGTGACGCAGTGCAAGTGGAGCTGAAGGAGTTAATGCAGCCTGGTAGCAGAGGACCTGGAATGTTCTGGGATAGGCCCTGTTAGAAGAACACACAGTGTGGTTAGCCATGAAGTTGTCATGTGCAGCAGTGCCTTGCTCAGCAGGGGGCAAAATCAGTGTCCATCTGCAACAATAGAAACAATGAATAATACATTACATTGTTAAATCCCACGCATTCAGCGGTCTCTGAGCATCTATCTAATTAAAGCTTCAAGGGAATGCGTATGAACATCCTGAAGATTCAAGGACAGGACGTCACTTTTTAGATCATGGGCAGTGTAGGCTAGAGGCTATACAGGAGGTTTTATCTTTGGTGTCTTGCTAGAAATGCACCGGAATGCATGGGAAGCTGGGAGCCCTCAGTACTCGGTTGGCCTCTACACTTTAACGTGTGGACAAGAGGCCAGGGAGTTTGACAGCCTAACCATGCAAAGGAAATATCTGTGCGGGGCAATCATCTTTCCAAAGCTCTGAACAGTACTTGTATGCCAGATTTTCCATGCAATGGACTCTTTATATGCAGGGGCTACAAGGCAAGGCTGGGGTATAAGAGACCTATGATTAAATTCTGTTTTCCCTCAACCAGCAGAACAGAGAGAGATTGTTGCCACAGCAACATAGTGGTGCTGTCTGAGGGCTTCTGCTAAGGACAGGCATCTGAGTTGGCTTGTGTCCTGATATTATAACAACTGGAGTAGGGTGTGAGGAACTCTTTAAACTGTGATGTTGTAAAATAGGGACGAGATGGAAAGAGTCGCTTGAATCCCTGACTGCTGTGCTTAAAGCAGACAGAGATGTCTGTTTCTACATAATAGCCTTTTTCTCTCACATTTTTCACATTGATAAGCAAGCTAAAGCTTTGACCATTTGTGGGTAGGTGGTTGGTTAAAGAGATGACCACAGAGACTAGCACAAATTCAGTCAACACAGTTGAAGAGTTTAGAAGTTGAATGCGACTAAAGGGCTATATATTTGGTTTTCACATCCTTGGGGATATGATTTGATCCCCATTGTGCCGATGATGGGCCTGCCTCAATTTTTCTTCTTACACCTTTTGTGGCATCCCTCAGACACAGCCCAGGAGACCCCCAGGCTTCCTGTGGTTATGAATATCAGCAATGGAAGCTGTGTTTGGTCCAAGAATGAAATTTACAGCAACCCCAAGTAAATAGGCAGAAACCTCCCTCTAGCAGAGACCTCACTTAACTCTACCACTGTGGCTGCTCTGTGAGGTCAGAACACCTCTCATGAGACGGTAGGGTGACCAGCTGTCCCAGTTTGTCTGGGATTGAGAGGCTACCCAAGACAAAGGTCTCTCTTTGCTAAACCAAGAACAGCCCAGGAAAGCTAATCACCATAACACGGCTCAGGTGCAAACTCTCTGTGACATACCACTAACATTTCACCAAGTTCAAAACTGATAGAAAAGCCACTCTGTGAAAAAAGACTGTGTCAACTGTGCCCATCTTTTTCATTTCTTATGCTGGGGCATGAAGCGAAGCTCTGGAGACAATGTTTCATGAGGCTGGAGCCTAAACCGCATCTAATTCTAGTCAGCCTCCTTAAAAGTTGAACTCCTGTCTTCTTGTAATCAATTCATTGTCATTAGAAATGTGTGACACCTCAAAGGGAGGGGAGGACATGACTTGAAAACTGATCAGAGAAATTGTCCTGAAAGTGATGCTGTAAAATGGAAATGAGACCTTTAGAAAGAGAGATGCTGAACATAAGAAATTTGTAAGCCTCAGGATGGAAAACAGAGGAAGAGGAGAGAGATGGCAGGCAGGGGGGATACAGCAGGTCAGTGTCCTAGGACCAGGCATGGAAATGATCCTCCAACCTCCAGTGGGAAGAAACTCAGCCTCACAAATCCAGGTCCCTTTGGGTGAGTTTCTTCTTCCCAGAATTAAAGAGGAAGATGCCTCTGAGCCTCAGCAGCCCCCTGGGGTTCTTGTAAAGGCCTCTGTTACAGTGTTAACTATGGTGGTGGTGGCAGCTATGGCAAGCTGATGTTTGGAAAGGGGACCATCTTGACTGTCCATCCAAGTAAGTATAACAGGACACAGTAACACACTAGAAATTCTGGAATGTCCCCCCTAGCGTCACATTTGAAAGAAATGTATGTTGTCTGGGAACCAGATCTTGCTTGAGATTAACGAGTAGCCTCCAAGGTGCTGTCCTTCTTTAATCTCAATATTAATAATTCCCTTTTAGACCCTGAACCATTAGGCCTAGCCTCCTGCTTTTAAGTAAAGCTGACCTTGACCCTGAAAAGATAGAAAAGAATCTTTGCTGCTCTCAGAGCCTCCTCTGGAGATGATGACCAACTTTAGAGGCGAGAGGTCACCCTTTACAACCTACTTCCCTGAGTAACCCATTCTAACATTTAGTATCATTTTCTATCAGAAAATTCCTCCTTTTATCAATCTTGGCTCAGCTGAGGCCATTTCCACTGGTATCCACAGTGGAGAGGGATAATTGAGAGCAGAGTTTGAATGGGTAGGTGGCATTCCATTCAGAATGGGTTTTAAATGAAAGCAGAGAGGGAGAAAATGAAAACTGAATGGGAATCTGAGGTCTTATTTCAAATCCCTCTGTGTTCTCTGCCTGCCTCATGCTACATCTGTAGATACAAAGAAAGAGAGACAGAGGAGAAAAAGGTGGAAAGAAATACGCATCCATTGTGTTCATTTCCAGCTCTTACACCACCAGGCAAGAGATTACAATTCATTCCAAAGAGTTTCAGATACAAGGCTTAATACCTTTCTCCTTGTGGTGACTTGTATCCTTGCTGATAATTAGAGCAGATAGAAAGATTTGGCTTTAGTGTGTTTGTGGCTGCACCCCGCCGGGAAGAGAGAGAAACTGACTGTTTTTTTAAGATTCATAAAGTTCCTCCTGTCAGTTGCTGTAAAATGCCCTGCTGCAGGAAGAAGCATGACAGCTCGCAGAGGCTGATATTTGGACAGGGGATGCGGTTAACCGTGAAGCCAGAAAGACCCAAACTCACAGTGTCTCCCCGTGTCTTTTTGCATTTTTAGCTTTTGGCTCTTTCTTGCAAGGATTCTAATGGAGTCAGATGGAAATAGATCAAGGATACTCTGGAGCCCTGTGGGTGTTCAGAAACGATAAATGAAAGAAAGGAGAGGCATGAAGGAGGTGGGGAGTTAAAAAGCAGGAATGTATCTTTCACTGCAGCTTAATTAGACTGAGGTGGGGAGGTGGGTATCCAGAGAAGAGTGTCATCGCTCGGACAGTGATTGCAGGACACTCTGCTTTCCTAGGCTTTCCACTGAGGACAGGGTTTTGCCCCCATGCCAAAGGGGGGAAAGTCCAGTCCCTGTACCTTGGTACCGGCAGAGTCGATCAGGCAGGCAGCTCAGCCCCGAGCCTGTGTGTGTGCAGGGGGTGGTATGACCTCGCTGCCCATCTGCTCCACAGAGCGGCAGCATCAGTGCCCACCCGGTGAGTGGGAAGCTAGAATGGGTGGTGCTGCTGGAGTTGGCTTGTTACAATCATCTTGGATGTGGGAGTTGCCTCCAAGGAAAGCCTGGTTCTAATGAGCAGGGACAGGCTGGACCACTCTTGTCCAGATTTTGTTGAGTTTCTCCAAGCCCGGTAATGCAGGAGCCAAAACTGAGAGGTTGACGTTTGAGCCTGGGATCCCTTTGATTGAAATCTGCCAAAGGAATTGGAAAGGCCGAAACTGCCTTGAGAGCTCTGCTTTTGGTGTTAGCTCCCTGGCAGTTGTCATTTCAGCAAAACGCATCCACTTAGAAAGGTCAGCTCTTCATTAGCCAGACAAATGAGAACAACATATTGACCAGAAATAAGGAGCAGGGAGCCTGGATCTCACCCTCTGAGAGCCTGGCATTTCCAGTTCTTTAATCACAGAGTGCCTGTGAACATATGCTATCTCAGAGAAGGCGGATCACCTGCGCCTGAGGACCTGGTGTCACCAAGCAAGGGCTTGGGGATGGAAATGGAATGCAGATTAGGCTGTTGTGTGGATGGGGGAATAGCAGGGAAGGGAAAGGGAGGCCAGAGAGTTCACTGATGCCCTTAAAACCTGTCATATGTCACGAATTATAATGACACCACGGCGGAGATGCACACACTCCCAGCAAGGTTCGTATCATCCTCAGGAGGCTGGCTCCACACTCACAGATCCCATCCCATAGCTCTGAGATGCTTTGAAGTGGCATCAAGAAAGACTGGGGTCTAAGATCTCTAAGAGTCACCTGTCAGTTATTGCAAAGGGTTGGGTGGCTGTGTGACAACCTCCAACAAGCTGACGTTTGGGCAAGGGACAAGCTTATCAGTTATTCCAAGTAAGTCTCCCCACGACTTTGCCTGCGAAATGTGGGGTGGGGACAGGCTACTAGTCACACGCATGGGGCTGCAGTGGCT
The DNA here is from genome assembly GCF_021234165.1 of Pteronotus mesoamericanus. Taxonomy (NCBI): domain Eukaryota; kingdom Metazoa; phylum Chordata; class Mammalia; order Chiroptera; family Mormoopidae; genus Pteronotus; species Pteronotus mesoamericanus. The sequence goes on from NW_026555170.1 coordinate 832,688, forward strand.
GTGGAGGCGGCATGTGGTTGAGAACACAAAGCTGAGGGATCAAGATATATGAACTCTGACCAGAAAAGAAGGTCAAAGAATGGCGAATGTAGGTGGGATCCTTAAAGGGTGGTATAGAAAGCTTGGGACTTGAAAGTGGCAATTTGAAAAACAAGGGACCAACTTGTGCTCTACCCCTCCATTGTCTGCACATGGGGGACAAGGTGTGGGGCAGGACGGACAATGAACACAGCAGAATGGGGGTGTTAGGGAAATGGGGCAGGATGGAGAGGAGCAAGTTGATCAGAGCCTCATACTGGATTAACCTGGAGACAATGAGTTATTCCAGAAATTTCACAAAGAAATAAAATCCTTCCCAGAGTGGAAAAAGGTAATAAAGACACCTAATTAAAATGTACTTCAAAATCATATGATCATCAGGAGAGAAATTAGATCTTAAAAGAATTTTTTAAATGCCCAGGAACAAAACAAATGGGCCTACACTTTTAATTAAACAGCAAGCTGCGCAGGATGCACCTCAGCCCTCTCTTTAATCCCCACTCAGGAGGACTCAGTCCCTCCAGCCACGCATGGGCACAGCTGCTCTAAGCCTTCAGGTTCCTTCCACTGATGCCCTTGCTCCTGTGCCTGTATGTGGTGGGGGGAAAGGCAGTCTGTCTGCGTGTCTGTCAGTTAGTGGGGGCGGCGGGGGGAGCATGGCTCTCTCTCCTCTGCCTGGTTTTTGTTGAGCTTCCTATCACAGTGTAACACTGGGAACCAGAACCTCTATTTTGGGAGAGGGACACGTTTGACAGTCATTCCAAGTAAGTCAAAGAAAATTTTCCATCACTATTGTGCTGTGCAAACCCTTTAAACTCCAGAGAGAATCATCAATAGTCTTCTACTCTATTTCTCTGCTTTTCTGTATAAATTTATCTGAAATATAGCGAAGAGCCCCTCCTACCCACCCGTAGAGTGATTGAATGATTGACACCATGACAGGTCTTTATTTTCCTGCCTGAAAATCCCTGGGACTAGGGGGACAAAATGTTGTCTGCAGTCATGGCCATCCCCTAGCTCGCCCCTCACATCCGCATGGACCAGAGACATCTGGCCCTTTGTGGCATGGGCCACGGGAACAGAGAATGGAGGGACAACTGAGAGAAAATGGACCAGAAGGTGAGAAAAGGGACATGAGGCACTTCAGAGAGAACTGGAATGTGGGAGGGTATAAAAGGATGAGAAGGATGGCAGGGGATTCCAGGCGCATGCCTGTGTTTAGACCCGAGGGGATTCTGATAGCACCTGGAGAGAGAAAGAGGATTTTTATTCTCTCTGAAGAAAGGGTTGGCAGAAAAATCAAAACCGTTCTCATCTGTCAAGCCTCTTCTAATTATGTAGCCTTTTATTTCCATCTCTCTCAGTTGCTCCAACAGGAAGTGATGTGAAGGGGTCACTGGTGGCTTTGACATTGTACAAGCATTTTGAGGAGGGGGTCACAAGAAATGAGGGCAGAGAGTGCTTGTAGTAGTTTGAAGAATTTGGAGCAGTGGTTTTTGCAATGACTTAGAATACTGTGTGTCTACCTATGGAAACGAGAAATTAATCTTCGGGACCGGGACCAGGCTTACCATTACCCCCAGTAAGTACTTCATCCTTGGCCACAGAATCAGTTCTTTAATGTCCAGGTTGCCTGTGTAAAATCCCGGGGGTTATACTAGACCATGCAGGCTTCTAAAGGAGGGTTTCCATCTGTCCTTTCTCATAGCTGTTAGAGGTGGGTGTTAGCCAAATATCTGAGCTTCTGGGCGAACTCCAGTCTTGAATATTTAATTCAAAACTAGAAAATATGACTCGCAGTTCTGTTTTTGCTGCTGCCATTATGTGATAATGTGACATGTGAAGAGAATCAGACAGAATGACTGCATCTTCATTTTTATCATGTATGATCATTTTAACTTGGAATACTGTAAGTGTTTGGAAGGAACGGTAGAAATGTAGGCTCTCAAGGAGAGAAACAAACCAGAAGATCCAGAGAAACAGGCAGACAGAATGCCAGGAGGTATAATTTTACAAAACTAGTCCATGTGTGTCTGTCTTTGCAGATGGCAAAGGTATTTGAAAAAGTGCTAAGAGCTGATGTTCTGGTAGGGCTGACTTACTCAATGGGAAGCTAAGTACTGATCCAAAAGGGACAGTTTAAACTTGGAAAACAGAGCAGGTAGTTGGGGGTGAGCGGCAAGGTTAGTGGCATTTATCAGTGTGGAAGCGGCACATCTGCATTTAGTAAATTACAGCTGGCAGAAGACAAAGAACTGCTAAAAAACAACTATGTGTGAGAGACAAATAGGTGAAGTAGGTAGGGAGATGATGATAGATATAAGACAGATGATAGAAGATAGATACATACATACATACATACGGGCTGGATATATACGCACAGAGTAATGTGAAAAACATGGGGCAAAAAATTTTTTGTGCCTAAAATTAAAAGCTATGGAAAATTTGAAAGTGTTCGCTTTGTAACCAAAGACAACCTTCCAACGTGGAAAGAAAAGCACACGGAAAGGGCAAGGGCGAGAGGGCTGGAGCCTGCCCAAGGCTGGGTTTCCCGGCTGTCTTAACCACCCCGTTACCTAGAGGAATCTTATTTGTTTTCTTTTTTCTGCATTCAAAAGTTAAGGCCTGAATATTAAGGCTTTGGATGGCTCAGACTCTTGTAGTGAAAATTACAGCTAGGCTGGCTAAAGCACCCTTAGACGTCAAACTCTCTTTCTTCTCCTCTCTTTGGATAGAATAGGAAAGTGGTGCTGTTCCCATTCTGTACCTGGGGACAGGGAGCTCCCAAAGTTACAAAGTGAGACAGTAGGAAACCTGAGCTCTGGGGACCCAGCAACAGTCGGTCCACAGCCTGCCCCAGATGCCATAGCCGCCAGAAACATCCCAGGTGAAAACAGAATACAGCCAAGGAAAATGCCATGCTCCTCTGTGCCATTAACAGGCAACTCAGTCTAAGAATGCTTCACCCAGAGTGGCTCTAAACCAACTCAGGGCCCCAAATATTTGAAAATATGTGGTAACCAGCTAAAATGAATTCATTTCCAAGCAGCACTTTCAGAAATTTTTAGTGATAGGTAGTGGCTCTGGGTTTTGAAATTGGAGGACATCACAGCAGAGTAGAATTGTTTGGATGATTAGGATTAATGAGATGAAAGAAAATTATGGCTAAAGAGCTAGAAAAGTACTGAAAAAAAAAAAAAGATGCACTAAACCTCTGGAGTATTCCTTCAAGAAAAAAGTTGTAGCATTTATCCTAGTCCAAGAAGCAAAGAGTACACATAAGCCAAATTCCATACACAACCAACTTTCTCACGTTTAGAAGTTTCTGTAATTATTACAATGTTCTTGGCTTCTTGGCCAAATGCCAGCAGGTCCTTAATGCAAAGTGGAACAGGCTTCTGCTTCCAGGGCCAAGTCCCTCGCCCCCCCACTGCACCCCACACACGCCCACGGCGACACACTGTTTTTGTAGAGGAGTTTGATGCTGTGTGAACTACGGAAACAAGCTGATCTTTGGCTCAGGAACCACTTTGAGAGTCCACCCTTGTGAGTACAAACCTCATTCTGGCCCACCCTAAGCACAACCCAAGTTTCATTACGTATTGAGTAGACTCTTTCTGATTTAGAAGTATGTGATTCTAAAGAAAGAAAAAGTAAATTTCAGTGCAACACAAGCACTTTATTAGTGTGGTTCACTCCCAGATGTCCATGTATTGTCATTGAAAGAGTTCATCACACCAATTAACTGGGGTGACCCACAGCTTTAAAACAGAATCTTAAAAATTTTTTCAACGTCAACATCTCTGTGGACCATACTGCTTGCTGTTTGGGTGTCTTAATTCATAAAATGGATCAGTGTAGTCTGTGCTCCTGAGCTTAGAGATTGTAACTTAGAAAGCTTCTGACTTGGAGAGGAGTGAGAAAAGATCCACGCTGCCTGGCTTAGGGCATTTCTGGGTCAGTGTCAGGGGAAAGCCAGAGCAGACGGGTTGGTGATGTGACACTCGTGACAGGTGTCTGCCCTGTTTCTGTAAAGCTGCTGACAGCAGTGGGAACACTGGCGGTGGCTACAAGCTGACTTTCGGGACCGGGACTCGTTTAGCAGTGAAGCCCAGTAAGTCTGAGAGGAAAGAGCGATCTCTGTGTGTTTTTCTAGTATGTGTCCTAGTCGGATGTTTGGCTTGTCCTGTTTTAGATTCCAAGTATACAAACCATGGCGTCTTTTCAGGTCCCTTTAAATAGTTGTGATTAAAGGCCTCTGTTCTACCCATCCTCCCTATGTGATAGGGAGAGTTTTGTGGCTATAGTCACTGTCCTGAAGAAGTCAACATTGATGCTGTTGGAAGCCCCTCGCCTTGGTTATGTGTGTTTTGAGCTTTTATGACACACCAAGAGAGGGACAGAAATGACCAGCAGCCCCAGCCAGGACTGTGAGCACTCCCTGGTGTTCATGGGCTTAGGAGTCGCTGTAACGGTTCTGAAAGGTTCAGGGCCTGGGGCCCTGGCAGAGAGATTTATGCAAAGGGTTGTCCCAGGGTGTGAGTATAGGAGGCACTAACCTACTCACCTTTGGGAGAGGGACCCAGCTCACCATCCAGCCGTGTAAGTACTGCCAGGGGAGACGGGGACCTAAAGGCAGTCCCCATGGGGACATTTCTAAACTCTGCTGATGAGCCTTTGGTGCCACCGCCGTTGCCAGGACCGTCCTAAAGACACAGTAGGTTTTGAGTCGTGTAGGTGAGGGAGGTGCTACAGTCTGCACTTCAGAGGACTCCTGGGTGCTTTTGTGACCGTTTTTGACTGCAAGGCCATTATTGGGAATTCTGGGCTCCAGCAGACAAAGGATACCCTTAGGACTGGGGCACAAACGTACGCGGGCTGCTTGGTTAGCAGCACCTTTGCAGTGACAGTGGCTTTCATAGGAATGATGGAAATGGCCAGGTAGAGAGGGGTTTGATTATTTCTCCTTTTCTGTCCTCATGCCCTCTTCTCTGCCTGACTTGGGGACCTTAAGTTAGAACTCCTATTAATCATTTGACTTCTGAGCCCCGTCACTCGTCAAGTCTGATCAGAGAGATCCATTAACATTAACATAAAACCACAAAAGGGAAAGGACAAAGAGCTCAATTCCTAATGTCTGCAGAGTTGAGTTGATAACTCCTTGGTTTTCATCAACTAGCCAGCACCTCGTGATCAGTGGAGGTCAAAGAGGGTCACCAATAGGTACTGTTAGCCAAGCTAGTATCTGGCCAGTGCCCTGCTGCCCTTGTAGGGGCTGATACTGCAGCATCTGGGCAATGGAGATGGACCCTGAGGCCTCGCCCCAGCTGCCCGCCTGGGAAGAGGTCATGAGGAGAGAGCTCTGAATAAAGGCGTAGGGGGTGGAGACCAGGTGGAAATTCAAGCAACAGGTTTCTGTTAGGGAGCATCTCACTGTGTAACCATGGGCAGTGCCAGGAACCTCGTCTTTGGGACTGGAACGAGACTTCAGGTCACCTTTGGTAGGTAATAGGAACCACGTACCCTAAGGACGTGTTCCTCCAAAACAGGGTTGGGGCGGGGGGTGGTGCTACGAAGTGGCTGGATGTTGTCCTTCCTTCCTTGCTGTGAGAGGTGATCTCACTGAGAACACCTCAGGGCCTTCAGTCAGAATTTGTGTTCCTTTTATTTCTATTACTGAGGCTTTCCTTTCCACCTGTGCAAACAGACTTCTCCCTGCTTCAGCAGCTTCTTCAGTTGTCATTACTCTGCGTTTCCTTTGGAACAATGGGTTTGGGAATTAATTTATCATCAGGACTTTGTCACTCTGGGCAGCAGAATGAAAACTGCTCTCATATAAAGAGTCCTGCTCATTCTGATAACTTTTCAGGGATGATATGCATAAATGGGAGGAAATGAGCTACAGTGACCTAATGTTGTAGAGTGACTCTCAGGAAACTGGCTTAACATCCTACGCCCTCAAGTTCTGAGAGGAGTTGTTTGGTTAGACCCTTGATGGGGTAAGAGCAGAACCTTGACCGTCTGGAAACAAAATCAAATGCCAGCCCCTCCCCCAGAGCGCTGCCATGTTACATTACTTACCAATTACAAAATGACTGCACGGTGTTTTACATGAAATTATATGGATGAATATTTTGGATGTTTTGGACCTGTGATTAAGATGCAAATTACAGAAGTTCTGGAGCATGCCACCAGGCAGTACCTCATCCATGTGGTGTCTGAAGACAAACAGTGTGTTTGGGCATGATTTGTTTGTGGGATGGGCTTACACACATTTCAGGAACCTGTTTGAAAGCTGATTATAGGTCTCACAGTGCCCGTTGAGGGTCTAGACGGGCTGCTCTCAGTGCCCTTTTTTGGTAAAAAGAAGTGCCCACGTTAACAGCCTTAAAGCATGACAAAATGGCCTCACCTCTGTAGAAAAAGGAGAATGGGACGGTTGTGTTTTGCGGTATTAGTTGGTGCCTCTCCCTCTTGTCTCTGCCATGCTGGAAGCCTGCCCTGCAGAGTGTCCCAAGGAGGTTTTTGTTAGAGGGTGTATTGCTGTGGCAATAACAACAATGACCTACGCTTTGGAGCAGGGACCAGACTGACAGTCAAACCAAGTAAGTGAGGGGGTGGGAGAATGGCAAAAGCTGCCCTGAGTGAGCGGCAGTGCTATTCTGTATAGTTTTAGTGAAATTAAGACACTACTACTCCCAAGACGATTGATGCACCTAGTTTCTTCGTGTCTGAGTTAGAGGATGCCTGTTGGTTGATGAATTCCGGCAATCCTAAGAATTAGGTTGTGAGGGAGAAGACATTTTCACTAGCTTCTTCATTGGCTCTGGATATACAGAAATTCTAATGCTAACATGCAGAACCCATATTCTGTAATAAGGCAGAGCTCCAAGACCTAACAACTCAGAAATCAGTTTTTTTTCTCAAAAAGAATGCCCCTCTCCAAGAGGTGCACAGTCAGTGACTTTGTTGTATTTGGGGGTATTTGGTTGGGTTTGTGTTGTTGTTGTTGTTGCTATTCTTTTTAAGAACTATACTTCTGGAAGTGGCATGGTCCCTGGTCCGCTCACGTTGACTGCCTGATCTTGCAGTTGCCCCGTGTGTCTCAGGCATGAGCTAGCCATCAGAACCCAGTGTTCTGGGAGCAGCACTGGCAGTTTAAGGTCAAGCTCTGAGACAAATGTCCTGACTCTAGCAACTAGCTGGGAGCTGAAGCTGCAAGGTGGTGAGACTTCCACTAGAGGGAAAGGTGATCTCCCTTGCTCGGTCTCTCCCTCAGTTCTTCCCACTCACTGATTATTGTAAGGCCCCATATGACTGTGTGAATTATGGAAGCAGCCAAGGAAAGCTCATCTTTGGACAAGGCACTACACTCTCCGTTAAACCAAGTAAGTGCTGGGGTCTCAAAGACTAAATCACTGAGTACAACTGAAGTACAAACCAGAGTGTATGAGAAGAAATTTACCAAACACTTTCTTGGTGGCATCTTTTTGCCCTTCAACTAAGAGTCCGCAGAATTGCTCCTGGTCATGCTTCTGGCCGTCCTCAGTCCAGCCGGGCACTCCCCTCTGCTGGACATAGGAAAACTCACCATGTAACACGGTCCCCTCCCCAGGATAGCCCTTCTCAGGAATGATTGTCCACCTTGCTGTGGTGAGTGGGTGACCTTCTCAGCAGTGGTCTCATGAAGAGGGCCCTGGGTGCCCCCGGCCTGTGTGAGTGCTGTGTGATTGTTTTTTAGACATTAGATTTAATAGAGAGTCAGATAAGGAGCAGAGGCAGAGTGGCAACTGCAAGGGGTTTTTGTTTAGGGAAAACGCGCTGTGGAACTCAAACACCGGATATGCACTCAGCTTTGGCAAAGGCACCACACTGCTGGTCACACCCGGTGAGTTCTCGTGGTTAACAAATTATTGTCTCTGAAAAGAAGTCCAATGGGACCTGTTGAAACACAGCTGAAGTTAATTGATTCGTTTAGCATGCAGTTGTTAACTGTGTCGGATGTGTGAGCAAGATATGAATACATGTTTCCCTCGAGGCTAGATTTGGTTATCAGGTCTGTGGGCAGTTTGATAAATAGTATTAATACTGCAATCAGTGTTTCCCAAGGTCTACAAAGCACGTTGAGATTTTGGGAAGGAGACAGAGATAAGGGAAGAAAAGCTTTAGGATAGAGAGAAACAAGCCAATGAAAAGGGATGCTATCAAAGCAGCAATATGTAGCCAAGAAAGCGTGTCTTTAACAGATAAGTGATGAGGACCCAGTTGAACTTATGCCCATGTCACCTGATAGAACTGAAAAACCCAGCAAGTGGACTCACAATTGACCGGGGGGAGGGGGAAGGGGGACAGAGGGGGGCTGGCAGCAAGCAGGAGCTACAAACATCTCCTGACTTTCCTCTTCTGGGATAATAGCAGAATAATAAAATTTTCTCTGGAGGCAGGACAGCCCCGTGCTTCACACCAGGGACAAAGTTGTTCCCCACACAGGCTTCGCCCCTTTACCTCGGCTTAGCAAGTCGACCCTTTAGAAGGAACAGAAAGTACCAGTACCTTGGAAGGCTCCCCACCTCCACTGAATTATCTGCGATAAAGCAGTCTGTGTTACCTGCGTTGTGAGGCTGTCAGGGAAAGGGTAATAGAGATGAATTATGGAAAGCAATACTGAAAATTTACAGGCTATATCCACACTTGCAGAGTTCAGTGGTTTTTGTTTTGGCTTTTTTTTTTTTCCTGTTAGAATTATAGAAACTGAGGTGCTTTCCATGCAGGCACACTACTTTCAGAAATGCCTGCCATCTCACATTTCAGCAGTATTTCATCAACAGTCCTCTGTGCCTGAAGCAGGTGTGACAATAAAGTAATGAGCTGATTTGTTAACAGATACAGTTTAATTAAATTGTGTGGGCCACACAATTAAATGAGTGGCCCAGCTTAAAGTGCCTCACACGTTAGTCCAACCCACTGTCCATTCCTCACCTCCTCTTTGATTCTGCCTCTTTTGGCAGCACCTATAATGGCTTGATCTTTGAAGGCAGATTTCATTTTTGTTAATAACAAAAAAAACCTTTCAGAGTCACGACATAAATAAAGAAGGGACTCAAACTAGTTAATGGTACTATTTTGGTTCCAAAATGAGGTGTGACTATAATAATAGCCTTGGTGTGTTTGTGTGCCTCACAGAGTGACTCTCTCAAATAGTCCTAAAAGGAGTGCTTTGAAGATTCAACAATCATTTAGATGTTTAAATCCTATATGTTTGTTGATACCGTCTCTTTACTTAAAAACACTTAAGAAAAACATAACATGAGATTGAGGAAGTTTGGCAAACTCAGACCTAACCAAAGCAGCGAAGACTTTCTATAAGAACTGAGATATTATCCCAAATAAATTCCTTTCAAATAAACATGAGGTTAAGACCTCCTAATAGGAAAAGTGCAAATGATGTTCTACCAATTGACAGCAAAGCTATTCCAAGAAATGGTAACCTTACATTGGTTTATGTAGAGCCACGTAACACTGTGACTTCCTCAGGAAACTACAAATATGTCTTTGGAACAGGAACCAGGCTGCAGGTTTTAACAAGTGAGTATTATAGGCAAGACAGACTTTATTTTCAAAGTTGTTGGTGTTTGAAGGGCAAGGACAGGTAAAATAAAGGGAATATTCATTATGACCTATGGAAGCAAAAATGACCGCTATCTGAAGTGGTAACTTGGGGTCTCTCCATGCTGAACAGGAGGGGAGGAGAGCTCTGAGGAGGGACTTACCACCAATTTCACAAGAAATGTGTTACCACTAGAAAAACATTCATTAGCTAAACACTTTGAAAGACTCTCCTAAATATAGGAATTCTGTATTTTTTATTATTTTAAAACTGTAATACCATTCCGCATTTTTACTTGCCTTCCTACCCCTCTTTCTGCCTCTCTCTCCTGTCCAATTTCATCTGGGCATTCATGTTTTGAGAAACCATCCTGTCTACTTCTTAGCCTGTCACTTAAGGTTCTCTAAAATATGGACCCTTTCTGTTCTCCAAATTTATTTTTAGCCATGTCTTTTCATAAATGCTCCACTCCAGCAAGCTGGACACATACTACCCCTGAATGCTTACCCATGCACACGCCCGTACTTCATCTCCATAAATCAGACCCCGTGGACGTCCACTGAAAACAGACTTGCGTACATAAAGCAAATTGTTTCTTAGCCAGGAGGCCAAGCATGGGTGCCACCAGACTTAATTTTAAAGGAAGAATTTTTGAGAAATTATACATCTTTTTAAAAAATTAGCAAGACTTGGCTATGAGGCAAATAGCAAAGTAGGAAGGAAGGAGACACTCTGTAATGGGTATGGGAAGGAGAGATCTGCCCACAGGAAGGTAATCTCTAGAAGAGAAGCTACTCTGACTAAATCCAAGGGGGACAGTTATGAGCTGCTACATTGCCACCATGTTCCTTGTTTTCCCTGTGGAGTGGTCCACTCCTAATTGTTGGTTGTTAAGCCCTGGTCCTCCAGGCAGCCAGGGAGCGGGGGAAGAGATGGTGAGGGAGGACACCATGCCATATACTCAGCAGTGGTGCCAGGGAGTTTCCTCCCCAGATTTTCCTTCAAGTTAGCTCAAAATTGGGAGAGGCTCCGCAGGATCCTCTAGACGGGACAAGAGAAGCTACCTGTTGGAGAATGATTTCAGGTTAGTCCTTGAGTTGCGTTGTCTCCCAGGAAAGGGACAGTGAGAATGGAAAAGTCTCCATTAGGACAAGGGCAGAAAGTGGTGAAGGTCTTTTTCCCGGTGGCTGTCTAAGCAGGGGATGAAAAGGTCTGCATTCAGAGTCAGGAGTTCACTCCAGGGCTGACCAGTGCCTGCGATGACCTCTAGTTCCAGGAATGAGAAAAGGTGAAAATCCTCTTCTATGTTCCAGAAGCTGGACGTCGGTCAGCAGCATCTGGCTCCAGCATCCCCAGTGGGTGAACCAACATTCTGACCCATCTTGCCAGGTGGGAAGGGGCAGCTGCCCTCAACCTCTCCTGCTGTGACGATAGTACCTCTGGCTGCTCTGGCTTTGGTGCCATGGATGTGAGCTATCCTTACTTTGTCCAAATAAGTAGGATAAATATATAATCTTAAGAACCCCTGGAGAATTATTATCTAAAACACCAGAAGATATGCTAGGATTTGGGCAGCCAGTGTTCTGGGCTTATGCAGGAAAACTCCTTTAGAATATTCAGAAAGAATATCCTCATTTATCCAATGTAGGAACAGTCCTGAAATCCAAGGTGGTGCTAGGATTCTCTGCCAGGTTATTACTGTGACAATTACTTAATATTCTCTTTGCTCACTGTATCGCTCCTTCCAGAAGATCTTTAGGGAAAACTTAGTTTGGTTGCTAGAAGGTTTTTGCTGAGCTGAAGATCACTGTGTGAATAATAATGCAGGCAACGTGTTCACATTTGGAGGGGGAACAAGGTTAATGGTCAAACCCTGTGAGTATCTCTGCTGAATCCATAATGAACCCTCTAATTTCTAAAGGTGGCCACAGCACTGAATTTCGTTTGGGGGCTGTTTTCTCCACCCGGATTTATTTTTTGTTAATGCTAATCTTTAATCCTAATGATTACACAGTGTTTATACATGCCATATGTACATGTGAAAATGGGCACATATATTATTGGCCCAGGAACAAATGAATTGGAGAAAAACAGATGACTTGTCCTTGTTGTCTTAACCATTTGGGTCAGAAAGTCTAGTGGTGTTGAATGTGAGGAGTGAGAGAACCTGTCTTCAGGGTCTTTGTCGGGATGGAGCCACTCCTTGCTGGCCTGGTCCGTGGGCAGGTCCATCTGGAGGCAGAGGGGTGAACTATTTAACCTCAGAAGGGCATTTCCATCCTGACCATGCTGTGAATTGACCACGATGTCTCTTTGGCCAGGCTCCCAGCTGGAGGAGCGCGCCTCTGGGTTTGGGGATTGAAAGGGATTTCCTGGTACACATTGGCCTGGTCGGTTTCCGTAAAGCTTTCCATGACTGTGTAATACTGGCAACAACCGTAAGCTGATCTGGGGATTGGGGACAAGTCTGGCAGTAAAACCAAGTGAGTCTTCAAATTAATTCTCAAAACCTGTCTATGCTGTTTGCTCAGAAACTGTCTCCTTTTTAAGCCCAAATGTTTAAAATATACAGTTATGGGTACTGGTTTTCTCCTGTCCACCCAGGCTGAGCGCTTGCTTACCCTTCAGTCAAAATAACTGGAGGGAGGGGTTCCCAAGTGCAGGGTAGGAAAGCAGTTGGTGTATGAGACTGTTTTCTCACAGAGCAAACAGGCAGGCCCGTTCCCAGGGAGCATTGAAAGTTAGAGAAGCTGAGAATATGCAGCATGTATCATGGGTGCCTCCGTCCATATGCACCAACCTCACCAGGGTCCCCTGGTAAATACTGTTCTCCCACTCCCCAGCCAAAGATAAGTCAAGTGTTGCTGGGAACCCCAGAACTGAGGTGCATCCCAGTGACCTCCCTAGAGAACATCTCCCCAGCAAAGACATCCAGAATGACTCAAACTTGCCATATAATTCCTGCATCTCTCAGTCCTTGTTGGCTTACAGCTTTATGGTGGATTTTCTAAAAGTAACAGGGAGGAACTGTGTTTCATCCTAATTCTGGCCTCCCCTGAGAATTTCTTTTCTCCAAGAGCCTTCAGAAGCATCTTAGAGACCACCTAACCTTTTCAAAATTGTGCTCTGTGCTACCAGACTGTTCCCAGTAGTGTTTGTTGTGGCTTTGGCTGCAGATAGCTCCCAGGGCAGCCCTGGAGCTCCAAGCTTGGCAAAACTCAGGGAGAGGAAGGGAAGTTGTGTGAGGAAGTCAAGAGGCTTCGGGAAAGACATCCTTGATATAGGCATTAATGAATTTCTAAATGAGCTTGCATGTGTTAACCTGGTAAGACCCTCCAGGGAGAAGGTCACCCTTGCCTTTGCAGCTCTAAATGTAAGACACGTGTTGCAAGAAAAAAACGGGAAATGTCAATGGCAATGCCAAGATGATGAGAGTGGGTATAAATATTAAACCAGTTTTAATGTTAAGTTTATGAAATGTAAGCCTTTCAGGAGAACCAGCTCAGGGTACCTTTATTAGGGTCAATGAGCTAGCTATTTTGTCAGCATTACTGATATACACACTTTAAAGGAGAACCCAAAATAGAGCAAAGATGCCTAATAAAAGGTATAGCATAACGGTTAAGAACATAAATTTTGGAGTGTAACTGCCTGGGCAAAGTCTAACTGTGCTACTTACTGAATGGGTGGCATTAAGCAAGTTACTTAATCGCTTCATGCCTTTGTCTTATCTATAAAATGGGGATAACAACAGTACCTAGCTCACTGAATTGCTATGAGATTAAAAGAGTTTATACCTATAAAGAGCCTTGCATAGTGATCAGCACATAAGACCTCAATAAATATTAGTTATTATTAGTAGATTAGGTTTCTGGAGGGAAGGTGGGGGGGGTGATCTTTTGAAGTTTTTGTAAAGTGCAGTATTGGAGTGTAGCTCTAGCACCGCTGGAAAACTCACCTTTGGGCAAGGGACAATATTACAGGTAAAACTAGGTAGGTATGAAAGTTCCTGAATAAGCCACAATTGTCATTTAAGTTCTTTTTTGGTAAATTTTTGTCTTTCCAACTTCTAACCAAAGACTGTTCTTTTTAAGTTTTACTTTCCTCTTATAAAAGCTAGGAGAATGCACCTTTTCTAACCAATTTGGTTTCAGCTAGTGGCAAAAAGAAGGGCAAGACTTGAGATGAGGTGGGTCTGCACGTTCTAGGCTAAGGCTGAAAGTTTATCAGATAGTTTGGTTGACTTGGGAGAAATACAAACTTCAAATGTGAGAGGTTCACAAAAAATAAAGGTGGTTTTAGATAATAGGATACTAGAGGTAAAACCACCCCTGAAAGCCACTAGAATTCTTTAAGAACTGTCTTTCAAGCATGAAAATGGAAGCTTTTGTCTGGGGGAAAAAAATGGGAAGGAGAAAACAAAGACTGTTAGTGACTTGGATTTTTTTGTTAAGAAACATGGAAGACAGCATTTTCCATAGGGTAGGTTTTAGAAGCCCATCCCCAAGTTAGAGTCAAAATATATATAGTATGCCCCTAGTGAGCTTTAGAGAGGAAGAAAGTTCAGCAGAGCAAAGTGTTTTTATACTGGGCAGAAACACTGTGCCAACTCTGGCGCAGACAAGCTTGTCTTTGGGACTGGAACAAGACTCGCCGTTATTCCCCGTAAGTCCTTTGCCACTTGAGAAAAAGTCCTTAATCTGTAATAGCCAGCTCTCACATCCCAGACATTTAATAAGAATTTCTAAATGAGCTTCCATGTGTGAACCTGATAAGACTCTCCAGGGAGAAGGTCACTCTTACCTTCCTGGCTCTAAACATAAAACCCATGTAGTAAGAAAAAAACAGGAAATAATCAATTGCGGTGCCAAAATGAAGGGTGGGTATAAATATTGGACCGGTTTTAATGTTAAGTTTATAAACGTAACCCTTTCAGGAGAACCATATCAGGCACATTTATTAGTTTGTGTCTATACAGCACAGCCGCCCGGTTAATTTGATTAATGTCAGTAGCTGATCCAGATATTTAGGCACTTCCTTGAGAAATCTTCTTTGTGCTCTAAATTGCCTGAATTGACTGTCACATTACCTAAATAATTGCCAGATCTGTTTTATTTTGAGCTGCATAGACTCAGCCTAATAAAAACAAATGCTGTTGTGTTTTCCCCAGACTGTCTCCTCCCCACACAGAAAGTTTTCCTTCTATTCAACATCTCTCCACACAAAGAAAAGATATCCAGCAAGCCATTTGACTTAAAGCTGCTATTTTGCATTTATATGACTCCTTTCCTTGGGAGAGATTAAGACACTTCATAGGACTTATTAGCTCAACAGATTGACAGCCTAATTAGGAAAAGAGAAACAGATTCTATGTATCTTTTTGTGGCTGCTGTTCCTACCCCTCTTGTGGAACATTTGGTCAGATGACTCTGGGAGGCAGAAATAAGATGGCGGGGGTGGGGGCGGGGGGTGGTCTCCATGTGTAGTGTGGGCCTTCTCAGCTGCATGTGAGAAGTCGGTACTGGAAGTTAGGCAGTACTAAACAGGTCAGGGCAACTAACAGAACCAGGAACATTTCTTTTCCCTAGAACGCGTGTGCTCTCCCAAAGCAGAGCATGACGAACTTTGACATCAGCTCCTTACTTTTGTTCTCAGACCCTTCCACTCCAGGTCTATATCTTTCTATCTCTAACTTTTCTAGCTAACTCCTCTCTCTCTCCTTTGATTCCTGCCAAGCATGCCCACCCCAGCACCAACCCCACCACGTGCCGCCTGCCTCTTTAGCCCGTCAGTTGTATTCCTGAGGAATTTCTGAGCTCCTTGAGTGATCCCCAAATGGCTCAGACACCTGACGGAATCCTTCCAGAGGCGGCCCCTGCAGAGCCCCCACCCAGCGGCAGTGGCTGCCATGGGTTACCAAGTGCCTATATGGAGGCTGGAGGTGGGCTCTGGATCCGGAAGAGCCTCTAGAGGAAGGTTTGCCCCAGAATAAGGAATACCGTGGCTTCATGATACACATGTCTGAATCCTCTCCCGCCTGGGAAACTGTAGCTTCCACTGCGGGACTCAAGTCGTGTGGCTATGAAGAAGTGGCAGCGTTTTTGTAACAGAGTCAACCATTGTGCACAGACAGGTTTTGCAGCTACGCTGCGCTTTGGGTCCGGCACTCAAGTGATTGTTACACCAAGTAAGTGTGCCTTTTCTCATTTCTGTGGGCTAGTGTGTCTGTAAACCACACTGAAAGCTTGTCCCCACCTCGCCCCTCGCCCACTTCTTAGCTAGGCACTGATGGGATACAATTTCTGGATCTGCACGGCCAGTTTGACCATTAGCATGGTCAAATTCAGGTTTAAAAATAACTTCGACTGATTTCATTTACTGCTGCCAACAGCAAAGGGAAATTAGTTTGTCAGGGGAACCTAACCTATGCCCGCTGGCTGCTGTGGGAGGCCAGTCATTTCTTCTTATCCCCCAGCAGTTAGACCTCAGAATTCAGCTGACCTTTTCCAGGCCTGTCTCTTCTGGCCGATTAAGTGATTGTATCCACTAACTTTCCAATGGAAAAACATAACACAGATACATTCTCCTTCATTTTTTACTAAAAAAAATTTACGTTAGTTATTTTGACAATAAACTTCAGCTAATTTATATTTCCTCCTATTCATGTTCACAATATCTTGGCTTGAACAAGCACATTGCCCCCACATTATTTAAAATGCATTTCCGTGCTGCAACCCATTGCTCTACCACGTTTATGTTCACAACATTCTTTAATAAGGTAAACAGCATCACACATCATGTAACATTTTATTTCACAGACAGTACAATCAAAGCACAAACAAGTTAAATAATTTAAATCAAACCAAAAAAAAAAACAGACCTGGGATTAGAGCTTTGAGATTCCCTGTGTTCTTCTAGTGAATTCTCTTGTGCTGTCATCTTTGTGAATTGAAACAATCAGCACAGGCCACAGGCATTTGCAGGGGATGAAATTTAACAAAAACTCTTTTATTGCATTGATGTTTTAAGTGTATCCCCAGATCTTGTTTGGTGTTGGGAGTTATTTGGTGCCCGTGACTGGTAAGAGAATGGAAGGGGCCGATGAGGAGGCAGAGTGCCCTGCAGGGCTGGGGGTTTTCGTAGGTCCCCATATCACTGTGTATTCCAACAATGACAAACTCATCTTTGGGGCTGGAACAAGATTACAAGTCTTTCCAAGTAAGTACTAGAAACCAAAGCGCGATTTTGAAGAGGTGTTTTCTGTAAGCGGCCAACTTGCTCTGTCATGTTCTCAGGACCCCACAGGCCACCCTCCCCTACGTTGCGTTCGGTGGGGACCTTCCATGCCTCCGGCTGCTTGGGTCCAAGTTCCTCAGAATGTCATTTTTCAGATAGAACTGTCTGTAAACCCAATCGATTTAATCTGTATGTGAATACCATGGTTCTGACTAGAATCTTATCAGCAATGAAAATAAGACACTAGAGAATTAGATGTGTTATGACTCCAGACAAATGATCTGTTTCTCTCTTTTGCATTTTTATTTAAAAATATCAGCAAAGGTGAAGCAAATTCTCCTCCTCCAGTTTGAAAACTGTTTATGAATTTTGCTTGCCTTGTGTGCGGGGAGACTTAGATTGACTCTGGGTGTTTAGTCATTCAATTTTATCATCTGTGTCTGGAATCTCTAATGGGCAAGGGAATCAAGTGTAATTAAATGAACAAATAATCTTCAATAGTCAATATTCCTCCATTGTTTCATGTGCTTTGCTCTGGACTTTTTATCTGGGATTTATCGCTAATAGGCTCCCTGGAAGGACAGGGAAGGTTTTTGTTAAGGTTTTTGTGTCTGTGCGGATACCAACAATCGGTTGATCTGGGGCTCTGGGACCAAGCTAATTATAAAGCCAGGTAAGTCTCAGCGATGTGACTGTAAGGGAAAGGAGACACGAGTTGAATAATACATGAAGCATAGCATGCAAATTATATTTTTAAGAACAATTCAGCCTGCTGGAGACAATGTACTTGACCCAAATGGAGTTTTCACTCCCAGTGAGAGGCAATGTCAGCCACCAACTCCCTTGTTTGATCTAGTTGCTTCCAGA
Source organism: Pteronotus mesoamericanus (assembly GCF_021234165.1). NCBI lineage: Eukaryota > Metazoa > Chordata > Mammalia > Chiroptera > Mormoopidae > Pteronotus > Pteronotus mesoamericanus. The sequence continues at coordinate 850,437 of NW_026555170.1, forward strand.
GTGAATAATGCTTAACTAGCCCTGTAAGAGAGCAGAGCAGGGTTGTTAGGGAGTATCCCTTTCCCTCTGACATGGTTGGAACTCTTTCCCAAGGACAGAACCAGCCTCGTTCATTGCTCACTGGGAGAACAAATTCACAGAAAGGGAGAGGTCCGCAGTCAAAGGCCAGTGGGAGAAACAGTGTGCCCGCTGCTTCCCCCACATCCTTGCCTCTGGCTGCCATCCCGCGTGGAGAGCAGCTGCCTGCAGAGCTCTTAGTCACTTGCTGGTGAATGACCCAGGGTTCTGGGCCTTAGCACAGACCCCACAAGGACATAACTTAAAAGGCAGTGATAGGCCATGCCCGGGGAATATGGATGCTGAAGGGACGCCTGGCAAGCCAGTCTTTGCTGTGGTGGGACTGAGGTGTTCTTAGCCTGGAAGGACTAAGCCCATCCTCACCCCATCCTCCGTGCCCTTTCCTGAGGGTTATTGTAAGGTTCTGAAGGGCTGTGTGAATTATGGGGGTGCAGCAAACAAGCTCACCTTTGGGACTGGCACTCTGCTTTCTGTCCAGCCAAGTACGTGAGTAGTGGGATTCTGTGTCCATGACAAGTGGGAAGTAGCAGCCACTCTGGGGGAAAGGATGGCCAAAGGCGGACTTAGTTCCCCACTGTCATCCCTTTTCCACCACAATACAGCAGGCTCTTGAAATTTCCCATTTCTCCTGGATGGCACCCCATGGTCAGAGAAGAGGATAGGGTGCTAATAATAAGATAAATCCCAGGGAGGAGAACTACTGTTGGGAAAATTGTTCTCATCCAAATGCTATAGGTTTCCTCCTCTGTGAACCCTATTTCCAGGCCCTTGCTCAGCTCCGGTCTTACCTTTTCTTATAGAGATACAACCTCTGCTAACGTGTTTGTGCAATTTTATGTCAACTGATCCAAATACCTTCATCCATAGGCAATATCTTCTTTCTCTTCTCAGAGACTCCAGAGCTACACTTGGGGAGGTTGCTAAGAATGCAGACAAAACTGATCCCAAGGTGGGGGGTAGGGGGTGAGAGGAAGGCAAAGACCAGACTTAGGGTAAGTCAGCTCAGTCTTAAAACGGTGACCCATGTAATAGCTTCCCTGTATTGCCTGCTGTTGCTCCCCCTTTGTTTTCCCTCGAATGGTTTATTATGGATGCCCCGGGCTAAGTGGAAAGAAGTAAAATCAGTTTTGAGCTCTTTCTCTTCAAATCTGAAGAATCAACAAATCACAGCCGTGTTTGGGATGAGTTCAAGTCTCCTTCTCTCTCCACACTTAAAATTCTGTCACTACTTCTGACCAAGACCTGGTATCACTGTCTCGGATGTTCACCCCTCTCTCTCCTCCATGACACTCAGAGTGTATTAAAACTGAGGCAATGTTCAGCTCTGTGATAAAGGAGCTCTCTCATTCTCTTACCCTTGCCCTTAAGGTACAACCTTTCTTATGACAGAAAACGTTCACCTCCTCCATTTATTTCAGAACTAGACTTTGGGGTTGTGGCAAATGATATGTTATAACTCCCTACCCTTGTCTGTCTGAAATGTCACATGAGTCCTAGTGGAACTTCTTCGGGGAAAGATAAGACTGTTTGCCTTTTACTACTCTTCCCTGGTGAAATCTTTTCTTAGGCTGCCATGTTGACTCTATTACACATGAGAAAACTTTGAAATCACTTGACCAGTGAGTAGGGGACTGGACTGTGGAGTCTGGGTTTGGGTGGAGCCCAGATATGAATTCAGTTGGTTCCGCAGCTGGAACACCTCCCTGTGGATATAGGAATGCATCATCCCTTCAGACCGAGCAAGAGTTGTTAACAAATTATTCAATTCAGCTTTGGCATATTCAAGCCTAGAAACACAAAAGGGTTTTAAAATCTCATAAGTCTGGTCTTTTTAAATAAAAAACAATTTGCTTTATGTAGCAGAACCAATTCTTCTCTTTCTATCATAAAAGGCCATTTTTCTAGAGACACAGAAATTTAAAAACCATAGAGAGTCCAAATGCCCCCTCACCACAGTGTCTTTGTTTGGTGGGGTTTTGCTAGGGGTTTCAGTAAAGGCAGGAAATGCTGTGGGAATAATAACGTCAGAGCCGTCTTTGGAACTGGAACCCAGCTCGTGGTAAAGCCCAGTAAGTGACCATGTTCCTTTTATATTTGATCCAACAAATATATCCTGTGAAGTTACTGAGATTTAATGTAATACATAGACATTGTACTTTTTGAAAAAATTACTTTTGCAAATGCATGACACGTTTGTGATTGTTGAGAAGAGAAAAATAATGATAAGTAATGCAAATTGAGACCGCACCAAATGGCCTTTAATATGGTAGCTCAGCTTCCCTTCTTCCAAAGAGACACAGGGGCCATAAGTCATTCACAACCACAGTATCTCTTCAACTACATTCTGCAGTGATTTTGTGTTTACTGTGATTTTGCCCATAGATCTTGTCTTTTATTCTATTTTAAAAATGAGAATTTATCTCATTTTAAACACCACTTAAATGTAGAAGGTACTTTCTTTGTCTTTCATGCCTGCACACATATTGTATTAAAGACCTAACAGGAAACCAAAACATTGCCTCATTTTGACAAATGTCCACATCTAGACCCATGCGTGCCAAATTTCACTAAAAACAACTTTGTTATTCAAATGCAATGGGGTAAAAAAAAAAATTGTAGATCAATTAATAATCCCAGATGGCTTTATAAACACCTAAAAAGAAATTCAAAGTGAAATAAAATGGCAGGCATGATAACAAGATTTTTGTTTAATGATCAATTCCTCCACTGGGAATAGAAACTTTTTAAACATATTGGGGAGAAGGAAAGTAAGGTATTCGGGATCTTGGCATTCTTGAGGGTGCACCTGGGGTGTCAGTTCCTCCATAGTGCCATTTTGGAGACAACAAAGCCTGTGAAAATGTCAGTTAAAAACATAATATTAAAAGACAGGTGTTGTCAAGTTGTTTTAGATCTAGTTAGCATGACTAACCCATGTTAACCTTTCTCAATGGCTGCAATAAAGAGCATTGGTGGAGCGTGGGGGCAAGTGGGCAATGAGAAGGAGACAGCGGGGCTTGGTTCTTTATGAGTCAAACAAGGACCCATCAGGACTAATGGCAATGGCATCAGGTTTTCATCACTTGGTGGTAAGTGATTATATTATCAGACTGTGAAAGGAGAATACTTCCCAAAAGACTGGAATCCCTCCAGGGATGGATGAATGATTCCCACTATCCCCAGCTAGAGCAGGGCTATACTGAGTACAGCAACCGCGTACTTGGCCTATGGTGCGGTATCGTCAGGGTTTGGTGATAGGCCCCCTCTAGCACAGAGTCAAGGTGAGGTGAGGGCTCTGTAATGCAGTCCTGTATCAGGTGGAAATTCACATGTATGTCTAACACGGGCCCGGGGGCTCTGAGGAGTGGATTTCTAGTGCGGTCATCAGCCTAAAGTAGCAATATCATGTGTGATATTGCAAAGGAGTTTATGAAATTGTCGCTTTTATAGTTCACTTTCAGTGTCAAATGAGGTCATCCAATTTCCTTTCTGCACATTTGCAATAAGCAGCATAAAATTCAAGCAAAACAACCAGGAGACACAGAAAAAGATGGCCGAAGGGATAATGAAGTCTGTTTCTTACAGTAGCAGAAACAGTGTAGGAATTTGTTAAGTCCTGCGAAGGTGAAATATCCATCAAGGGGTGTGTCGTTTACCTAAAAAGAGTTACTAGGTGTTTTTGTTATGGCCCCAATCACAGTGCGAACAAAACTTAAACAAAATCATCTTTGGAAAAGGGACGCAATTTCGTGTTCTCCCCAGTAAGTGCTGTTCCTGTGACTTTCTGAGGTGGGTTCCCACAGAGTTAGAAACGGGTTTGGTTTAGGCGGGAAAAGCATCGTGGGCTCTGCAGCCCGGGGGCAGCCTCCGGGCCTGGGCCCTGCTGCTCTCCTGGAAGCCCTGGCCTCAGCCCTGCCGCAGCTGGGCCAGAAGCCAAACTCTTTGCCGGTAGAGCTGGGAAAGTTGCCGGCAGTGTTCTGCCCTTTAAATATCAATTATCTTTCTGTTGTTTATTTATCATAAAAAGTAAAAATTGTGAAACTTTGTCCAGAGTTCATCTGCAAGCCTCCCCCCAGGTTTGTTCCCAGTGGACTTGTTTGGACACATTGTTAAACCCAGTGTGATTTCTGGCTCCAACCAAAGTGGTTTTGGAAATGGCCCCAGCCTACCTATGACCCCCTTCCTTTCACTCTTCACAAAAGACCCACTTTTCTCTGTTGGCCTCTTTTGAAATTCCTGGCACTGATGATACCCAGGCCTTCTCATTTCCTTTGTCCCAGGGATGGGCAGGAGATAACTTTTATAACTTTTTAAAGAGCTACTCTACTGCCAGAGGCAACAAAGATGGTATGTCAGCCAAGAGCAACATCTCATGTTGAGCCTTCTCACTCTGTGCCATTTTCCAAATCCTTTTCTTCATTTAGGAAAAGTAGCTACTCTTTTGTATTTCTAGTGCAGCAAGAAGTTCATTATGAGGCCAGAGGCAGAGGTTTTCTTTGGAATATTTTTCATAGGCTAACAATAAGTTGGAAGTTTGCAGGAGGGTCAGAAATGCATTCTTGGGCCACAAGACCGTGTATGAAAGCTCTTACCCATAAAGCAGCAGTCAAAGCCTGAGACATCTTAATCATATCACATTTTGTAGAGAATCAGGAAAAAGGAGGCAAAAGCGTGCTAAGGGAGAACAAAAACTATGGTTAAATAGGGAGACTTCTGGGTGATTCTACCCGGAAAGAAAAATTAAGAGGAACATCCAGGAAATATACTGGAGCCAGGCATTCGGAGTTTTTGTTATGGAGATAATCACTGTGGGAATACAGGAGCACGGCAGTTTGTCTTTGGAAAGGGCACAAGACTTTCTGTGACTGCAAGTAAGTGTCTTTGGTCATCCCTAGTTTTGATCAGCAATGGCTTCTTCCTTTGAATGATTTTTTTTTTTTTTTTTTTTAGTGCACCTAGGAATGCTTCTGCCCCCCCCCCACCCCCGCAAGAAATGTCTTTCAGGAGCTGGGATGTTAGTATTGAGCAGGAAGATGAACATAATATCACTGTAGCATAATTCAATAGCCAACCAGACTCTCACGGGCAAGCACATGAACCCTACCCCAGCGCCTCCAGCTTGCTCTGGCCACTCACCCTGGCCCAGTTCCCTCCTCTGATCCCAGACCAAAACCCTAGGACAGAGAACCTGAGGCTCCTCAGCCTGGGGAGCACAGGAAAGCTTGTCTGAAATCTAAGAGCCATTTTTAAATATATTGTGTGTTTCCATTTAATGTTATTATTTTAATTTGTCTGAGTTATGCATACAAATTTCTCCTTGTAAAAACAATTCAAATTACAGATAAATCTAACATGCACCTTGACCCCCTTCCTTCAGTATCAGTTTCCTCCCCAAAGGCGACCACTGGGACTGGCTAGGTGTGTTGTGATGAGTTTCTATCTGGAGTATGTTGACATGAAATCTCCTGTCTTTGAGGAAGGAAGCTTGAGACAAAGAACTCAGACTGCAGTTTGCAGATTTCAGCTAGACATAAAGAACAGTGGCTTCAATGCAAAGGCTAGTGGCAAAGGAGAGCCACCTTTCAGGAGCTCTTAAAGAGCTCTTGGTCGGAGAGCACCTTATCTGAAGACAGTTTGACAGGCTAGAGGACTCCTGAAATCCAGCTGGGTCTCTATAGGACTCGACGGCAAGCCTCTGTCCCTGCTCTTCTCTTTTGCCTGTCGTCTGGTTATTGTTACAGTCTGAGCTTTTTGTCAGCACTGTTCCTGTGCTGTGAGTGGTTTGATTTTCTCAGCATCTGTAGGGTTTTTGCAAAGAAAGGAAACTGTGTGGGTACTCTGGAGTTGGGAGTAACCGGCTCAGTTTCGGAAAGGGCACCAAACTCTTGGTCACACCAAGTAAGTTCTTCTTTCTGGCTAATTATTCTTCCCAAGAAGCCGCTCTTCCATCATGCAGAAGCTGTCAAAACACAGGTGGTGTTTTCTTTGCTTGGTTTGTGTTGGGTAGTTCGCGATACCAGTTGGAAAACAAGGTTATTAATGCACATGTTCCCTGGGGCATTGTATTTGGCTTTTAATATCCAGGTACTCTCTCCCTGAGAAAATATGTGAGCTTCCACGAGGAGGAAGTTCCAGAGAAAGTACAGGGGGGAAACAGCAGGAATTGGATGAAAATAGACAAAGGGCCTGCAGGAATAACAAACAAGACAGGATCCCAGGAGGCCAGGCAGGAGCCACTTGGAGTGAATTTCCCAGGAGCTGCCCCTGCCAAGGCCCATTCTTTCAAGGAAAATTACAGCAAAAAGCATCAGGCTGGAAGTTGTTAATTATTACTATTCATCCCACGTTCTAACCTAATTACATGGAGATTGTTTTGGCCACGGGCAGTCATTTCAGGTTTTGTTTTCCTGCCTGCCTCCTCCACCTCCACCTGTCTTCCTAAAGGCCCCAGTCAAGGTTATTGTAATAGCCCAGAACACTGTGTAACACCAACACAGGCAAATTAACCTTCGGGGATGGGACCGCGCTCACTGTGAAACCGAGTAAGTTGTGTTCTTCTTTGGCTGGGCCTTTAGGGGCAATCAATCAAATCATTAGTTTGAAAAATACTTTAATCCTGTGCATCTGCTTGGGCTCTTTATTAATGCTCTTTCCCCCGAACAAAGAGGGTTGGTCCTCTACTTTAAAATGAGATGTGAATACACTCGCTTGCTCTGGCTCCCAGTGAGGGGCCCTCAGGAGTATAGACAACGTTTCTAGAGAAATAGAGGTATAAACAATAATTGAGCCCATGAAGATGTCAGGAAGACCTCCGGGGGAACCGACTGCCCCCCCACCCACCCACCACGCCGGCCTTCCTTTCCTGGGCTCTCCCCGCCACACGGGATATGCTTTGTCTCCGTCTGATGGTGTAGGGCAGAAAATTCCTCAGCTTCTCTCTGTAATTCCAAAATTTAGCCACCCTGGCTGCCAGAAAGAACTTTCTGGCATCTAATTTTGACCATCCCATACCCCCAACCGCAATTTAAATCTCTTAAAAGAGCCACCAGAACTTTGGGTATCTAGTATAAGAACACAGTTTCTGCTCTAGAGCATGGGACCCAGCCCTGCGTCTCCCACAGCCTCTCTGAGACGGCGCGAGTCCCTCTGGACATTTTGAGGCCAGTGACTGGGGACTGCGTGGTAGAGCAGGAGCTTTGGAGAGGGAGAAACCTAAATTCAGGTCCTGGCTCCACCGCTTCACTAACTCTGTCACTTTGGGCAAAGGCAACAATATACCTATCTTGTTGAGGTTTTGTGAAGACCAAGTAAAATACAGCTGAAGTGTTTCACCTAGTTTCCAAAACATAGAAAGAGCTCGGTAAACCCTAGCTATTATAATACTGATAGCATCATGGCCAGGCCAAGGCACAGTGGAGCTCGGTCTCAGCCCCGGGGCTCTTCTGTCAAGGCTCTGTCAGCACCAGGAGAGGAGCCGGCTCGGGGGAGGGCGGAGAATGTCAGCCTGTTCTTTGAAGTTCTTCACCTGGGATTTGAAAATGCCTAAGTGGAAATAAAAAGAACCCTGGCTAATGTAAAATATGAAATCATCCCAGTGCCCGCGGCAGGGGAGAGGTTTCCGCAGAGAGCTCCTGCTGCTACGCCCCGCCCCTGGAGCAGAGGCTCGGCTCCCAGTGCTGCCCTGAGAGTGTCGCAGAAACTGAAAACTTGCACCACCTCATCGCCACGCTGACCCCAGTGTGACATCCTCCAAAGTGCCATGAGCCCCTTCCCAAGCCATGTGGAAGGACAGGGACAGAAAGAGGACAGGAGCTTCACAGGGAAGGGCAACTTATCCCAAAATTGTCCTTCTGCTCCTCTGGGTAGAGAAGGTCATGAGCAATATGGCAGCTCAAAATAGCCCCTAAACGAAACTCTCAGACCCAGCGATGGAGGATCAGTAAGGTCCATAGTGGGAAACTGAGGCAGTTAATATTGAAGAAAGAGACTGAGAGACTGAGGGTAAGGCGGGCATTGAGTCACATACCTAAACCTGGGAGGTAAGCATTTAAAAAAAGCTGCGGGGATCTATGTTCTCCAGCTCCACCAGGATTCAGACCACAGGACAAGGCTAATACTGCAAGAAGAAGGGGGGGGGGGGGGCGTCAGTCATATAACCTTCCTAATAGGTTTTTGAACAGTGAAAATGAGCTGTCAGGAGTAGTTGCCAGGAGCCCTTCCTCCAGAGGGTTTTTGAAAAGTGAAAGACCCCCTCCTATCAGAGGTGATTGAAGTGCTGCCCTGCCTGAAGGCAGGGGGAGAAATGCAAGAACATCTTTAAGGCTCTTCCCTGCCTGGGAGCCCCTCTCTACATTCAGTGTTGGAATCTTTGTTTGGTGCATCCCAAACCCCCTTTGTTCTCAGGACTGACCAGAATAAATGGGCTGGCTTTTTCCCCCTACAGCCAAAAACACAGGTTCTGGGTCCTGGGTGGTTTGTGGTGTTGAGATGGTACCAGGGTGAGCCTTAGGAGGTTTTTGCAGAGCCCAGAGGCACTGTGGGAATAACTATGGCAAGGGTTTGATCTTCGGTGGTGGAACCAGATTGTCTGTGCGGCCCTGTGAGTATATTTAAGTGGGAGAAGGCAAGAACCCTGTGCTCAGCCAGCGAGCGAGCCAGTGGGGATTGAGACCTGGGTCCATTGTTACCCTAGGAGCCGGGATGGAGCAGGAGGGAGGAAGGGAGGGACAACAGAAGCTGAGGACAATAAGGAGGGGGAGGGATCGGTCATTCAGGGAGGAAAATCACAGGCCTGTGCAAATAACAGTGCAGGAAATATTGGAGGTTTCCCTTCTCAGGAGGGCTTTGTGCGGGGAGGTGGGGGGGGAAGCTGAGTTGGCAGGTTTTTGATGCTGAGATAATCACCGTGCAGAAGGACAAGGCTTCTCCTTTATCTTTGGGAAGGGGACAAGGCTGCTTGTCAAGCCAAGTAAGTGGCATATATCATTTGAAATTGTGCACTGAATACGGTTATCTCCAAAATGCAGGGCCCTTTTCTACAGGGGCCTCCTTCGATCAGAAGGACATTAAAGGGGCTGAGCAGAGCGAGGCCCAGTGCCTGGTCAGCCTCCTTGTCCTTGAAGGAGCTCTGAGAGGTGTGGAGGGAAAGAAACCCACCAGGTTCCCACCCATAGCCCAGCCTTGGGGTCTATCCACTCTCTCAAACTTCCAATACATAAAACAATCTGAAGGCGAATCTGCCTCAGCAGGAGAGTTATGAGTTACCCCTACTTCGTAGACTTAAAAACTGAGGCTGGTAGAAGCCTGTGCTGACTTAGTTCCAAGAGGAACAGAACTCCAGGATCCTAGAATAGTTTTCCAGCAGACTTGCGAATTCAAAGCACCAGGTTAGGTGGATGAGAGGGTAGCAGTGCTAATCAACCGTTATCTGAGGACCAGGTTTGCCCTTAGGTAACCACCTGCAGAGGTGGGCTTTTGTTGCCGTGGGGGGTCAGGGGGGAGCCTCATTAACCCCCGCGGTGCCACTCTCTGGCCCTGCTGCCCAGGAGGTACAACGCTTGGCACGCATCACCCTTGGCATTTTGAAAGAAGAGAAATTAGAAGAGGAGAGGGAAAAGCTTATATCTCATATCATGCCGTTACCTCATTTTGTAGCAAGATTGTTTCCCCACGAGCAGTTTGTCTTCATTTAGCATCTGTCTTCTCTGGGGAAGCCATTTTGTGAAGGTGTTTGTCACTGTGTGACAAGTGGTGACTGGGGGAAATTGAATTTTGGAGCAGGGACCCGGGTTGTGGTCACCCCAGGTAAGCCTGATTCCCTGGAGCCTTACCTGCCCTTAATTTTAACCCCTGTGTGCCAAGTATTTCTAGCCGAGACCATGAGAAACACATTTGAAAGGAAGCCATTTTCCCTGCGCAGCAATACCCAGAGCCATTAAGCAAAAACAAGAGATCAGTTTGGTGTTAAATAGAAATATTTTCCCTGTGTAAGTACCTTAGGCCCTTTATAAGGAAAAAAAAGGTTGCAATAATAAGCGTAGCCATGATTCATGCTGTGGTGTGGGAGAGATCTGCTGCGGAGTTTGGGGCGGAGGATTAGAAATGTGTTCAGGAAGATTGGACATGTTCTTGACAGGACGTGTAACACAGTGTGAATTATAACCTGAGAGGAAAGCTTATCTTCGGACAGGGAACGGAGTTATCGGTGGAGCCCAGTAAGTATAAAAGTATATCCCTGGATTAAGCAGTGTCTGTGGATTAAGGGCTGATTTAGGGCCAATTATTCACTACATAAGAATGTTTACAAAGGGTGAATGAACATCAAATAGAAGGGGGATGAAAGTCTCCCCGGCCAGGAACTATCTCTGTGCACAATGGGCCATGTAGGGGAGCCTCTGGGACTCGCTCCCAGAATATATGTGGTGGGGCTAAAAGCGTACGGATGATTCCTTGGGGTATTGGCAAGGAGTTGTAGCCCGGATTTGTGCAGTAATCAGTGGACAAGACTTCTAATTCCATAACAAGCCTCTAAGACACTACTCTCTTTGGCTAAGATTATGTCCATTTATAAAAGGAACCTTGTAAGTAATGATTATTGACCAAAATAACTGTGATTAGCCTCTCCCAAAGCCTGAAAATCACTTTAAAAAAAAAAAAAGTTTATAAGTACTGTGGGACACATTCTGTTTCTGAGATTTTAGACCAAAGATTTGCACAACATAGCCTCATGGAGCAGAGAGAATTCTTTAAGTCATCCTTTCTGACCATCTCCATTGATGAGGAAACAGAATAAGAGAAGAGGCTGACCACGGCCCCACAGCCAGCCCATGGCTGAGTTGTACCAGAACTTAAGTCTCCTGTTTGCTGAACCTGTCTCTGTCGATCGTTGTGGCCTGAAGTGAGAAGAGTCTGCAGGGCTCATCTGACAAATATTTTGTACACCTACTCTATGCCAGGCTCAGAAACCAGAGCAGGGACCCATCAGGATACACAGTCAGTGTGCTAGAGCCCTCAGGGAACTTACATTCTGGAAGTGGGTCCCATTTGATCCCTTGGCTATGACGGTCCCTATCCTGATCCCTCCTGTCACGACCCATTTATACTGCCCTCAATACCTTAAGAAGTAGTAAAATTGATTTTTGTTGTAGTTCTTTTAGCAGCTAAATCAACATATAACAGAAACCACTTTAGTCACAAGAAAGGAAATGACCCAAAAGTGGAGTGGAAACTAGAAATTTCCCTGATAATTTAATCATTATAAAATTATTTTATCAACGGCAAACTAATGGTCAAATTAACTGGATAACACCAGCCTTCCACTTCATTTAGATCCCGCTATGAGTCTAAGGAGGACTCAAGGATTTGTGCAGTTTTCTGGTGGTGTGACCCAGTGATGTCCAGAGCAGAAGAGAAATATTCTCTGTCCTGGGCTTTGTGAGATGAAAAGATATGAACACTGGTTTGACCTCTAAAATAGGAGAGCACTTACTCTACACATATGTTGAAAGCACACATTTGATGTTTAGAACTCTGTAGCAGAGAGTGGGAAACAAACGTTCCCTAAAAGAAAGTAGGAATATAAAGTCAAAGAAAGATTTACCGAGGGTCTGTGGGCAGGCAATTTGGTTACCCCAGATCAAACCTAAAGTGACGGTGATACAGGCTTAATTCATAAAGTGACTGCCAACTCTTTCCTCTGTGCTCTGCTAATAGGGCCTATCTGATCTGGTTTTTGTTGTTGGGCATATCACAGTGTTTCTTCTGGTTCAAGCTGGCAACTAACCTTTGGATCTGGGACCCAACTGACTGTTGTACCTGGTAGGTCACCAAAATTAGACACTCTCTGCACTAATTTATTAGTCTAGAAATGTGTACCACACATATCTGTAACTTAATGGGTCTTGGGGTTGAGGGTAGAAGAGAGACATAAACAATGCATACTTAAAAGAGAAATGTAGGAAGAGAATTATTTATCAAAGACCAAAGCAAAAAAGAAGCCTTATTGCTTAGTTTGGAATAGCAGTTGATGAAAAGGGTTGGGTAAGGCTCATATCTTAACCTAGAAGAATTGCCGGAAAATAGGAACAGAATCTATAAAGAGAATCTCTGTTTCTCTTAATATTTTCAATAGGACCAGACAAAATGCTACAAGATTATTTTACCAGAAACTATCTTAAACCAAGTCTGGTTAAGCAGCCCCATTTATTTCTAGACTGTTCTAGTTTATTTTTACCTAGTTTGCTAAACACAAAAGTGCCTATTTAAGATATTTAAATGATGTTCTGTTTCTATAGCTCCTTGGTGCCCTTCATTCAAAGCATTCCTGTAACATACTGCTTATCATTTCTACAAGTAAGAACAAGTAAGCCCCTCGCCCTGTAAAACTGTATAAGTATTATAATTACTTGGCTTAGACTGAAGTCACCTCTATTTTATTTCTCATAGCTGTGTTCATTTGTTGAGATTTGTTTAAATCCAAACTGTGTGGGCGTCTAACTGTTGGCACTGAGGTTTCCTTTCTCTTGAAACTGTCAGCAAAATATTTTACTCATAAATAATGTTTCATGTAGACTTGCAAATGACAGTCAACACAGCATTCTTTTCTCCTCCTTGCTAAAGGGAATATGCAGGCAGAAAGAAAAGAAAACCCAAAACGTACAGTTTCATTGTGGGGGCTGGGGATATCGATGTGGATGTTCAAGTACATTTTGTTATATAATGTAGGTACTTTGACAGGTAGGATATCGTGATCGTGTTAGATCGTGCAGAGAGCATGCAGCTGGCTAGTTGGCACAGTTCAGGATATTATTAAGAGAGACTCGGGTCAAGTTGCTAAGCACAACAAAGATCCAGGTACAGACTCATGGAGAGAAGCCTCCAGATAGACCTGGAGCTAAAAGCAGAATAAGGACTTTTCTCACAAACCAGTCCACCTGAGGAGACTTTTTATTTATAATTAGAAAAAGGTAAAGAGCATTTACTCACAGTGTCCTTGTCTCAAATATTGTGTATATGGAGCACAGAAGACACAAGAATGAACCCAAGCAGAAAACTAAAGAAAAGAAATCGATAAAACCACTGAAGAAAATCAGTTGCCCTTTTCATGCCTGTCTCTAATAATGAATGTGTCTTCTTGGCTCATTCCTCACCTTGGTTCTTGAATTTTCTAAGAAAATAGCAAAAACCTGGCGGGGTTGAGTTAGTCTTGGCCTAACTTGGTTAGTTATCTCTGGATAAGACCCCTCCCTTTCAAGGAAGTCCAAGGAGACTTTTTGTAATGACAGTAGACACAGTGTACAACACTAACAGATTTTACTTCGGATCTGGGACCAAACTCAGTGTAAAGCCAAGTAAGTTATAATTGTCTACAAGAAAAGTCACCCACAACATATTATCTTAAATCCCTCTTAGCAGTCTGTATTTGTTTTGAGCTATTTTGTGTTTTGAGTCCCCACCCATAACATCTTATCATTCCTTGTTCATATGTCTCTTAAATGGATATAATATGTTATAAACAAATCCTTTGATTCAGTAAATATTCTAAAACTGCCAACCACCCTCTTGGGATGTTATCCTACATAAGAACGATTCCCAAGTTTTAACTATTGCTACTTTACTAGTTGAGAAAAGAGTACTTGGATATAATTTAAAGTAACTATGAATGTTCAGGATTTCAGAGATGAGACAAGACAAATTAAAATTATACATATTTTTAAAAGATGAAAAGAATTAGGTAACCTTGACAATCTAATATCTAACATTTGTTGAACACTTGCTATGTGCAAAGTACTGTGTAAATGCCTGTCATACTTTAATTCATTTAACCTTCTTAACAGAGGTAGATATTATCATCCCCACTTTCACAGATGAAGAAACTGAGTTAGTTAGCCAAGGGCTCAAAGCACAGAGCGGGAGAGCTAGGCCTTGGGGCAGCCTGCCTTTGTCTTCACCCACTTGACCCAGGGCTCACAAGGTTTGTGTAGGAAGGCCTAGCACTGTGGGTCTAATAACTACCAGCTCATCTTCGGAACAGGAACCACAGTAACTGTAACAGCAAGTAAGTAAAAAGGGGAAAAGCCAGAATCATTTTAAAGCAAAATGGTGGGTACGATTATGAGCAATTTCATCTGGGAAGCACAACGGTCAGTACCTAAATTCCAGGAAACTTTCCCAATTTGCATTAGGACCATGAACTTTCTAACTCACCTGTCTCCCTCACTTCCTCTTCTACCCCAGGGATGCTCTCCTCCTCAGGTCCGCCTTCACGCTGATAAACTTGTTGAGGGTGTAGTCTTCATGGTCAGGTAAAAAAAAAACAAGCTATCTGAAATTATCTCAGATCCCTAAAAATAGTGAGAGAGGGTATCACTGGGCTACATTAAGATGAGATCTAACTCTTTTCAAATATTTAAAACACTGCCATGTAGATGAGGAAGGGGTTAGTACAGAAGGCAAAGTCAAACCATGGGTGAAACGAGATGTATCTCAGCCTCCTGCGGAACCTTTTTGAACAACTAGAACCAACTGCAGTGGAAAGGCTGCTCTATGAAGAGCAGAACTCTATTTCCTCAGAGATCTTCATGCTGGGTCCTCGAGGCTAATCACTGGATGTTAGAGGAGGGATTTCTATGTCATTTTAGATATTGAACTGAATTATCTCTAGGCTCCCTTTTAACTCTAAGTGCTAAGATCCCATGACTCAAGCCTAGAGGAAAAAAAGGTGAGCTCAGAACTGTTTCCTTTATTTTTATTATTTTGATAGCCCAAGAAATAGGTCATGAAATTATTCATGAGCTAAAGCCTACTTGGGATTTTTACGCCTAGAAGATGATGAGGTATGATTCCCCAGTGCAATATATGAAAAATATAAATGGGGATATATCAGGAAGAAAAAAAAGAAAGAAGAGAAAAGGGGAATGCCTAGAGGGAGGACCGGAGGTTGAATGAGGAAAATGAGGTGATTTTGTGGAGGACAGATCTAGTCTGTCAAAGTTTTTACAAGTTCAGCTTAGGGAAGGGAGCCAAATGTAACGTCAATCCAAGTAAGTGAGCAGCCTTTTATACTGAGAAATAGGACCAGGAAAGCAAAGTTCCTTCCAATTTAAACACTTTCAAAGGGACTGGTAATTGCTTTCTGATGGGAGGGGCCCCTGAAGGTAGGAAAGCTATTGTTACTACAGACCAATTGTCCCTTGAGAGAGAGCCTCTGAGGACTGGCTGTCCAGCTGTGACTGCCAGCTGCACAAGAAAAAGACTCAAAGCCACTTAAGGAGGATGGAGGTGAATTTTCAGCCTTATCCCCAGGGCAGGTGAAGGGGTGAGAGAGAACAGTAAGACCAGGTTTACATAAAGGACGCCCACACTGTGTCCACGCAGTTCAAGCCTGGGAAAGTTGTACTTTGGAAGAGGAACTCAGCTAACTGTGTGGCCTGGTGAGTGGGCTGCTTTTACTCCAGGGAAATGTTATTGTAAAGAAATCTAAAAGGGAGATGAATAAATTCCCTTAGTCTTAAAACTAAGGGAATATGTGTTTGCCCCACCTCACCTGGAAGGCTTTCTTTCCTAAGTAGCGTAGGATGGTAAAGTGGAAAGAAGGTCAAGACAACCCAGGGTCCCTTTTAGGAACCTGATGATCTGAGAGGAGACTGTCTTCATATCACCAAAAGCAAAGGACAGTCCCAAATGAGCATGTGCGGCATCCTGAATTACCCACTCTGGTCTATACCAACACTTGAGGAAGGATATGGCCCTCTACCCATAATGGGCGTACCAAACTGGAGGACAGATTTCCAAGGTTTCTTTTTCTTGAGTCCTGTGATTTGGGGCCATCTCCCTGTTAGATGCCCCATTGACTATTACAGTACTTTCTTGTCAAGAATGATCACTGCTTCATACTCTGTAAGCTTCCCCCAAGGAGCCTCCTCACCCCCTCTCTTAGTACTAGCCCCATCCATGGACAGGCTCTGGAATAGCTAGAGAGAGCCTGGGACTGAACTTGTACCAAGGAAAGTACAGATGATCCACAGCGCCGGGAGGGCCTGGCTGAACCCAGGACTAAAGTATCTTTCCTTTCTTTGGGGTCTTCCCAGGCAATAACATGAATATAGAGACCAAACAGGGTGCATGCTATGTATGTGTGTGTTCATCGGCATTTTTCCTCTGGATATATGAACAGCCTGACCTTGACAGTTTCGTGAGCTTATCGGGTTTCCAGTTCTCAGTTTCCTTTGTGGGTTAAAAATGGTCAATGGACCCCTGAACAAAGTTATGGTTGAGAGCTATTAAACTCACTCAGAGATTTAGATCCAAAAAGCCAAGCAGAAAGGTAAATAAATATATGATAGGCTTTAAATTAAATATATGTCCACTTACAAACATTTCATCTCTATTAAGTGGGTACAGTGCTAAGAGATATGGAACCTAAATATCACCCCTCCACTTTACTGAGGCCATAAGCCACGTCCTTTGTCAGGTAACTACAGAGTGTGATCTCCTTGGTCCCTATGTTTTTTGTGGGGCCTCAGATCACTGTGGTTAACATTGCAGGGATCAAACTAATTTTTGGAGGAGGAACCAGGGTATTGGTGAAGCCAAGTGAGTACCGGGGCTTAAGCTACAATTCTGTTCCCAACATTGAAGCAGGAGCCTGGTCATCAATTTTAAAATGAGTATGTTGTGTTGGCCCAAATTAATCTGTCTCAAACTTGCCTTTAAAATGTTTCGTGTTGCTCTTATATATAAGCACACGTCTGTACAAAATCAGTGTGGATAAAGGATATTGCTATCTTGATATTTCTTAAGTTCTGTCATCTAAAAGAAAGGGAAATAACTAAGGTACTTTCCTTATTTCTTCACATCTCTTATCCTAGTCTCTCTATTCACAGGAGTTAAGTGATTTGAACATGGTCACAATAGCAGAGCAAGGACTGGGGTTTTCTAAGAGTCAACATTTTCTAAGAGGCTGCAGCCTCTATAACCATTGTTCTGATTTATCTCCTCTGCCCCTTATTTTTCCCAATTAATGCAACTGAAATATTGGTAACTCTTATCTCCTGGCTCACAGAGAGCATGTGAGCATTAAAAAGACATTGCTCTGAAAAAGAGAAGCTCGAGGTCTGTTGTGCATTTTAGGGGAGGTTTGGGGAAAAGTTATTGTTTTTGTTTTGATGATTTTTTTTTTCATTGGAGAAGGGAAAAAGGAAGGGAAGGGTACGTGAAAGGCAAAGTGACATGATCAATACATAAACATGTACAAAATAAATCATTGCGGCTAGGAGCCAAGGACTCTGTGGGCCCGGCTCAGCCATAGACCAACCCCATAGCAATGAGAAGACCGTTCAGCTTTCTAAGCCTCAGTTTACTTACAACATGGAGATTATACTTCCAGCTCTTTAGGATTTTGAGAGACTCAAATAAGATAATATGTGTGAAATCTCTTTGAGAAGTTTGGGCTGTCTGATGATTCATAATGTTTGAAAAGTTAGATTTTTATGAAAGATTTCATAGGAGGGCAAACTTGAGCTTGAGCAAGCTTAATGAACTTCAGCTATGGCATAGGAAGCGGTGAATTTGGAAATAAGGGGAAACTTTCTAACTGTGAAAAAACAGAAGTTGAAAATTGGTGACTGACCCAGATTGTCCTTGGAGATTATCAAAAACCTAAGATCGCTTAGGAGGGAAACTTGTGAGGTTGGGAGCTTACAGTAAACAGTTTCTGAGGTTTCCTACCATTCCGAAGAGTATGTGAGTTTAAGACTTTTCTTGAGTTTATCTAAATATGTGCTTAGTGTAGAATTGGGTTTCAACCAAGTGAGAGAACCCTGAGAGAATTCCTGTGCTTGAAAATAAAGAGCCCTTTGGTTTTTGTGGTGAAATAGAACACTGTGGGGTCTTCAGGCGCCTGGAAGCCGGTTTTTGGAAAGGGGACCATGTTAAAAGTGGATCTTAGTAAGTATTACCATGAATTCTGAATTCAAATAATTTTACTGAGACATGTAACAACAGTTTTTGGAAGTCTAGGTGAACCACCAAATGTCCTTGGGGTCTTCGGATTTCACTGTGAGCAGAGTGCTCTCCGTACCCTCTCAGTGCTAACTGTTAGAGACCATGGTGCTAGGTGATGGCTTGCATTGTTTGCAAGAGGATACCAGCTGCAAGGAGAGGTGTTGGCCTCTGGGAGTGGGTTTTCCTGGTCGAGGTGGCCACTGAAAGAGGAGGCTTTGTCCATTCTGCTTCCCTACTAAGCTGGCAAACAATGCCCCAGTGGCCAGTGCCACAGTTTCCAGTTACCCAGGTAACATCCTAGAGTCAGGTTGGGGGAACCTCTGTTTCCCTTTATCTTTTCTAACCAGAAGTTTACATGGTGGTGGAACTAGATCTAGTACTTCCGCAGAGAGAAGGCATGGTCTAAGCGTCCACGTTCAAGGTTGACACTGTGATTTGGAGCCAGGCTTTGATCTTTCAGGGACTCGCTTTGCTTTTCTGTAAATGGAAATCATGGTTAAATTCCTCCATGTCTGGACCTCACTTCAGACCTCACCTCCTCAGAGAGACCTTTCCTGCCCAGCCAATCCAACAAGCCACCAAATACAGCCGCTGCCTGAGGGTTCTCTATCCTATTACCCAGCCTGGTTTTATTTATGCAGTTTCATTGCCTGACACTGTATGATCTGCGTATTTGTTCGTGTGTGTCTCCCCCTAGACTGTAAGCACCATGAGGACAGGGGCGGTGTCTGGGCAGCAGTCTGCTCTGTCGCCTGTGCCTAGCACAGTGGCTCCCAGGCAAAGGTGTTCAGGAGATAGTTTACATGAGTGAAGGACCTTCCACCACCTACCCTCCTTCTTGTAAATTAGCAGAGCTTTGCTATTGCACACCCAACACAGAAAGCCTGGTGAGTTCCTTGCCAGAACAAGGACATAATATGTTTCCACTGTTTACAGCTAAATATAAGGTGGACTGAGTGAGTGGATGCATGAGGTATTTGCAGGGCTTCATTTCACTGTGCTTACCAGGCAGGAAATACATTGATCTTTGGAAAGGGAACCACCATATCAGTGAGTCCCAGTAAGTACCTGGTTATTATTGGTTATAATGCTTGTACTTATCCTGCAGTCTTAAATTGCACAGGTGACTAAATGGCTCCTTATTCTTTAACTCAAGGGGTATTGGAGTTTAGTAACGAAAGCCATTGAAACAAAATGAAAAAAAAAAAAGGTGGATGCTATCCCCCATCTCTAGTACTCCAACTGTATTTCATGTTTCACTCCATGCTCACAAAAATTTTTAAACACATTAAGGTGAGAAAAGAAGGAAAGATTACCTGTGAATAGGAGCAATCTGCTAAACACAAGTAAAAGGAGATTGTGTGTAGCTGATTCCTAATGGGGATCAAAGCTGCTGTCCTTTGGCTGGTGAAATAAGATTCCTGGGTGAAATTTTGCAAATTTTTTTGAAGGTAGTAGGTGTCAGGATTGTCTAGAGAATATCACTTGGACTCTTCTCAGGCTTCCCCCTACATCATGACTATGGTGCACTAAGAAGAGGCTTTCACAGACTTAATTCCGTGGCTTAGTCTTTATTCCAGCAATAAAAAGGGGGAATCCTAGCCAGAGCTCCCATGGGGGAGGAGAGACGCATGCTAATCACATTAATCTATTATCAAGGTAGCTCAGGCATTGTTGTCAGGCAGAACAGTGCTGTGATTTATAACACATTCATCTCCAGGAGTGGGGCAAGATTATCAGTAAAACCCAGTAAGCAGGTGATATGTCACTAAAGTAGGCGGCTTAATGTGGCTACTGAGGCCCATTGAACTTACTGCAGTATTTGTAGGGCCTGAGTGTCAAGAAATTAATGGTTTATGCAGACTTAAGTGCATTCTGATGTAGAAAGAAATGTTAACGTAATGGCACAGAGGATAGGAAAATCTAGTTGTAGAGAAAAATAATCAAAGAGATGAACCAAAAATAATACACTAACAGCCGAGTCAGAGAGTTGATCCTAAAGGAAAAAAGCAGAAAGTTTGCCTGAACCCTTCCAGTTCTTCTAAACCTGGTTTGACTAGTGCATCTGGGTCACAATTTCTTCATCTATAAAATGAAAATATTTACTATCACCTCATAAGTTACTTTAAAGATAAAATAAGCTAACGTATTTGAAAACATTTTGTAAATTATGAAATGCTATACACATGTAAAATATTATTTGATTTCAAAAAAAAGAAAAGTCTAGGTCAGCTAGTATAATTCAACATGGAAAGAATATACATGTGGGTTCTTGGTAAAATCGCTGCTTTCATATGGATCCATAGTCATACGCATTGGTTAAAACCACTCTTCTTCCAAAGTAAAGTGACTTGAATACCACCCAGATGAAAATGGCAGGAGATAGGAAGGCATTTTGTAAAGGCCTACATTGTAGTGTGAATTTGGGGGTAACCAAAAGGTTACTTTCGGAACTGGAACAAAACTCCAAGTCATCCCAAGTAAGTCTAAATTCCTAAGCATTTCTCCTTCTTTATGTTGTCTTCTCTCTGATTGTAACATTTGGAACATATAGGGGAATAGAATAGGTCTTCCATGGTCATTTTCAGAAGATTAAATAGATCATGGAAGGATCCTTCATCTATCTGTAACATTCTAATAGTATTGTTCCATCCAATTTGTGTTCTTTCTTAATAGAAAAGAAAACTGAATCATTACCTGTGAGGCCAATGGGAAACAGTAGTTTTTTGTTTGTTTTTTTACCACACCTGAAGCAGACTGGATGTCCTTTAATGACAGGGACATCTGGCTTTGGGGACAGAACAGGACTTGAGTAAGTAAGGCTACCAGAGAGTCTGCAGAACAAGTTGACTATGGGGAGCAAGGAGCTGTCAACTCATAATGATCTGGACCCTGAAGTTTCATGACTGATGGAAGTTAAAATTAGGAGAAACACTATGGCAAGAATCTAAAAATTGATAACTATAATGGAGACCAAAGGACTAGCTATATCTGTTGGATAAGTAGAGCTGGAAATCATGAGTTTGATGGTGATAGACCCAGAAATGTGGGTCAAGACTTCATTTTAAAGGTTGCACAATAAATACCTGAGTTTGAGTCAAATGGCCTGTGTGCTATGTGGAATGTAAAAAGAAAGTTAAGATGTAGCCTGCTTTGTAGGTGAAAGGGCCGTATCTCTTAGTCTCAGGTATAAGAAGGTGTGTAGGCTTGTGGGTGTTTTTAGCTAACTAAGAAACACTGTGGGAGAGGTTCAGGCTATACATGGATCTTCGGGAGTGGGACTAGACTGCTGGTCAGGCCTGGTAAGTGGGGTATCAGAGGAATAACAGAAAGATGGAGGATAAAATGTCTTCATGTCTCAACCAATGATTGTGTAAGAGAGTATGAGCTGGAATTTCGGAGGATCACTATTACTAGAATTCTGACGTCTGGTTCTAGCAAAATAATTTATATATATATATATGTATATACATATATATATGCAATACAGATGCAATATCACTCTAGTAAGAATTCAAAAGAGGATTCTTCTCTTATAGCTCCTCCTAAGATTTACCTATCCTATGCCTATTTATCTGTTTCATGCATCTAGGTTATTTGTGTCTTTGGGAAGCGGTGCTGGTTCAACTGGCTTAGCGTCACATCACCTGTTCTTCATTTATAAAAATAAGGGTAATAACATCTAAGCTCATGGCACAGTTATAGTTGTGGCCCGAATGAAGTAATGTAATATATGAAGATTGTTAACCAGCTTGATACATACCGGATTACCCATAAATGATGGAGATTTTTTCCCCCTCTGCCCTAAGTAGTTGAGAAATTGACAAGCCCAACACTGCAGGATATTTTTGTATGAGGGGTTGCTACAGTGTGAACGTAGGATACAACAAACTCTCCTTTGGAAAGGGCACCACGCTTCTCGTCTCTCCAGGTAAATGGAAACCCCCTCCCACCCGAGTGTTCCTCTTCTGTGATTTAAGACATCTCCATGTTCTTACTGTGTTTTCCCCTTATGGATGCATCATCCTTGTTTCATCAGTTGACCTATATAAATTTAAGGGTGAGGCTTCATGGAGGGCTTCATTAAATGAAACTAGCTAGCAGAAAATTTGGGAATAACAGTAACTAACTAACTAGAAGAGTTACTAACTAGTAACTCACTAGAAAACTAACTCACTGGCTCCGAATGGACGAGAGACTAACATCCCACATGATTATGACAGACTGGTTTTTCCAGAAATAGCCTGGCTTCCTGCGGAAAGCCCGGACTGCAGTCTCTCCCCAGGCAGCCCTCCCATTCCTTTTACCCTCCATATCCCACATTTAGCTGTGGTATCGCGGACAGTCCATGACATATGCAGCTACAGGAATCTTTCATTACTTGGAAGATCTACCTATTAAAACTGAAAATTCCTTGAAAACAGAGACTCTTCGCATATCTTCTCAAGTGTCTAATATGGTGCTTTTACAAAGTAGGTGCTTGATTAAATAATGCCTGTTCGGTCGAAATCCAACACCCAAAGAAATCAAGCTTCCAAACAAAGGGGGGAAGAAGATAAAGTAAATGCCACAGTACATTCAGTGTGTGGTCGAGAGGGAAAAGCACTAGACTGAGAATCAACTCGACCCCTGTTTTGGTCTCTGCTGCCCGCTGGCAGGGCTCCTAGGGCAGATCTCTTGCCTCCGGGCCTCGGTTTTCTCACCTGTAAATTGGGAAGGAGATCTGGAGGACCTGTCTGGTCTCCTAGCACCAAGAGCCTAAAATTTATTCCATTTGGGGTCCTGGGGAGAGCTATTTTCTCATATGAATAAATCAAATCCCTATATTTAATCTTGAGTGTTTTCTAACTCATTAGGTAAATCGGGAAAAGAGGGGAAGGGACAGGAGGGAGTTTATTAGGAGGCCCCAGGCACTGTGGGACTCATGGGAGGGGCAAACAAGCCCACCTTCGGGGCAGGCGCCCGGCTAGAAGGGGGACTGAGTAAGTGTGCGACTCTGCGGCTACAAAATGCATTCTGGTCATGATGAATGGGAGAAAAGGAGATTTTGGTTTTGTCATTTGTACATTATTTGTAATTAACTATAATCTAGTTTTGAAGTGTTAAGAGTTGTAGTACCCAGATAAATTAGTGAAAGCATTCAAATACTATATGAGTACATTTTCTTTGGGGTGCAAGTTAGCAAACAATTAAGTTTTGTTTTGTTTTTTCCCCATGGTATGAGGCTGACAGAGCTCCATCGAATACTGGAGCTTTTAGCACTAGAATTGAGCTAAATGGAGCCTGATAGAGGAAAAAAGCTAGAAGAGCAGGAAATTGCCTGGCCATGATCTAATAGACCCTCCCTACCTCCACTGCCATTGATTCAGAGACACATCGTGGGGAGAATATTCAAGGTCGTTTGATCCGGGCCCCAAATGAGCCCTACCCGGTTCACTTTAGAGACTGTGTCCCTTTACCCAAAACGCAGTTCAAGAAGAGGCCGTGAAGTGCAGAGAAAGGAGCCCAGGGCTCCCAGGTTCTGCGTAGTCCTAGATTTGATTTGGTCCCAACTGGCAATGTGACACTGAGCCAGACGTTGCCCTGCTCTGTGCCTCATACTCTTCCGGTGCGAGATGAGAAGGTCAAAGCACTCAAAATCTGTGCTGCTGGGATCACCCTCCTGTACCACCTAGAGTTTATGACTCAAGGGTATGGATTCTCATGGCCAGCCCACAAACAAATTCTATACCTATAAGGAAATAACCTTGTTAGTCAGTAATCCCA
Organism: Pteronotus mesoamericanus; assembly: GCF_021234165.1. Taxonomy (NCBI): domain Eukaryota; kingdom Metazoa; phylum Chordata; class Mammalia; order Chiroptera; family Mormoopidae; genus Pteronotus; species Pteronotus mesoamericanus. Next base: position 874,284 of record NW_026555170.1, read on the forward strand.
CTTAACAGAAATGATAAACATATGCGTAACATATGGCATTGTTTGTCCTTAAACGACTCTCTGGGGCAGGGGGCAGTATCCCTATTTAACAGAAGAGAAAAACTGAGGCTCAGGAAATAATTGTCCAAGATCCAAGGATTAGTACGTGGCTAGGTCTGGATTCGAACCAGTGTCTGCTTGCCAGATCTCAAAGCCTCTTTCTTTCCATTATGTTATGTCACAGACCCTATGCCAGGGCTTATTTAGAAATGAAAGATGACACCAGTCACTGTGAGGAAGGAAATACATGGAATTTACCTTTTGTATTCTTAAATATTGCTATGACTCAGAGACGAAGCTTTGGGAAATCTTGACTTGAATGCCACTAAAGTCCAGAGGATTCTCTTTCCCTTTTAATGAAGAAACAAGAAGTCCAGGCACTACTGGGAGCATCTTCCCCAATGGAGAAAAGACAGAGAGGAGCTGGCAGCAGCTACCCCCTTGTTCTGACTTTCCCTTTCCCTCATTATTTCTTATAGTTTCCCCAGGTGGACCAGTTACCCATGTGACTGGTCTGCAAGTGCCTGACTCCTTTGTGAGTTATAAAAAAATGCAACATTGAGGGGCACTTTGGACACTGGGAGATCACAAAATTTTAGCCCTGAAAGGGAGCTTAGAAATCATCTTATTCAGACCTCTTTATTTTTCTAAGGAGAAAATTATGCCCCAGACAGGTTGCTTGAATTGTCCAATATCCTAAAGGCAGTGGGAACCAGGGCTGGGGGCTGGGACCGAAACCTGGGGATCCTGGTCCCTGGACCTCACAGAGCAGTGACTACTGTTGGGTGAACTAACCATCCAGTAGTAGGAAGTGTGAGACATGTTCAAGAACAGGTGAGAAAAACCAAATGGGTCTTATTAGGAGAACAAAAACAAGTGTTCTTATTATTAGCAGCCACCCATATGCTCCCTGGGCCCGATCCCCAGCTGTCATATAAAAATGGAAGGAGAAGGAAATGGCCCATTTTGTCACAGGACAAACCACTGTGAGAAATACTGGAGGCCTCAAAGTTTTCTTTGGGACAGGAACAAGACTATTTGTTAAAGCAAGTAAGTTCCACAAATAACCTAATTTGTATTAGAGTGAGGGACATCTGTCTTCACTTATTTTTCCTCCATGGTTTTGTCTGTTATTTGATTAAGGAGTTAAGTTGGCTGTGATGGCGCTGCATTATATAGCATCCATGAGCATCCCTCATGCAGGGAACATGTACTGAACACTTAGTAACTGTGGATGGATAAAACTCCCCTAGGCCCTGTGTAGAGCTGCAACACTGTAATTATATGAATGACTTTTTAACCTGAATAGTTATGACTTTTTTTATATAATCCACTCTATACAAAGCAGGATCTCCTATTGGGTTCTGTCTTGTCTCTTGTCATCTTCCAATGGTCTCAGGAAAATGAAGGTTAAATAGTTCAATTGTATGCCTCCTTCCACTTGGGTACATGCACAGAGACACAGGAACCCGCTTAGTAACTACCTTGCATGTGACACAGGAATCCCAGGCTATGGCCCCATTACAGGGTACCATTCTGTAGAGAGGTATTTCAGAGTGTGAATACAGGACTTCAGACACCCGTATTTGGAGCGGGCACCCAACTTCTGATCATCCCAAGTAAGTCAGGTCTCCAGAAACGTGTTGTGTAGCTTCATCTCCAGTACTGGATTTACACTTTTATAGGTAGCATTTAGCATGGTCTAAATCAGAATATCATCGTCATTGTCATTACTACTACTATTTTGTTGTTATTGAACATCAATGCTGCTATCTTTGAATATATATTTTCTGCATTATTATTCTTTTTACCCCGTAAGGAAAATTGATGTCAAGATATCATAAGAAAAATATTGTGTTTACTTTGGAGTCTAAGACTTTCCTTGATCATTCAGTCTTCCCTGCTTTGCTGAGGTTCCATATGAACCTCACAGTGTTTTGGGTTTTATACCACCTCCTGATTATCTCTCTTATAAATGCTTCCTCAGCTTTTCTCTGCCTAAGCATTTAGATCTTGCAGCTCACATTTACTAAAGCATACTTAGCTTTTAACCTCTCCCAAAACGGGACTCCTTGTCCCAATAATTATGCACAGTAAAAGTCAGTTCAACTCATTAAATGATTACTAAGTATCATCTACAAGCCAGAGATCATAGTTGGTTTGAAAGAAAGAAAGAAAGAAAGAAAGAAAGAAAGAAAGAAAGAAAGAAAGAAGAAGAAAAGAGGGGGGAGAAAAAGGAAAGAAAGAAAGAAAGAAAGAAAGAAAGAAAGAAAGAAAGAAAGAAAGAAAGAAAGAAAGAAAGTTTAGATAATACCCTTGCTCTCAAGAACTTCCAGTTCTATCAGAGAAACAAAACAATGTACGTGTGAATGAGCTAAGATACTAAGATGCGTGCTGTGTTTGGTCCTGCACAGGCCCTGGGGCCTGGCAGGGAGCCCTACGGGGCCGGGGAGGTTGGGGGGGGGGGGCGGCGCGGGGGTGGACAGGACAGCAGTGACAGCACACAGTCCACATTCTTGGGCAGAGAGCAAGCACGACCTGCACCTCCGCCCCCACCCCACCCTCTGCTGCCGTGCACTTCTGGAAAAGGCGTTAAGTCTGTTATACGCTAAGATGGTTGACTTTCTTGAGGACTACAGCCCCCTTTTTACAGGAAGCAACCTTGAGCGAGGTGAGAATAGAAACAGGAGTGAGTCACCAGGGCTGGACTCTTGCTCAGCCCGAGAGGACACAGTGACTGAGTCACAACCGGGGCTCGGGGCCATCTGCCGCCTGCGCCCCAGCACGGCATGCTGGAAATGCTCTTTCTCCTACTCTTTCTGGGAAAGGGAAAAGTACATTTTTGCATGAATCCCCAAGAAAATGATGTCTTCTTGTCAGGCGTGGCAGTTGGGGTGGGAAAATGCCCGCCTGCTGCCTGGTATCTTTAGATTCATTCACACCCACCTGGCCTCTGTGGGAGGCAGGCTCTTCAGTTTTGTAGAGGGTCTGATCGACCTGGAGGAGAAATAGCCAGGGGCTGTGTTTGTTGATAGCCGGTAATGAGGAAAATGGAGGCGTCTGTCCTCCTTTAAAGGGTGGGGAAAACCAGGACCTTTTTGTAATGCAGTTACCAAGAGTGTGAGTCTATGGAACCAACACAGTCACTTTTGGAAAGGGAACCCAAGTGGTGGTCACACCAAGTAAGTGAGCTCAGGTGCTTCTTTAAAAATGACCCCCCTCTCTACCCCACCCTCTCCTGTTCCTACCCCGGTGCTAGACAACTCATTTCCACGGGAGTGGGGAGAACACGCCATTCATTACTGCCACACCTAGGGTCCTTAGATGGTCGCTGTCCCAAACCTTTGCCTGCCTCTTGTTCCCTTTACCCTCCCCTCATCTCAGCGTCCCTACTGACCACACTCTGTGAAAAGCTGCCCCTGCTCTTCCCGGAGGCTGCGTTTCAAACAGAACGAGGGACTACAGAAGTGAGAGCTGGAAGGGACCTGGGGGACATGTCACTCAGGTTGTAGAGAGAGCCAGAGTCCCAGGGTCTGATCATTGTCCGAGGCCAGGCTGGGCAGGCAGCGCGGGGCCACGTCAGGGCCCCAGGCCCTCACCCGCTCTCCTGAGCTGGGCGGAGCCTCACAGCTCTCTGCCAGCCCGGCCCTCGAGCCCAGAGGGCAGTCAGGGAACGGAGGGCTGAGTTTCCACCTCAGCTCAGGATCAGGATCGCGGGCCGGGCGGCCCCTGACTTGTATGAGCTTTCCTGTCTCTGATGTGGAGCATGATCTCAGTTTCCTCCCATCTTTCTAAAATGTTATGGAAATTGTTGTGACTTTATTTCTGTCCTCGGCTTTCATAAAAGCAAGGCCTTGTTTGAATGAAGGTCATTAGAAATAAAGGAATCAAAGAGCTTTGGGTGCCTTGGCCTATCGCTTGGTGGTGAAGAGGGAAGGGTGAGCACACCGAACACAGAGAGGGCCTGAATCCTGTGCGGAGTCCAGCCCCGGCACAGGAACATGCAGGGATTGTTAACCCCCTGAGCCTCACTCAGGAAGAAAGCTGGGAAAGGGAAGCTTAAAAGAACGAAGGAAAGGGAAAGATGGGAACAGGAGAGCTTCAAGGAAGGGCAGTCAGAACACCGTCAGCGCAATATCGTATCAAACCTCTTTTGCCCTCCATCCTCCAAGGACTTTCCGGAGCCCCTTGTGTCTGACACCAGAGCAGCAGTCAGGCTCTTAATGTTGCCCCAGGCAGGCAGGATGGTGGTGGCGGTCTTGGGGAGGTGCTGCCCCGCTTCTCTGCTGACAGGAGTGTGAGTTTTCTCCCAGGGACAGGGGCTGAGGGGCTCTCTAGCCCCCAACCCCGGGCTCCCATTGCTGTTCTGAGGCCAAGGCTGAGGGGCTCAAAGACAACAGTGGGAGATGCCCTGCTACTCTGGGAGCATCAGCCAGTGTTTCCTGGAATCGTTGCCCTAACCCCACTGGGGCAATCAGTAGAGTGGGGTCACCTGAGATGAGTTTTAGCAAAGGCTTGCCCTGCTGTGTGTATCAGGAGGAAGCTACAGACCTACGTTTGGAAGAGGGACCAGACTTATTGTTCATCCATGTGAGTGTTACGGAAGTGATCAAGGGAAATTTTGTAGACAAAAATATATTTGGAGGGGATATTGCAATAATAAGAGCCTGTGATATGGTCTGCTCATTGTTAAAGGAGTCCTTCGTTGTCTGGGAGTAACTGATCAGTGTGTGTGTCAGGTTTAATGAAATGATTGAGGCTGTTTTGGACAAGCGTTTTGCACAAAAATGCCCAAGTTTGGAGAAAAAAGATGTCATTCTTGTTTAGGTTGCTAAAGCAGAACTTTCTTCTTGGCAGCCAAGGGTCCATCCTGTCTCTCAAGCCTATGGCTGAGGCTCTCTCTTAGCGCATTCTCTTGGATCTCTGAGATATTTGTCCGGCATGACACCGTCCCAGCCAGAGAGCTGAGGCACCCAGGGGTGCCAGAGTGGATGGTGGGGCAGGAACATATCTCTGGCTGCAAGAAGCTGCTTCCTTTTCCCTCAGTGTAAAGTGTTGCTGGAATCATTGTCTTATTAGGTACTATTTACTGAATGCCTAACATGTGCCAGTGACTGTACTCTGTCCCTCATATAACTCTTTTTTATATAGTGCTCATGCCCATCCTAATGTGGGGTAGCTATTATTCTTCCCATTTTACAGGAGAGGAAACAGATGTTTGGGGCAAGTAACTTGCCCAAGATCACACAATGCTAATCCAATCACACAATGCTAATCTATTTGGCTCTATTGTATTGTTAACCATGCCACGGCATTGCTAGCACCAGGCCTCCTGCACTCTGTGAAGGGAGACCTCAGACCTCGAAGGCCGCCTGTTTGGTCCTTGGTTAACCCACCCTGAGCCCTCTTTCCATAGTGGCATGGCAGCCTTGGTATGGGACTCAGCATGTTGGAAGAGATAGTAAAGTTATTGAACTGGGCAAGCAGGGCGCAGGTATGGCAGGGAGGGAAGTAGAAACCTAAGGGGGCTGCTTCCTGGGCATAAAGTGACACAGAGAGAGAAATTTATCATCAAAACCGTGGAATGAGCTGTTTAAAAACCTCTGTTCCCAAGCGTGAAGGCTGTAAATGTGGGAGAGGGCCAGGCAGCGGCCCTGGGGAGCCAGAGGGCAGGTATTTGTACTGCATTGTACCAGGGTGTAGACACAGGTGGCAGAACACTGACTTTTGGGAGCGGAACAAGACTCCATGTGCATCCAAGTAAGTGCCTGACCTTAGACTTACCAAAGACGCAGAAAGTGTCTGCTTTACTTCTTATATGATGAATCTGCACTTCCTGAACTAATTTCTCATGTTCCCTTATGAGGCTTCAATGTTTTGAAATTTGAATTCCCAGCCACTGGCTCAGTAGTGGTTTATATTCTAACAGTAGTAATTGCCAGTGGGAATTGGCCTTTTCATCATTACAGAGACAGACTCTTTTGCTGTTTTTAGGTCCCTCTGAAACAAAAGATCTTTATCAGAAAAGACACTGTGACTGATTATGCCCAAAAATTTATTTTTGTTACCATCTAGCCTTCATGGAAGGTGATAAATTAAACTTCCCAAAGACCCTGGGCTTTGGACACATTCTTACAAAACTCCACATCTAATGAGGTAGAGGAAAAGAACTTAATGCTTGAAAAATGCAACAAAAACAATAAAAAGTTTAGAAAGTGAAATCGTAACCATTTAAAAGAGAAGTGAAATAGTCCTTGTAAAAAGAAGATAAAGAGTAAGACTGCATTAAAATAAATTTAAATGTTTAGAGGGCTTTTTTTATTCAATGAATAGTTACTAAGCAACTAGTAAACTCTAAGCACTATGCTCCCTGTGAGGAAGGAAGGGAGGGAGGGAGGAAGGAAAGCACAGAGTCTCTGCCTCGCAGGGTCTCACCGTGGGTAAACATTTGTACAAAGAGATGATTATGCCCAACGTCTCCGTGTTGCAGAGGAGGCACAGACACGTCCCAATGAGAGCGGAAAGGAAGGGGCCCGGCCTCCTGTCCTCGGTGCCTGGTGCAGTATCCACCCGGCATCGCACCGCACGCCCCGCGAGGCCAGCGTCCTCTCCCCTCCATCCTCACCCCTCCGCGGCCTAGCCCAGCACCTGGCACAAAGGTGCCACTAAACAAACGATCGTTGAAAAACGCTTTCCGGTGAGGGAAGTCAGGGAAGGTTTGAGTGGAAGTGTAGTAAGTGTTGACCGCAGTGGTTTAGACTGTAGCAAGTATTCTCCAACGGAGTTGTTAGACTTCAAAACAAGGGGAGTGCAGAATCCATCCAAATGTTCACGGGTGAGGAAAACAGCCCATCTCTCCAGGGGGATGTCCTCCATATTTATCTGTGCATTTGTGTGTTTCAATAAGGCCTCTTTGCTGCCATGCGTTGTTCAGGATGCATTTAGAAAGCCTGGAACCCCTATTTCCCAAGAGCCAGACTTCAGAGGCATAACTCCAATACCTGCGATAGGGAAGCAGTACAAATGGGTTTGGGCAGCAAAAAGAAAATAGGTCTGATGATAACTAGATGAAATCTACACCATTTGAAACACCACCCAGGAAACTTTTCTCCTTTAGGACCAGTACCTTCTTTGAAGTACACAGCTCTAAGGTGGGTAGGGAGGTATGTGGAAGGAAGGCTGTTAAATTCACATGTGGGAAAGGCTTTAAAGTTGCCGTTGTTTCTAATAGGCCAACCCTGCCAAGCGTTGGAGCGCTGCAGGTCCTGCACATTGCCTACATCTGTATATCTGCCCTCAAGCCGTGGCAGGAGAACCTGCTACACAGATGACCAGCCATTGCCCAAATACAATGATGCTGTGTCATAATGATTACAAAGAAATAGTCTGCATCAGTAAGACCGCTAATTGTGTCCACAGGACTAGGTTAGACAAACAGATCAGAGCACAGCAAACTTAAGGGTAAAATTAGGCTAAAATTTAGGATGGAATTTTAAATACTTGGAACTAAAGAAAGGACTTCCAAGGAATATATTTTTAAATATTCCACAGGTGTTAATCAGTGCTTTCAAAAAAATTATTGGATCAAATAAGTTTGAGAAGCTCTGGATTTCTTTACCAGCAGGATTTCTTGGAGCCTTTAAAATGATAATACATAGTGTCAGTCTTCAAGACTGAAATATAGTACCCGGAATTTTCCAAACTTATTTGGGCTTAGAACTTTTCTGCCGAGAAATTTAGAAGAACTAGGGTTCTGTGAAATCCTCACTGAGAAGTATTTGCCTGAACCACTCTCAAACTTTGGAGATGTTTTCTCCCCACGTGGATATCAACCTGAGTCTTAGAAACCTCCAGACAAAGAGATTCTCGAGCCCCATATATAACTTTCTCCAGATTTTCACAGCCTTCATAGTTAAGAAGTCCTCTTGTGCATTTATGTGAATGTTCCTATGGCAACTTTGGTCTGTCTTTCTCTGCCCTCCAGGGACCACTTTCTAAAAGAAGTCCCTTTCATAGGCCTCCATTCCACAATTAAGCCCTGCCCTAGATTTTCCATCTTTTCCAGTGCTATGAATTTTCCCTCAAGATTCATTTCCAGTATTAAACCCTGGCTCATCTCCAGACGCTTCCAATTTTCCTTCTTCACATACAGCTGTGGGACCCAGAATGTGCATCCACCACCCCCCCGCCCCGACCAAGGGCTGGGCCAGCTCAGGCTGGCTACGAGGGAAAGGCTGTGGGGTGATTACAAAGGAAGCTGGGGAATTAGGACTCGGGGAGCCAGACCTCTCTGGTGTCAGAGAAAGGGTGAGGTGGAGGAGGCTGTAACACAGGGGCAGGAGACGCTGCCGCCCCAGGAAGGCAGACCCCGCCAGCTTAGGGTTCTTGTAAAGCACCCCCCTGTTGTGTGCTATCTGGTGGCTACAGTAAGCTGATCTTTGGATCCGGGACCAGGCTGGCTGTGCACCCATGTGAGTAAGACCCTGTGAATGACCAGGGCAAAGGTAACTGCCGACTTGTCTATGGGAAAACAGACAGTGATTTATGGCACAGTCGAGGATACGTGGAACATTTTGTTTTCCATTTCGATAAGCTCTTGGTGACTTAAAATGTTCCGTTTCTCATATTAAAGACAGACGTGCCAAGCCCCAGTAATGAAAATCTGAGCAGAATAATGTATGAACGCATAAAAAGAGTTCCAGATACTGGTGCTTTCAAGCAAAGCCAGTAACATCAGCACCAGATAATCTAAACATTCAGGAAATTAGCTAAGTGTCCTTGGGGGGCAAAAGATGAGTGAATGACAAACACAAATTCTCTTTTACTGCAGCCGGTAGCTAAACCTCTTGGTTTGGCTAATGAGCATGGTTCGGGGTGGCTGCTCACAGGAGCTTCCTCTCTGGAATCAAGCAGAGCTTTGAACCTCGCTCAGGATAAAAGGGACTCCGACCCCTACTTAAACGTCAGGTATACCACATGAAGTAAAGCAAGGAGGCGAGATGGTGGGAGTTCACAGCACAGCTTGGGAAGCTGGGAGACCTGGGGAAAATTCTGACTCACCCTGTCCAGCTAATAGTCTCCACTTTCTCAAGAGCAAAATGACAACAACCACATCATAATAACATGAGACAATGCCTGCTATATAGCAAGTAATCAGTAAATGGTAGCTTTCCCAAATTATAATTATTCTTATCATTGAGATTTTGCTGTACTAAAGATTGCATTATAATAAAGGGAAAAGGGAACGGCTTTCCTGGGAAACAAGAGGGCTAAGAAACAAAGACCCAGGGAGACTTTTAGGAGGGTGCTCTCAGATCTGGCGGGGGGCGGGGGGGCGTCCAGCACATTAGCATCAGGAAGGTTATTGCAAAGACCTTACTTGTAGTGGGGATATGGCAGTGCTAACACGCTCGTCTTTGGAGCAGGGACCAGAGTGAGCGTCCAGCCAAGTAAGTAGAATAGGGCAAGGGTGGACATTGACAACTAATTCTTCTTTGTCCAAGATTCTGAGTTGAGCCCAGGTATTTCCTTCTGTAAAGTGCCAAACAGTTCTTCCCAATCCTCCCTCAAATGTCTTCCCATCTAGCAATCAATGCCCCAGGAACAGCCTTGGTCTGGGACCTTAAGAATCATGAGGCAGGTGATGAGCAAGTAGTTGTGGAGCTTCCCCAAGAGGATCCCCGATACCGCTGCCCTGAGCAGGGGTTTCTGCTCTTGCTAGACTCTTGGTTTGCTGAAATTACAACCTCCAACCCAGGGCACTACTGCAGGATGAGGCAGGAGGAGAAGGATCATCCAGACCAGGGACAAAAATCTCAACGCAAAAGAGCAGCAGGTCTGACTCAAAAGGGCGTGATTCCCCAGTCCCCTCCGGTAGGGAAATCAGCGCTTCTCCCGCTGAAGTAGGAGGTAGGACCAGTGAGTTTCTGTAATGGCGTCTCCTGCAGTGTGAACACCGGAGGAATGACTGGTAAACTCACATTTGGGAAAGGAACCCAAGTGTCCATAGCATCTGGTGAGTCACCCCGGATGGCACCATTTGCAGCCCTGTGGGCTGGTGTCACTAATCCTTCCCCCTGGGATATGGGTGATGACCATGGTGAGGCCAACTGTGGGCGTTACCACTAATTGCCTTACAGAGAGCGCTGCGAAGGGAGAAGGCATCATTATCACTCTTTACAGTCTGTGTTTCTCTAGGTTGAACACATTAAAATGTAACTCTAATGGTCCAATGGATATTTTTAAATGCCTTCCATGCGGCCATCACTCTACAAAATGTTAGACTGAGTATGAAGAAGTCTGAGATAGACTCCTGACCTGTCCCCAAACAGTATAAAAACTAGCAAAAGGGACAGAACTATTGTAAATTCAGCTACCTAAACACTATTTTAATATTAACCAATCGATGATGCCAAAAAGTGTACTAGAGTTTCAGAGGAATAGGGCCCTGGCTTTACAGCCCTGGCTATAAAGTTGACCCAGACAGAAAAGGTTTTATGCAGTAGAAAGTGCTCATTGAGCCTGAGAGATGGATAAGATCTTTATGAATAAAGAAATGAGAGGAAGGGGGGTTCCAGGAACAAAGAACAGCACGAAAGAAAACACGATCTTGAGACTAAACAAGGTACGTGCATTTAAGCCTAAGTAAACACATCTAATAATAAAGTTAGATGGAGAAAAAGGCAAGATGTCTTCTTAGACGATGAAGAAAAGGAGTCCTAGAGCCTTCAAGAGAATACAGACAGTCAAGGCCATGGCCAGCCACTGGGAAACTGGAAATCTACTTTAGAAATGCAGACAGGATGTGAAGGCGAGGGACAAGCTCTTTCCACGGCCAGCCCACGGCCTGGGGGCCTCCCCTGTCCTCCCCCAGTGGGCTGCAAGAGGAGTTACCCCCTTCCTCAGAGGAGGAGAAACCCAAGGGTTTCTGTAATGGGGACATTGGGAGTGGTATGACGGTGCTGCCTCCCAGTTGCAATTTGGCCAAGGTACCAGAGTTTCCATTATCCCCGGTAAGTCTTCTCAGGAAGTGTTCCTTGTTTCCTAATGCTCACCGGGGCCTCAGTGGGACTCGGAGTCCGTTTCCCTAACTCGCATTTCTGGGTTGCTCGCATCCAGCTACAAAGCACAGATCGGGTGGTGCAGGAGCTTTCAATCCCCGCCGCACCCCTGGGGATCCGAAGCGCTCAAGCTTTCGGGCACGTGCTTCTGTGGTTCATTTTGTATTAAAATGAAAGATCAGGATCTAGAATAGCTGAACTTCCACACTGAAAGTTGATCCAGTCTCACTAAAGCTACCTTTGGAGGTATCATCCATGGCGAGACATGTTTGTCTTGCTAGGTTGAACAGGATGCCTCTGCCCACAAGGGAGACAGGCGCCTACAGCCCTCCAGATTAAGACGGGCTCATTTCTTATTTTCAGACTAAAATATTAAGGTTGCACCATAGGTAATGTGTGGGCAATAGTAAAATGGGGCTAAAAATTCAAGTTTAGGGATGAGTACCCACCTTGACTAAAAAGCAGAAATTTTGCAAACCTTGTGGTCACTGGCCCGTGTATTTATTCAACAATTGTTTCTTGTGCACCCCCGTGGGTGGCGGATACGAGGGAAGGCAGCAAACCAGAAACGGACCTTTGCTGTCTCGGAGCCGGCATCCTGGGGAGCCAGTCTGAAGGGCTTGGTGCAGCTCTACTCTTAGAGGGCATATACAGGACTCGAGAAAGGAAATTCTTGATCATGGCAGACCCTGAATCTCATGCCGGGAAGCTGGGCCGTTATTCTGCAGGCACTAGGGAGTCCCTGAATTATTTAGAACAGAAAGTGACCCAATCAGCTCCATGTTTTAGGCAAGTGTGAATACTTTGGAAGATGAGCTCAAAGAAGAGACTGAGGGGGGCGGGGAAAGCGGGGAGGATGAGCACGAGAGGAAATTGGAAGTAGGGAAGCCGGACAGGAGAAACAACAGCAAAACTGAGGATAGGAAAACCCAACGGATATCAGCTGGAAAAAACAGGATGTGAAAAACGCTGAAAATCACATCAATTCTTCTGACATCATTTATTGGTATTTTATTTTGATCTTTCATCAGCAAAGCTGAGCTGTTGGTCTGCCCCTGGTAGTCACCCCTCCCAAACTTCAAGATGGCTTTAAGGCTCACACTCAGCGCCTATTGTCTTTCCTCAAAGGCCCATGTTCTGGGGCGTTGCTCTCTCCAGACCAACGCTACCCAACAGAACTTTCTGGGCAGAACTTTCTGTCATGGCTAGTGACAACGTCCTAGCAATCTGTATTATCGGACACAGCAGCCAGTGCCACATGGGGCTATTGACCTCTTAAAATGAAGTTCTAGTTTTTCATTGAATTTTTAAGTTTATTTAATTTTGGTGAACTTAAATTTAAATAGCCACATGTAGCTAAAGGCTACTGTATTGGACAGTGTGGTCTTGACCTTCTCCTGCCTGATACCCATTGGCTCTAGGACTTAAGTGAGTGTTCAGCCAGGACTCAAAGTTGGACATCTGGCCCCCACAGCCATCCCCACTCCCCGTAAGGCCAAACTGCATCTGGCGGCACCTGGTCCCCTCCCCTCTTTTTGAGGCCGCATTCTCTCAGCATCTCCCCACCTTCCCACGTCCCACTTCCAGTCCCTCCCATGACTCCCACTGATGACTGAAAAATCCACTGGGGTGTGTTGGTGGTGCTGACGGCTTCCCATCTCTCCCCTCCCCGTAGAAGACTTATGTCATAGGGCCTTACCCCACAGTGATGCCAGGCCCCATGGTATGTGGAAACTGGAGAGGAGCCGGCAGAATTTTGAGGGGGGCAAAGACTTGGATGCCCCTTACATGCGACCAGGGACCCAGCCTGGCTCTGCTGCTCCAGAGGTCAGCCCACCGGCAGGCAGTTCTGCCTTGACTCAGCATCCCAAGGCCATGCCAAGGGCTCATTTCCCAAGTTTAGGGGCCCAGCTGGATGTCTGCACTGCCAAGGCCACCCTGGCTGGCTCAGCAAGTCGGGTGCCTCGCTAGTCTGAGGAGCCTTGTATGCACGGTGAGAAGCTGTGGGGGCTGAGAACCACAGGGGCAGGAAGCTGCAGTCCCAACCCTGCTGTAAACTCTCTGGGTGGCCTCAATGTGTTAATCCTCCCTGCAAACCTCTGCTTCTTCCTCCAAAGGCAGGAGGTCTGAAAGAATAAACAATGAGAGTTGTATTAAAAACACAAAACCCAAAGGCAATACTGAAAAATGATTCTCAGCACTGAGGAAAAGCCGTTAGCTTCCTGGGAGTGTGAAGAGTAGAAACCGTGTATTACTCAGTAGCACATTATGGTGGCCATCTTCTGGTAGCATCACCGGCTGCAATCACTTACATCTGTTCAATACTTCACAGTTTATTAAATATAATTTTATATGGAGAAAGTCTCATTTGTTTCTCAGAAAAGCCTGGTTAGGAAAGTGGATGAGGCAACACCGTCATTTCACAGATGAAATTCCTGAGATTTAAGGGGCGGTGTGACTTGCCCCTTGCGTCTGGGCCTGGTATCTAGTAAATGATCCCGCCAGGGCTTGGACAGAGGTGTTCCGATTTATAGTCCACAACTGTTGCGGATGCGAGAAATCTGGTGGTGTGACCCGTCTTCGGAGTTAATTCCAGCCTCTCATAAGCCTCCCGGTCCCGTCGATGCCCTAAGTGTGGGAGACCAACCCAGATCCCAAGACGTATGGTTTGCTTTGCTGGGCCTTTTTTCTATGCTTGGTTTGTCCTGCCAGAGCTATGTTGTTTACCAGGCCTGCTGGTTTTTGAAGTTCCTGCTGAGCAGAAGAATGAGCGGTATCATTACATGGGCCTTCATTTCTGGTTTCCTTGAATGGCAGGCAGAGCCTGGCAGACAGCATTCACGAAGAGCCTGGCCTCTTGGCCAGGGCTCATGGCTTGTGCCTGAGTCCCAGTCTGCTGCAAGCAGCCAGTTTCTAGAATGTTCTTTCCCATCTAAAGCCTGAGAGTGGGACTTGCCAGCCCCTCAGAGCTCTGCTCTTGCCCATCGCTGGCATCTGAACTCAGGCCTGGGTTGGGGCAAGGAGGGAAACAAACATCTCCTAACCCAGCTTCGTTTGGTCCACAGATATCAAGAATCCTGACCCTGCTGTGTACCAGCTGAGAAGCCCTAAATCCAGCAATACTTCCGTCTGCCTATTCACCGATTTTGATTCTCAAACGAATGTGTCCCAAGCCACAGGGTCCACAGTGTCCCACTCGGACAGCACAGTGCTGGACATGAAGCACATCAATTCCAAGAGCTACGGGACCCTGCTCTGGAGTGATGGCACTGATTTTGGATGTGAAGGCACCTTCAATGAGACCTTCTACTCCAGCTCAGGTGAGTGCAGCCTCAGTGCCTGTGCGAGCTGAGTGTCTTTGCTGCCAGAGGCCTGGTGTCAAAATGCTGCTGTGACTGGTGGCCTCGGCCTCATCCGTTGTCAGCAAAGACCCCTAACCCTCTGGTTACTGAGTGCCAGTGAGCCCCGTCCTGGCAGGCCCCGGGATGTTCTGGGCAGAAAGAGATGGGGAGAAGGTGGCGGGAGGGAGCACTGGCCCTCAGGCTCACCCACCCTGAATTCCCACCTCCCTGCCCCAGCTTGAGCCGCTTGCCCCTCACTGCTCTTCCAGGCCCCATTCTGATGCCCTCTTCCAAGTTCCCTCCCCCTATGTCCACCCTGCCCGCCCCCAGCTGTGGAGGCCTGAGTCAGGAGTTTAGTGAGAAAGAGGACGGACAGTAGGAAATGGGAGGGAAGAAGTAGGAAAGGGTCAGATCAAAGAGCCCCCCAGGTCTGAGAGAGCAGATACTATTCTAATTACAACAAGAAGCCACTGTCTGGCTTTAGCAGGGAAATGAGATCTAATTTACTTTTTTAAAAAAGTACTCTGCTGAGTGGAGATTGGACTACAGGAGCAAGAGTGGAAGCCGAAAGGAAGCAAATGCAGCCGAAAGACGGTGGGGGGCCAGGACAGGGTGGCAGCAGGGCAGTGGCGGGCCAGAGCTCACTGGGACCCAAAGGTGGAACCATGCGGGGAGGAGAAGGAAGGGAGGGGGTCCAAGGAGGTGCCTGGATTTTATGCCAGAGCAGCTGAGTCAATGAGTGTGAGGTGGAGAAAACCAGGGAACGCATTCAGGGTGCAGGGATGGAAAATGTGTGGACCACATGAAAGCATCTATACCCCTTATGGCACTTGTCACTGTGTATGTCATTTATTGCCTCTCCCGGACTGTAGCCAGGAAGGTGCCCAAGGGCAGCAGCTGGGTCTCATGGTACCTTATGGCCTTGTGTCATGTCATATAAACTCTGCACAACCAGTGTTTGTTAAGTGAGTGACATGGTGCCCAGAAGCCAAGGCGTTGGTCCTGCCAGGGCCAGTGGCTCTCCCCAGCGGGGGCCCATATGCGCCAAGTTCCCTGCAGACCTCTCCACAACGGAACGTGGGAAGGCCATAGACACTCACTTGCCCACCTCCTAGGAGGTCTGGTGTGGGAGAGTAGGCAAACTCTAGACTCTAAGAAAATTTCTTTTATTTCTCCTTTTAGAATTTTCCTGTGATGCCACGTCGGTAGAGAAAAGCTTTGAAACAGGTAAGAAAAGAGTCTATTCTGGCTTCGCACAGGTTTTGGGGAGCAGCATAAGCCACAGTAACCCTGCCTGGCTAGGGCAGGAAGGAGGGAACCTGTGGATCTAGGAATGAAGTTATGACGAATGGGAACAGCAGTTCAAGCCCTGGTCAAAGCTGCTGCGGTCATTCTTGAATCCCCAGGTTCCTCTGGGTCTCTCTTCATCTTCATGTCCATTCTGAGTACTGTGAGGATGAGTCTCTATTTTTCACAAGCAGTGGCTCACTCCTAGGCTTCTGCATTCCTTTCCATTCCTCCACTGTCAGAGAGCCAACAAGAGCTTCCAGGTGGCCCAGCTATGAAATGCCGAGGAGCTTACTAGCTTACAAGCTTAGGTACAGCCCTAAACTAACCAGATCACCCTGAGGACAGTTGTCCTCCACAGCCATGGGGTTTTGCCTTCTCTCAAGAAGAGCAGCAGAACTTGTGTAGGTGGTGATCTTATCTCTCCAGGATCCCCTCCACTCCTCACCACCTACCCTGGGCCCACATTCATTTCCACTTGAGCTGCGTTTGAGTCATCCCTCTTGCAGGTTCAGCCACTAGATTCTCATAAGGGTCCCAGACCCAAGGGATTGCAATAAGTTCTGAGCACCCACCTCATCTCCATCTGTTGAGGGGCTCAGAAATAAAATAAGGACTAAGCGCTATGGGTGTCTTCCTTTTGAAACGAAATACTGTGGATCCCGAGGAACGTACAACTATGTTTACAAGGGAATGTGCACAGAAGCTCAAAGGGAGAGGCGGGTCCAGGTGCTGGAGCCCACCCCACCCTGATTTCGGGAAAGCCTTCGTATGTCATAGGGCGCTGTGCAGGCCTCGCGTGTGCATGCTTATAACCGCTTTGGCCTCTTGATATTGTAGATATGAACCTAAACTTCCAAAACCTGTCCGTGATCGGGTTCCGCATCGTGCTCCTGAAGGTGGCCGGCTTTAACTTGCTCATGACGCTGCGGCTGTGGTCCAGCTGAGGTGAGCGGGCATCTCGGCCAGACAGGGGTGGCTGAGGGTCTTGGGGGTCCCCGAGCTCTGAAAGAAAATCTGCCCCCAGGGTCTTCTTTTTTTTTTAGGTGCTAAGTCTGGGCCCACCAAACTCCTCCGTTCTTTCCCATTATGAGTTCCCCTTCATAACAATGGCTTGGACACCACATAATACACTCCTTGGGTGACAATAGTCACATTTCTTGGGTCATGTCTCCTCTACAAAGTATAAACAATTGTTACTATCCTCATTTTGGAAATCAAGAAACTGAGGCTAAGTAACATCAAGAGCCACACACTAATGAGTGAAAAAAAAAAAAAAGAGAAATTCAGGATCCCGGCCCACACTTACACCTTCTACCATTCCTTCTATTGTATCCCTGTCACTGAAAAACCTAATGGAGCTCCCAGTGCCTTTCCTCTTGTCCTGGGCCTCCAATATACTGAGATGTCATACTCATTACACCCTAATCCTGGCTACAATCTCCACACCCATTGTCCCCAGTGTCCCTGACCATCTTGATGACAAGTCCATCTCCTTCCACCACCGTCCAAAAGAACTCCAGGGTCCATTTGCCCTACAAACTCTACTAGTAGAGGCACCTCCCTCACTTCTCTAACTTCCCTGGGTCTGCCTCCCCGGTGTCCAGCCTGACTTCTGTTCTTCCCCATCCCAGGTCACCAAGAATGTGAGAGCCCAATGCTCCTCGTGCCTCGCTCCTCACCGCCCGCCTCTCTCCCAGCAGAGAGACACGCACTCTTGGCCTCCAAGGAGGAGAAGTCTCCCTCCGCCTCTCTGGCCCCACTGGCAATGCCACCAACTGGATCCTACCAGATAGTTGTGATCAAGATGCTGATGAGCTGCCAAATGCTGCCGCCACTCCCTCCGTCCCCTCATTGCTGCTCGTCACGGCCGGACGCCGCTCCCTGGGAAGGCAGGGGCTGCTGCAGCCCCTCCTGGCTGTGGAGACACCCCCTCCGCTTCCGAAGCTGCCTCTGACATCTCACAGGGTGATGGGTCCCTGTGGGCTTCTCTCGAGTTCTAGTTCCTGGAGAATGTTGTGGGGAGCTTACATTTTTTTTTTATATTTTTAAAATAGTGTTTGTGAAGAAATACATATTGCCCTTTGCCCCAAGATGTGGGGGGAATTACCTCACCATCTCGGCCCTGCTGTGCTGTGTGTGTGAGCCACGTTGTGTATTCTGCTTCCCTGGCTTCATTAAAAGTGATCTGGAAGAGCAGAGACCGTGCTCCTGTTTGACTGGGTTTGGTTGGGGTCGCACTGGGCTTGCCGCTGATCACCAGCTGGGCAGGAGGGAACCTGGGCAGAAGGAAACCAAGACATTTGTCCACAATGACATTCAGGGAGTATAACTCAGCTAGCCGCTTATGTCAACCTCTTCCCGGAATAACCTCTAAAAAATTCCATTTGGAAGGCAGCGCTGGGGCCCAGGCAAACCCACTTAAAAGCTGGAGTCCCTGCTCTTCCGTTTCCGCACCGCTGGGCCACCGTGGCAGGAGGCCCATGTGCATGGGTGGTAGTGACCTGTAGCTGAAGTCTGGCAGACAGGGACCACACAGCAAGTATCCCCCAAATGCCACCCACTGTCTCCTGCCCCCTAGGAGTGTTGCCTTTGCCTTTCCTTTCAGACTGGATTCCCACAGAAATTGTACATTGCCCCACAAATTCATGGCTGGGGACCACCCGCTACTCCACCGCTTGGGTCCCAACCCAGTACCCAGCTCCTTGGGGTGCCCAGTCTACAGGTGGCTGGGGTGGGGCGGCGGGGAAGGAGGCTGTGACCCTAGCTAGAGTTTACACTCCCCCAATCCTGGATGAGAGGATAAGGAAAGGGGTGTTGAGCTCTCCCCCGCCCTTGCCCCCTGCCCCGAATCCAGGGATTACACCTGGAGAGTGGACATCTCAAGCCCTCCGTGGAGGACAGGAGGTGGGATTCCCTGGGGCTCTGGGAAACTCCTGAGCCTCCTGCTGCCTGAGCGCCTTTCCTCGCATCATGGATGCTGACAGGAAGCCCCTCAGAGATCACACGGCCCATCCCCCTCACAACCCCTTCCATCAGCATGAAAGCCTAGTGCTTGCCAATTCCCAGCGGTCGGAGCGCATCCTGTCCTCAAATACCTCTATGGTTCACCCGCATGTCTCTGACTCCGTCAGCCAGAAGTTACACGCAAATCCCTCCAGCTACAACCCAGGCCTGCTTCTTTTCACAGGGACAGAGCCACCTGCTCCTTAGGTGACCGAGTGCGTCCCTCCCCTCCAGAAGCTCCAGCCTCGCTACCTACAAAATGTCCCTTGGACTGGAGGCTGCCTCCAGCTCCATGCATCTCTGGTCCGGTGGCCTCTGCAGAGCTCAGAGGCAGCCTCCACGCCCTGGCCAGCCCTGCCAAGCACAGTCACAGTCCCCAGTTCTCTCTGAGCCTCTTCATCTGCAGCCAAAACACAAGCCCCTTTCCAGATCACTACCAGGAAAAGTCTCAGCGGAAATCCCATCACAGTGGCTCACTCACACGTAAGAGGACAGGAACCTCCTCCCCAAAAGCAGGAGCAGCCAGCTGTGAGGAACACAAAACTGCCTCCTCATCAGTCTGACACGATGCCAGAGATTCCACCATTGGGGATTCCTGTAATTAATTCTCTTCTCCATATTAAATGAAAATGCTCCTTGGAGGGTTAACAGAGCAAAGTGTTTGTCAACCGTTAAAAACTTAGAACAGACTAGTTTGTCTTTTTTTCCTCCTAAAGTGGTAATTCACTTTGGTCTGTATACAAAAGACCAGACGAGGTGAGAATTGGTCGCAAAGATACTGAGGCTGAAGGGGACACTGGGACTTGGGGCAGGGACCCAGAGAGGCAGTAAAGGGGCCAAAAAGCCCTCCAAGAACCCTGGAAAGACCAAGGGATCCTGAGGAGCAGTGCCGACCCAGGGCCCTCAGACGGCAGGCCCCATAGTCACTGAACTCCTAAGGCCACCTGAGCACTGATGAGGTGGCATGGCAGTGACAAGAGGCACCCAGACCCTGCCCAAGCTGAGGGTGACAAGGCCTCAGGCAGGTAAGAGGCCATCTGGACATCAGGCTCAGCTCTGCCCCCTAAGAAGTTTCCATCTGCAACCAGGGCTCCTCAGTCCCAGAGAGAACTTTCCCTCCAGCCTGAAGCTGAGTCAGAAAGCAGAGCCGGAGCGCCTGGGTGCGCTGTGGGGTGGTGCGGAGGCGCCACGTAACTTTGTCCACTCTGTTCTCACATCTGGCCCCAGGATCCACCAAGATGTCCAAGGGAATTAAAGTGGCCTTGTGAGAAGGCCCAGGGGGAGGGGTCCTGTGCCCACTGGGAGCATCAGCAGAGTCCCTCAGTGCAGTCGGGACAAGGCATTGTTCAGCCTGGAGGGGAGACGTCCTTGAGGAAACCTGAAGATATGATCTCCAAGTCCCTACAGAGGCCCTACCATGAAGAGCCTCAGGTTCCGTGAGCAGGGACCTGGTCCAAGGAGAGAAGGCTGCCACCCAAGCCGAGCACGGGTCGGCAAAGCCAGTTACAGAACGGATTCAAAAGGCTTAACCTCAGGCCAGCCTGGAGGCAGAAGAGTGGACCAAGTGACTTCTCATGAACACAGGCCTAAGATACTCTGACACTTCACCTGCTCTCAGCGTACAGTTAGAATTATAAGCCAGTCAAGAGAAGGTCAGGCTAACAAGTATGTGCTTCAGGGAGAGACCTAAGCGAGGTCTTCAGACCTACCCTTGGAGACACAGCCATCTGGGTCTCAAAGAATCATTGATCTTATCGGTTTGCCAATAAAACTTAACTCCCCTAGTGTTACCTATAAAGCCCTTTACAGATATCACCTTAGTTGTCAGGTAACACCTCAGCAAGAAATTCCACTAGACTGTGCACACTTGGGATGGGAAGGTACCTTATTCATCCATGTGTCTGCAACACCCAGCACCATGCCTGGCACACAACATATGCTAAATATACACTTAACCAGAGAAAAGATAAATAATGATTAGTGTGGTTGAGTGTTGGGGGGGCAGGGGGCAGGGGCAGGCATAAGCGAAGGAAAAGTAGCCCTGGCCAGCTAACTCAGTTTGTTAGAGTGTTGCCCTGATATGCCAAGGTTGCAGGTTCGATTCCCAGTCAGAGCACACACACAAGCAGCAGCCAATGAATGCATAAATAAGTGGAAGAACAAATTGATGTCTCTCCCCACTTCTTCTCTGTCCAGAATCAATAAATTAAAGAGAGAGGGAGAAGAGAAAGTAGGATTAAAAGAGGAGGTGGCCTGGTGAGCCTCTCTTCCACAGTTTTGCCAAGACCTAAGCATAAGCTATCAAGAACTATCAGGAAACGTAAAACCTCAGTGATGGCCCCTTGGCTAGTGCAGCCCGCACATGGGCTCATCCAATATGGCCTGGGGGATGGCTACTCTGGGGAAGCACACGGGGCCCCCGGGAGTCAGAGCTCCGACCCCGTGGGACCATGCCAAAGTCCAGGGCTGAAGGTCCTATCACCATCCCACCGCTCCTTCTCCCTGTCCTTTCTTAACACCCCTTCTTCAATCTGCCTCCAGGAGCAATGTGTGGGCCGGGGGGAAGTCGGCTGCCGGGAGACCCAGTGCTATCACTCTGTTAATAAGTACACTGGGCGACGAGGACACGCACCGCAGAACCACGAGAGTCCTGCCTCGACGAAAGGCCACCTGATTTACAGGCTTCGTTTTACCCAGACATACACATGTGTACGATTTCCTATGAGTGTCACATGTAGAGCTACATTTTGAAATTAATAAACAGGTCAGACATTGAGTCAGTAGCCAGAAGTAGGACAGGAAATGGAAAAAAGTCTCCCACTTCCCTCCAGGTGTTTGGGGGGTTGGGACGGCCCCTTTCATTTCCATGACGTCATGGTTGCCAAGAGGGGCAAATAGGGCACCCTTTGAAGCTCTCCCGCAAAAGCCACATCCTCTGGAAAGAGGAGTTAAAAATACTGAGTTAGCGATACCATCGCCCTAGGCCACGTGCCGAAGCCAGGCAGGCTGCGCCGTTACACCGCCAACCGCAGGTGCGCCTGGAAGGCCACCAAGCCCCTCCTTGGAGTGGCAGCCCCGCCCAGCAGCAGACTGAGAGGTGCTGCACGCCCCACTGCTGAGAGGCCTCCCCTGCCCCACCCCTGCACCCCGCTGTGAACCAAGCTGTAAGATCAAACCATCTCACCTAAACCTTGCTTAATACAGGACAGGCCCTCGACGCGTATGTCCAGCCCACCTTCCCCCAGGAGGTGCGGGGGCCACAGCTGTCCCACAAACACAGCGGGGGCTCGTTCTCTGGAGAAGGCCTCCGTCCCCGGCGAGGCTGGAGTGGTGACTGATGGCCCTGACAGACGTCTGCTTCTCAGTGACCAGAATACCAAAATGCAGGACACCAGGAGGCAAGGGGCCTAAAAGCTGAGACCAGAATCTAAGACCCGCAAAACGCCTGACTCGGACAACCCGCACTGTGGTAGTGTCCTGAGTCATCCACGTGGGGGCAGCAGCGCTCCACCAAAGAGGCCTCTGTTTCCCTCAGTCCGTTCATTCTGGGGATGGAAAGCCCCCAAAGCTTGGGAAAACCTTTCCTTTTCCGAGGAAAATAAAAGGGCATGTGACTTTTATTCTGCTAGACCCTGTCCTTGGCCAGTCACTGCGCTGGTCTCCCGGCCCATGTGATCCTGTCACATCCCACGGAGGACAAAGGGGTCTGGGTCAGGCCCCACAGGCAGCAGGGGGCACTACCTGCCCAGGATCACCAGGGTTGCTCTCACAGAGGGCTGGAAGGGAGCCCTGACCAAGGGCTGGGGAACCCCGCTGCTTGGGGAAGCAGAGTCAGAATCAAGGAGTCTGGGCTGGGGTCCAGGACCTACCCCTTTCCTTGGCTTGTGCCCCAGGCAGGTCTCTAACTTCCTGCAGCCTCAGTCTCGGGAGGGTGGGGGCGGTCAGTGCTCTCTCGTAGATGAGTGAGAACCAGACGTTCTTTCATATCGCATACCAGCCACGTGCCAAACGCCATGCCAGGCTCTGGATGGGGATGCAGTGTCTGTATAACCTGTATGACTCCACACAGATGAAGTCCAAGAACAGGCTAAAGTAATCACCAGTACCGGTTGCCTCTGGGGTAGAAGGGTCGACTTCAACAGGGCACAATGGATCCTTCTGGGTGGTGGAATGTTCTGTATCTTGATCTCGGTGGTGGTTACACGAGTATATACACATGTCAAAATGCGTCAGACTGGATGCTTAAGATTCATGCATTTTAGTGTATGTGAATTATATCTCAATAAAGTACTGTTCCCTTTAAATACAGTTTCCAACCTTAAGGAGCTAACATTCCAGTGAGGACCTGGGCATGAGAGGGATCAATGACTGTGACTGCACGATGGAGGTTTTTGTTATTATATTTCGGGGGTGAGTCCTGGGGCAGAAATCCAGAGAACCAGTTGGTATCTGTAAGCTTCGCTGCCCCTCACTAGCCTTCTCTCCGAGGGCTCTTAACTTTTCTGAGTCCCAATTTTTCATCAATCATAAGGATTTTAAAAAATAGCCCACCTCAGTGTTGTTGAAGGGACTGGAAGAGATAATGGGTGTGAAATGCTTAGTAAACTGAAATGCAGATTATAAGGGAATGCCCCAAAGATGAACTACAATCCCACGTGCAGTCCGGGTCAGGTGGGCTGGGCCAGGCTGGGCCGCCACAATGAGATAAAAGTGCAGCTGCCCCTTAAGTAAGCCAGCCCCGCGGATGAGCGTGGGGCTCCCAGGCCCAGACATGGGCCACCGTGTCCCTTTGTGGATGGCCCATTCTCCCTTCACTTTGGCCCCAGGAATTTCCAGGAACGCTCAACGGAGGGTGATTACAGGACCACGAGGCACTGGCAAGCCTGTGGCTAAGTTTCTGACAAGAGCCACCCCTGGCCCCAGAGCACTCCAGCCTCCCTGAGTCCTCACTACCTCCCTACCCTGAGCACTCCGGTTTCTTTCCTCCCTTCTCACCCTCTGGCGACTTCCTTATCTTCAGAAGGGCCCCCTTGACCCCTAGCAGGACACAAGGTCTGAAAGCAGGAAGCCAGACCTCCACAGCACCCTCCAGCGGGCAGCTTCTCTGAGCAGCCGTCCTCTCTCAGGCCAATACCGTCACGGTCGGGGGTGGGGGTTACCACCTTTGGGAAGAGGGGAGCCCCGTCTGTTTGCTCTGGGAATGTGGTCACGCCGCCATTCAAGAGGCAGTAGGATCGGGGGAGAGATCTCTCCCATTTTCAAAGCCTGTCAAAAATCTCACTGAGAAGCAGAGGAGAGTGCCTGTCTACCCTTCCCCTGAACCACCCACGTAACACTCAGCAGAGGAGAAAGATAAATATTAGGAGAGCATATAAGTGTAAGACAAGGTTGGCTTAAGAGGGTTAAAGTGGATAAAGGAATGAGACAGTGGTGAGCAACTGGTCTCCATTTCATGCTTCCAGCCTTGATGGCGGGAAACTGGGCGAACCTGAAAAAGGACTTTCTCCAGTGAAGACTGCAAGAGACTATTTTCAGCAACCTCTATAGGTGGCCCTTGCCTCCCCTTGTGTCCCAAGTCATTCTAGTGACTGACCAAGGACACGGATAGGGTGACATCCTTATCTAGAATGTTTATGAATATCCTGCTTCTGTACACCACCACAGCAAACACCTCTTGGCCTGGGTAAACCCAAGCAGTAAGCAGAATGTTATCTCCCTCCTTACCATGAGGAAACAGGTGAAATGGTTTGCTTGGTTCACAGAGAACTAGCTTCACATTAGCACTGGACTCAGAGCCCCTGGCTTTCCACCAAGAACTGTGGACACCCAAGTCCCAGATGGTTCCAGCAGCCATCAGAGAGGAGGGACTATGGGCAGACCAGGATCTCAGGAGACCCCCCCAAGACCTGTGTCATGTATTCTCCCTTTCCTCTTCTGTGACTATACCTACTTGACCCCCCTTTAGGGTCAGATCAGAATGACAAAACAGAGCCCTGAACATCTAGGAGTCACTCCCTCAATAAAGGTTAGTGATGTTACCAGTCTCATGGGGCAATACTTTTTGCCCATGCAAATTCTACTACTCAATCATCTGGCAATGAGAGGTAGTTAAGTAATATTAGACACACTCCCACTGGCTGGTCCCATGGCTCTTGCTCAGCTGTCAGATCTCAACCTAAATGTTGCTTCTCAGAGGCGTCTTTCCTGACTACTGTGTCTAAGCGGCTCCCTCCCATCCCCATTTAAGATCACATCATACTGTTTATTTCCTTCACTCAATTTACAACAACAGGATTCTATCTATGCTAATTTGGCTCTCATCCCAACTAGAATTTAAGGCTTAGAAAAGGGAGGCACTATATCTGTTCTGATCACCTGTATATCTCTAGTATCTCTGGTACAAAACAGACACTCAAGTATTTTTCAGCTAAATGGTGTAATAGAATGAGCTCTTTCACTAGAGATTCCATTTACTAAAATGCTGCAACTAGATTGGGGTAAAACATTGGTAACTGTTAAAGCTGAGTGTTGAGTATCTGGACGTTTATTTTACTCATCGTGTGTGTGTGTGTGTGTGTGTGTGTGTGTGTGCGCGCGTGCGCGCGCGCGCGCGTGTGTGTACATTTATTTTACTCATCGTGTGTGTGTGTGTGTGTGTGTGTGTACATTTCATTAATAAAAAGTTAAAAACAAACTTGTTCAACCCAGAGATTTCAAATGGCAGAGCAGACCTGAACAGCAGACCCAAATGGGTGCTCCTAGGGAGGTCTCTCCCCCCACCCCCAGGAAAGAGGAAGGCCAGCATTGGCCACCAGAGTCCTTCAGCTGAAAGCCAGTAAAACTGGATGTGCTGCTGAGGGAGGAAAGTAATATGCCTGGAACTGTTCTAAACGATTCTGATGACTGCTATGAGGGTACTGATCCATTAGAGCAGTTACATTAACAAGGTACTTTCACTTACATTTTCTTGGGACAACTGTGTGAAGTATTATTATCCCCATGCTTACTATTTTATTTCATTCAACGCCTAATCCAAATGCTTTGGAATCAGAAGGAAATAAGATCGAAACCCTAACACTTGCAAACTGAGTTTCTACTTCATCTGAAAAAGAATACCACCATCCTACCTCATGGAATTATAGGAAGCCTAAGTAACAGGAGGATGCTTAATGCCATGTCAGACGGTCAGTGTTAGCACACTCACCCTGGAGGGCAATGGCTGTCTTATTATCTTCACATGCACTATAGAGCATAGTGCCTAGGTGCCTAATTATTTGCAAAATTTTATAGACAAAAGGTCAACAGACAAAATAAGTGGCACAACAGGTCCTGAAATCAACATCTTCAGATCAAGCAAGTACTTTCTGCAACACCAGGCTGCCTCCCTGGTGGCTTAAAAATACACCTTTTTATCATCTTATTGACAAATGTTCTGCATGAGCTTGGACACGCCTATTAATTCAGTGTAAGCAAATAAAATATTATTTTATTCAGTTCTTCACAAGCTACCTCCTCCTTTATTCTCATTCCCGCATCTAAAATCCCTGTTCAGGGAAGAGTTGTTTTCCCCGACAGGAGAAATCCATTTTTTGTACTTGTTAAATTTTTTTAAATGAAATGTACTTAAAAAGTTATATAGCACTGACTTTAAATGCCCAGAGCTGCAAGCCACTGCGTTGGGAGGACAGCAGCGTCACACTGTTTGCACACACGCTCCCCAGCCTCCAATTGTCGGCCAGGGCTAGCTTGCTGAGCCTCCTAAACCAGGGAACAGGTCTCTAGGAGCTCCCCAAGTATTTCCCAACCATCATAACAAAAGTGTTTTGAAGCACAAAGATGAAAAGATGTGATCAGAGGCCAAGGGTATAGGCAGCTAAGAGAACACGCAAGAGATAGGTTCCATGTGATGGAGACAGGAAATGTGTGGGCAGGAGGTGCTCAGAGCTGGGTTTGCTGCCACTGCAGAGAATGGCAGGGAACAGGCTCTGTACAGTGTTTGTGACACATGACTTCCGGCCCCACAAGAGCACAGAAAATAAAAATAAACCCACCCATAAATGTGCTAAGCTAGAGGCAACAGAAGTGCTAAGATATACCTTGCCCTCTATACCACTGTACTCAAAATCCACTTGCTCCACATGTTGTACTGAGCACCCATGTGCAAGGCCCATGGAGTTGCATCATTACAATACAGCCAAGTGGATATTAAGAAAGGCCGAGTCAGAAAGAGGCATCTAATGGACACATTACCAATCCTGGTTCAGTGCCTCTCATCTACCACGCCCTTAGCCACTTCAGCTAAAACACCTAAGAATCAGAAGGCGGCGGGGGGGGGGGGGGGGCGCAGGGGGTGTAATGCATCTGTTTAAGCTCAAAGGAATAGTTCCACAGCTAGTTCTTTTGTATAGAGACTTGAAAACCACTGAGCAAGTCAACAGAAACCTTTAAAAAAAAAAAAAAGGCACTTGCAATGAGCTTTTACCTAAATTTAAACTCAAGACTCCAAAAGCGGTCTGGAAGCTTTTGCCCTATTGCAAATGTTGAAAAGACACAGCAAAGACAAATGCTTCCTGTTGACTGATAGTAAATCACCCGACATAAGAACTAATCCAATAAATGGGAATTTAGCATCTGCCCTATGTATCTCTTTTATTCAAAATGTTTATGAATCTAGACTAAAAATAATCCAAAAGCCTCCTAATAAAAGCTATATACCCATATATAAAAGTCTTAAGGCACATTAAATTGACCAATAATGATTGTAGTGAACTAGTATCCCTGAGAATGGCAGACCACGGCTCAGCGACCAATAGTCTGTTTTACAAAAAGTTTTACTGAAATATAACCATGCCCGTCTATTTGAGAAAAAATTTATACTCATGACCTAGAGCTGTTCTCAAATGCAGTTGTGTGTCAGTTACATGCAGAGCTAATAAACACGGAAGCCCACGCTTTTCACCAAGTTCCCAGGAAACTGTTAGATACACCAAAATTTGAGAACCACTGCTCTAGACTAGTGCTTCTCAAACTTTAATGTGCTTATGAATTACCTGGGGACCATGTTGAAGAGTCTGCTTCAGTAGGATCTGGGGCAGGGCTACGTCTCCTTTTCCAGTAAGTTGCTAGGTGATGTCAGTACTGCTGGTCAATGGGCTCCATTTTGAGTAGCAAGAATGCAGATCAGTACTTCTCCAATTTGGCTGCACATGAAAATCGCCTGGATAGCTGTGCAAAGTATAGATGCCATCCTCAACGATTTTTATTTACTTGCTCTGGGGTGTGACCTGGGCAGATTTCATTTTTAAGCTCCCCAAGGGATTCTACTGTGCAGCCACGTTGGAAAACCTCTGCAGCACAACTCATTGTCTCAGTAGTCAGCTCAGTTTAAAGAGCAGAATTCTCAACACAGCTTGCTTATTTCCTCTATATAGCACCCAAGGTGGAAATAGGACTGCTAGTAGGATACAGATAAATATGCCTAGGCTTCAGCCAGCAGATCTATTGTTCGACCCAATCTGTGTCCTCAGCTCTGATTTTAAGCAAGTTACAAATCTGAGCTTCAGTTTCTCCATCTAATGAGGATAGGAACCCCTAAGATAACCCATCACAAGAATAAGATGAGAGGATTATTTGTGAAAGTAGTTTGGAGAATACTGTATCCTATATATAAGCATATAAACAAAACTCCCACTCTTCGCACTCTCTTACACTGCGTAATAGATACATAGGAGGGATGTCCAGAAAGAGCCCAGCCATTATTAACAGAACGAGAACGGTTTGCACATCGATGTAACCTGGCAGCCAAGGAGAGTGGACTGGAATGCGGACGTATGAACAATGATGACTTCACTGTGCTAGTAAGTTGGGGCGGTAGATGCAACTGAGTGAGCATGTGTGCTGTGTGGCCATCACATTGAATATGACTGAGCAAGTACAGCAACGAACCTGCATCAAATTTTGCATTAGGCTTGAGCATTCCTCTGAGGAAACTATTCAGATGATTCAGAAGGCTACAGCTATGAGCAGCCACTGGTGACTGGCAGCTTCATCACAACAAAGCGCCCGCTCACATGTCACATCTGTACAGTTTTTTGGTGAAACATCATATCACCCAGGTGACTCAGCCCCCCGACAGCCCAGATTTGGTATCCTG
This sequence comes from Pteronotus mesoamericanus, assembly GCF_021234165.1. Taxonomy (NCBI): domain Eukaryota; kingdom Metazoa; phylum Chordata; class Mammalia; order Chiroptera; family Mormoopidae; genus Pteronotus; species Pteronotus mesoamericanus. The sequence goes on from NW_026555170.1 coordinate 903,170, forward strand.
TGACTTCTGGCTTTTCCCAAAACTAAAATCACCTTTGAAATGGATTAGATTTGAGACCATCAATGAGATTCAGGAAAATACAACAGGGCAGCTGATGGTGATTCGGAGAGCTGTGTGAGGTCACAAGGTGCCTACTTTGAGGGGGACTGAGGCATCAGTGTCCTATGCACAGTGTTTCTTGTACTGTGTATCTTCTTCAATAAATGCCTCTATTTTTTCAATAGTACGTGGCTGGATACTTTCTGGACATATCTTGTATCTCATTTTTCGCCATAAAGTGTATCAAAACAGCTATAAATTATAAATGTGGAAGCAAACAGTTCAATTTCTAACAAACTGCTTAATGAGACCGTTCCAGGAAAGCACTGTGTCCTAAGAAGGGAACTACCTGTAACAACAGAATGATTAGTAAATGATTACCAGGTCCAGGAAAAAGACAAAGTGGTGAGCACTGCCTTTTGTCATTAACTTCTAAAACGCTTAATGAAAACATGGAGTAAGATTCACAGTTGCAAGTTATCAACTCCTAAAGAACTTTGCACAAAGGACTGAAGGGGGAAAAAAAAGATTCTTAAACCGATAAATAATAAAAACAAATAAACAACAAACCAAACAGAGCCAGAAGCACAGAAAGGAGTTGCACGAAGTTTAATTTGGAAGGCAAAAAGGTAACACAATGGAAGGCAGGTCAAGTAAATAAACGCTCATTAGGAAGCCGCTGCTCTGGCTCTCCACCAGCACACCAGGTCAGAGCCAGCAGTAAGTATGAATCAAAGAAAATCCGTGGGTCCAACAAGCTGCCATGTAAAGAGTTCTTCTCCAGCGGAAATCAAAAAGGGAACCTAAAAGAAAAAAGTGGAAAGGTAAGAGGAGACATGCAAGGCTTTTAAAAATGTGATATGGTAACACAGTGGCCCAAATCCTGAGCAGTATTTAAGCCAGGATAGAATCAGAATAAAGCAAATATTTTTCAATGAACTTTTATAGAAGAATCCATAAAAATTAATGTTCAAATCTGAATTCCCAGCACACCTAGGTGAAGCTGACTAGGTAGCCATGGGTTCTCATGCCAGCTCTGTTGTTAATTAGCTGCATGCCTTTATGTAAGTCCGTCCGTCCTCTCAGGCCCAACTCTTAGAGGTGAGGAAGTAGCACTTTAGCCGGAAGAACTTCTCTGGGTCTAAAAAGCTAATAAAGCACTCAATTCCAGTATGGAGGAGGATGGAAAAATAAAGAATTCAAGCAAGAAAATGGAGAAAAATTCCCAGTCTCAGATTTAACAAAGGAAATACAGATGAAATAATTTTTTTTTTCCATTTAAAGATAACTTTATCTTGGGGAAGAATGTGGAGAATAACTCCAAGAAGTGTCCACATGGCTGCTAGAGTCAGGTACACTTGGGATCTGGAACTGGGAGGTAGACCCTGACTGGCAAACCTGAGCTTCCTTTCTAGTCCCTCCAGGAGAGCGCGGCTCCAATGTGCGTACAGTCAGAAAGGAACCCCTTTGCACTAGGGGCTCCGAAGTCTCTAACTGTAGCAGCTGATCTTCCTGCAGCGTGCCATGAAAACACTGTTATCTTCTATGTGTCATGACTTGGAAAGGGTTGGGAAACACACTATCTTTCAGAGGAGCTGGGCCACCCCAGCAGGTAAAAGGACACCACCTTATTTTATGTTTTGGTTCTGATCTGGAATTTCGGCATCAGAGCTTAAAAAGAAAACCTTCTGGACAGAGTGCTTTTATTTTACTAGCAATGGTATTTAGTGAAATGCTACATAATTGCAGAACATTCCTACATTAGTGAAATTGTTAGAAATGCATAAAGAACAAAAACAGGAAACAAAATGTACCCACAATGCCAAACAAGAACAAACAGACCTATTAAAACTCACCTTTCACTCCATCAAATTTCTTAAAGCAACAGACTATGAATTAATACGACACCAGTTCTCACGGCTGAGGTAAGACAGGACTAGAGAATAGGGCTGTCTCACAGAAGAGCTTTGACACATTTACAACTATAAAAGAAATCCTAGTTTAGTACAAGTGTCAAGTTTTGAGATTCTATGATATTAAAAGCCTTAAATCTAAGACATTGGAGCTGGTCCATCTTAGAAGGCAAAAATGACTCATAAGAGAAAGTCTCTTTGATAGTGGTTTTCAGAAAATTCTATTTACAAAGATCTGCTCCCTTAAGGCAAAAATAATTTACCAGACAGTATGCTAAAAGCAGAGGTTCGAGGATTCTTTGAAATGTTAGCTTAGCAAAATTGGACTACTCAACAACTCAGAAGAATTGTTTCCACTGCTAACCAAGAGATAAAGGTTTCCTCCTCTGACAAAAAGACATTCAAAATGGAAGACACCTACACTGAAACGTTAGAATGACTTTGTCTATTTTACTCACGAAGAAAAGACAGCACCACTTGACCAGTCTATTCTAATCATCTTAAAAGAAAGCAAGGCACTACACAAAGGACTGTTAAAAATAATTACTCCCTGTATAGATACAAAAGATAATGCCAGACAGGGTCATTTCTATTCGGAATCTGTATTCCTCTCTAGCACCATCTCTATTCAGACACTAGCACTGAGCAGATAATATTCAAATACTGACTTTCCTTCAAATCCATCTGGTCATCCAATTAAAACTGAAATTAGATAAAATGCAAATCAAAGATCATCCTGCAGAAATTCTAGGTTCAGAGCTCAATTTCAATCACTACAATTTCAGAAGGCACAGATCATATATTTCTAAAACTGAAAGGAGATTTAGAGATCAGCTAATCTAATCCTCTCATTTTACAGATGGGGAAACTGTAACCTAGGAGTTTGACAGATTTATCCAGAATTGTCCTGTTCAACATCATGGCCACTAGCCATAGGTGACTATTTAAACTTAGTTAAAATTAAATAAAATCCAAAATTCCATTCCTCCATCACTTAGCTTTATTTCAAATGTTCAGCGGCCAGAAGTCCCGGCTTCGGACATTTCCACGCTGCAGAAAGTCAGGGTCACCCTCTCCGGATAAAGTCAGTTCTCTTCCATTTCTCCTGGACCATGTTAGAGAAGACCAACTTTGCAGACACATTTTACATAGCCTGACTTAATCCTTTCTTATCAACCTCTCCTGTTTTTTCTGTTTATAAAAAAGAAATTTAACCTTTTTAACAAAAACCTTCTAACAATATGCATATATTTATCATCCAAAAGTCTTCTGAACATATTGGAGAAGGAAAATAAAATTTTTGAGTCAAAATATCTGTTAAAGTTCCCAGTCACTTATTAGATCCAGGGCCTAGAAAGTCAAGTTAAACTTTAATCACAATTTAATTACATCATGTGTTAACGGGAAAACTATTTAACTACCTGCATCAGAGGGTGGACCATGAAGATCACATGGTATGTAAAATGAATGCTAGTCCTGCAAGCCTGGTGATAACCATAATACATTTTACAAATATTGTTTAATGTTGTAAAAGGTGGCCTTGTATAAACACTATGCATTTTGTTATAGAGTCACACTTTCAACTTTCCTGTGAATAGATGATGGGAATCTGATGATATGGATAAAAACCAACTGAGAAAAGAACAAAAAGAGCAAAGCCCAACTGACGATCTACACAAATAGCCCAATCCTCCTCAAACACAATGGGAACTATCATGAATTCCAGTAATCAGAGGCTTGAACAGCGGCAAGAAACTCTGATGAACATCCAGGCCAGTCCTCTCACTGTGCAGAAAGGGAAACTGGGACTGAGGAACAAGCTTATTTGTCTATTACACAATGCAGGTCTTCCAACTTCTAGTCTCATGTTTATTTTTTCCTTGGCTTCTTTCTTTCACAGCACTTTCCACGTCTTAGCATCCAACGATACAGCTATTTTACATCACATTTTCTTGTAGTTAAAAATGATTTATTCATCATACACTCATTCAACACACATGTATCGTGACCATTAGCCTGTGCTAAATCCTTAGGTCCCAACCCTCAGTGGGAGAGACAAGGAAGTGAATCAATAGTTTTACAACAATGTGATAAGTGTAGCATTAGAGACCTGTACAGTGGACCCCCAGGAGCCCCAGGAGAGGCGCCTATGAAACATGGGGCTGAAGTTGACTTGGAGTAGGAATCATCGAGCTATAAAAGTAGGGAAAATAAGGTGGGGTGTCAGAGCAGCAATGAACTTCATGAACACAAATATACTCGATATATTCCTTCCCCCCTCTCTCCCCGCCCCCCTCGTAGCTTTAAGCAGATCAAATACAAAACAGCTCAGTCACCGATTAGAATCATCAATTAGAGCTTTTTGGCAAATAGAGTAAGCAGATTCAAGGTTTTAAGAATAACAGGTAAAGAATTAATCTCGCCCTCTGAAGAAAAAGGGAGTTGAAGAAAGATCATACTGTGTGTTTAGCTCAAAATGTGTTCTACAAATTTAGAATAGTTCCCTTTTTGAGAACTTATGTGGTGGCTAAACTCAATTCAACGTATGATGAAATATCAAAGAGAAATGAAATATTTTAACGCCCCCCCCCCAACAGAAACTTAAAGATTATTACCAGTAGGAGGTCACGTTGAGAGCAAAAACAGGTCTAGAACAAACCAAAAGGATGCTCTTGAACTGACAAGAGGAGGATATAAACCCTGCACACTGTCTTTCCTGTGTGACAAGAGCCTTGGGCCACTTAATGGCTCAACGCCCTTTGAACCTAACTCAACACTGCCCACTTCTGACCAGAAGGTAAAGAAATCCCCACCCAGCATCTAAGTCTACTTGGACCTCTGCTGCCCTCCTGTGACTGAAAAAAAATAGGTTTTATCACCAAGATACTAGGGGCTTCCTCCCCTCAAGTCAACTTGTTATGCTTTGAAGTACAATCTCGCAGCACATGAAGTGTATACTCCACTAGGTGGCAGTATAACCTAAAGAATAATATTTAGACTCTTCCTAAAATAATTCTCTAGATTATTACACTTTGATGAATTTGATAGGCCAATGGTAATTACATATTTGTAAATAGTACTGCTTGTCAGAGTTATGTTTTGCCCAGCCTTGTAGCACCCTTGCTCCATCCAGCATTAAACACTGAATTTTTAAAGACCTATGGAAGAATGGCCTCCATTGTAAAAACAAAGCAACACTAACAGGATTTTAACACAAGCATTAGCCAAACAGTCTCCACCAGGCTGAGCACACTTCCAAGCTCAGGTATGACCTTGTATGCCCATTTAACTTTACCCTTTGATCCAGGGCCCAAGTCCAGGAAATTTCCTTCCCAGACTGTAACCCAAACTATGTCCCTCTTTTGTTCAGTTCCCTTTGGAACACCTAGATAGTTTCCCATACCTTTCCTTTTTTTTAAGAACTGCACAAAGATATATGGAAAAACAAAACAGAAAATAATTACAGAGTATGTAAATTTTTAAATATTCAAATCTGCTGGTTTTAAATGTTGCCCCCAAATTAATGCAAAAGCGTTATACCACAGATTGTTTATTCTTTTTATATCCAACTCTCAACATACTTGGCAAGTATGGAGAATGTTCAATCTGTTTTGTTTTACCTTCTGAGTTGGTATAAATACTGAGAACTTACTTGGAAACTACTTTGAAAGTGTTATGTCATACTGCTCACAGAACTGAGTTAGAGGCACATAAAAAGGGCAAACACATATATGTTATGAATTAAGAACAGGACAGTAAATGTCAAAATAAAGGCTCTCTGTGGGCAGCCCCCCAGGGAGAACATACTCTCTATAAAATGACCGAACACTGTAATCTGGGATTGGAAGACTCTGCCGTACCTTAGACCCATAATTCCCAACTGCACAAGTGGCTCTAGGTTGTTACAAGTCTGCAGTATACAGTTTCTCCTAAGCCTGCCTTTTTTGGTCTCCATTTTTGTCACAATTTTGAAATACTAAGCTCTCTGCAGGAGAGTCCTCCTCCGATCATGGCAGCCCTAGGAAACAATTCTCCAGGATTTGCTATCTCCCTGATCTCAGAAAACATCCTTGGAATGTTTATCCCTTTCTTAAGATATACATGACTCATCTAGAAAAAAATAACTTGAGATATCTAGAATAAGGCAATCAGAAGACTTACAACCTTTCCAGCAAAGTTACTACCAGTAAGCCCAAGAGCCACTCATGATGTCTGTAGGCATAAGGTCAGTGTTGGTGGGTAAGCTTTGTAGCCGTACTCCCAAGAGTTACTGGTCAGACACCCCGTCTGCTGCCTCTGCACAGTGGCTCCCTTCTCAACTCCCACAGAACTTTGTTCACATCTTTCGTGTGGCTTGAACTCTGCTGTATTTAACTGCCGTGTGTACAGTCCTTCTCCCCTACAATAGGGCAGGAGCCATATTTTACTCTTCTTCGTATTTCCAGTAATAAGGCACTGACTGGCACATAGAAATGGCAGAAGTGGGGGGGACAACTCAAGTTCTGATCAGTTCTCCAAAGAGATAAATTGTATTAGAATAGTAAGGGGAAAAAAACTGTAGAAAAAGTGGTTCCCAAACTTTTTCACTGCAGTAAACAACCTGTCACCTTACCACTATTAAAAATGAAATAGAACTGTTTTCGAGGTAACATCAACAATGAAAAGAATCTACGTAATATAAGTAACTGATTAATTCATGCCAGAAATTGAAGTATAGTCATTGTCACATTATTGCATTCATTTAGTAGTAGGTTGGCCAAAAAGTTTGTTTGGTTTTTTCCATAATAGCTCTAGTAGCACTTAATTGTCTTTAACTTCATTCAAAACAATTTGTTAGATTGTACTGAGACAGCTGTCATATCAGCATGCATTTAAAAGAAACTTATCAAAATTGCTTAATTTTTGCGTAGCCATTTTAATACTGAAGATGGAAGAAAATAAGCAACATTTTTGGCATATTATGCTTTATGATTTCAAGAAAGGTAAAAACACAACTGAAACACAAAAAAGATTTGTGTAGTATATGGAGAAGGTGCTGTGACTGATCAAACATTTCAAAAGTGGTTTGCGAAGTTTCATACTGAACTTTCTTGCTGGACAATGCTCCAAGGTCAGGTAGACCAGCTGAAGTTGATAGAGATCAAATCAAGATATTAATTGAGAACAACTGACATTATACTACACGGGAGATAGAAAACATACTCAAAATATCCAAATCAATAAAGTTACTAGTGAAAATTAAAAATTTGTCTTTTATTTTACAGAAAAAACCATAGAGACTTTTTGCCCAAACCAATGCATGGTTAACTTTTTGTGTTGGATTTCTGATTAGCACAGAAATGATAGCTTTCCAAGTAGTGATAGAAAGAGGTCAACCCTGGAATATTCTTCCCCCAAATATGATAACATTTCCTAAGGTTCTCTTTCCTCTACCACCCAGTAAACACTACAACACTAAATTTTGTAGCGAAAAGGCAAAGAAAAGAGTACATTCATTCATCAGTAAGCTAAGTAGGGTATTAGGAGAGCTGTAGAACAAGAGCAGCACTGGCCTAAGGCACTATTCTGCAACTGCCTATGTGGCCGGCGAAGGCCATTGGTTTATTCTGGACCTCTACTTTCTTAAATGTAATATAGGTGTTGCTATATAGAGTATGGAAAACACTCATGTACTTCTTAGAGCTTCCGATTCTGCTTGGAAGGGCAGGATAGAGGGGAGGGCAGAACACACACAAAGGAGAGTCCAAGCAAAGAAAGCTCTTCAACTTGCCAATGAAAACAACTCCAGCTCCAATGCTGTCTTATATGTGGAAAATCTATATAAGAGTCTGTTTAGAAAATAAGTGTTCTGCCTGGCCAAGTGGCTTAGTTGGTTGGTGCATCATCCCATATCCCAAAATGTTGTGGGTTCGATCCCTGATGAGGGCACATACCTAGGTTTCAGGTTCGAACTCCAGTCAGGGCATATACAGGAGGCAATCAATAGATGTTTTTCTCTCACATCAATGTCTCTCCCCACCCCTCCCCGCCTTCCTCTCTCTCCAAAAATCAATAAATATATCTGTGGGTGAGAATTAAAAAAATTTTCTCTTAAAAAAAAAAAGGAAGAGAAAAAAGAGCTCTACTGATAAAAAAGGAAAAATGGCAAATAAAACAAGTGGCATCTCATCCTATATTCTAAAATGTTCTCCCAAGCTGATCCAATTTCCCCTTTTATTTCTCCTTTAGCACACATATTAGCAAATGGCCACAGTCATTCATTCAGCATATACTGGATGTCTGTCAGGTGTAAGCACTATGCTAGGTACTACGGAGACAATGGCCCAGCATTTAAAATCATCAAAAATCAAAAATCATAAAAAATTACAAAGCAAATCTAAAAGCAAAACCTACAATTTTTGCCTCTTCCAAGATCTCAGTTATTTTCATGGAGTTACTGGTGCAGAAATTTATGTATTAGCTACAGGCAAACTCCCATTTTCTGTTATCTTAATGATTTGCAGAACAGCGAGAAGAAAAGGCAATGACCAAGAGCAGCAGCACTGATGAATCATGATGATATTAATGCATACTTTGCAGACTGATGAAAAATTCTGCAAACGTCTTATCAGCAATATGGGAACCCTGCCAACCATGATCAAAACCAGCCCCACACAATTTCCATTTCTAAAATCAACATGATGGGACAAAGTCTATGATCCCAACTTACATTCTTACAGTCTCCCACTCCGCAATTAAGCAAACAGGAACGAGTCAGCCAACGAAGTTCATGACAACAAGGTGCAGGATGGTGCTGGCAAAGAGAAAATCAGCAAAGGCTCGCTCTGGGGAGATGCCTTGGAAATCTGCTTTGTTCTGTGGGTTGATCTGTATTCTCAGACAAACTGCACAAGAAGCAAAACACAAATATTATCCAGAAGTATAAAACAAATATGACTATTAATCAACACATACACCCTCTATGACACAACAATTCCATTTTAACAGAAATGGTGCATAAATGTATCAAAAGGCATGCATAGGAACCATACCCACGACAGCTCCCAACTGGAAGCAGTCTAAAACGTCTGTCAACAGTAACAGAGATAAATTATGGCATATGCGTAAAATAAACACCATATAGCAATGAAGGGGGGGGGGGAATGAAGGAAGGTGGTAAAAAGGTACAAAGTTCCAGTTATAAAATAATTACTAGGGATCTAATGTACAGCATGATGATTATATCTAACACTGTTACATGATATATAGGTAAGTTGTTAAGCGTGTAAATCCTATGAGTTCTAATCACAAGAAGAAAATTTTTTTCCTTTATTTTCTTTTTATTGTACCTATGTGAGAAGACAAATGTTCACTGAACCTACTGTGGTAATCCTTTCATAATATATGTAAGTAAAATGGTCCTGTTGCACGCCTTAACCTTATATAGTGATGTATGTCATAAAACGGGGGGGGGGGGGGGGGGCAGAGAGGCAAAACCAGCAAACCCAAAAAAAAAGAACTTCACAACATGGATGAATTCCACAAATAAAATGTTGAGCAACACAATCCAGTCAAAAAAATACATGCTGTGTAATTACACTGATAAAAGGTAAAATGAGGCAAAACCAATCTATGGTAACACAAGCCAGGAGAGTGGTTTTTCTTTCACAGGAGGGAGTGACTAGTAAGGCGCAAGGCAGAGGTCTCTAAGGTGCTGGCACTGTTCTGTATCGTGATCTGGGTGACGACTAGACAGGCGAATTTAAAAACACATCAAGTTGTACACTTACATTTTACACACTTCTCTGTTAAAGGAAAAAATGTAACCTCTCAGAGTTAGGCTAGAAACCAAAAGCTTACTCAGGAAAAAATATATATATATTTATATATATATTAAAAAAATATATATATTTATATATAAAAATATATATATTATATATAAAAATATATATTATATATATAAAAATATATATATTTATATATATAAAAATATATTTATATATATAAAAATATATATATAAAACCAAAAAATCATTAGAACTCTCTTATTGCCCGATTAAGCTTATAATTATACCTAGATTGGAAAGAAGTTGAGGCATAACAAAGAGACTGAGTTGAATGACAAAAATTTATAAAACTCTTAACTTTCAATGGGCTGTAAATACTGGATAGCAGAGATTATAAACGGAAGATGCTTATCTGTGAGGACCTCACAGTTGTAGAAAATCTTTGATCTCAAAGTTCTAGCAGCTGCTCATCTCAAAAACAAGGCAAAAGACCTAAGCTACATCAACTTTGACAGAACTCTCCATTGCCACATTCTACATCCTTAAAGGTTCCAACCTGATATATTGGCCACGGTCACCATTTGACATTAAAAGAGCTCCAGGAATACACTTTCCAGAAATATCTTTATGCCTGTGATAAACAATCATACTGCTTAAGAAAACCCAAATTTACTTCAGGCTGGCATCCATCCCATCGATAACCAAGAAAAGGGAACAAACTGAGATCTAACCCAAAGATCAGTAAACTACCAGACTACTTCTCCACAGCCCATCACCATGGCAACAGAGTTTTCATTATGCTTAAACATGTAAACACCATGGAAGCACCACCGATCTTTTGAAGCACCTGGACCCTTCAAAATGTGAAGGACACTGACTGAAGCAAGAACAACCGATTAAAATCCTGCTGCGGAGGGAGCACAGACTGGTTCGTGCATTTTGGGGAGCAACTAACAATATCTATTAATATTTAAAATGTTTTTACCTTTTGACTAAGGAATTTATCTTACAGAACAATGACATTCTAACAGCATGTTTGTAAAGTTTTAAAAAAATGAAAATGTCCAAACGTCATCAATGGGGTTATTTAAATAAATTACACTACATACATGCATTGAAATCCCATGCAATCATTCAAAAGAATGATTTCAATCTCCATAGGTTGACAGCAAAGATATCCAAGACATATTATACCAAAAAAAAGCCAAAAATTTATTCCATTCTGTATTTCTCCTTTAAAAAATGTGTACACACACGTGCACGCACATGTGTGTGTATGTGTGTAGAGAGAGCATTATTTTCTCATTTATTTCAGTTGGACTCAAGGAAAATCTGGAGAAACAGATACAAAACCATTAATAGTGGCTATTGGGGTGGAGAACAGGGTAGTGTTTCAGGAAGTATGAGGGAACAAACGAAAGAGAAGCTCCCCATGGAGGTGGATAAAATAATAAATTGATCTATTATCATTATCATGATCACAGTAACCCAAGTTATTACAATGACAACATAAATTTTTGTCCTGCTGAGATGCAAAGAACCCTGGAGGTCATACGGGACAACACTCCATTTAATGCATAAAATGCCCAAGAGGTAGCAGGGGTGGGCGTGCTGCGGGGGGAGGCTGCATGAATCACCCGGGAATCTTTCCAAAGCATCTCACCATTCCAGAACCTGGTAAGCCATGCCAAGTTGGAGAATCACAAACCTTCTGGAGTCTACTGATAGGGGTGTCATATCCTTCACACGCACTGGCCAAAGGCAAAGCATACTTGTTCAAAAGGCTCCTCCACCAATGATCCTTCAGTCATTCCCTGAGCACTTCCAGCGATGGAAATTCACTGCTTCCTGAAGCAGCCTCTCCGTTTTAGCAGTTCTAATTTAATCTAGCTCCTTAAATGTTTATTCATTCAGCAAAATATTAACTGAGCATCTATTATGTGTCATGCATTGTCCCAGGTTCTAAGAATATGGCAAAGAACCAAACAGATTAAGAGTCTGGCTCAAGGAACTTATACTCTGATGGAGAGAAACATAATAAATAAATAAACAAATAAACAAGGAAATATCATGTAGTAATATGAAGAAAATAAAACAAGGTAATAACAGAGTAACAGAAACTGCTGAATATTTTTTTTATCTGGTGGTCACGAACCCCTCCAAGAAGGTGCTATTTAAGACCAAAATTGGAAAGACAGGAGCCAACCATGTAAAGCTCTAGAGACAGAGCATTCCAGGTAGCAAGAACAATCTTGACATGTTGTTGGTATAACAGGTAAGACTAACCAGACTAGAGTGACCAAAGACAAGAGGAAGGTGGCTGGACAGGAAGGTTTAATCTGGAGTAGCATATCAGACATCAAGTGAAGATAGCAAATGGACAACTGGATTTACTAATTTAAAATTTCAGGGAACGGTTCAGAAATAAAAATATAAATGTGGTAGTTGTAGTTATATAGACATTATTTAAATTCATCTATAAAACAAAATACAGAGAAGAGAAGGTGTCAAGAACCATGCCCTCCAACAGAGAAGCACCCAGTACAAAGAGTAGGAAGGAAAAACCAATGTGGTGAGAAGGAACAAGATAAGTGTAGTTCAGTAACAGCTTCAAGAAGGAAGTACTCCACACAGAAGGAACAGCCGACTATATTAAATGTTAAATGTTGCCAAGCATGGAAGGAAGGTGAGGTACATGGCCATTAGATTTGGCAGGAGTAGTTTCAGTTGGTGGAGAAAGGCCACCACCAACAGGTGGTTAAGGAATGAATGGAAAATGAGAAACAGCAACTAGACTATTCTTTCTAGGAATTCTGTGATGACAGAGAAGAAAAAAAATGCAATGATAGCAGGAGCGATACCTAGGGTCAAATGAATTCTTTTTAATTAAACAGTATTCGAGCATGTTTGCATGATGAAAGTACAGAGGAGAGAGAGAGATTAATGAAGTAGAATGGAAGGATGATTGTAGAAGCTGAGTCCCTGAGTGAGCAAGGACACTGGACCCTCTGTACAAGTGAAGAAGCCGGCCTCTGATGGGAAAGGGACGTATCATCCACCACCACGAAAGTCAGTCAGAGTCAGGATACGAGGGCAGGTGGGCTCCTGATGCCTTGGTGGGAAGATGAGAGGATTCCTGTCTACTTTTTTAGCAAAAAAAATAAAGATCATCAACTGTGGATAAAGGAAAAGAGGAAATACAGAAGAGAGCAGAAAGAAAAGTTATAAAGCATATTTTAGAAAAGCAAACATATTGGGGAAGTATTATAGGACCACCAGGCAGGGCTGAGTGCCCATTTGTATCCCTGGGCTCACCAATACTTCCCATCACAGCACTATATCCATATTTACTTGTCTGTATCTCCCACTAGATTGTAAACATCATGAGAACAGAGAACAGTTGTGTCTCTCAGTTGAATCCTCAGTTTCTCGGCAAAGAACCCAACACATAATTGCTCAGTGTTTCTTAAATTATTACGGGCATGCTCACAATTTAACATATATAGTGTTAAGCACTGAGGATGCAGAGATGAAAAGACAGCCCCTACCCTCAAGGGGCTCACCTTTCAGAGGACAGACAGACATGCAAACACAGAACAGTAGCAAAGTGCCACCTATCTGCCTACTTCTCTCTCTCTCTCTCTCTCTCTCTCTCTTTTTCTCAGAACACACACACACACACACACACACAGAAATAGGAACATAGAAGAAAAGGCATCAATGCTAGGAGAATCAGAGGATTCCAAAGGGAAGTAGCACTTGAGCTGAGATGTCTAAGGAGTGAAGGAATTTTCCAGGCAGTCAAGCAGAAGTAAAATTGCTTGAGATGTTCAGGGAATAACAAGTTAACTCAGTAATGCTGGAGGATAAAAGTACAGAGGGCAAAGGCAAGAGATAAAGAGATCATGACAGAGCCTATATACCGTGGGAAAAAAATTGTAATTTTTCTTTGGGAACCACACAATCAGATTTGCAAGTCAAAGCAAGCCTGCAAACAGTGGGAGGTGGACTGGAGGCTGGGAGAGCAGTGTGAAAGCTTACAGTAGCCTAATAAGTGTCAGTGTCAACTGAGCATAAAGAGGTAGCAACAGATATGAAATAGATTTAGAGGACTCTCAGGCACAAGATTGGCAAACTTCCAATCTCTTGTATAGCAATTATGAGAGATACTATAAGGGCCCATAAAACTGATGGGATAATTCCCCCCAAAATGCTGGCCTCCAGTGCACACAGCCCAGTCACTCCCAGAAAACGTTCTGGATTAGGCCTCCTTGCCTTTCAAATCAAACTGCTTTTGTATTTGTAAACTAGGGGAAACAAAACCTTTTTTTAATCCAAAACTGTTTCATATAGATTAGAGAACAGAATACACTGAAGTTGTGAAATAACTTTAAAGATTACTTCAAGATCAAAGACTTATTTTAAAGACACTCAATGTTTTCCATTTATTCCTCCTACACAGCACTTTACATGAGCACAAAGAGGGATTTCAGTTAGGTAAAAAAGGAAAGTAGAAGAGCTGCCAACACTGGAATGTTGGTCTGAAAAAGGGACAGACATCCTCCTCTAGAGGTATCTAACCACAAGATAAACAGTCAACTGCTGAGGATGTTTGAAATCTGTAGTGAAGAAAAATATATTCTACCTCTGACGTCCTTTCAATGACTACTACACTATACACTGATCAAAAAAAATTTTCCAAATGGCAATTTTCTTGATAATTTCTGGCTCTTCCTTGAAACAATGGGTAAGTGTCCAAGGCATAAAGGAATAGAGGAAAACAGACCATTTTCATCAGGACCAAATAACACCAGTCTTTTTAGTGTGGTAGCATTCTATATTGGTTTAAAATGTATTGATCAATTTTCAAAGAATACTCGCATATGCTAAATGAACACATCCAGAAGGAATGGATGGAAGAGAACAGACTGCCAAAAAGAAATGAGGCCACCAGACTAAAGAACTTTTCTCACCAATTGATCCTACATGCTAACACCAATTTTAAGTCTCTCCCTTACTCAAATTAAAAACAAACAAACAAACTTTAGATGTTTTCCTGTTACCCACAGGACAAAATTCAAATTCCTTGGCCTGACACTCAAAGCTCTAGCACGCAGTACTACCAATCAACATCTCCTACAATTCCCTTTCTCAGCCAAACTGGCCTCCTCCCTTCCCTCCCAACAGGAAACATACCACAAGGAAGTTAGAATCACCAGCACCATAAATATGTACAAGGCTTCCCTTCCCAACAATCAGAACAAAGGATAAACTTCAAATACAAATTCCCCCTTAAAACTAGTCTTCGAAGCTAACAAATGACAGAGGAAGTAAGGTCAATACCGTCATAAGAAATATAAATGATACCCTTCTGTGGTAACTATGAATTGGCATAAATCATTTCTTCTCAAGGTACTTTCATTCCCTGGCCCAATTACCTGTTATCTAGCAGCTTAGGAAGTCCCAATCCCCCCAAATTGACTTCACTACTCAAGTTCCCTTTCACAACAACCTCTCACTGGAGAGGAGGGAAGGGAATCTGCCAATTTTCCTTTAGCCACAACAGACTCAAAAACAGGACTTAGCATAAGGAAAAGTTTTCTGCTCAAAAATCTTCTGGTTTTAGCACACTAATAATCTATAGCTCTAGTACACACCCACTCTTCAGCGAACCAGTTTTCCATATAGCCCTCAGGAGTCATTTTAACCCTAGAAGCTTATAAAGTCAGGGCGATTTCAGTATAGAGATGTCTTCTTTTTTTTAAATCAGATTCTGGCCCTGTTTCTCAATATTCCTTTTCCTGACTGGCTAATAAAAGCTTCCTGTCTGAACAGTATTGGGGGAAGAGGAGGTTGAGTCTTCAACAAAGAGGGTATGGTATCTGGTGCATCTGATGATGGCACCATATCAACTCCTGAAGGCCAAAATGCTGCCACAGACAACAGGGTCCCGGTCATCTAAAGCAAAATTCAAAGACGATGAAATATCCATCAAATTAACAGGCTAACTGTGCAATTACACCACGCTAGTTCACAAATCATTAAGTCCTTAGGTTTAAGTTCTGAGAAAGAGAGGTAGAGTATATCTGAGTAGGAACTAGTAATTTGAATGTGTATGAAGCATTCTACAGATCTATAATTTAAAGCTGTAATAAAGTTTCCATTGTAAATGAAGCCTCCAGACCATTTTATAGCTATATTTTGTCTGTGTCCTAACCAAACCGTAAACTAGTGTTGGACAGGAAACATGTACTTGACACATCCCCAAAGCTTTGAGCATAATACCAATGTGATTAGATTCAAAAATACAATTGATGGCCTAACCAACAACAATTACAGTGGGGGGAAAAAGTGAATCTTGGCATGTTTTTAAAGTTGTAGAGCAGGCAATACCAGTGACTGGCAAGATCCATGTGGTAGCCACCTATAAAATGGACTAGCTAACACTCCTGGACTCAACTCTGGACTCAATATTCACTGAATCACTGAGCAAGAAAGGTCAGGTTTTTTGGCAAAATTGTATGGGTACAGTCGGCTTTCATTAAATATGACAGTCTACAATGCGTCACACGCTGGAAGTCAGGAAGAGTAATAAAGCTAAAATAGAACTACATAAATAAAAACTGAGTTCAGGATAATGAAATTACATCTTCATCCACAAGAAATAAGTGGCAGCTAAAACCCAGTCAAGCAAAGAATGATTCAACAAGCCAGGCTCCCATATTTATATTTCTTACACTGTTCATTGAAACGTTTCACCAGAGGTTAGAAATAATTAGGCAAAGGTGAAAGAGAGGCTTCAGAGTAGGGTTTTCCATCTTAAAAGTCTACCAACTTCAAAAGGGTGTTAAAGTTAAGTGAAATTTGGAATGGAATTTTCCCTGGACCGATATGAAGTGAAGCGGGTCACCAGGTTGAGCAGCAGCATTAAGGTCGTTTCTTTACAGAATTAATTCCAGCTACTATGAAGTTGTTTGGTATTTGGTATGTGACAACTTTTCTGAGCCTCAATTTCTCCCTTCATAAAGAGGTCGATGGAGGCTCCTCTCCTAACTTCACAAGGCAGTAATCTGATATAAAGAGTATTGTGGGAATAAAAGCAGAGCACCAAAGTTACACATTATTACTGCGATTACTTATAGAAATATTACCCGCTAGGATGAAGCTCCCCACACAAGAGATGAAGCCCGAGAGGAAAGAGTTGAAGGGGAAGGTCCCCACGAGGAGACAATAACCGAACTGCAGCGCCCCGGTCAGCAGTATATACAGGAGGTAGGCGTCCAGCAACTTCAGACGCTGAGGAGTGGTGCTCAAGTACTCTTCTAAGAACCGCGAGACGACCGACACTACTGAGGCCGACATGACTACAAGATAGACAGGCCGACCCTAACTCCTACAGGACGCGACCACCACAACGGAAGTAGAGTTTACGCGTGCGCACTGCTGTACCCCAGCTCCGCCCTCCCTGATTGGCCCATTTGCGCAGCCATAGAGGCGGAGCAAAGCACGAAACGACTAATGCGCAGACGCACAATACATCTACAAAAGAACTACAGCCAGGAAACGCTAATGCGCCTGTGCATTGGATATCCCGCTGGCTGGAGACGTGTTCTTTTTCTGTCCAATTACTGGAGTCGCGTTAGTGACGCTCAAAGTTGCCCTGGCAACAAGATACTGTGGAAGGAAGAAGGGGAGAGTTTTTTCCGCGGACTGCGTAGCTACCTAAGGGTTCCGGCTTTCTCTGGTCCACTCTCGTCCTCAAAGATAAACTGGTTCTGTTTTGAATCAATGCCTGGCGCTCCCCCGGTTCAGTACCAGCTCGGCCCTAACTCTGTTAAGGCTATATTCACTGCATATATCTGTTCCAGATCGTTAGAGCAAGTTAAGTTAGTTCACCCGCAGTGAAAACCACTGTGGTGAATCACTGCTCAGGCCCTAGTTTGGAAGTGGCTATTGGGGTAGGAAGGTGCGGCGCGTAGGGAGGAATGGAGCTTGACCTTTACAGGGCCCTGCGCTGGGCATGGGATGCGGCCCTGGGGGTGCTTACGAGTAAGCACGCGCTAGAACCTAAGCCTACAGGTATTCATTCATTCAGCAAACATTTATTGGGCACGTTCTCAGGCCCCACGTTGTCTAAATTGTAGGTACTCCCCGGGGAAATCATTACAGTCGTAAAAAAGCGGGTAATAGGGTAGAGATTGAAGGGGAAAGTGAGGAGAATTAGGCCAGGTGTGGGGGGCGGGGGGAAGGAAGACAGTTGGTTAAGGTGCCTGGAGCAAACGCAGTTTAGCAGCCTTCTACTCCCAAGCTGGCCGCTTGAAAGCCGTGTACGTAACATCCCGGGATGTCAGTGCTGAGAGGCTCGCAAGAGCATTGCCTATCCACTCCAACTCATATTGTAGAGGAAACTGAAGTTTTGAGGTTTTATATTTTAACAAGTAGGATTAACTATATTTAGCATTTTAACTTTTTTACAAATTAAGGTCTGCCTTAATTTTCGGCTCTCACTGCCCGTTTGGTTTCGCATGAATTTGATCTTCCAGACCTAGTTCATCTCACCTTTCAGCTGCAAGTCACACATAGTCAGCCAGGTACTTTTGCCGCTTTTTGATAACTTTGAGCTATCTTAGGTTCTCAGAAAAAAAAGCCTAAAACAAATGAATGACAACGTTCCTTCATTTTCATGTTCTATTTGTATTTAGACTGGAAAATCTCAGTATCAACTAATTTACTGATTGTCAGTTGTGGGCAAAGCCTTGCTTAAGTTCTAGAAAGAAGAAAAATAAGGGCAGTGCGAGTGAACAACCAAGTAGCTTTCTCTTTCAGTATAATATGGCAAGCAACAGAAGTTTCTCTGATAAGCTGAACCTTTCTCCCTGCTACATCAGCAAATAGGAGGATATCTTCCTCACCAGCATTCAACCTCAAACTTTAAAGTCTAGGCTGATGCTTTTTAATCATTCAGGAGCAGATTCCTAGGGGTTCTACTCTATCAGCCAGGCTCCTTCCAGCAGTTTCTCCCTTTTGTTTTGTCTGCCTTTGATCCACATCAACTATCATCATTAGCATCTCCACAGGAAATCCCAAAAGGGAACAGTAGGAGAGATGAAAAACATCAAATTCACCTAGAGAATACATCCTTTTCTGAGACCTGCAAAGTCAAACTGCAATAGAATGAACTAAAACTTCTCTGGACTACTTAAAATAACAAGAACATGTTTTATTATGTGTTCAGTACATGATTCTATAATCATTGAAACATTTTTGATAGATCAATAGGAAAGTGTTAATACTCATGTTTCAGTAGTTTAAACAATTTCAATAGTTTAAATCAGAATCGTAGTATATGTAAAAATTCATGTCCAGAGTAGTGGATAAGATTATATCCTCTACCATCAGACAATCCTGGGTTGGAACCTTGATCCTGCTGTTTAGTACTGATCTGATCTAAGTTAGTCTGACACCCTCATTTTCCTTTTCTATAAACTGGAAATAACAATACCTAGGTCATTGGAATGCTGTAATGACTAAGTGAGATGTTAAGCATTAACCTTTTAGCATAGTACTTAAAACATAATGAATGTTCAGTAAGGATTTGCTATTATTATCATTAATCCTGGTAACTCTGCTTCTCCTAGTTCTCTGAATAATTAAAAGTTGGCCAAACCATGCAGCCCCAATATTTTGGCCATACAAGAGATGGCACTGGAGCCCTAGCCAGTGTGGTTCAATTGGTTGAAGTGTCCTCCCTAGACCAAAAGGTCATGGGTTCGATTCCCAGTCAGGGTACATACCCAGGTTGTGGGTTCAATCCCTGATCCGGGTGCATATGAGAAGGCAACCAATCAATCTCTCTCTCTCTCTCTCTCTCCCCCCCTCCCCCCTCCCCTCTTTCTTCCCCCCCCCCACTTATCTCTCTCTCTCTCAATCCTCCCTCCTTCCTGTCTCTCTAAAAAGCAGTGAAAGAACGTCCTCAGGTGAGAATGAAAAAAATACTAAGACCATGATAAACTACAGATGCATTTATTAAAAATAAAAATAAAAAAAGATAGCACTGGAGCAAATGCAACTCAGTTGGCTCTCAAAAGTCAAGTCATATTTATAAGTTGAAGCTGAAGTCAGAGTGGACTTTAGGAGTTTTATTAGTAAAACGCTCTTGGAGAGTGTTATAAACAAGACAACAGACCCAAAATGTAGTAGCTTATGCTAAATCCCACATCACCAAACCAAGATTTAACTTTAATTACAGTTTCAGTTTTCTCATAAATGGAATTTTAAACAAATCAATAATCACCTGATTGGCACTAATTAAGTAATCTGCCCGAGGACCCCTGTCATTGCCAAAGGAAAGTAAGTTTGTAATAAACCCACTTTTCTTCCCCCTGATATAAATCCCTTGTTCCCTGTCCCTTCTGGCTATAAAAGTCTTTCATTTTGTACAGCTCCTCAAAGCTCCTTTTTGTCACTAAATTGGATGCTTCCCTATTGGAACAATTTTCACTGAATAAACTTTTTAAAATTTTAACATGCCTCAGTTTACTTTTTAACAAGAGGAAAAACAGTTTTCTCTCTACTCATCTTAGGTTCATTGGCCCTGTAAACTAAACTGACAGAAAAACAATTTAACAAGAGAAAAACAAAAAGAAGTTTATTAACATGTACATTGCACATATGCATGAGATCACTCAGTTATGAATAATTCAAAAGGGTGGTTAGAACTTGAGCTCATATAATGCCTTAAAAAAAAGCAATGAGTTTTTAGAGAAGAGGCAAGGCAAAGAAAAAAAACTTTAAATTTCTAGAACAGCAAATTGTGGGTAAATGTATGAGGGAACTAATGAAAAGTAAGTATTAGTAAAGTTTGTTAGGTGGAGTCCTCTGGTGCCTTCCCTTCCATGGGCTGATAAGGGTCTAGAACTCTCCCGTTCTTACTGGTAAAGAGAAGGGGGAACACCTTTGCAAATTTATGTCCTGCTTTTAGGCAAATGGAGGAGAGCAGAGACTTTTTCTGGTATCCTGCTTCTTCTCAATTGCCTTCAACTCAAAATAATTCTTATGCTAAAGTAGTATATTTTGGGGTGGCACATTTTGTTACCCTTCAACACCTACTATTATAAAACAATGGGAAAATGAAGGAGTGAGAGAGTCCCCATATAAGCAAAGGCCATGATTTTACTCTCTACAGTAAAAAATTACATTCTTTATAAAAAGAAACTCAAATCCTCCAGAGAAAGTGACTCTTCTAAACAAAATCTCTGCATGGGAAAGAAGAGCCTCTTGTCTCTTTTCCAGTTTTTTCACCTTGTATTTTCACTTTCTCCTTCAGATCCCTCCTTTGACTTGTCTCTACTATTGCATGTAACAGCTCCACCTTTTAAACTTTTTTTTTTTTTTTTTTTGGCCACAGTGTGGCCAAAATCCTTTTCACTTACATGATATAGTGATATTATAAGAAATTTACATATTTGGTCTTCATCCCTGGTGCCTGGCACAGAATTCCTAAATCCCATGTAATTTCCTAAGAGCAATCTTTTGTTATAATATTTGGGGGTTTTTCTTCAGTTCCTGAAATAACTCCAGAGCAACAAAAGTGAAAGGAGTATCTTTTGTATTCATAATAAGCCCCTTTCAACTGAAGGAGTTCAGGACAGGTCTCCTCAAGATGTACCACTTAGGCTTGTGAATTATTTTGAGCTGAAGGCAAGCAAGACCCTGAGGGTTCACAAGAAACTTTTACCTCTCCCTTAAAGAATTTAAATTAAGGTCCTTGCCCATAATAAGAGTCATAACCAGAATAACTTTTTATGACCTATCTACAGAGCAGGGCAAAGTTCTAATTATTGCGCATCTGCTCTTCTTATTCTCCTGAAAATGAACAACCTTCCTCATCTCTGAAGCCCCAAGATACTTTGTCTCATCCTTAACTCAAAATTTTATACATATCTACCTCATTTTTTCTTTCTGTCTCTGAACTTCTCATGTATGTGGAGTCAGTCTCTGACTCTCTCATGTATATGAGGTTCCCATATGTACATATATAATTAAATTTGGTTATTTTTTCCTCTTATTAATCTGTCTCATGTCTATTTGATTATTAGACCTGCCAGAAGAAGCTAGGAGAGTAGAGGAAAGTTTCTTTTTCCCCCACACACCCACACTTGAGTTTACGTTAATAAAGTTGACGTTTGGAAAGCCCCTAACAGTGGAGGCTGGTTGCCAAGAGAAGCAACCATGTGATTAGAGGGTTGGAACTTTAAAGTCCAATATCCCCCTCCCTACCATCTCCAGATAGGAGAGAAGGGCTGGAGATTGAGTTCAATCACCAGTGACCAATGATTTAATCAATCATGCCTATACAATGTGGCCTCCATTAAAGAAAGGAAGGAAGGAAGGAAGGAAGGAAGGAAGGAAGGAAGGAAGGAAGGAAGGAAGGAAGGAAGGAAGAAAGGAAGGAAGGACGGAAGGAAGGAAGAAAAACTAACCAAGGAGTTCAGTGTGCTAAAAGGGTTACACACCCTGAAAAGGTACGAAAGCTCTGTGCCTCTTCCTCCATACCTGGCCCTAGGCATCCAATGGCTTTTCCTGAGTTCTATTTTATAATAAACCAGTAATCTAGTAAGTAATCTTTTCTTGGTTTCTGTGAACCATTTTAAGAAATTATGAACCTGAGGAGAGAAGGTGGTGGGGACCTCCAAGTTATAGCTGGTTGTCAGAAGCACAGGTAACAATCTGGACTTGAGGTTGGTGTCTGAAGCGGGGTTTGGGGACTCTTTTATGGGACTGAGCCCTTAACCTGTGGAGTCTGCACTAATTCAGGGCAGTTAGTGTCAGAACTGAGTTAAACTCTAAGACATCTAGATGGTATCCTCCAAGAATTGAAAAACTGATTGGTGTAAAAACACCCACACATTTGGTGTTTGAGGTGTTGGTTTGAGTAGAGAAAAAAAAAATTTCTTTTCCTTTGTTTTCTAATAGAACAGATTAAATAGGTTATTATTTTCAGAAGGAAATTTTTAAGAGAAATCATATTGTAAATAGTACAAAGTTAAATTTCTATAATATCAAGTCTCTGACCTAAGTCCTAGTAAAGCAGCAAATATCTTCAATAAATCCATATCCTTTTATTCTAACAAAACTGTTCTTGTAGCCTCTGATGAAGTGGAACAACTTTGTAGGCTCCTTTATCTAATTGCCTTCCCTTCTAGCTCTTCGGAGTCCCAAGAAGAGAACCCCTCAGACTTATTCCCTCCCTGGCACTGAAGACAGGGTCTACCATATTGTCCTTTCTACAGGCAGAACACTCTCTACACATTAAGCTGAAATCATCAGTACTTGACAACATTGTCCAACAGAATTTTCTGTGATGATAAAATTGTCTCTGTGCTGTATGATATGGTGGCTACTAGACATTTGTGGCTGTTGGGCATTTGAAATGTAGCTAGTGTGACTAAGGAACTTCAATTTTTATTAATTGAAATTTAAGTAACTACACATAGTTAGTGGCTATCATATTGGACAGAGCAATTTTAGACCTCTGCTTAATCCAAGGGTTACACCTTGTTCATAGTTCATTCAAAAGGCAATGATACCATTGAATGATCCATCCCTGTAAAGCCAAACTGTTAGGTTATCAGCTCCACCTACTTCTGGAATATTTAATGTGACTTATAGGCACAGGAAAGAGGTCTTGTCAAAATTAGTTTATCCATAAAGACCATATTAGTACTTTAATAATACATAAAATCACACATGTTGGAGGTAGAAGGAAGATGTGTTCTTTCATACTTGTGCATAGTACATCTCATCTTAAAAATGAGGAGAAAAAAAGTAACTTACATTTTTCCCCAGAGGCCTGCCCAGGGCAGGCACTGAAGGTCATCTTCACTCTATAATTCTGACTGACCCAGCCCAGTCGTGAGATAGCTCAGTTCTGAAGACATCTTAAGAGATCTATTAACTTTTATTATAAAGGTCATTTTCCATATGTTCAAGTTTCCTACTTCCAAGCAACCTCACTGTAAAGCTGGTTTGGCACATGGAAACAAATGCAAAGGTTTCTCTGCACTGCCTCCTGAGATGAGGTCTAGAAAGTTCCAGCCAGATCATCCCTGCCTCAAAAATTCTACATTCTACAGATTTTCATGAAAGTAGATTTTTTTTTTGCCCTGTTTCAAAGTGACGTAGCCTGAAATTTCCTATATGGTACAATTTAGAATATAGCTCCTATAGCCCTTGACAATTAATACATTGTTTTATAGGTAGTTGTTTATATGCCTGCCTCCTGGCTAGAGTTTTCATCCATTTATTTAACCAATAAGTACTGATCATCTACTCTGTGCCACATCCTGCTCTAGATTCTGGAAGCACAGCAGAGAACAAAACAAACAAGGTCCCCCACGAACCTTAGGCTCTAAGGGGAGGGAAACTGATAATAAATGAGTAAACAAATGTGCATGCTAATTTCAGAGAATGATGAGTGTTATGAAGAAAATAATGTGATAGGGTAGACTAGGGGTATCTTTTAGACCAGGTGGTCAGGAAAGACTTCAGAAGAGGGGAGGTTTGAGCTGAGCTCTGAATACAAAGATGCCAGCGTTGCAAAGGGGCGAACAGCCTGGGGTGGCAGCAGGTAGAAAATCTATGTTTACCACTAGAGCAGGCTCTTTTCTTCCTCTTGATGATGGTATTCTTGGTGCCTAACATAATGCTTGGCTTTGGATAAGTATGTCTATAATAATAACAATAACAATAATATAATAACATTTTAGTATAAATACATGCACTAAATGTTTCTGTGAAGTATCTTGGTTATCCTTACAAGACACAAGACAGAAGCAGAAAATTAAGAGACAGTAAATAATTTACCCAAGGCCATGCAGTGGATAAGTGGCAAAACCAAGATTGACCTTAACCCCAGCTTCTGACCCTGGAAACTATGCTTCTAGTAATTAACCTATGTGTCCCATTGAACTCCAGCATCTGAAATGCTTCCTAAAAATGTAGCTTTTTAGCATCAAGCCAACCCAGCTGAATCAGAATCTTAAAAGGTAAGAAACCTATAATTTTAACAAGCCCACCAGATGATTCTTACACACACTGAAGTTTAGGACCACTCCACTTTGTGGAAGGGATGAATGATTGAGACAGGTCCTCTACTGTTTGTGCTCCTTTGCCTGGCAAATTGCAAATTCCTAGGCCCCTAGGCTCTATAAATGTCCATTCTCTTCTACCGTAAGCCCTTATGATGATAATCAGACCATTTTAACGCTGTGTTACAAGAAAGAAGAAACCTCAATCTCCGGAGTCCCTGTAGGAGGGGTAAAGAAAAGCATCTTGACAACCCCTCTGAACTAGCATTCCCCCCCCACCCTCTGCCGCCCCCAAGTCTAGTTTCAACCTAACCAAAAGATGACCTGAAATCAGACAGCTCCAGGGACATCAGGCTCTGTTTACTAGTTCAGTTTAGGTCCGGATCCAGCCAGCCTCAAAACTTGCCCCCCGTGCTGAGCAAGCCTGAAGTGCACTCAGATAAGCCAGCCACCCCATCCCCTAACCCCCTCTCCCCCATTCCAGCTGCCTAAAGCAGACCCAGCCTTATAGGTTTGTTCTTCAACTCCCCCTCCTGAGGGGCAGGGAGGGGAGGCAGGTATCTTCCAAACTGTGGGAGACCTGTGATAGAGCCCCATTTTCCTGGAAACTAGGTCGAGAAATCTCCAGAGCAAAGGAATTACATCTTGACATATGTCGCTTAGGTTTAGGGTTGTCAGATAAAATACAGGGTGCCCAGTTATGTCCCAAATAGTACATGGGACATATTCTATAAAAGTATTTGTTGTCTGTCTGAAATTCAGATTTAACTGGGAGTCCTGGTTTGGGTTTTGTTGTTTGTTTGTTTGTTTAAGATTTATTTATTTTTAGAGAGAAGGGAAGAGAGGGAGAGAAACATCATGTGTGGTTACCTCTCGTGGGCCACATATTGGGGACCTGGCCGGCAACTCAGGCATGCGTCCTGACTGGAAATGGAACCGGGGACCCTTTGCTTCCAAAGCCCAATCCACTGAGAGACAACAGCCAGGGCTGGCCGTCCTGTATTTTATTTATAAAATCTGGCAATCTACTTGGGGTTCAGACCCTCAAGCCCTTTGTAGTAACATTTAACTAGTGATGCGGTCTCCACAAACATCATAAGCATCTGTTTAGAAAGAGCAGAAGGGGGGGATTTCAGAGGGCAGGGAGCTATATAATAGGGAATCTTAAAAAGTGTGTGCGAGCCTTGCAGGGGTAGTTCTGTCACTTTTTTAATTATGGGAGAAAGACGGGGGAGGGGCTCGTGGAGCTCCCGTGAAGGACTCGGATGTTTCAGCACTACTCAGCTCCCTCGCAGTCTCCCAAGTGTGTGACCAGAACTACCCTCCTACCTGCGGGACCGCTAGACCAGTCCGCCTGCACACGTGTTCCCGCCCCGCCCACCCGCTAGGCGAGTGGCTGAGTCTGCACTCGGCGGCCCCGCCTCCCCGGCCGGGAGCCCTGGCCACGCCCCACTTTGTTATCCGACTCTTTTCTGGGTCAGCTGGTGCTGGCGTCAGGCAGAGGGATGGGCTGGCTCGGCTCGACCCGGCAGGGCTTGTTTACTATGGCTGATGATCTGGAGCAGCAGTGAGTTAATCCTGTCTCTTTCTCTTTCTCTGTCTCTCTCTGGGCCGTGATCCTGGGACTGTCTGTGGCTGAGGAACACTTTTAGACACCTTCCCGCCTTTCCGGTTTCAGGTCGGCCTCTTGGGTGGGCTGGGGGCTGCGTTTGCTTGCTTTGCTTTTGCCCGGAAGAGGTGGCGGTAGAACGGGGGAAGCAACAGAAGATAAGTTTGCCTGCAGCTCAGTGATTCGAACTTTCCACGTTAGTCTCCGCAATCGCTTCTGGTTCTCTTCTACCCGCTGTACTATAGGATTAGATTCAAAGGGAATGTCTAAGAACCCCCGAAGCACGCTTGTGGGACGCGGCTGCGCGGCGAGCGGCCAGGTCTGCTCCTCTGGATTTGCCCCTGGGTCTTAGTCGGGGGTGGGAAGAGTCTCGTTTCTCCGGGCATGGAGGGGACACGGGAAGAGGAAAGAGGCCCCCACCGCGCTGGAATTCGTCTAACGGGAATAATGAATGGGCTTGCAAGCTTTTTTTAGCTCTCACCCACCGAGACACTTCGCAGCTTGCGATCCTAGTTGATAATGTTTTTAATCTTCATAACAATATCTTTTATGCTGTGGTTTCAAAAGTAGAGCTTTTGTGATTTGTTACCACTGTCTCAAGGGAATCAGGTTTGGGGTGCCACCTGTAGATGATGTGACTAGCCCTTTGCAGCCTGGTAGGAGCCAGGAAGTTGCTTCCAGAAGAATGACTCAGCTCCCTGCCAAGCCTTGGTTTCACCAGAATGGGGCCTTTCCTGGGTCTCATGTTCCCCCTTTCCAGAGCAGCAGATCTGTCAGTTTGCAAAACGAATTAACTTTATGACAATAATAGCTTCCTGTGTTTGAAGAAACTCACCAGGAGAACGTTACTTTCTAAGATGACTTTTCTGAGAGGAAATGTACAATAGGTGCAATGACTTAGGGAAATGATACTGGAACTGATTGAGATGCAGGTAGTTAAGCTCTTTCTTTTTTCTTTTTTTTTTTCTTTTTTTTTTAAATACAATTGAAGAAGCCAGTGCCCATAGAAGTTAGGAGACTTGCCCAAGATCACAGAGGTCCAGAACAGGCTTCTGACCCAGCACAGAACCCCTTCTGCCTTACCCCCATTAAAGAGATGAGACCATGCTGGCCAGGCTAAGTTCATGGCTAAGTGGCTTCTTTGAGTTCTTTGCCTGAATCCTCCTATCCCCATCCCTCACCTTCCAAATTGTATTGAGCAGACAACAGTGTGCCTGACACTATTTCCAGTGCTGTACCCGTAACATTTTTGGTAAAGAAGAGAAGAAAAGTAAAGCTCCCCCAAATGTCTGCTGAGCAGCCCGTAGTGCTGTTCCTTGGAACAACATTTCTCCTGAGTGCTACAGTTTGGGATCCAGATGCCGTGGTCTGGCTTGTCACAGTCTCTTATGATGTGAAGAGAAAGTTTGTCTCTTAAGCCGGGCAAAATTCTGTGGTCTTGGTGCTCATGCTTCAAGCTTAAAAGAAATTTTGGTAGAGAACTGAAAAGAGTTCTGAGTCTCCGTACATTTTCATTCATGGGACTGACAGCTGTCATCTGGCTATAATGTTATTGATGTACCACTCTCAGCTGCAACCTCAATATTTCTTTCAAACTTCAAACAGTCATTGAGAATTGCTACAAGTAAAACATTTATTGGGAGTTTATCTTGTGCTAGACGTTATTCTGTGTTTTAGGTGCACTAACTCATTTAATCCTTATAACCCTGTGAGGTAAATACTATTATTTCCTCCCTTATAAAGATGAGGAAACTTGACACAGAAAGGCCAATGTCACACTGATGGTAAGTGTCAGTGCCAGGATTAGAACTCTGGCCTCCTGGCTTTAAATCACACCTTTCAGAAAACAGAGACTAGTGTGAAAATTATGTTCTCTACTGTAAGTATTCATGTGTGGCCTTGAAAAGCCGAGGCTGCAGCTGCCAGAGGAGTACAGGGAAACCTGGATTTGAAACCTGGGTTCTCTAGTTCTCCTTTTTCTAACTAGCTGTATGACCTTTTTGGGAATCCGTTTGGTCATCTGTAAAGTAAAAAGGCTGGGCTAGATGATTTCTAAGGAACCATCTTAATCTGCAGCTCTGTGCTGCAAATGATCTACCAGGAGGCCCAGTGTGTGCCAAGGGCGGGTGGCAGTGGCTGCGCTGATTCTCACACAGAATGTCCCTGGGAGGCTACAGCGACGCTCACGGGCCCTTGCTACACAGCTGCTGGTGTCTGTCCTATAACCCTCTTCACCCAGGCCGTTCAAGAAAAGGGAAATACCATATGGGATGGAAAAGGAATAACAAAAACACATTCATTGAGTATTTAATTTGTCCCAGGCACTGTACAAGTTCCCTTATGTATCTACACACTCAAAGACAGGTTGTTTATCAGGCCAAAGACATTCTGCTCATAAATGATAATTCTGTAACACAGATCCAAGGTTGTGTTGTTGTTGTTGTTGCAGAACTGGTGCTTTCAACTTCTACTCTGTAATGACTTAAAGTCCTATGGATATGAGGGAGAAAGCAGAATAGATTATTTTACCTGTTTTATTGCCTGCCATAAGAGGTGAGGAATATGTGAGGTTCCTACTCATTTTGTAATCTGGAAAACAAGGCCAAAAGCAACCTGTGTCCAGTCAGTAATTCCCAGCAGGACTTGAACCCAGGTCTCCCACCTCCTGCTCCCTGCCTATCCCATGTCGTTGCTCAAGAATTGCCTGAAAACCCAACCGGGCACTGACAGTGCTCTGTACTTCCAGGGGCTTGGAAGAAGTCACATACAAACTGCAGTGCCCTGCCAGGAGGGCAGCTGGCATGGGAATTTGTCCCACTCTAAAGGAACATTCAGTCCTAGGGATGGCAAAAGATAATTGTTAACATTAGTTAAAAGTTGGCCTTCCCCCCTATAATCTCCAGGAACACTATGAAAACCAGTGACATGGGATTGTGAAGCTCAAATGAGATAAATGTGAAAGTCCTTTGTAAACTGTAGTGTGCTCTGCACATGGTATTCTGAGTCTCTTTGAAACGAAGGGCATGTTGTTAATAGCCATTTACCAGAGAAGAGTACAGTCTATCAGGCAGTGAGGGAATTGCCAACTGCCATAGTGGGAGGTCTCCTGAGCCTGGAAAACACCCTGCACCCTGATAGATCTTTTGTATCTGTCAGCAAGGCTGAGGGCATCCATGTTTCCTTTCCAATGTTGCTCATGAGCATCTCTTTGCTTCCTTGCCCCAGGCCTCAAGGCTGGCTGAGTAGCTGGCTGCCAGCTTGGCGTCCTACTTCGATGTCTCAGTTGAAGAATGTGGAAGCCAGGATCCTCCAGTGTAAGTAGAAGGAACAGCTTGTACCACCTCCCTTAGAAGGCCTAAGGAGGATACGGGATCTTCCCAGAGCCTGGTACACTGAGCCCATTGACTCCTGATTAACAATGCTTGGGAGTGAGAGAAAGTGTTGTCAGTGACCTAAGGGAAGCAATTGTACAGAGAACACCATATTCTATGATAATGGTTCCTCAACACCTCCCTCCCCTGTCCGTCACGCTAGTTCCTGCCACATCCCACAACTTCCCTCCAATGCTACGCCAACTATAAGCACACAATGCACAAAAATACACACATTCTCTCCTTCCTTTCTTCATTTCTCTCCTATTCCTCTCTTCTTCCTCTCTCCCTGTCTGTTACTGCAAACACACAAGCACTTCTTAGATTTACTACCTTCCTACCCAAGGACCAGCAAGCAGTCCTATATTCCCGAATATTACTGATGCCCCACGACTTCTCTAGTTTGAGACAAGAGCTTGGGATTCCCACAGGCCAGCTCTCACGGGCAGTGTTATACCGGGGCGGGGCGGGGCATCCCGCGACCATCGCCAGCCACTGGCCTTGGGCCACGTCTCCCCATTCTTCTCATATGATCTTACTTTCCCGGTACTACTTCCCTAGCCATGGCCACCCTTTCCCTTATGGGTCTGAGTAAGTGCAGCTGAAGGACAGCCACAGCTTTTGAGCTTTGGTCCAGGATCCAGGTGACTCCCCCAGCCCGAGTCAGCTCTGTCAGGAAATTGCCTTCATGCCTTCAGAGCAAGCGCCGCCCACCTTGCTCCGTCTCTAAGGGGAATAAGCCCGTGGCTCAATTCACACCCATGATCCCCTCCACCCAGTTCAACTCCGGTTAGAAGCTGCCCTCCCAGTTACTCTCAGCAGGGACACTTCTCTCCATCTGCCAAGCCCGAAGTACACACAGATACAAGAGCAATGGATGCAGAAGCTCTGTGAGGTCATTGGGTCACTGCCACCCTCGGCTCAAAGGGAGCCAGGCAAACAGCCTCGAGGCGTAAGATGGCCACTCATTACCTACAGACTAGGTGGTGTACAAATTGTACTCGGAGTTGAGCTCTTAGGGTATATGGTGGGAGGGTTATGAAAAGAAAGAGGTGAAGGGAGGTCAGGAAGGGTTTGGGAATGCAGGGACAGGGCTGAAGAGTAGCAGTCCAGGCAAAATGATGATGCTCTCAGAAAACAAACTTATTGCTCTGCCCTGAATCCCCTCTCCGCAGGTCTCCAGAACAAGTTCCTGGCCCGATATGTGTCTCTCCCAAACCAGAACAAGATATGGACGGTGACCGTGAGCCCCGAGCTCAGGGACCGCACCCCCTTGGTGATGGTGCACGGCTTCGGGGGTGGCGTGGGCCTCTGGATCCTCAACATGGATTCTCTGAGTGCCCGCCGCACAGTGCACACCTTTGATCTGCTTGGCTTTGGGCGAAGCTCCAGGCCGACGTTCCCAAGGGACCCAGAAGGGGCCGAGAATGAGTTTGTGACCTCAATAGAGACGTGGCGGGAGACCATGGGCATTCCCAGTATGATCCTCCTGGGGCACAGCTTGGGAGGATTCCTGGCCACTTCTTACTCTATCAAGTACCCTGAAAGGTAAGGAGGAGCCACCCTCCCAGTCATTACCCAACTCCTTGCCTTGCTGCGACCCTTCCAGAATTAGTTTCCAGTAGTTCTCTTCTTCCTGGGTGATTTAGGGCCATGGTGCCTCCAAGCAAATACAGCTTCTCCTTTGTCCTCCTGTAGAGTTAAACACCTCATTCTGGTGGACCCGTGGGGCTTTCCCCTCCGGCCGACTGACCCCAGTGAGATCCGTGCACCCCCAACCTGGTTCAAGGCTGTGGCCTCTGTCCTAGGGCGTTCCAATCCACTGGCTGTTCTGCGGGTAGCTGGGCCCTGGGGTGAGTAGCCTACAGATAAAGAAACTGTCTCCCCAAACCAAGGCTCTGCCATCCTGGAAGGCCCACTGCTTCTGGAGTCCCCTCATCCCTGCTTGTTTTTGAAAAGTGGGAATGGGCCTAGCATTGTTGTTTAAAGCTCTTAATCCGCATCAGATCTCTTTGTCTGAGGTTTCAGAAGTTTCTTTTTTTCCTTCGTCTACATGGGAGAAGATTTCTATGCAAGGGACAGATGGAGCAGAGCTACAACTCTGTGTCTGCCCCCCATGGGGGGGCGGGGTGGGGAGCCATGAGGTGACTCTTCCTTTGCTGGATTCTTACATTACATGTGTGGGTTTATGGCAACCTGTTGGCAATTCAGTGTGGTAACCACCACTGGCTCCATTCTCTGCAGCTCACCCAGCACCTGCAGCAGGGCGATGTCAGAGCACAGCCTCCAGCCCAACCCACAGGGTTGGGCAAGCCCCTCCAAATTGAGCCCTGCTCCAGCCAGACACCATTTAGTATCCGTCAGCAAATTCTGTGGCTGAAGGGAAGGAAGGAGTTCGGGGGGAGCCAGCCAGAGTAAGTGAAATCAGTAAGTCCCAGGCTTCTGACCTCAGACTGCCAGCACCCTAACTTTCTGCGGAGCTTTTTACTCTGATGGAGTGAAAAGCAGATGCCCTTTGTGGAAAAGGTTGGTTGACCCTCTGTCTTCCTTCCACTAATGGCTTATGTATATACAGTATCGTCCAATAGCTGGTTATTGTGAGTTCATTGCTAATGGCTAAGTAAGAGTTGTCTCTCTAGGCCCTTCATGAGCAACAGAATGACTGTAGATAAAGAGAAAAATGAGCATTTGAGGAGAAGGTAGGAATTTAGGAGAAGCCCAGCCCTCACCACTCTCCCCAGTTTTGGACCTGCTCCTGGCCCGGCTCAGGCAGGGCCACCAGAGCAACCGTGGTTGTGACAGTTGGCTGGCGGCCGTGGAGGAGGGCCAGGGCCCCGGGGATCCCGGGTGTGCCCCCCTCTGACCCCTTTCTCCTCACATGCAGAGAGACCAGATGAGACAGAGAAATTGACCAGTAGACCCAAATTTTACAGTCTGTTTGGGGTGCCCTACTGCTCACTCATGAACTATGTAAAGAAGGTAAAGGGAACAGATTGCTCTAAAACTGCCCCAGGTCTAAGATGCAAAGGTTAAGTTTGCCTCTCACTCATATTATGTTACAGGCCCGAACATGAGCAGGCTCTGGGGAAGTGTTCTAGTTTCATTCACTACCCTAAGATGAAAAAGCCATAAGGGTCTCAGGAATAGGAGAAATAATGTTTGGTGAAAGCTGTTAAAACATGTGCAGGCAGGAGTCTTTCCCCTGCCACCGAAAATGCCTACTCCATGTTCTTCTCTCCCCTGCCAGGGCCTGGCCTGGTGCAGCGATTCCGACCCGACTTCAAGCGCAAGTTTGCAGACTTCTTTGAAGATGATACTATATCAGAGTATATCTACCACTGCAACGCGCAGAATCCCAGGTAAGGGAGGCTCCCAGAGCCAGCTCCGGGTAGATGAGTTCGGAGATAAAACTCCAGTGGCTGGGAAACAGCAGAACTCTGTCCCAGGATGGTTCTGGGCTGTATTTCCTCTTCCACAAAGCTTTCCTTTAGCTAGGGAAACAGAGGCATTAGCGGGCCTGATCATCTCCACAGACTTCCCCAGGGGTAGGCACAAAGGGAGGGAGAAGATAACAGATTAATTAAAGCTGCCACCATCTCCAGAGGTGACCCTTATTCTTCCACGGAGACAGTTATCCGACAGGCAAGAGTCTGGAAAACATCTGAAAAGATCTTTTTTTCTTTTTTTAAGTGAAAAAAATGGGTGCGCACATGGTATTTTTATAAAGGCAAAAAGGAAAGAAAGAAGTCTTTTCCTGCCCCAGACTGTGATTCCCAGATTTCCTTGTTATTTCCAGTCTGAGATATCACGGGATAGCGTGGAGAACCTCCTTGCATACCTTCTTCTGCACACACGCAACTCTGTCTATAGAGTACATGCCTACAAATAGAATTGCTGGTTGAAGAAGTATGCATTTTAAAATTTAATTATGTGCAGTGTTGTTGGGACAGGAATTCTTTCCAAATCTTGTGGAGATTTCCAGATGTCCCCAGAATCTTGAGAGCTTCCCGTCTATGACTGCTCACACAGCAGGCCCCACAAGCCTGCTCAGCTGCATTCTTGGCAGCTGACAGGCAGGGCATAGTCAGGAAGGTAATCTGCCCCTCAGGCCGTGCTGTGTGAGGGACTGATAGCAGGAGCCTGCTTTGGTGGCACCTCCTCTGTGGTGGCCTCACCCTGAGCTACTGGGAGGCATCTCAGGGGAGCCAAGGTCACTGGGAGCAGCAGCACTGCCCCACCTCGTTCCAGGCCTGTCCAGGGCACCATTGTGAGCCAAGGCTGGGAAGAAAGAGGGGATTTTCATTCCAGCAGTATTGTCTGAGCATTAGCCTCAAACCCAGACAGCTCTCAGGAATCGTGGGAACTGCCCATCCAACGGTCCGCGTGAGCTCAGCTAATTGAAGGGCCCCACTTAGGCAGCAGTGTAGAAACTCAGCTCAGCAGTCAAATCAGGTAGCCTTCTGCGTTCTGCACTCTACCCCTCTTTCAGCCCTCACAGGGCTCAGTCCCAATCTCATACCCGTTTGAGGCCCCTCATGCACAACCCTAGCCCTTTCCCCGGAACTTCCCCTAGTCTCAGACCTAGTTCTGGACAGTGAATGGCCTCCCAATCTAAGCTACAGAATATATAATAATGAGACTCGTCCCTGGAGGAAGCAGAGGGTCTTCATAAGACTGATGTTTTATTCCAGAGTCTCCTCAGGAAACTTTTTGTGCTACTGTAGTATTCACTCTCCAGACTCCACCTCAAATGAACTCATTCTCTCTCTACCCTCGACAGGCTAACTCTCTAGTCTGTGGTCTTATAGCACTCCATCACCCTTCATAATTCTTGGGAAATGTGAAGTTAACTAATCATATAATTCATTATTTAATGCCTGGAGTGTGAGCTAAAATGTGAACCAGATCGGCAAGTACTACGTCTGTCTGGGTCATATGTCCCCTCACTCAGCTTAGGGCATGACACGTAAGTATTTGTTGAAGAAATATTAACCTACTGCATTCTTGTATAATGCTCAGTGCCTTGGGGGTTTTCACAAATGTGTCCCTCTAACTCTGTTTTGTGTTAATGCCTCTAGAGATTCAGTCCCATCTCCTAATCTTACCAATATTTAATGAGTCTCAAACCCAGGGTTTAAGAGGAATACCAAGATGATGAAGATACTGCCCCAGCCTCTGAAGAAACCAACAAGTTGATATTTTATGCTGTACAGTTTATTCTACTAATGGCCTCACCGTGTTTTGCTTCTTAGTGGCGAAACAGCCTTCAAATCCATGATGGAGTCCTTTGGCTGGGCCCGGCGCCCCATGTTAGAACGAATTCACTTGATTCGAAAAGATGTGCCCATCACCATGATCTATGGGGCCAACACCTGGATAGACACAAGCACGGGAAAAAAGGTGAAACTGCAGCGGCCAGATTCCTACGTCCGAGACATGGTACGTTGGTCACCCAGGGAGCAGTAATGAGATGGAAAAGCAGTGCGTTGAATGCCAGCCCATGTTGGTTGGCGCTCAGCATGGAGGAGCACTCTGGGTAGAAAGGGGTGATGGAAGAGTCAGTGGGAAGAGGAGGGAGGAACAGATCGAGGGGAGGCAGTGCACTTGAAAAGGTTGGCTCTGTGTCATTTCATAATTAGGGGGCCTCTCTCTTCTGCATAGCCCAGTTCAGCTAAAAAGTATGTTCTTGTCCAGCAGCCACGCACAGACATCATGGCGCCACTCCAGCCCCCGTATCATTCCCACTCAAAACCAGAGCTGTAAACAGTAGAGCGAATAGTAGAGACTGACATGAAGCCTTCCCACCACACTCCTGCCTTCCCTTTTGTCTACCCACCCCAAACTTTATTTGCTAATGAGTGTGCTTAATTAGGCTGCCTGCCCAGTGGGCCCTGGTTTGGGGACCTGCGGATGCCATGAGCAGACCGGTGGTGGGCCTAGCATGGGAGGCAAGATACGGTGAATGGGCACAGGAGGAGAAGGGGGTATTGAGAGCCATTGGCTCCCACAGGAAAGTGCCAAGACCCAGGGAGAAAAGTGGACCACTGTTTCTGATAAGTGCTCATGGGTGATAGGCATGCAGGTCTCAAGGAAAATAAAAGGCTTGACAGCTTTCCAGTGCCTGGAGTAAAGGGCTGTCCCACCCCTGGCGGGTTCATTTCTCCACAGGAGATCGAGGGTGCTTCGCACCACGTCTACGCAGACCAGCCACACATCTTCAATGCGGTGGTGGAAGAGATCTGTGACTCAGTTGATTGAGCTGCTCTCACTAGAGGAAGCGGAGAAAGCCAGAGAGTCGCTCTTGCCTCCCTGTCTGCTTACTCATCCCTGTCCTTTCTTCACCAACTAACACGTGCCAGCCAGGTAGAGTCTTGGGCTGTTCCCAAGGCAGGAGCACAGCGAAGAGCACCCCAGGCTAAGGGCTAGAGGCAGAAACCACAAAGAGGCCTTGAGCTTCCCGCCCCAGGGAAGAACATAAAGGGTCACTTAGTGCCACCCCGTTTTCTCCATGCCAAGTGTTGCCCAGGTAGTGGCTGTGAAGGGCCTGCACTGAGGGGAGGGCGCCCTCTTTCCCCCTAGACAAAGCAGAGGCTCCCGTAGTCTTTTCCAGCTCTGGAATATCTCTGGGCGTAGGTTCCATGCAAGAGCATCTTCTTCCTCCATCAACTTTTAGCCCCCATCCCATGCCAGCGTCCAGAGTCTGGTTGGGACCAGTTCCCACTTAGCTACGAAGAACAGGTCCTGGAGCTCTCTTGTTCTTCAGAGTCCCTCCCATGACCTGAGAGGTCTTATACAAAGTCCTCATTAATGGATGAAGAACAGGCCAGGGCAGGACATGGCTGGCCCATGGTAATAGTGCTCTGTTCCAGGAAACCTCAGGCCAGAACCCAGGTCTGCTAATGCCCTGTGCTCATTGCAGACTCCATTTGTGAAGTTTGAGGCAGGCACCGTTGCCATGGGGCATCTGGCCAAGGCTGTGCCCATCCCTGCCCCATGTTTAAGCGCCATTGTGCGAGGTGCTGTTGTCCTGCCCTGTGTCTCAGCCCCGGCTGCCTAAGCTGGGAACACTCAAGTGCTTCCTTCCCTGCCCCCTCTTCCAATGGGGAGGCCTCCGTGCATCCCTCTGTGCCTTGGGCCCTGAAGCCCCACCTGTAGTACAGAGCAAAGGTGGCCACTAGTGGAGAAAGGAAGGCCCTTCAACCGAGGGCCATGTCTGATTCCTGTGCTCGGGCAAGGTTTTTCTTCCTTTCCCCAGAGCTGAGGCCACCTGAAGCCCCTGCCTGTGGTCCATTGGGGAGCCTCATGCCAGCAGTCTCCTGTCTTCATCAGCCACAGATGGTTCTCACTGCCTGGCCCTCCAACCCTGCCATCTGTCCCCCCTGGTCTCCAGCTCATCCTGCTCAGCCTACCTATCACCCTCTCCCAGGGGCTGGTTCCAGGTGCTCCTGCGAGGTTCTGGGCAGTAGGCTGGGCCTGGCCCCAGGACCATGGCAGCTCCTGCCCACTCCTTCACTTTTGTAAAGCCAACCCTCACCAGAATAGTATTAACTCACCGTGCTTTGTACTGCTGGTCCAGCTGCCTCAGGCTCCTTTTCTACATTAATAAAGAAATGAGTAAAAAGTGCTGGTGGTGATGATGTTTAATATTGCTCCTTCAGAGGCGCTGGGAGCGGTGCTAAATTCACAATAGCCCATGTGATGCTGAGTCAGAGAAGGGGGCCCTGAGACATACCCCCTTACACTCCCTTCCTGCTCAGCACAGCTTTCGCCCTGTGGGGCCAGGCTGGCAAGGCTGCTCTCAGCCAACCCCCTCCGAGGATGGGTGGGGAGTGGATGGGCCAAAGCCCTACTCAGGCAAATTAGACAGAACTGGGTGCTCCCTGCTGCCTGGTAAACAGCAATCTTCTGAAGTTCAGTCCACATAGGCCTACACCTGGACTCTGCCCTACATATAACCTGTCTTCCTAACTTATGCAGGGAAGCCTGTCTCCGACCCCCACCTCCCCACT
This sequence comes from Pteronotus mesoamericanus, assembly GCF_021234165.1. Classification (NCBI taxonomy): domain Eukaryota; kingdom Metazoa; phylum Chordata; class Mammalia; order Chiroptera; family Mormoopidae; genus Pteronotus; species Pteronotus mesoamericanus. Next base: position 940,966 of record NW_026555170.1, read on the forward strand.
CCTGGACTTGGGCCCCCTTTTCTGTGTCTCCATGGCACCCTAAACTCCCCCTTTTGTAAAAGTCATGCATGTGTAGTTCATTGTTTCACGTCCATCTTTCCTCCATAGTTCATAAGCTACTTAGTAACAAGGGGCACATCTGGCCCCTAGTTCATGTTCAATGAAAGTTTTCACTGAGCCGAGATAAGTGAGATATGCCGAGTGTTCAAGTCATTACCAACAGTGCCCGCTGTCTGCTGGCTGACTCCAGCTAGGTCCCTAGAATCCCACAGCTCGAAGCAGCACATAACACTGTATATGTCAGGATGAATGAACTCAGCGCAATTGTAAAGCTCTGATCCACCCAAGAACCTGTGTCTCCTCTGCGACCGAGGGTTGCCTGAGTACCAACCCAGCCAATGGAGGGGAGGGCAGGTGCAGGGTGGGGCGAAAGTGGGTTTACAGTTGTGAGACCATGGAACAGAGTTTATTCTTGATTTGCTATTTATTAATTATTGTATTATTTTCCATCTGAACAGCCGTAAACCTACTTTTGCCCCACCCTGTGTGCCAAACAGTAAGGCTACAATAGTATAGAAAAGTGGTCTCTGCCTTCCTGGAAAATTACATTCTGCATAGAGAGGCACACTTCATAAAATTATTACATAAATCATACAAAATTGCGACTGAAAGGGCCTGCCCCTGAGAGGTTGGGATAGCTTCCCTCGAAAGTAATGGCCGCTGAGCCTGAAGGAAGTGCAAAGGGAGAGGGAAGGAAACCTGGAGGGAACTTCGGAGCACAAAGGCCTATTAGCAGGGATGATTGGCTGTGAGGTGAGGCTGGGAGGTGGGTGGGGGCCCCATCATGCAAGCCCTCCGGCCATGAAAAGAATGTTGTGTTCATCCTAAAAACAATGGGAAAAAAATGACTGACTGTCACGGTGGGTTGGAGAGTATGACAATCCAATTTGAGACTTGAAATGACCACTCTGGCTGCTCTGTAGCGTGCAGATTGGAGGTGGCTGAGTCCCTTTAGGAGAAATTTAAAGCTACTGCAGTGGTCCAGGCCAGAGATGCTGGTAGTTTGGACTTGGCCAGTGGCTAGTGGACACACAGAGGAGAAAGATGCAAGAAATGTTTAGGAGGTAAAGTCAAAAGAACTTGTCACCACTAAGTGATGCTACCACCTTCTTGGAGAGCAACCTGGATATTTTTTAAAACACAGATTCCTGGCCCTGGCCGTTATGGATTAGCTGGTGGGAGTATCATCCCATAGACTGAAAGGTTGTGGGTTCAGTTCCCAGTCAGGGCACATACCTAGGTTACGGGTTCGATCCTCGGCCTGGGTATGTACAGGAGGCAACCAATCGATGCCTCTCTCTTGCATCAATGTTTCTCTCTCTTCCCTATTCTCTGTCTTCTCCACTCTAAAAGCAATGAAAAAAATGCCCTCCAGCAAGTTTAAAGAAATAAAAAATAAATAAAATATAGATTCCTGAGCTGCGTTCCCCAGTTTGATTCAGTAAATCTGGATGGAGTCTGACCAGGACATCTGCATTTAAACACATTCCCTGAGAGATCCTGATGCCCCCTGTTCACAGGCACTGATCTAAGGGACCCTGTGTCTCTGGCACTTAACCCAGAAGGCCCTGGGGTGGCGAAGTAGGGTCTATGGCTCTGCAAGTTCATCTCCTTGCTCCAGAACCACTTTGGGAGGCTCCACAACATGCTCATCTTATCTTCCCAACACAGTGTCAGCACATTCCTCAGGAGCAAGTGCAAGAAGGGTCTGAAGGTCACCCGGAGTGCCCTGTTTACACCACAAGGCCTACACACATGCATGCGTGCTGAGATACATACGCACACACACCTGAACAAGGAATTCCTAACATTCCCAGGGCTAGGACTAAGAAATCACTGTGAACATACCACCCAATCAACACCTTTCCTGGTATATTCTAAGTATTTATGGTAACAGTTCACACTAAAAACTCGTGAGGACTAGCAATTTACAAGGAGAGATCCCACATATAGTCAAGACTATGACTAACGCAAGACTAGGGAGGTCCTTCACTGTTCAATGGCTAGTTGAACATGTGCTAAATTTAACTTTCTCCTTGGGATAGACACAAAAATATGTGTGTTAAAAATGCAGTTTGGTATCACACTGCAAAGGGTGATGAAATCTTGAAAAATACCTCCCTCCATTCTGACATATCATCCTGTAAATCCACAGCTGCATGTACAGTTCATGACCAACTAGAAAATAATCCCATTGACTGATAACAAACACAATGTTCGATGAATGGTGTAAAACATCTCTTTTCTCAACATGTGACCTTTCAATTCATACAGAATCCTCGTTGGATGGGGTCTCAGTTCTTTTTCTAGACCCCCTCTCCCTTCTCCCCTCCCCCAGGGTCCTGGTGTCTTGCAGAAGCAAGAGAGACAATTGAGATTTTTGAGGGTCAGTCCCAAACCCACCCAGGTGAAATAGCCCAAGAAAAAACTATCTCTTCACTTGCTGATATTGACTGTTTTTCACAGTATAAATTGAGCATTATTATGCTAGAAAAGTCTTTGCCATTATCCTCCTAAACATCGATATCACACTTCGCTAGGGTTGAGGAGGAAAGACAATAGCAGCCCAACACTTTTGCGAGAATAACACATTCCTAGACAGAATGCTAAGGAGGTCCACTGATGCACTGAGCCCTCCCCCACCCAGGACGGCAAGGCCCTGTTCTCTGGTTGATGACTCTGTAAAGGACAGGGAGGAGCCCTCTGCAAACCTGGCCTTGCTAAAGGTTAGGTGCTCCTTCTCTGAGTGTGTTCTGAGGCCTGATATAGAGTTTGTGACAATTCAGCAACTGTGTATTTCAATTGATACATATGAGAACCAAGTCTACAACCAGAAGAAACCTGGATGGTACTAGCTACTGAAGAGGACTCTGAAGGATTTGGGGTTGCAGGAGATATTTTGATCTCCTAAATTTATCTTTGAAAAAGAAAGAACATGACACTGAACCCCTGACAACTAATATCATGTCTGGGAATAGGATTTGGGGGAGGACTTGTGCCTCATGGCAGATGTACAGGCCTCCGATAGATTTATGAGGTAGCTAATGCAGAAAATGGGCATCATGTACAATACCTCCTAAAATTTTCAAGGAAACAGAAATAAAATTGCAAAATCATGTACTGTAGCAATGGTTTCTTGGTTTCCTACACAGGTGAGCAGACTGGAACTGGTCCATAAAAAAGTATTTCTGGTCTATGATGAAATAAATTGGATTTTTCAATATTTTTAAATTCTGAAATTATGTGCTCTCTAACATTTTCAGGATTAAACTATTATTTTCTGAAAAGATGCTGGTATTCTAAGACTGGAGGTTGAGAGGAAATGTTACTCCTTATTGCCAATCATAGCAATTGCAGAGAATTTTCCCTTGTAATTTTAATTAATCTTAATAAAATTTGAAAGAAGTGCTATGTTATTGAAGACCAGCATTGGAAAGGAACTTGAATTTTTGTCACAAGAAGATAGATGACACGAAGCTCATGCATAGAGGGTGACTGTGGAAAAATAACTTTGTCCGGAGGAAGGTGATATAATTAGAGATTCAACAGGAGTGTATAAGTATAAAAAGAAGTCACAAAACTGAAAATGGAACCGTGTGGATAGAAATGAAAGAGGAACTGAACAGGAAAATAAAACCTGGCAAGAGTACAGAATAGATGTTAAGATATAAGAAGGCCATGGATGACGCTTTTTAAATTCAGGTTGCAAAACTGATCCAAAGCAGGATAAAGTAGAGCCAGAGGTCCCAACATCAGGACTCGAAGTCTCCTGCTAAAAGCAGAGGACCCAGTAAGTTCTTGCCTGCTGACAATTTCATTTACTATAATACGGAAGAAAGGTTGTCAGATGTAAGTCTTTATAGATTTCAGTAAGTCAGATTTCAAAATGTTCCAAGGAAAATTACCTAAGGGGTTCAAAAGGGACAGCAAGCTCTCAAACTTGAAGTTTCAATGGTTTTGTCAACTGCTGAGGAGGAAAAGAGGCTTCGCCAGTCAGAAAACAGCTACCAGTTATCTTCTGATGGAATCCAACTGTGGGCAGAGAGAGAAATATTAAGTCTCTAATATTAAAAAATGAACCAAACAAGTAAAGCAAGGACAGTTCATGTGAAAACGTTAAGCCTACATGAAGGCTTTACGGGACTAAAGGCTCATTGTTAAGCAGAAAAAGATGAAGCTGCCAAAAAAAAGCTAATACAACGTTAGGCCCCATCCCCTGCACTGGTAGGAGCCTCAGTGTTTCCACTATACCCTGATCACAGTGGAGGTTCAATTTGGAGAATATTTTTGCTTTTTTAAAAATGTAAAAAAACATTTTCATTGTAGAAAAATAAGAAAAAATGACTTTTTAAAAATCTTCCATGATTACCCTACCTAGAAATAACCACATTAAATATTTTTAATATATATACACATATGTATTCTGGGAATATATATGTATACATTTTACACATATACACATACATTATTCTATATAAATATATATTTAACAGAATGAAAACATACTGACAAAGCACTTTATAAAATTTTACAAAATTTCAGTGTTGTAAATCTCTATATCAGTAAATAAGCATATAAGAAATATATTATTAATTGTAGTCCATTGTTTAGATTTGCCATAACATATTGACCCAACTTTCTGTTGTTGAATTTTAGAGTGCCTTCTGGATGTCTTTATATTATAAAAAATGTGTTAAGCAACTTGGACATTCATTTTTTGCCCATTTAACAAATGATTTCCTTCCTAGGTGTAAAATTGCAGGATTGAAGGGTATGCAAAATAGTAACCAATGTTTTAATAAACAATGAAAATAGTTTATAACAAGCAATCAAAAAAGAAAAAGCAACCCAGGAGGAAAATAGTTTATGTTTGTGTACAAGCAAAAAAATACATGTAAGCAACTCACAGAAGATATACAGATAACTGAAGAATATATGAAAAGATGCTCGGCCTCACCAGTAATACAGGGAATACAAAACAATAATAAGAAACTGTTTTTTACATGCAGATTGACAAAAAATTTAAGATTGACAATATCTGGCAATGCCAGCAATGAGGAAGATGGACATTTTCACACAATGTGGGAGGAAACTGTTACCATATTTTTATAGACAATTTAGCAGGACCTACCAAACTAATCTACTGAACTTTAATCTACATACTATGAGCCGGAAGTCCTAAAAGAAGGAATTTTTCTAATAAATTTTAGCACCATTAACAAAACATCAGAGATCTCAGTGCTTATTTTTTATAAAAGTAACATCTAAACATAGTTTTACAGGCATTGACATGGAAAGATTTTAAAATATCAAATTACAGATAATTCTTATACCACTGTCCCATTTTTGTAAAATAAAGATGCATGTGTGACTAAACATGTACATGTTCAGTAAACATAACAATGTTAGCTGCTGGAGAGTGGAACTGGCTGATAGGGCTCTCATACTTTACTTTATACACTTCTGTACTGGCTAAAATTTTACAATGAATATGCATTTTTATTATTAAATATTAAAGATTAAAAACACAAAAACTCTCCAGTCAAAAGTGATCCTAGTTTTGATTCACATCCATGACATCCGTTTCAAGGGTGAGCTCACTGTCTCTTTGAAATGTACCTAAATATGTCAAAAAGCTGAAGAAGCCTCTGGCCAGCTTTGTGACTGTCCTTCTCAAGTTCCTGGGAACCATCTCTTTGAAGCGTAATCAAGGAAGATGGAGCCCCTATCTCCCTGTCTCTGCAGAGGGTAGCACCTTCACTTCCAGTGGACGCCTTGCTTCCTATTACCTCCCGTCTGGAAGACACAAGTTTATTTTTCCTTAGATAAAGCCGATTAGCTAACAGATGGTCCATTTACCAAGTGAATTTAGAATGAACTATGTGTGATAATGGTGCTGTCAAGTCCTCTCACTTGAGGACTAGCTATTTAATCTTGAGAAAATGTGTGTAATTTGTGTACCTGTTTGGCTATATAAAAGGATGAGATTTCTTTCTTCTTGCAATCTTCTTAGAGGATTTCCTGTGATGCTCATCCCATTCTGGTTTAATGTGTATTCAGTAGTAACACCGTTTTCTTTCTCTTCTGCCTTTGTGGAGAGATTTGGGGGGGTTGGCAGGGGGTTTGTTTTTATTATATTTCCTCAATTGCTGCCGAGCGTCAGACTTCAGACGGCTGTGCAAGTGTGGGGGCGTGGGAGCACCTCCGCCGCCCCCACCTTCCCGCTTCTGCCTGCTCTGGGAGGCTAACAGAGGCCACAGGCAAATGGGGGCTCTGGGGGTCACAGATACATTAGGAAAAAGAAGTCATGTCACAGATTAGAGAAGTCTGCTGGGACCCACTTGGACCCTATTGTTTCCAGAACCCCAATGTTTTCACTTGGATCCCCTTGCATGCAAGCACTGGCCCAACAAAATGCCCGAGGGGGAGTTTGCAGTATAGACAGAAAAAATAATTTAATATTGAATTGGCCAATGCAGAGCAGAGAGCTTGCGCTCTAAACAAACTGACCCCTGAAAGCATGTAGGTTACAGACTACAGGGAGCGAAATCATGGGACACCGTGGGTTAAGGGTTCCAGGCCATGCTGAGAGCTCACTGGTCGCAGGTAACTTAAGCGTAATAAAGCATTTCTTCAGGCGTTGAGGGCAGTTCTGAGGTCTTTTCCCGAGTCTCTCTGTCCAGTCTCATGGGAAAGTAGCAAGGGGATCGTCCACCTTAGGGCTCAGAAACTAAAACATAACTTAGTTTCTTTTGTTATCTTTTGTGTCACAGTGGTCTGGACCTTGTGCTCATTAGTCAGGCCCCAGCTGCTGTCTTCTGCTGCCTCAAGGGTTACTGTATTTGGGGGTAAGGGAGGGAGGGAGACTAGGTCTCTGAAGGGATAGAGACATGATTTCTAGAGCTAGGTTTTAAAGCTAACTTCAATCAAAGTCATAAGGACACTCGGTTTCATTATCCCAATCCCCAGGCTTTCTAAGACCGTAAGATAGGCAATCTTTAAGGCTCAGACTTCTGAGGGAGGGAAAAAGCTACTTCCCATTTGGTCTTGGAAATGGAATGAGTATAAAAGTGGGAGCAAGTACAGACCAGCTGAGGCATAGATTTCAAGAGGGAAAACTCTTCTTTGTTGACCTTCATCTCCGTATCTGAACACACCACCAGGTCCTGATACCAGGGGCCCACCCTCCCAGTGCCCTCAGGCTGGTTTCTCCTCCTATCTGATAGACTCAACTGTTTTATTTAGATATGAGAGCCAGCCCTGGCCAGGTAGCTCTATGGGTTAGAATGTCATCTAATCCTCCTATACCAAGATTGTGGGTTTAATCCCTGGTCAGGACACGTGCAAGAATCAACCAGTGAGTGCATCCATAGGTGAAGCAGTGAATCAATGTTTCTCTCTTCACTTCTTCTCTCTCAAAAAAATCAATTTTTAAAAAATGTGAGTGCCCCAATCCAGTCCAAACTAAGATTTGCATTTTCAAAATGGACTATTGCTAAACCGAACACATTTTCATTTTATTTAGTATTTATTTATTGAGCATGCTTAGCAAGAGAAACACTGACGTAGGTTCCTGTGAGAAATAGGGTAGGGGACCCAGAAACATCCAGTTTTCTGCCCTCAAAGGCACTTCCTGTCTCTTGGAGAAGACAGACAAGCACACAAATCCTACAAAGGATGAAAGGTTTAGATAGGAAGTGAATGGAAGTGGTTGGCTAAAGGTTCATAGTGGGAACTTGGATATTCGTTGCTGCTTTTAAATGCAAACTTAGAAACTTTTGGTCAATGGTTTAAAGACTCCTTCGGGCGAGGAAAGAAGGGCAGCTGAGGAGTCATGAACCTCCAGAGGGGACTTGGTTATGAGGCCATCTCAGCATCCTGTAGGGAAGCAGAGACCTCATGTCCTTCTCTCCACCAATTTGACCTCAGATTCTGCTGTCTTTTTAATCTCATGGAAGACTGGGCCTCAGAACCTTAACTGCTTTGCCAGATGTACTACAACAGGGTATGCCTTGGGCAGGGTCTGCCAGCCAAAGGTCTAAATCTTGGAGCTTGCATCACTCAAAGATGCAGGGTCTTCAGTACATGAAAGAAACTTTCTGTCTCTACCGTTGCACTCCTGGCCTGCAAAACCCTCAACTAAACTCTGTTCATCTGAGCTCACCTTTCATCATCTGCTACTCATGGGATGGGTTGTCAGCTTTGGGAAGATTGTTCCTCTGCTTAATCTTTAAAATGCTACAAGAACTTTCGATGTGTTAAGAACCGGGAGACTGAATATGTAAATGGGTAATAGCCAGGCTCTTACCCTCAAACTCTGAAGCAACCAGGCAGGGAAGCCAAACTACCACCTCTACAGCAGTCAACCCAGAATGGTCAGGCCACAGGTAGGGCTGCCAGCTTCCCTATTTTTTCACTGTCCCCTCCCCTCTCCACCTCTTTCCAGCTCAAGACTAATCAGAGAAAGCCACATTTGCCCCCCAAACCAATCACAAAATATGCCTGGGTTGGGACTCCAGGTCAAGATGGAGGCATAGATAAACAGGTTTCATCTCTGTACACAACTATAGTAAAAAATAAAGCTAGACTACAAAACAAATATCATGCAGAATTGTCAGAAAATAGAGCTGTATGGAAGTGTGACAACCAAGGAGTTAAAGAAGCCACATTCATCCAGAAAGGTAGGAGGGGTAGAGATGTGGAAAGGCAGAGAGAGGCATAAAGACCGGGATGGGCAGTCCCACATCCACATGTGATGGATAAAAAATTGGAGGGATCCCTTGGGAACGAAGGATCCCAGCCCCAGTCCCGACCACCCAACCCAGGATCCCAACACCGAGAAGATAAGTCTCATAACTTCTGGCTGTAAACACCAGTGGGGTCTTGGGTAGTAGAAGAAACTGTGTCCTCTTAAGGGCCCTACAAGGCACTCAGGACTCACACAGACCCACCCTCTCTGGGATTCAGCACCAGGGCAACAGCTAGAAGAGTACAAGTGGCATATGGGGAGAAAGTGAAGTATGAGTAGGGAGACAGCTTCCTCCTGGGCAAAACTCCAGAGGCTATGCAGCAGCATTGTCCTCTCTGCAAGCCCTCCCTGACACAGAGCCACAGAGCAGTGGCGTGGGCTGCCTCACCCTAACGATTGCCTGAGGCTCTGCCCCGTACAACTTACCAGTGTGCTTTTCTACAACAGGCCACACTTTTAAGACAGGGAGTCAAGCAGCTCTACCTAAAACACAGAAACACACACAGGGAGAATGCCAAAATGAAGAGACAAAAAAATATGCCCCCCCCCCGCCAAAAATAGAACAAAACTCCAGAAAAAGAACTAAATGAAATGGAGATAAGCAACCTATCAGATGCACAGTTCAAAACACTGGCTATCAGGATGCTCCATGAACACATTTGGTACTTCAGCATAAAAAAAGGCCCAGGGAGAAATGAGGGTTGCATTAAGTGAAATAAAAACCTGCAGGAAACCAACACTGGAGGGGATGAAGCCAAGAATCAAATCAATGATTTGGAACACAAAGAAGAAAAAAACATTCAATCAGAACAGCAGGAAGAAAAAATAATTTTAAAAAATGAAGATAGGCTTAGGAACCTCTGAGACATCCTTAAATGTACCAACATCCAAATCATAGCGATGCCAGAAGGAGAAGAGGAAGAACAAGAAATTGAAAATTTACTTGAAAAAATAATGAAAGAAAACTTCCTTAATTTGGTGAAGGAGATAGACATACAAGTCCAGGAAGCACAGAGAGTTTCAAACAAGTTGGACCCAAAGAGGACCACACCAACACACGTCATAATTAAAATGTCAAAGGTTAAAGATAAGGAGAGAATATTAAAAGCAGCAAGAGAAAAGCAGAGAGTTACCTACAAAGGAGTTCCCATAAGACTGTCAGCTGATTTCTCAAAAGAAACTTTGCAGGCTAGAAGGTACTGGCAAGAAGTATTCAAAATGATGGAAAGCAAGGACCTACAACCTAGATTACTGTATCCAGCAAAGCTATTATTTAGAATTGCAGGGCAGATAAAGCGCTTCTCAGACAAAGTAAAGCTAATGGAGTGCATCATCACCAAGTCATTATTATATGAAATATTAAAGGAAATTATATAAGAAAAAAGAAGATCAAAATGACGAACAGTAAAATGACAAACTCACAGCTATCAACAACTGAGTCTAAAAAACAACGCAAACAAGCAGAACAGGAACAAATCATAGATGTGGAGATCATTTGGATGGTTATCATTTGGGAGAGGGAAGAGGGAAATGGAGAGAAAGGTGCAGGGATTAATAAGCACAAATTGGTAGGTACAAAATAGACAAGGGGTTGCTAAGAACAGTATGGGTAACAGAGAAGCAAAAGAACTTAAATGCCTGACATATAGACATGAACTACAGGGGTGGGGAGACTGCTGGAGGGAATGGGGGGTACCAGGTAGAGGGGAGCAAAGGGGAAAATTGGGACAACTAATAGCATAAGCAGCAAAATACATTTTTAAAAAATAAAAAGCACAGGGAAACTTCTGAGAGTGACAAATATGTTTGTTAATTCTCTTGATTGTGGTGACGGTCCCAGACAGGCTTACACTTTTTATAATGCAACCTTTAAATTTGTGCTTTTCGTTGTATGTCAATTATATCTTGATATAGTTGTTGGGGGAAACCTACCTCACAGCAAATTGCAACCATTTAAGACATGTGTCAAAATAAAGGACTCAGAATGAAAAAAACAAACCAAAAAAGATGCCTGGCTTGTAATTAGCTTACCTCCAGTTTCCCCATGCCAAAACCCTCCAATCAGAACACACCTGAGCCGTACCCTCTTCTTCCGCTACAAAGCTTTTCACTCTCTGCCTAACTTTGAGTCAAACCTAAGTAATGGTGGCTGACTCCCTTGCTATACCCAGTTTTGGATAAACACCTCTGTTCTCATTTGGGTGGTCTTATTTATTTCCACAGCACTCTACAGAGTTTCCTTAGAGATGCTGCGTCCTTCTGACCAGGTCCATGGGAAGTACAGGTGTCAATTCAAGCAAAGGGGATGCCGCCGTGCTAGAGGCCAAAGGGACAGGAAAAGAAGTGCTTGCGATGACTTGGAAGATGGTTTGCACTGACCAGAACCATAGGCCTAGGTGGTGCCGGTGAAGCATCCCAGGCAGTATTTGGGCACCAAGAATTCAGACTAAGAGTTCAGTTTAAAACAGACATCTTTCTAGTTCTTTGGAGCTAGAAAAGAGGAGGGTTACACTTGGTGCAGACAGAGAGAACCCCACTTTATAGTCAAGCTAACTTTTGGTCATGAGAAACAAAGACCTTCTCAAAATTACTCAATAAAAAGGGGTTTGATTTATGGGTACAAGCAACCTCATCAAACCTAGGAATAAGAAATAAACCTCTGCCAGCTCTCTGGCCTGGGAAGTCATCAGAAAAGAGGCCCCTTCACTCTGTGTCTCTGCAGCTGAGAGGTCTCTCTACTATTTCTTCTCTATTTTGCTCTCCACACCAGCTCCATTCTCTTAATGGCCAGACTGTTTCCTCTAATTACTTAACAGTTTGTACTTGGCCCCGGAAAGGCCATTCCAGGTGTAAAAGTTGCTCAAGCTTCCAAGGGGAGCATCTCTGTTGTCTGTTACAGTCTCTGCATCTTTTGATTCAAAGTCTCAAAAAAAAAGACATCTGTTTGCGCAAATAATCTGTCCCAGCCAAGCCACACAGGTTATACATACATCACTGGTCAGGCAAGGAATTGTGTCTCCCAATTATCCATCCATAAGTCAATCACTGGAGGCTGAAGGAACAGGGTCATGTCTTACATAAGAATGTGAGCATGTTGGATATTATAAATATGTTCTATAATAAGAAGCAGTATTATAACATAACACAGACTACATATATCCACCAAAATCATTACAAATGTCCACTGAGGAAAAACAATGGATTATAGGATATGACAGTAGACTGGAGAATAATAAAAGTTATTCCTGGAAAGATTCCTAGAGATGAAGGAAAGAGGGTCCATGGGGAGGGGACCAGGAAGGACTTCTGTGCCAACTGGTGAAAGAGTTGTGGCCAGGAGGACGTGGGGCCAACCATGTTGGGACTTGAATAGGGCTGCAAGGCTCTTCTGTAATTCTTAGAATATTCAGTGTGGATGAGACTTAGAGATCATCAAGTCCAGCCCTAATACACTTCAAATGAGAGTGCTGAGGGTCAGAGTGGCTGGTGACACAGTGACACGGTGACACAGCGACACAGCTGTGGCCGCAGAGTTCAAGTTAGACCCAAGGCCAGAGCTCAGGTCCCTGTCTCTGAGCTCAGTCTTCTTTCTACTACAGACCATTCAGAATCCCTTAGCTAGAACATCCTTTTGCTCAAGTAAGTCCTCTCTTTCTATTACTGGGAATTTATACATTGCATACATAGTGGTAAAGAGGAAGAGGGACTAGCCCCTCTTTATTGGTCTTTGTAAGGGAACAATTTGCTCCTGAGCATTGTCATTATTCTCTTTTTTAAAGCTGCTTGAACCCTCACCCACATGTCCTTGAGCACCCCCAACACCATGTCGTCTCTCAGAGTGTATATGAAGGGGTTGAGGAATGGAGTCACAACACTGCTCAGTACTGAGGGGATTTTGTTGACCTCTAGATATTCTTTCTGGGAGGGTGTCATATAGTTAAACACTGATGCCACCAGAAATCACGACTATTGCACAGGCGTTAAAGGCCTTCTACCTTCCACTTGAGGAAGGGATGCTCACTACTGTCAAGATGATGTATGTATAGGAATAGACCACCAGGACTATGCAGCAGAGGATGACAGTGGACAAAAGCACAAAATCCATCAGCTCAATGGCAGTGGTGTCCGTACAAGCCAAGGACAGCAAGGGCCCACTGTCACAGAAGAAGTGGTTAATGATGTTGGAGCCACGGAAGGGCAGCTGGGAGATGAGGATGGTCAGAAAGAGCACAGACAAGAAGCCTCCCACCCAAGAGAACACAACAGTCCCAGTGCAGACAGAAGGTCTCATGGTGGTGCTGTACTGCAGCGGGTAACAGACAGCAGCATAGCGATCATACGACATGACTGTCAACAGAAGAAACTCTACTGTGTCCAGGAAGAAGTAGAAATAGCACTGAGTGATACACCCAGCAAAGGAGATGGTTTTATCCCCAGATGCTAAGTTGGCCGACACTTTTGGAGAAATGACTGAGGTGAAGAGGTTGTCCAGAGAGGGTGCACAGGAAGAACTACATGGGGGTGAGGAGGCGGGAGTAGGACAGCACAACAGAGATGATGAGCAGGTTCCCCAGGAAGGTCACCAGGAACATGGGCGGCGGCAGCGCCAGGAACAGCAGCTCCACCGGCCTGCTGAGGTGGGATCCCAGCAAAATAAACTCCCCCGCGGTGGCAGCCTGATTCGCCATGGGCCTGGGCGGCAGGACTCAGTTCCTCCGACGGAACAAAACGAGAAAGTGCTTAGGAGCGTGTTCAGTGTACAAAACCCCATGGTTACTCGCTAGAAAAATATGACCATAAAATGTGTTAATATAGACTAAATATGTAATACAAATTTAACTTGGATTTAAATTATTTGCCTATCAAACTGAAACTTTTTAAGTAATAATATTCTTTGTTAACAAAGGTGTGTGCCTTGAGATTAACACTGTCACACGGTTCATTAAAACTTTCTAAAAAATAATATAGCAATTTGTATCAAAATCCTTAAAATTGAGCAAATCCTTAGACTCAGAAATCCATCAGGAAGGAATAGTCATGGATGTGTTAAAAGATTTTGCTACAACATTCATCACAGAATTGCTTATAATAATGAAAATTTGGCAACAACTTAACTATCCAGAAATGAGGGATGGAATAAATAAATTATGATACATTGAAACAATAACATAGGCAGCTGTTAAAAAGTATATTTTACTATATTATGTAAATGACAACTTTTATGTAACAACAAATAGTCATGATGTATTATTATTAAGGTTTTTAAAGCAAGTTATAAACTTGTAATAACATTATGAGCTAATTTTGGAGGTAAAATGTAAATCAGCAAAGGTCCTACAATAATCAAGACATTGCTGAAAAAGAAGAAACATGGGGGAGACTTACCCTGGTAGATAACAAGACATAAAAACAACATAATTAATGTTATAACGTAATATAATATGACATAATAACATAATTGGCACAAATACACACAAACTGACTAGCAGAACAAAATAGAGAGCCAAGAAACAGACCCACCCAAATAAGAAACAATGCTATATGTCAGAGGTGAAAGGAAACTGGTACTGCTGATTGTCCATATGGGGAAAAAGTAACATTGGGTTCCCTGCCTCATATCAGACACTAACATCCATTCTAGCTGGACAAAAAAATTAAATGTAAAAATGAAAACTTTTAAGAGAATATATAGGAAAATATTGTTTTGGGCCTTAGGGTAGAAAAAACTGATTAAAGAAGATCTGAAAAGTGCTAAACAAAAAAATAAAATATTGATAAATTAAGCTACATTAAAATTAAGAATTCCTGTTTATTAAAAGATCCCTAAAATAAACTTAAAGGCAAATTACAAATGGAGAAAACATATTTGTGACACAGATATTGGGCAAATGTTTATCTGTAATATATAATCGATATATTAATCCTTACAAAGCTATAATAAAAAGCAATCTAATTAGAAAAATAGGCCAAGCATTTGATCTGAATTCTATAAAAGAGGAAAGAAGTATAGCCAATAAATGCACAAAAAGATGCTTGATCTCATTAGTAATTAGAGAAATGCATATTAAGACAACAACAAGATAACAGTGTATACACACTATATTGTACAATAAGAGAAATATGACAATAACAGGGTTTGGGGAAAATATGGATCCAAAGAAATTCTTTTACATTGCTGGTGGGAATGTAAACTTATATAGTTACTTTAGAAAGTAATTTGTCATTACTTTGTAAAAGTGAACATTCATATGCTCTGTGACCCAGTAATTTTACTTCTAGGTAGAGAACCTTGTACAAGCACACCAGAAGACAAGCAAGAATGTTCACAGTAGAGAGAATAAGAAAGAAAGGAAGGGAAGGAGGGACGAAGGAGGGTAAGAAGGAAAGAAAAGAAGAAAAGGAAAGACAGATCAATGTCCAAAGGCAGGAGAACAAATAGTGGGTTGACCACACTATGGGATATTAGACAACGATGAAATGAATGAACTATAGCTCAATCAACAGTAAGAACGAATCAGAAACATCAGTGAAAAGGCGATCCCAGAGGGCTACACACAGTAAGTTTTTTTAAATTTAAGCTTAAAAACAAACAAAACTAAATAACATATTGTATAGGCATGGCACGGTGTAATAAAATATGATTTTTTTTATAAAGGGGAAATGATAAACACCAACTTCTCAACAGGGGTTACCACTGGGGTGGGCAGGCGGGGCATGGGCTACGGGAGGAAACAGTATCAGTCATTATCTGTTTTGGATTTGGGTGATGGGTTTCATGGTGTTCAAGAAATCATTAAGCTTTATAATATAGATGTAAGTAAATGTTAAATATATTCTTTAATATGTGCCAAAATTTACACTTAAAAATGTAAAGAAAATGTATGCCAAACTGTTAAAAGTGGTTATTACTTGATGGTAGGACTCAGGGGATCATTACTTTCTTCTACATTGCCTATATTTTCTGTATTTTTCTAAATGAACCAGCGTTTCTTTTATATTAAAAAAAAAGTTATAGTTATCTGAGAAGGAAATATATATATATATATATTGATTATTGACTGTGTATATATGTGGTTACGAGGGGTGAGGGAGAAACGTGCCTGAGCGAGCACACACTGAGCGCCAGCTACGATGCAGGATCTGCGATTGACACGAGTCTTCAGAGGTGATAGGAAAATACTTGCCCTGAACAGCTCTTGGTCTTAAAGAATGTGAAGGAACTTGAGTTCAGGGAAATCACAGAAATGGAAAAAAAGTAAAAGCGAGCAAAATTTCTTTCACAGGATATTTACCCTGGGCCATTAGTCTAGAAAGCAAACCAAATGTCAAGGGAACAGATTCCAGCGACAAGGTTAAATTGGGCTCAGATACTCATAAAAGGTCGGCATGGACAGTAGATAGAAGGAGCCATGTTCCTACTAGTGGCCAAGGGGTCTATGGGCTGCACTAGGAACCAAAGGAATAAATCTCTCAAGGAAGAAAACTGCAAAAGTCCTGAGGATTGGGTTAACCTCTGCTGGTCTAAACTGAGTCAGAATTCTGTATCAGCCTTTCCTGCATGAGACTGTCCCCAAGACCTGCCCCACCTCAGCATAGGCATGTCATATATGCAGTCTCTCCTGCCAATTCACTGTGTCTGTATCGTACAGGGATCTTTTTTTATTTTTGGAAGCTTTCTTGAGATACAATTCACATACCATACAATCCACCCATGTAAAGTATACAAATCAGCAGCTTTTAATATATTTTTTTATTAACTCCCTCCACCTTCTGACAACTATTAATCTATTCTCTGAGCCTGTAAATTTGCCTATTTTGGACACTTCATATAAATGGATCATATAATATGTGGTAGTCTGTGTCTGACTTCTTTCACTTACTATAATGTTTTCAAGGTTCCTCCATGTTGTAACATGGGTCATTGCCAAAACTCTTGAGGAAGGAGTGTGGTAAGGGCAAACGCCATGGCCCTAGGGAGAGGCCCTGACCCCTGCGCTTAAGAGACTCTCGCTCGCACGCCTGCGCACGCACACTCACACACGTGGCAGTTAGTACTATCAGATCTATTAAAAGGCTACCAAATCAAGAATGGTAACAGAGAGTGAACCTGGGCTTTGTCATCAAACTTAGAAATGTTAAGATGAAGGAACAAGACAAGTCATTTAACTCTCAGAATACATTTTTTGCAGGAACTGCCACTGTATCCCGTGGAAAATCACTCCTTTATATCAACAATATCAAGAAGTGTAATGAAGGTCACGATACACACCTTAGATTAGAACAGGAACTCTGCCCTCTAGGCAGCCCAGGAAAGCCACACCCACTTCAACTGGGGGCCTCTCAGCTACTGGCTCAGGTCTGCTCGTCTGGGCTTTGCTGCCACCTAGGATCTTTTACAGCAATTATGTTGATGAAAAGACACAGTGAGCTTTATCCACATTAGGTCAGCAGCATCTGACAGGTGAAATGAACCCTTCCTGACTCATTTAGATTTCTGCTCCAGCTGTGAAGCCTGGACAAGCATGCACGTACTGTAGACAACTGAAGGATCTAGCTTGTTGAATATTTATGCAGCTCAGGAAGTTACAGGGCATAGCAACCACTCCAGCACTGAGGGGCCTATGAATCCTCTGGGGCTCTTACCCTGAGCGGGTGAAGAAGTGGCCTGCAATTTAGCTAAGCCACCCATTGACCAACTGGAGCCTCCCACACTGTCTACACAGTCGGACTAGGCTGGGGTCGGGTAGTGGTGGGGAAGCGGCCTCTCCACCAAGCTGCAGGATGAAGCTTTGTCCCCCCTTCCTGCTACTATCTTCCCTGTCCCCTCTCCAGTCCAGCTCAGTACCTGCAGCCCAGTCATCGTTGTTTCTTGATTCTGGGGCAATTGGACATGAAACACTGTGCTCACATGATAGGCAGTAACCATCCTGCTTCTCTCATTTATTCTTCTTCTGTCCCCTCAATACAACATGTACCATCTACCCATGAGATTTTTTTCAGAGACCGGCAGGCCAAGTGTCCCCAGGCTAAATTTCTTCTAGGATGACTGAAGAACAGTCCAACATCATGGAAGGAGAAGACCTGGCCTGGTGGCTCAGTTGGTTGAAGCATCATGATCCCCGGTCAAGGCACATACCTAGGTTACAGGTTTGGTCCCCAGTCAGGCAAATGCAAGAGGCAACCGATCAATGTTTCTCTCTCTCTCTCTCTCTCTCTCTCTCTCTCTCTCTCTCATATCAATAAATATATCCTCAGGAGAGGATTATTTTTTAAATCTTGAGGAAGGGATAGAATCTGTTGAGAAAACTCAGGACTTGGAGCCAGGAGACTTGCTATCAAGTGCCACATCTTACCACCCTATGACTGGACAAATCACCTTATCTTTCCAGACATCTGCACATAAATCTTCACATGACAAGCAGAGATAATACCCCTTTCTCTAATCTTTCTCACAGCCTGGTTGAGAATCTCAAAATGGAAAAATAAGATAATTCATATGAAGTACCCTAGGAAATCGTAAACCATCATATCTAGTGTTGCCGTTATTTCAAGAAGCTCTGCTATTCTACAATTTTAGCAAAGAAAAAATCCTGTTTTCCTTGTCCCTTCTGAGATATTAGCCATCCTACCGTGGAACATTATCACTTCTGCCCTGGCATACATCTTGTCAGGTCACAATTTTGCCTCAATTTTTTTCTCCTTGAACAGCATATCTAGTTGTCTACCAAGAGCAAAGGCAAAGGGAAGATTCTTCTCTATGTGAGAATTTTGTTAACCCTCTTAGCCTAGGATTTCCAGATTGAAGGACCTACTCTTCTGTCACCCACCCTGCACAGAAGGGTCAGCAATACTCAGAGCGATGCTGACGGAGGAGAATAAGCAATACCCACACTAGCCTAGAGAGGCCAGCTGGCCACCACCAGCATGTCCTGCCCACACGGCAGCCTGGGCTTAGGCACTGTAACGTTGAGGTTTCTACTACCCCAAACTGACTCTGCACTCTCAGGGCTGAAAGCAACAATACTGTGGAAGGGTCTCATGTTTGGATCCTATGGCTGGACCTCCCCTGAGGCAGGGTGGGTCAGGCGGGGCAGGATTGGTTCAGGCGAGAGCATACACTTTCTGAGAAGGATCCAGTCATGACGAGTCCTTGGGGGCACAATTTACAATGCTGTCCCTGAATACCAAGCCTGAGCCTGACGCCCTAGAGGCGCACTTGGGGAAGGATGCAAACCCAAACCTGTCTACACTAGCAAGAACTGAAGTCAGATCTCTAGCCAACATTAACACCACCAGAAATCTCTTGAGAGCCTCACAGTGCGCAGTCCTGCATCTGCCCCCATCTCCAGCCCCATCACAATGATTGTGTTTACCCCTACCGCTCCGTGGTACCTAGCGCCATCTTCTCCAACACTCTAAAGTACTCCTAACAATATACCAAATCTTCAGTGATCTTCCATCCCAAAGAAAAAAACCCAAGTTGCTTAGCCTACCACAAGAGCCCCACTCCTAATCTCTCCTAGAATTACATCCCAGCCTCTGCTCCCACATTACACACTCCCACGCACATCTTTTACTTCAGTCTAACCACTATCCTTACTCTGCTCCAAACTGGCCATGTATCCCCATGTGTCCTGGCGTTGGTAATGTGTTCTCCATCCACCTAATATCCAGGGTCCGGCTCTGGTCCCTCCTGCTCAAACCTACATGAGGTTCTCCCTCTCTAGAAATACTTTTCTTGTACGTGGAATCAGAAATCCACAATGTAGAACTTACTAACTTCTGTCATTTAAATGTAACACATATACCTAAAAGTGCACAAGTCATAAGCTCAATGAATTATTATAAAGTGAACACATTCATATAACCGCCACCCAGGTCAAGAGATAGAATGGTACCAGCACCTCAGAAGTCCCTTGCAAATTCCTCACCTCCATTCCAAAGGTAACCTTCATCCTGATTTCTAACAACATGGATTAATTTTTGCTTGTTTTTGATAGGCATATAAATGGAATCATGTATTGTTCTGTGTTCACCCTCTTTTGCCCAAGCTTGTATTTGAGAGATTCAGCCATGCTGTGTGTGATTCATTTGCATTGCCATATGTTTTATCATTACACACACATGCACACCCCTTTAGTCAGCTAGCTTGATTGCACCTCTGTTTTTTAAATTCAAATTATCAGTGACTAGGAAAACAGTATCACCTTTCTAATCAGAGTTCTTTTTTAAGTCCCAAGTGGAACTCTTACTGTACAGAAATTTATTTAACATAAACGACATTCATAACTTTATAGATTAAGCCACAAAATTACTATAAAGGTCAGTCAATGACCGTGGAGCAATGAGTACAATCTTTCCAGAAAGTTAAAGGCTGCCACCTTATCCTTCTTTAATTCCAGCCACTCCCATGCCGGTCTTTTGTTTACCTGAGCATATTAATGGTTCCAGCAAATGGCTAATTATGATAGGTGACAAGGACAAATATTTCCCAGACCCAACCAGCAATTTTATGATGTACTAACAACTCATGAGGATGCTATTCATAAGTTGTTAAAAAGCATTAGCAAGCTGGTGTGGCTCAGTGGATTGAGTGCTGGCCTGTGAACCTAAAAAGCATTAGCTTCACTATATATTTACTGTTTTACATTAGCCATCACCTCCCTTCAACTGTGTATGATCATAGAACCATGGAAATTTGAAGATGGGGGAGGATCCTAGTGCTACAACCCCTTCATCCCACAGATGGAGATAATAAGTACAATACAGGTTAAATGAATCGTCCAAGGTAACAAAGTGGTTGAAGGAGCAAAACCCAGCTCTCCTGACTACAGCAGTTTGGAGGACAAGAAAATCAGTGAACACTGAAAGTGCATGCCCAGGATTCATGGAAGATGTGAGATTAAAATTGAGCTTTATGGTCTTTAATTTGGGGGCAATGAGCACTGGAATGTGAGTAGAAAGAGCCAGTTGCTGTGTCAGGCTACCATTTAGCACTTTTATGATTCCCTGAAGGCAGAAACTAGATTTTAATCATCTTGGTATTCCCTAAGCCTCAATATCATGTAAGGGATACAAGGAAGGCTCAATAATGAGCGAGTGAGTGAGCAAGCAAGTAGATATGAAACTGTACACTCTGGAGAAGTTTATGTAGAGAAGAAAAAAAAAGAATGGAACCTCAGTGAAGGGCTTCAGTTAAAAGTCAGGAGAAGGAGCCCTGACCAGTGTGGCTAAGTTGGTTGGAGCATCATCCCATACACCAAAAGGCTGTGGGTTGGATTCCGGTCAAGGCATATGCCTAGGTTTTGGGTTCTATCCCCATTTGGGGTGTGTATGAGACGCAGATGTTTCTCTCTCACATCAATTTTTCTCTCTCTCCCTCCCTACCCCTCTCTTTAAGATCAGTGAGCATGTCCTCACATGGGGATTAAAATAAAAAATGCAGGAGAAGGCGTCACCACAGGGAACAAGAGGAGTCAGAAATAAAACAACAGAAACAAAGTCATGCAGTGTTAGTAAGCAGGGGAGGAGAAATTCAAGATGGCAAGAGTGCCAACAGCACCAAATATATGAAGAGGTTATGAAGGACAAGGATGATGAAAAAGTAATTGAATAATTAAAAAATAGTAAGGAAAAATGTCTGTTACTGAGCTGGGACAACAGCATATTTTGGCTGGGCAAGAGTCAAGGCTCCAGTGTAGCTAGGAAGGAAGAACAGATGACATCCATCCCCAGTCTGGCTCCATTGACATGCTCCCTGAGCCCATTCCTCAGAGCATCCACTTACATTAGTGCCTTGAGTTCTGCAGTAAATAGAGGTAAGAAGTGTTCCCTCATATCTATTCACATGTATAAATTTGCATATAAAAAGTGGATTAGAACTCTGACCCTCATTTAGATTCAAGGACTTCAGCATCTATCAAGCATCCTCTTGGAACACAGTAGACCCTAAAGATGCTCAGTAAATGCAGCATGCCTAAATAACTGAGTGTTGACTGCAGAGACACATTTAGAATAAATTGATAAGAAAGCCATGACGAAAACTGGGTAGCAATGTGAAAATCTTCAAAATGTCACTTCTCATCTCTTCCCTGCAACCACTATTGACCCCACATGTCTCGCATCACCAGACTAGGTCAGGACCAGAGGATCTGAAAAATGAAGGGCCGATCTTCATCAGCCCTGGCTTTAAATGTCAGGAATAATGACAGAACTATCACTATCAATGTCTCTAGAGGTGCTGATGCCACTGGTCTGACCTCTGCCTCAAGGGCAAGTTTGCTTCTGCTCTTTACCACTCAATGAATGTTTGATACTTCCTGTGTCTCAGGCACTTTTAGTAGATGCTGAACACACACGTATCAGAAAACAAACCCATTCCTCACCTCCAGAGCTTATAGCCTAGAGCAGAAGGGCCACAGATGAACTTCAGGGTATGCTGGGAAATCCCTTAAATTATATGCAAAATAGCATATCTAGATAGGGAGGGAGATGGGAAGAGTCAAATTCTCAAATGGCCTTGTGATTCAAAAAAGATTAAGAACCACTGATTGGGGGGCATTTGTTTCCCACATTTCTAAGTTCTCGGCAAGTACACAAGCACTCACAGTACCTCCCTGGTGTTTTCTAACCTGTCATAGAGATGACTTGCCTCCCCCACAAGCTCCAGACAGACTCCTGGTGGTGGACAAGGGAAGCACATGTCTTGGTTCCCCAGGCCTGTAGTTCCCAGGAGCTCTGTCCCAGAAAGGATGAGTGTATCCAGGGGTGGCTGCCCCTGCTTTTTTGGAATACTTTGAGCTCATACTGGGGGACAGACCAGTGCCTACTATCTGACAGGCAGAATGACTAGGGAGAAATTCCCTTTTTTTTTTTTTAGTACTTTAGGCTTCCTGAGACTTCTCCAGACTAAACACTACTGACTGAGATGGAAAAAAACGATTTTCTTTTAAAAAGGATCAAAGGAAGCTCAGAGAGTGGTTCAAACTAGAAGGAAGAGGGCAAAGCAAGCGAATGCACTGGGTAGAGCCTGCCTGGTCTAGCAGTCCTCTTTTTCGTACAAATTAGCATGTATCATTCTTAAATTGTAATCACTGGTAAGTAGATTTTTGTTAGTGTGACTCTCAAAACACCACCCACCCGTCCCCAAACACAAGTTGAGTCTTCAGAAAGGAGAGACAGACCCCCCCGGGCTTCCTTGGAATGACACCCCCGTGCCCCTCCTAAATGCTTTACTTTTCTGCTGATTTCTGTAGGATATAAAACACATTTAAATTTTAAAAAATGGAGTGCTCTAATGAGCTTAAACCCCAATATGTTTGAAAATGTAAGACCTAGAAGCCAGAATGAGTTATATTTAAGTTACCAGCAATTTTCTAATTCAATTTTGGGAACAAACTATGTGTTTTGTTTTTAATTTGTATTGAATTTATTGGGGTGACACTGGTTAATAAAATTATATAAATTTCAGGTGTACAGTTCTATAACACATCATTGGTGCATTGTATTGGGTGTTCATCACCCCAGCCCAAGTCCCTTTCCATCACAATTTATCCCTCCATTACCCTTTTCCACCTCCCCAATCCCCCTTTCCCTCTGGTAATCACCATACTGTTGTCTGTGTCTCTGAGTTTTGTTTTGGCTTCATGCCTTTACCTTTGTCACCCAGCGTCCCTACCCACTCCCCTCTGACAGCTGTCAGTCTGTTCTCTGGATCTACTAGTCTGCTTCTATGTTGTTTGTTAGTTGACTTTGTTCATTACATACTACATGTAAGTGTAATTATATGATACTTCTCTTTCTCTGACTGATTTATTTCACTTAGCATAATACTCTCCAAGTCCATCCATGTTGTCATAAAAGGTAAGATTTCTTTCTTTTTTATGGCTGAGTAGTGTTCTGTTGTATAAATGTACCACAGCTTTTTTAATCCACTTATCTACTGATGGACACTTGGGCTGCTTCCAAATCTTGTCTATTGTAAATGCTACAATGAACATAAAGGTGCATATATTCTTTCAAATTAGTGTTTTGGGTTTGTTTGGATATATTCCCAGAAGTGGATTTACTGGGTCATAAGGCAGTTGCATGTTTAATTTTCTGAGATAAGTCCATACTGCCTTCCACAGTGGCTGCACCAGTCTGCATCCCCACAAACAGTGCATGAGAATTCCCTTTTCTCCACATCTTCTCCAACACTTGTTTATTGATTTATTGATGATAGCCATTCTGACAGGTATGAAGTGATATCTCATTGTGATTTTAATATGCACTTTTCTAATGATTAGTGATGTTGAGCATCTTTTCATATGTCTATTGGCCATCATCTGTTTGTTCTGCAGAAGTGCCTATTCAGGTCCTTCATCTATTTTTTAACTGGATTTCTTTTTTGTTGTTGTTGAGTTGTATAAATTTTTTTTTAAGATTTTATTTCTTTATTTTTAGAGAGAAGGGAAGAGAAGGAGAAAGAGAGGAAGAGAGACATTGATGTGAGAAACATGGATCGATTGTCTCTCACACACACCCCAATCAGGGACTGAACCTGCAACCCAGGCATGTGCCCAGACTGGGAATCAAACTGGTGACCTCTTGCTTTGCAGAATGATGCCAAACCAACTGAGCCACACTGCTCAGAGCAAATTGTATAAATTCTTAATAAATTTTGGATACTAACCTCTTATCAGATATATTTTTGGAGTTCTGCCATTCAGTCAGTTGTCTTTTCATTTTGTTTATGGTTTCATTTGATGAACTAAAACTTTTTAGTTTGATGCAGTCCCACTTGCTTATTTTTTCTTTTGTTTCCCTTGCCCGAAGAGGTATATCAAAAAAAATGAGAAATGTCCAAGATTTTACTGCCTATGTTTTCTTCTAAGAGGTTCATGGTTTTGAGTTTAACAGTTAAATCTTTAATCCTATTTTAATTTATTCTTGTGTATGGTGTAAGAAGGTGATCTAGTTTCAATTTTTTGCACATATCTGTCCAATTTTCCCCACACCATTTATTGAATAGACTATCTTTACCCCATTGTATGTTCTTGACTGTTTGTCAAATATTAATTGACCATAAAGGTGCAAGTGTATTTCTGGGCTCTCTGCTCTGTTCCATTGATCTATTTTGTTTTGTTTTGTTTTTTTATGTCAGTTCCTTGCTGTGTGACTACTGTGGCCTTGTAAGCAGGTATTATGATTCCTCCAACTTTGTTCTTCTTTCTCAAGTTTGCTGCAGCTATTCAGGTTCTTCTGCGGTTCTATGTATACTCTTGGAGTATTTGTTCTAGTTCTGCAAAGCATGCCATACATATTTTTATAGGAATTGTGTTGTACTATAGATTGCTTTAGGTAGTGTGGACATTTTAATGATGTTAATTCCTCCTATCCAGGGACACGGTATGAGCTTCCACTTATTTGTATCTTACTCGGTTTCTTTCCGAAGTGTCCTATAATTTTCTGAGTACAGATCTTTTACATCTTTGGTTAAATTTATTCATGGGCATTTTTCAATGCAATTGTAAGTGGGATTGTTTTCTTAGTTTCCCTTGCTGACAGTTCATTAATGGTGTATAAAAATGTAACTGATTTCTGCATATTTACTTTGTATCCTGCTACTTTACTGAATTCATTTATCAGTTTTAGTAGTTTTTTGGTGAAATCTTTAGGGTTCTCTATTTACGGTATCATGTCATTTGCAGACCGCATTTGTTTTGGATAAACTTTTACTGCTGTGAAGCCACAGTAGTGTTCTCAATGGCTTAAGATCATGCTGAGCTACATTGCTCTTCTTCCTGACATTGAGATGACTTGCGCTGTGGAAAGAGACCCAACTCTGAGGAATAGAATGTGTCTTGGGAAGTGAGCCTAGGGCCAAAATGGAGTTCTCCCTTCTACTGGGTCTCAGATACCAGGGTTGTGCGACCAGGCTAAACATAGCAGAGAGGGATGTAGGGAGGGCATTGCATGGCAGGAGGCAACGTGGCAAAACAGGACAGATGAGGAAAGTGTAAATTAAAAACAAATAAAAAAAAACCCTGTGAAGGTATATGGCTGTGGGGTTCTAAGAAGAATAATTTCTGGTACCTTGTTCTATGGGCTCTTCTCACCTTTTTTCTACACTAGAATTCCCTTTTATTATCCCAAGGCTTTTGACAAAGCTCTTTTGCTAGGTGTTATAGCTGGTCTCTGGTGTACTTGGTCAGATAACAGAGGTCTTTGTCTGCAGTTGGACTGAGAGGTATGGGGAGAGCAGCAGCAGTTGGAGGAGCTGGGCACAGGTGGCCAGAACATCAGCAGAACTGCAGGACCAACAGAGACTGGGAGAAAATGTGAGCAATCTTCTGGGAATTACATGGGAACAGATCCAATAAACTACTAAATTTTCAGTTGTTGGTCAGGATCTGGGTTTGGAGACTTGTGAGTTTTAAGCTCCAGAGGGAAAGGTGACCTCTGAAGACCAGAGAAGCCAAAGGCTTCAGAGTTAGTTACTTGAGCTGCCCCCAAATCATTCATGGCCAAATGTCATGAACGTGTGAGCGGTAAGACTCAAAAGAGTTCAGAGGATGGAAAGGTTGCTCTTCCCCATAATGTCTAGGAAGGCTTCACAAAGAAGAATTTGAACTAGTTCTTGAAGTTAGCAATTGGAAAGTGGGAGGAGAAAAGAGAGTGCTCCTGTTAGGAGAAGTGTTAGGAGCCAAAGCAGAGAGGTGCCAAAGTGTAAGGCGTACTTTAAACAAGGAAATGGTCCTGTCTAGCTGGAAGCTGGTCTCTATTTTTTTGTATCCATCCTCCATTCTTCCTATTACTTTAAGTCCCATTCTTGAGTCCCAGGGATAAAAACACACTAAACTGGTCTCAGTGGAGCAATCCAAGTTGCTGAAGACATCTTGAGTTATCTGATGCTAGTTCTTAGAGAGAGGTCCATCGTCCCAAAAGGACAGCAGTTGGTCTCAGTGATATACCCTTGGTTTTCTCATGCCTCACATCCTCCTTTCAGAAGGCACTCCTGCATCTTATACCCAACCCCCCGAAAAATGCTTCAAGAAGTGCTTATGTCTCCCCTTCTGCCCTTACTCCACAGCTACTCTGCTCCACACAAGGACTCCTCAGGGCAAGAGGAGTGTTGCTTTCTCACTTTCATCAGAAAACATTTACTTAGCACCTACTCTGTGTCAAGCCTGTTCTAAGCACAGCAGAGGATACAGCAATAACAGGTCCGTCTCTGCTCTCACAGAGTTTTCCTTCCAGTGGGAAATACAGACAAATAGAATCCATAAATAAAATGAGCCAGTGTTATGAATAAAAGTAAATAAACAGAGTAAAGAGACAGGGAATAACAAGGAGGGATTCTATTTTGTCTAAGGTGGATGGAATAAGAGATGACACTAAGCAGAGGCCACAGGGGTGGAGCCCAAGCCCTGAGGTGGACGTAGGTGTAATGGCTGAAGAACAAGAAAGCCACCAGAGCTGGAGCAAGTTCAATGAGATGGGAGATGAAGAGTCAAGGGACAGGCAAAGACTCTCAAGAAAGGGGCAGAGGAGAAATTATCATGCAGCTCCTGGAACACGGTCCACTCCTATCCATCACAGCTTCACAGTGCCCAAGGTCATACCCCGCTGATCCAGCCCTTGGAAAGGTCTTTCCTGCCATTATTCCCTCACTCCCTCTGCCAGACTCATTAAACTTTTCCGAAGTTCCTCTGCTCTCCAACTGGAAGGGAAAGGACAAACTTTCAGTCTTAAAGTTAGAGCAATCAGCAGCCAAGGGATTTCAAGCGCCTGGGCCTCATTATTACAGTGTTGTAATGGGTCTCCAGAGAAGCCCCACAACTTCACTCCAGGGAAGGAAAAGCTTCCCTCAGGGATCAATACTTGGGGTTCCAAATTTCAAAGCTTCCTAGAAACTGGGAAACAATCCAAATATGCCAGGCCTGTACTAAATGTCATAAAGTCACAAAGTCTCCCAAAAATGGCTGATGCCAAGGTCTTGTTAGGTGTATTAATACTGAATATAGATGAAGGATAATCCAGCAGAACCCCTGGGACTCTTGGTGGTTGAGCTAAATGAATCTCATTACCACAGATACATCTTTAGTTCAAGAGGAATGGACAAAAGGGCAGACTCCAAGATCATGTCCCTAGGATGATTCGCTTGTTCCCTCACCCATGAATCCAATAGTAAGGGTCAGAGTCCTGTTATCTGAGAATTTAATGTTTTGATGAGGCTAGAAAGGCAAGAAGCTCCTGAGAACTGGAAAACCCCCTCCTGCTGAGTGACCAGGAAGATCCAAGAGTAACTGCTTCTCAGGCTTGGGGCCTATGTAAGGTAGCTGAGTAGTTGGAAAATGAGGAGCTTGGGGCTTGTCAAAAAGGGTACAACTCAACCATGCTAAATAATAATAGTTCACATTCACTGAGCACTTACTATGTGCCATTCCAAGCATTTTTCACATGTTTTCTCCAATCCTCCAAGCAGACCTGTGAGCTAGGGGTTGTTTCTATGATACCCAATCCACCAAGGAGGAGGCTGAGACACGGAGGTTAATAAGGCATTTGCTTCCAAAGTTACATTGTTAGTTAATGGGAGAGTGAGGATGTATATCCAGGTCAGAATCCAGAATATGTACCCCCAGGTGTTATGTGCACGGCACCCTGGAAACTATCCAGTAGCCTGAATATTCTCAGTGTAGCTCTGGATAGAGTGGGCACCAACTAATGTTTTGCATGAATGACTTTTTAGTGTCAAGGAAATTTGCCTGACCAATGTCATGAAGATTGTTTCTTTTGTAAAACCCCATACTTTCGTAAGTGCCAGGTTGGTATGAACTCATCGTTTCCAAGAGAATAAAGAGCTGGGCTCTGTGAACACCAGGGCCCAAAGTTCTGATGGACTCACTCTGGGTGAGACATGGCAGAGGCTGATCCACAGAGGGAACCTGTGGAGCTCAGGGGGTCCACTGCAGGCAGAACGTATTCTACATCCCTGCCTGGCACCATCCCACTGTTTTTAGGTCAGCAGAACACCATCCTATTAACTCTATGCAGCCATGTGAGCTTCGGCTGCCTGTGGGTCTCTTTGAAGGACCATTCTAATGCCTCCTCTCTCTCATCAAAGGGTTAGACATAGGTGGCTCGCATGTTAGACAGAGAGCATCTATGGAGTTACAGATGCTCAAGGCAAAGCAACTGTGTGGTCTCCTACAGAAGGCCATTCCGGTTATGTCTAACCTAAATATTTCCTGCCACACACCAGAGCATTCCCACTGTTCACGAGGAAAAAAAACAGGGGAATGACCGTCTGCTTATACTTCAGACAGCTCCTGTGTCCCTTCCCATGGCTCACTCCTCTTCTTCTCTCATCATTTTTGTAGCATTCTTAGATATCTCTGATAGTTACATAAATAGATCTGTTCTTATCCAACATTTTATTATAAAAATGTTCAAATATACAGAAAAGCATAAAGAATACAATGAACACCCAAAACCCACCACCTAATCCAATTTTTTAACCACTTAGTAAGCATCGACGCTTCTATGGATAGATGAAATGTCTAAGAATAGGGGGAAAATTTCAAATATTCACCAAAAAACTAATGATTATATTCAATGATGAAATACTAAAATAATTCTAACTTTGAAATCAGAAAAATATAAGCTTCATATTCATGAATTTTACCTTGGTTAGAAATGGCAAAAGCTGGAAGCCTTAGTTAACAACCTAAGTGCCTTGAAGCAAAGAGAGACCGTTGATGGCACTGTTTAAAAGCGCTAAGCCATTTCATTTGATTAGAGAAACAAAACAGGAAAATCGCTATATATCTGCTACTCAAAAATTTAGTTAACCTATATTTTTTGTATCTTATGCTTACAGAATTGAGCATTTGTCTAAATCAATCAACCAAAAGAGCTTTCCTGCAATATTGGCACACCTTTCAAAAACAGTTCCAAAGACAGTTGTCTTACAACCTTGAAACTAAAAATACTTGTTATAAGAAACCACGTGTGTTTAAAGTCTTTGTTTTCAGAAGTTTGTGCTTACTTAAAGTTGTAAACTCTATTTTCATGAGAGTTTGATTTGTTTACCCCTGTTATTACCATTACCTCAACATGAAATACATAGTTAGTAAGTGCTATGGAAAAATTCACAGCCCGAAGTGCTTATGTCAACAAAGAAGAAAGAATTTTAAAAGTAAATGAATTGAAGATGCAAAACAATAAATTAGGAAGAAAAAAGATAAGCCAATGGAAATTAAGAGGGAGGAATTAATAAAGAGGAAAATAATGGATTTCTGTAATCAAAAACCACAAATATAAGAACAGATTTTTTAATAAATAGATTAACTATTAGCAAGGCTATAGTTTTCCTTCGTTTTAAAAAGAGAAAGCACGAACACACCAAACAGGAAAAAAAGTAACCAGATACAGCAGAAATTATTTATATACTTATTCCTCTTTTGCTCACATCTATTCAAAAACGTTTGAAAACTGACCCTAGAAGAGGTGAAAGGCAAATATACCCAGTAGCACAACAGGAAGGCGGACGTTGTCGGAGTTACCCTCTACGCCCCCTCCTCCCGAGTCATCAGCCCCAGATAATTTCACAGAACTAAGCACAGCACACATGAAATAGGTAAATCAATATTTCTAATTTTTTTCATAAAGTAAGTGTTATATCAATAGAAAAACAGCAAAGATAGTACCAAAAACTACCCATTTATGAAGATCAATGCAAAGATCGCAACATAATAGCCACGAGAACCCAGCAAAGCATTAAAAAATACCTATTCCATAACCCAGTGGGGTTTTCTGAGGGATGGCAAGATGATTCGATAGTAGGAAACCTGTTCATGTAATTCATCACACGGATATATAGAGAGAAACATCTTGTGATAATTTGCATGGATGTTGAAAAAAAATTTATAAAAAAACAACTTCCATTTTTAACTTTTTAAAAAATGTCTTGATAAAAATGGGAAAAGAGAAATACCTTCTGAAGGTTACATATCTGTAATTTCCAAAGCCAGAATTATTCTCAGTAGGGAATGACTAGAAGCTTCCCCATTAAAGTTAGAATTTCAAGCATTAAATTTCTTTAAAGAATTACAGTATTTGATGTTTCTAGCTGCAAAACTGTTCACTGCCATGTGCACTGTGAAGTGCCAACATTCAAGAGAAAGTAGGAAGAAATCAGCAACAAAGAGATAAAAATTATACAATTTTTACTGGAAACTTCCCCAAAAATATCTGGAAAACTATTACAGCCAATAAACAAATTGAGTAAGATGGCTGAATAAAAATATATTCAAAAAATCAATCATCCTATCAGTGAGAAATAGGTTGCAATAATGGAAATCACTCAGACTGGTTTAAAAAGAAGCTGATTTTTTGTGTTTAATGAAGTCACTGGAAGGGCTAGGAAAACAAGGTCTGAGCAGAACTTCCTTAGAGCGCCTCTGCTGTGATCGCGAGCCCTGCCCCTTGCGCTGAAGGAAGCTGTGCAGTCGGGAGGAGGCTGGCCTCACAGTCACACAGCCTCCATTGGTTTTCCACAAAGACTCAAAGGTAATTTAATGAGGGAAGAATAGTGTTTTCAACGAATGGTGTTGGAACAATTGGATATCAGTATTTTCACAAATTGATCCTCTACGATTACCACTCACCATACCTAAATATTAACTTAAAATGGATCGTAGACCCGAACATAAAAGCATAAATCATAACACTTCTGAAAGAAGAAGAAAATTATTGTGATCTATGTTAGGCAAAGATTTCTTGGAAAGGACCTGAGAAGCATTAAAAAAAAAAATTGATAATTGTACTTTGTCAGAATTTAAAACTTTTGCTTTTAAAGAATATATTAAGAGTTCTTAGGGCTCGATAATAAAAAGACAAATAACTCAATATTTTCAATGGGAAAACAACCTGGACAGACATTTCACATAAAAAAATACAGATGGCAAAATAAGTCACCAGGAAATACAAATTAAAATCAAAATGAGCTATCACTACAACTCACTGGTACAGCTAAAATGAGCAAAACAGATAATACTTAAGTGTTAATGAAGATGTGGAAAATTTGAAATGTACATTGTTGGTAAAAATGTAAACTGGTACAACACTCTGGAAAACAAGGTATCAGTTTCCTATAAAGTTAAATATACACTTACCATGTCATCCAGCAATTCCAATTCTAAATATTGTCCAAGAGAAATAAAATGAACACCTACCAATGGACTTATACATGAATGTTCATAACCATTTTACTCATAGTAACCAAAAACTAGAAACCTAGTGCAAGGGAGAATAATGGGTAGAAAATGAGGACAACTGTAATTGAACAACAATACAAAATTTTTTTAGACAGTAATAAACACATTAATACATTAAAAAAAGAAATCTCTAGCACAAAACTTCACAAGTCACTTTTGATACATTCAATCAGTCACAGCACCTTCTCCATAAACTGCACATATCTTTTTTGTGTTCCAGTTGTGTTTTTACCTTTCTTGAAATAATAAAATATAATATGCCAAAAATGTTGCATACTTTTCCGCCTTCAATTTTAAAATGATTATACAAAAATGTTGATGTTTCTTTTTAAATGCACGCTGATATGACAGCTGTCACAATACAATCTAACAAAATTGTTTTGAATGAAGTTAAAGACAACTAAGTGTTACTAGATTCATCCTATGGAAGAGAAACAAACAAAATTTTTGGCGAACCCAAAATTTAAAAGGTATTGTAACAAGGGTCTGTTACGAGAGAATAGTTTACGCAGAACTGCTGGGTCCTCTGCTTCAGCCCTACATCCCTGTAAGTTACCCTTTAATAAATTCTGATATATTCTATGGAGTTGCCTGCATCATTCTTCAGTCTAAAGATACCTTCTCGTTAGGATGGCCATTACGCATTTGTCCCTGTCAGACACCATACATATGTATTACATTTAAAAATAAAAAGGAATAAAATGTATAAAATTTTGATCCCATAGTTCCACGTCTCGCAACCTTTCTTACAGAGATACCTTCACATGTACTCAAAAATAGATATACCCAGGCCTGTTGCAACACTATAATTGTTTTTTTAGTGGAAATAGACTATATATCCATTGAACAGAATTGGATAAACTATGTTACATCATTCTATGAAATACTATGCGGCTATTACAAAGAATAAATTAGGTGAATATATACTTCTGTAAAAAGTCTTTCAGAGTCTAGGAATGGAGGTAGTAGTCAGGCAAAACTTTAGCATTATCAATAAGACAAAGTTTTTATCAGCCAGAATAGATTCATATATCATTTCATGTAATAATTGTTCAATTAAAAATAAATATATATTTATGATGTTAAAAAAGAAAGTGTGTATATATATATACATATTATATGTGAACTGCTGATTGAAAATATTAGTTGCCAAATAATGTAGATAGTACAATCCCATTTATATTTAATAAAACATATTTTGGAATTAAAAACATGGAGTCTCCTATGTTAAGAGAAATATGTCAAGAGACAAAAAGATGAAGTAAATGTGGTACAATGTTAACACTTGGGGAATCTGAGTGAAGGAGAAACTCTTAGCACAATCCTTGTAACTTACTTGTCTATAAATCTGAAGTATGTCAAAGTAAAAAGCTTAAGAAAAAATAAAACTGTGCCTCATTCCCACCAGTCTCAGTTAAAAATAAAATAGCCAAGACAGAAGGAAACTGTCTCTAGAGTCATAAAATATTTGTTTATGCAAAGGAGGCTTCCAGGTACATAGCCCATTGTGCCACTACCACTTATTAAAGGCTCCTCATTCCTGACTTGCTTGAAATACAGCTTTTCATCTACATTAAGTTCTCATCCCTAATGAGATCCATTTGTTCAGGTTTTGTGTAAAAGAATTTTCTTCATAAAGATGCTACTTTTCTTGTTGAAAAAAATCATTTTATAATTCTTATTGCTATAGTTCTTCCGAACACATTATTTTTACCCATTTGCTTGTTACTTAAGTCAGTGATATTTTACTAAAATCTCTGGGGCTTTATACAATAATATTACCAACTTGAAGAAATTAGTCTCTCTCTTCCTTTCCAAGGTCTCGACCAGCTATTTCATTTTGCACAATTGTGTTGGCTAGAAAGCCTACAAGATAATATCAAATAACAATGTTGACTGCAAACATCCCTTATCTGGTTTCTAATTTTAATTGAAACCGTATTTCAATTAGCTTACTGGTCTGTTTGGTAGTTGGAGTTTTTTTAATATTTAAGAAGTTTACTTTTCTCACAATTTTTATAGTTTTTAAATTATGAATCACTGTTAGATTT
Organism: Pteronotus mesoamericanus; assembly: GCF_021234165.1. Taxonomy (NCBI): domain Eukaryota; kingdom Metazoa; phylum Chordata; class Mammalia; order Chiroptera; family Mormoopidae; genus Pteronotus; species Pteronotus mesoamericanus. The sequence goes on from NW_026555170.1 coordinate 975,087, forward strand.
TATCAAACAACTTTCTAGCATTTTTGATATGATCATATTATTTTTTAATTTAGTTTGTTATTGTTGTAGATTATGTTGCTAGACTTCCTGATATTTAACACTCTTGTATTCCTGAAATATAATTTTCTAGATCATGATTTATTATCCTTTTGACAAATACTAGATATTACTTACTAGTATTTAATTAAGGAATTTTCCTCCTGAATTCTACAGCAAGATTGTTCTATACCTTTTTTTTTCTTTTTAAGTTTTAGGTTAAAGTTATATTGGCTTCACAGAAAGAACCATGGAACTTTCCATCTTTTTATATAACCTAGAATAGTTTAAATAACATTGAAATTATCTGGTTCTGAAATATTAGACAAAATACAGCTGTAAACCTATCTGGTTCTGCCCCCTTTTCATGATCACATCTTTAATCACCTTTCCAGTCTCCAGTATTTTTATTCAATTTATTGAGGTGACATTTATTAATAATATTATGTAAGTTTCAGGTGTATAATTCTAAAATATATCACCTGTATATTGCATTGTGTGCTCATCAGCCAAAGTTTAGTCTCCCTCCATCACTCTATATTTGACCACCTTTACCCTCTTCATCTCCCCCCTCACCCCTCTGGTATCTACCCTTCCATTATCTATGTCTGTGAGTTTGTTTGTTTATTTGTTGCTGTCTACTTTATATCCTACATAGAGTGAGAATATATGGTTCTTGTCCCTTTCTGTCTGTCCAGTCTCCAATATTTAATTAGTCTATTCTGGTTGTCACATCTTGGTGTCCTTCACCCATCATTTATTGTGCAAGAAAAACATTTTTTTAATGATGTTATGTTTCTGCTACAGCTTTCCATATAAGTTCTAATTCTTTTAAAGTCTCTTGAATTGTTAATTATATCTCATTTCTGATTTCTAGTCTTAAATAGAAAGTTCTTAGAAATTTAAAAATATTTTCAACAAGATGAATAGTGCAGTAAATATGGGCAATGATCAAGCATAAATAATTTACAGAAGAATACAAATAGTCAATAAAAGAATCTAAAATATTTACTCTCGCTGGCTGTATTATAAATGTCAATCAATGCTGCTCAAACACACACTATTGTAAGAGAAGCTGCAGCCCACTGTCCCTTGAAGCCCAAAGAGATGTGTAAACCAATGGCTTTGGGAATAATTGGGACAGCTGGCTCCTCCCTTTACCTGCTCAATGAACAGATTAGGTAATAGTTGGGGCCTTTGCCCTTAGACTAAAGCTGGAGACCTGTTCTCTAAGAATGGATGATCAAGAGTGGACTCCAAGAGAGGATATTGAGAACTGAGAGAAAAGCAGTGTCCCATTCGGGTAATTGCTGAGTTCCAAACAGAATAAAATGTTAAGACAACAGAGAGGCAGCTCCACCCAGAGGGTGATGTACATTGAAGTCTATCATCACCAGAGTAAACACGGCTTCACTTTGGCAAACAGTAATGTATAGATCATACCCTCCCATTCTGGAGAGAAGTAAATCTACTTCTGGACAAACCCAGCCACCCACACAGATCCAAGTGTTGGCCTTCTCATTCAAGGGAGAGTCCTTTTAAGGAAATAGGCCTACCCAGCTTGGGAGAAAAATCCATACCAGCTACCTTTATTTAACAAAGCCTTTATTCATAAATATAACTGGATACTCAAGTACCAACAGATACTCGCATAAAAATTAATAGCATAAAGACAGAGGTACAAAGCTGAACAAACAGCCAACTAACATTGAAAAGAAATCTAAAATGATTAGGAAACTAAAATTTGTTTTTACTTTATGTAATACTCAAAATGATTGAGTGGATGGATATGGTACCCATAAAAGCATAAAGCCTGTGAGGAAAAAGAACACAAACATGTTCTTGGATACTAAAAGTACAAATGTCAAAAAATTGCACTGGACTGTCTGAATAATACAATGAACATGAAGAATTAATTAGAAATTAGAAATAAACTTAAGCTCCTATAATGAAGACTTAGAAAAGTAAATAATTTTTTTAAATATGAAAATATTTAAGACATATGGAACATGGGTCCAGATGTCAAAAATCTGTCTTAAAGAAGTTCCAAAATGAGACAAAGATAGGAAAGAAATATTCAGAGTCATGGCCTTGTAGCTCAGTTGGTTAGAGCATCATCTCAATACACTAAGGTTGTCGGTTCAATCCCTAGTCAGGGCAGATGCAAGAACCAACCAATGAATGCATAAATAAGTGGAACAACAAATTAACATTTCTCTTTCTCTTCCTCTCTCCCTCTGTGTCTCTAAAAATCGATGAATAAAAAAAATTTAAGAAATAGTCAAAGAAGTAGCTAAAGAAAATCTCTCCAAACTCAATGAGTGTCTACATTGTAAAATGACCTACTCAGAGACAAACAAAATTAATTTTTAAAAGACCTACTCTTCAATGCAATCTGAAAATTGAGTATTCTAAAGGTAGAGAAAATCCTGAAAACTCCCAGAGAAGGAGTGGGAAAACAAGTTGCCGGAAAAAACAAGAATAAGATGGTACCAAACTGCCCTGACTGTGGCTCAGTGAATTGGGCGTCGTCCTGCACGCCAAAGGGTCACTTGTTTGATTTCCAATCACGGCACATGCCTGGGTTGTGGACCAGGTCCCCAGTTGGGGGTGTACAAGAGGCAGCCAATGGGTGCTTCTCTAACACATTAATGTTTCTCTCCCTCTCTTTTGCCCTTCCCTGCCCTCTCTCTAGGAGTAAATAAATAAAATCTTTGGGTGGGGGTCGGGGGGAAGATGGCACCAAACTTTCCATCAACAATACTTAATGCTCAAAACTAATGGAACAATATTTTCAAACTTTTGAGGGTGACACAATATTTGTGTATTTTAATTTACTTATTTTTTATAAATAATACTGTTACTTGGTAAAAGAATGAAACTACATTTGAAAAGTGTTCAGAATCTCACTCCCACCCTCCCCCATTTGCCTCATTCTTCACTCACTTCCCTCCAAAGGTAATAACCATTTTACCAGTCCCTTGTTCATCCTGCAAGTTGGGAAAATGATCTTGAACTTAGATTTCTAAACCATCAAGCCAAATCAAGTCAAACAATCAAGTTTGGGCAAAATAAATGCATATGTGACACACAAGCTCCCAGACTATAGAGTACCAATGGAGTTTTTGTGAAATAAGCACAGAGGATACATGGCAGCAGCTAAATGTTTACCTGTAAGAAGCCAAAGAAGCTGAAAAAAGTTGAGGGAGATTCTCTAGACAGATTTATTACGGAGCTAATAAAGAAAGTCTTCAGGAACTCCATTCACTTGAGACTTTTCCAAGGCCAAGGGATGGGTCCTAAAAGTGGCATGTGTGATTTTGTAGTTTTTCTCTTGAAGATGGACTCCCAAATTGTATAAGATTCAAGCTCTGTAACACTCAGATTCTCCTTGATTAATATTTGAAAAATTCTCCTTCAAGCAACAAACTTTTAACCACATGAATTACATTCCTTTTCTTGGGTCCAATGTACAATAACATTTATCTAATAATATGATAAATAATGTTTATTGATTTTTCATTTCAAAATTAACTTGTAGACAAGATACAAAGATATAATCAGTTATAGAAGAAAACAGGAATGTTATAAATCTTGGCAATATAAAAACTGTAATAGAGCTAAAAGTACTGGGACATGGGAAGAGAGATGGTAGAATAATTTATTAATCTTTGATAATGGAATCTTTTGGAGCACTGTCTGAAGCTGATAACAAGAATAAAGTTTCAATTCCATTGTATATTGTTAATTATGTGAACAAAAAGTAACTAACTACAATCTAGAGTTAAAGGAGTCAGGGAAGCGGGAGGTACCATAGAAGCAATAAATTCCTCATCTTGCAGCCATAGACACTGTCAAAGATGATACAGCAAGGAAAGGTAGAAATGTTACTAAAGGCAGAAATATCAATTAAAGATATAATTAACTAAAGAACATTAATGAAAGATAAAATAATAATCATAAGAACAATCCCAGTCAGAAAGTATTGTCAGATGTTTGTAGTAAATTGAACTAGGAAAAGAGGAAATAAATTTTTTTAATTTTGTAACCTCTGTAATGTTTGAATTCTTATTTATGCACATTTCTATAATTTTTAAATAATTTTTAAATATGTGCACATGGATATTCTTTATAATGTTATTTATAATTGTAGAAACTGGAAACAACCTAAATACCTAGACAGATAAATAGCAGACTGATTAAAATAAATTGATTTTATGTATTTACTGACCATGGAAATTACCCCACACTGTATTAAATTTTTTATTTTAAAAAAATCCAGATTGTAAATAACATGTACATTATGATCCATTTTTTAAAAATCTGTGGTATATACAAATATTTGTATGCACAAAATACTTATTCTAAAATGTGAATAACTACTGCATCAAGAACGTGATAAGAATGCAGGTGATTTTTATTTTTCTCTCTTTGTATTTTCTAAAATGTCCTATAAGGGATGTAAATTATTTTGTAGTAAAAAGAAAAAAATGTTATTCTAATACATTTTTAAAAATTCATCCCACATTTCTCCTGATTGAAACAAGGTCATAAGATTCTATTTGTAATTCTTGGCACAACTGAATATTTATGTGGCTCCAAAGGTGTTTGACATCACCCTCAAATCAAAGTGTTCAGGTACAGCCCTCCTCACCATGGTCTGTCTCATTCTATTGCTCCTCTTTTCACAATCGCTGCCTTACCCATGACAAACCACTCAGATCTCCCTAAAGCAGCACACTTGATCACTACTTCATAGTTTTGCTCATGTTAGTAACTAATGCCTCCTCATCTTTGGAAGCCCAGCACAAGCAACTCCTTAAATATTAATAATTTCTGTTCAACTCCATACAACATAGGCAAAGTTAACACTGAGACAGAAAGCAAGACCAATTGGACATTTAGTAGAAGATATTTGCAACAAAGATAACCACTAATGGATTTATAACTAGAATATAAACAGTAAGAAACATTTCCTTTGAAACAAAAAAGAAAATGATGTGCAGAGACAACATAAATATCAGTCTAGCAAATCTGAAAAATATGGGTAATATTTTGTGCTAGTGAAAATGTGGGTGAGCACTGCTGATGAAAATGTAAACTGATGCAGCCGTTTTGAAGAGCAATTTTATTGAGATTGAGATTGCGCAGGCCCTAGAGTAATCAACTTCTACTCCTGAATACAAGATACCCAGAAAACTCTTGAACAGGTACAAAAAGAAATATACAAAATGGTATTCGTCACACACACCAAAAAAAAAAGAAATGAATTAAAAATGCAACAAGGATGTAAATAAATGATTACCGAATCAATGGATACATGAGTGAATAAAAATAAAAGACCAAATGAACAGAAAAAAGAAAGAACAAAGTGTTCAGGTACAAAGATGTCCTTCAACCACAGTAATGAGAAGAATACAGTTTCATAGCTGAAGGCAAATAAAAAGAACATGATTTGCCCAGTACATACAGCTGTGACTTTTATTTCTGAATGAAAGAAGAAAGAATCTAAGTCATCACAGCTGAGTTTGTCAGAACACAGTTCATTGTCTGGAATGCTCATTTCAAATCACTTTGGGAAGGAGAAGTTACTGCTGCTAAATTCCATAACGTCCAAAAATCAGTAAATTTTCCAATCACAAAAGATAGTCCTGCAAACCTTGGTAAAGAAGTTTACATTGACTTCATCATTACAACAGATGTAATAGTGAGAAAACAAAGGCAAAAGCAATAGGTGCTAACACTTTAGTGCAAGTTCCAACCCAAAGCATTTTCATTATCTTGAGGCAAGCAAGAGGCCCACAAAGTACTTTGCCCTGATTTGGGACACATTTCTTTCAAATAAAGGATGCCCTGTACATCACAACACTTCAACACACACACATGAATGGTTACTACGCGAGGTGATGGATGTGTTAAATTAACTTCATTGTAGTGATCATTTCAAAATATGTATGTATCGTTTTGTTGTACATTTTAAACATATACCATTTTATTTGTCAATTATACCTCAATAAAGCTGGGAGAAAAATTAATCCTAGCTTTTCTATTATCTTCCCTTTTGTCCCTTCCCCTAGGACTCCACCTTCTGCCATCTTTCAGCCTCAGCGAGGTAGGGGTCAGCGTAGGATTAGCCAAGGTTCTGTATTAATTGTGATGGTTCCTTACATCCCTGTAACAATAGGACTGCATAATATTAGACAGGAGCCCCTTATTTTAGAGGCATAATTAGATTTATTACTTTAAAAATAACTGCTACTCTTGATCTGAACGAACAGAAACTTTTCTTTGCAAAGTTGTAGTAAGTAACAGCCAAGAGAGTTGGGGAGAGACTGCGTGAGGCTTATTATAACAATTCTCTGGGGACCAGAAGCCCCATCAAGCTTGGGAGAAGAGTAAATCCCTTAAGAAAACAAAGCATCAACCAAAATCTTACAACCCTGATGTCACCTCTGCAAAGAGATGTGTTTATTCCAGAAGTAGTTCACCCACTGTCTCCTAGAGCCCAACTGCCCACAAAAGAAATATTATCTCACAGAGACTGGGCCAATGTGAGGATGTAAGAAAAGCTTTATAATCAAAAGCACCGCCACTAGTCTGAGAAGGAGGAAGGAAGATTGCACCAAATAACTCTCTTTTTCCAAGGTATTTCCCTGGATGAACTTGCTGAAAATCGCAGATTTTTAAACATCTTTGAACTCATCAGATCATGTAAGCTGAATGATGACAAAGTCCAAGGAAACCATTCTCCTACCCAAGGAAGACAGCTGACCACTCAGGAAGCTTTGGAAAAGGATAGCTGTCCTTAGAGAATGCCATCAAATTCATGAGAAATGGAGATCTCACACTAACAGTATAAGACCTGCATTTAGAGCCCACAGACAACCTTGTAAGCTCAAGAAATACCCCTGGGAACCAGGTAGGTATCTTCTTCAGTCCTCTAAATAGTGTACTTGGGATGGCCTGCCTGGGACTTCCCCGGAGGCCTACTAGACACCTGATCCTGGATCTGTGGCATAATCTCCACCTTGGTGCTGCCAAGGATGGCAGAGCAGCGCAGGCTTCCTCAAACCCTGCTCTTCCTGGCACTCATTTTTCGTATTCCTTTCTAAGATGAGGCACATTGAGCATATGCACTGGTCTCACTTGTAACTTTAGCCCCACCATCCAGGTCAATGCTAATAAGTCAAAGTTTATCCAATCAGAGCCATTAAGTTACTCATGTTGGGGAACTTTGCCTGTTCCACCATGTGTTCTGTGTAACTGTCCCCTTGAAAAACCCAAAGCTGTGGACAACATTGAGCCTGGGTAAAACTGTTAATGCTTCTCCTTAGAAGGAGAATATCTCAGCCTCCTTCTAGGTGTTCTAGAACTGTTCAGAAGACCATGCAGTTCCAGCCATGGCAGGACAAACCTCCAGGGCACCTGTAGAGACTTTCCCACACTATGTGGGCACTATGTGACAGGCCCTTAAAACAATGAATAGATGGAGTGGAGGGTACAGCCATGTGTGGCTCTCAGGCTGCCAAGCAAGTCACTCCTTTCACTCATCAAGCAGGCAGGATAAAGGGGGAGATGCCTGCAATTCATGAAATGGCCTTCTTCCCTTTGTACCTGGAAGGCCCCCCGGCTGCAGATCTCTGGTTTAAAATAGATTTAAAAAAAAAAAAAAAAAAAGCAAAACCAAACCTGCAGCTAATCAGCAGCCCTATCTATGTGCTATCTACTCGGGCTGGTCACAGTCTTTTCATAGTTTTTCTGTGCTAAGCTCATGATTTAGTATGAACCCAGAACTTCGTGTCCTAACATGACTTCACCTAAATAATGCCCATTCTATTAGCTCCTGATGGTGTTTCTGAGTATGGCATTTATGTTGGACCTTGCTTCTGTTCTGAAAAGGGTTGGATAAGTTTTTTGGCCACCTGGGCTCACCTTTGAACCAAATTCTTAAACTGCAGAGACTTCTTTTTCAAATTGCTAATAAATCTAGACAACATTGAGCCTGGAAATAACCAGTGGGGAATAGCCCTAACTATATCCTCAGAGGCTGATTGATTATTCTGTGTTCTTTAATAACAGTCAACAACTGTTAGGTATGATGGTAGTTTGTAGAATAACTTTGAATAGGGTAGACCTTGCTAAAAAGAAAGTAAAACCATAAAAAGGGAAAGTTTATACAGTTTACTATTTCATCCTCTTTACTCATATCCCCCAGCATTTCCTTCATCCTAAGTACCTAAACTGGGTCCCAATCTCATTCTTTAGTGGCTGACAAATAATTCTTGCTACAGCTCTACCTGATAATTACGGTAGTAGTTATTACTTAAGAAAAGGATCTTCCAAGGATGCTGACTTTTTAAATTGAATTTATTGGGTGACATTGATTAATTAAGTTATATAGTGCTGGAAACCACAGTTTTTTTGATCCACTCATTTACTGATAGGCACTTGGTTAGTGTACATAATGCTGCTATGAACATTGGGGTGCATAGGTTCTTTTGAATTGGTGATTCATGATTCTTAGGGTATGATCCCAGAAGTGGGATCACTGGATCAAAAGGCAGTCTTTAGATTTTTGAGAAAACCCCATACTGTTTTCCACAGTGGCTGCACCAGTCTGCTTTCCCACCAACAGTGTGCTGGAGTTCTCTTTTCCCCACAACCTTGCCATCACTTGTTGTTTGTTGATTTGTTTATAATGGTCATTCTGACCAGTGTGAAGTGGTATCTCTTTGTGGTTTTAATACACATCTCTCTAATGGCTAGTGATGTTGAGCATTTTTTCATGTGTCTGTGGTTTTGAGTCTAACATTTAAGTCTATTTTTCTTTTTTGCAAATGTCTGTCCAATTTTCCCAACACCATTTATTGAATAGGCTATCTTTACCCTATTCTATGTTCTTTCCTCCTTTGTTAAATATTAATCGACTATGAAGGCATGGATTTATTTCTGGGCTCTCTATTCTGTTCCACTGATCTATATGTCTGTTTTTATGCCAGTACAATGCTGTCTAGATTATTATGGACTTGTAGTATAGTTTGATATCAGGTATTGTGATTACTCCAACTTTGTTCTTCTTTCTCAAGATTGCTTTGGTTATTCAGGGCCCTTTGTGATTCCATATAAATTTTTGGAATATTTGTTCTAGTTCTGTGAAATACAGCATTGTATTTTGAAAGGAATTTTGTTGAATCTGTACATTGCTTTGGGTAGTATGGACATTTTAATGATTTTAATTTTCCTTTACAAGAACATGGTATATGCTTCCACATATTTGTATCTTCAATTTTTTTTCAATATTTTATAATTTTCTAAGTACAAGTCTTTTACATCCTTGGTTAAATTTGTTCCTAAGTATTTTATTTTTTTATGCATTTGTAAATGAGACTGTTTTCTTAGTTTTCCTTTCAGATAATTCATTATTGGTGTATAGAAGTGCTACTGATTTCTGAATATTTATTTTGTATCCTGCTAATTTACCAAATTCAATTATCAGTTCTAGTAGTTCTTTGGTGGAATCTTTAGGTTTTTCTGTATATAGTATCATGTCATCTGCAAGTAATGACAATTTCACTTCTTCCTTTTTAATATGGATGCCCTTTATTTCCTCTTCTTGTCTGATTGTTGTGGCTAGGACTTCCAATACTATGTTGAATAAGAGAGGTGAAAGTAAACATCCCTGTGTTTTCCCTATCTTAATAGAAACACTAAGTTTTTCCCCATTGAGTATGATGTTGACTCTGTGCTTGTCATATATGACCTTTATTATGTTGAGGTATATCCTCTGTATTCCCACTTTGCTGAATTTTTTATCATAGCTAGGTGCTGGATTTTACCAAATGCTTTTCTGCATCTATTGATATAATCATGTGATTTTTATTCTTCATTTTGTTTATGTGGTATATCACATTTATTATTGATTTGTACATATTGTACCCACCTTGCATCCAAGGAACAAATTCCACTTGATCATGTTGTATGATTTTTTTAATGTATTGCTGAATTTGGTTTGCTAATATTTTGTTGAGGATTTTAACATCTACATTCATCAAGGGTATTGGCCTATAATTTTCTTTCCCTGCAATGTCTTTACCTGGTTTTAGAGTAAGGATAATGTTGGCCTTGTAAAATTAGCTTGAGAGTCTTCCTCTTGAATTTCTTGGCATCATTTGAGGATAGGCGTTAGCTCTTCTTTGATGTTTGACAAAATTCACCTGTGAAACCATCTGGTCCAGGACTTTTGTTTGTTGGGAATTTTTAGATTGTTGCATCAATTTCACTAGTTATAATTTGTCTACTCAGATTCTCTGATTCTTCCTAATCCAGTTTGGTAAGACAATGTGTTTCTAGGAATTTATCCATTTCTTACAGATTGTCCAATTTCTTGGCATATAGTTGTAATATTTTCTTACAGTCTCTTGTATTTCTATGAAGTCAGTTGCTACTTTTCTTTTATTTCTGATTTTATTTATTTGGGTGCTCTCTTTTTTTTCTTGATGAGTCTGGTTAAAGGTTTGTCAATCTTGTTTAGTCTTCTTAAATTATATTTTATTGATTTCGCTATTCCAGTTCTCCCAATTTTTCCCCCTTTGTTCCTCTCTACCCTGTATCCTCCACTCCCTCAGGCAATCCCCACAGCATTGTTCATGTCCATAGGTCATGTGTATAAGTTCTTTGGCTGCTCCGTTTCCTACAGTGTACTTTACAGTCCCATGGCTATTTTGTAACTACCTATTTATATTTCTTAATTCCCTCACCTCTTCACCTACTCACTGTCACTACCCTCCCATCTGGCAACCATCAAAACGCTCTTCATATCCGTGATTTGTTTCTGCTTTTCTTGTTTGCTTAGTTTGTTTTTTAGATTCAATTGTTGACAGATATGAATTTGTTGCCATTTTATCCTTCATAGTTTTGATCTTCTTCTTATTCTCAAATAAGTCCCTTTAACATTTCATATACTAAGGGTTTGGTGATAATGAAATCCTTTAGTTTTTTTCTTGTCTGGGAAGTTCTTTATCAGCCCTTCAATTCTAAGTAATAGCCTTGCTGGGTAGAGCAATCTCGGCTGTAGGTCCCTGCTTTTCATGATTTGGAATATTTCTTGCCAATCTCTTCTAGCCTGCAAAATTTCTTGAGAAATTAGCTGACCATCTGATGGGAACTCACCTGTAGGTAACTAACTGCTTTTCTCTTGCTGCTTTTAAGATTCTCTCTTCATCTTTTACCTGTGGGATTTTAATTATGGGGTGTCTTGGAATGGGCCTCTACATCTATCTTATTTGGGATTTTCTGTGCTTCCTGGACTTGTGTGTCATTTTCCTTCACCAAGTTAGGATAATTTTTTTTTCAAATAAATTCTCAATTCCTTTAGACCCAATAATTTTTTTTTTCAAATAGGTTCTCAATCTCTTGTTCACTCTCTTCTCTTTCTGGTACCCCTATTTTGCAGATGTTGGTATGCATCGTGTTGTTCCAAAGGTCCCTTAAACTATCCTCATTTTTTAATTTTTATTTATTCATTTTTTTCTGCTCTGATATGCTGTGTTCTGCTACCTTGTCCTCCAAATCATGATTTGATCCTCTGCTTTATCCAACCTACTGTTTATTCCTTGTAGTGTATTCTTCATTTCAAATACTGTAGTATTCATTTCTGACTGTTTCTTTTTTTTATGGTTTCTATGTCTTTTTTCATACTACAATAGTCCTCACTAAGTTCCTTGGGCAGTCTTATAAACATTCTTTTGAACTCTATATCTGGTAAATTGCTTGTCTCCATTTTATTTTCTGGAACTTCTGTTCTTTCATTTGGGGCATATTTGTATGTCTCCTCATTTTGACTGTCTCTTTGTATTTATTTCTATGTATTAGGTAGATCTGCTACCACTCCCAGTCTTGGTAGGGTGGCCTTATGTAGTGGATGTCCTGTATGATCCAGTATCCTTGATCACCTGTGCTGGGTGCCTGGAATGTCCCTTGTGTGGGTCATGTGGGCCCTCCTGTTGTAATTTAGTTTTTAAGATTTTATGTATTTATTTTTAGAGAGAGAGGAAGGGAGGGAGAAAGAGTGGGAGAGAAACATTGATGTGAGAGAGAAACATCAATCAGCTGCCTCCAGCATGTGGCCAGACTGGGACTGAACCCACAACCCAGTGGGAATCAAACCAGTGACCTTTCACTTTGCAGGATGATGCCCAACCAACTGAGCTACACCAGTCAGGGCATGTAATTTAGTCTTGATTGCTATTAGCCCACTCATGTGCGGGGAGGACCCTCAAGCTGGTTGACTGTGAGGGTCAACCCTGACCACAGTATACAAGCTGCTGTGCAGGTGCTGACCACATAAAGCAGAATTTGCCTCAGCAGGGTGAGGCACCTGCCAAAATCTCCTTTTGTAAAGCAATTATATCCTATTCTGATGTTGTCTGAAGCTGGCCACTGGGTATGTTGGTTCCTGGGCCTCTTGGGAGGGACTCTACTGCAAACCAATGCTGAACATCATCTGTGACTGGCCTTGGGCAACGTGTTTGTAACTACAAAGTGATCCAAGTTTGTGGCTGCCTCTGCTGGGTCCATGTGTGTGTTTGAAGGATCACATACACACTAAGACTAGCTGTTATGCACCAGGTCCAAGGGAAGGTCAGCAAAAGTCTCAAGGAACCCAGAGATCCACCTCCACTTGCCTAGGCCTGTTGGCTGCCTGTTAGGCTCAGCCACTGAATGAGCGTCTGGGAGTACTCAAGTTGCAGGAGTCATGAGGTAGGGTGAGTGGTATTCACCAGATATAAAAATATGGAACGCTCTGTGAAATTGTGTCATCCTTACTCAGAGGCCATGCTAATCATTTCTGCATCATTCAATTTTAGTATATGTGCTGCTGAAGCAAGTCCCAAGGATGATGACTTTTAAAGGGCGATCTTACCAGACCACTGTCAATTTACTAGCTCAAACTCTAATCATCTCAAAGATGGAGAGTTTCTCTTCAGAGAATGTTTGTGGGGAGACATCTCCACCTTCTTATTAGGAAAAGCAGACCCTCTTCATATGGACCAGTGTAAGATGCATGAATCTATGAAGTTATTGCCCTATAGAAAATATTACATAAGTAATATGTCCTCAGCTTCTTGTATGTCAGACACCACCAAATCCATCTCTCACACATTTGAGGTATTATTCACTCATTTAATAAGAGTTTATTAAATCTGATTATTTCAAGAAACTTGTTTTAAGGGTCATATAAAATACACAGATCAATAAAGAAATTTTTGACTCATGGGCAACAAATGAAAAACAGCAACAAAATACAATGAAAATTAAATGAGATATAATAACATTATGAGGGATACAGAGGAATGATTCACTAATTCATAAGAGAAAGCACCATAGGAAAAAGCAGCATGTATTGAGGAGAGACTTAAAGGGTAAATAAGATTTCAATGGTTGATGATTCCAAGCATTATAAATACCACAGGCTAAAGCACAAGTCCATGAAATGCAAAAAGAATAAAAAAAATCCCAGTCTATTTTATCTAGAGCCCATGGGAGGATGTAATAAAAAGAAAACCTGGATATATCATTTGGAAACATTATTAAGAACCTTGAATCCAAAACTCCCACTAAAGAATTTTTATGCATGCATATATTACTTGAATTTTTCTTCCTTTTTTTTTTTTTTGATGTATGAGAGTTGGGTGCTTTTTTTTGACAAATTTCCTCTTTCTTTTGTATTAATCAGAATACTAGTGAGAAGCATCAAAGACTCAGGCAATCAAAACAGCAGTAGAGTGACTATGCATTCTAAATTTACCCACAGATATGGATCTGTATTGTAAATGGCTACGTAAAGCAGATATTTTACCACCCTCATATATGAGCTCCTCATTGATAAAGACCCAATATTGGAATAAAGAAAACTAATATTAAATTAAAATTTAAATAAATACCTAAATAAATATTGAAAACAGGTTATAATATTAGGGGCAAAGGAATTACTTGAAGAATCAGTAATAAAAATTTGACTAAGAAAATTATGGAAGGATAATTTTTTGTTGGGGTCTTACCTAGGTCACCCTGCAGATCACTACTTCCTCCTCTACCACACGGACATACCAGGGACCACATGTAAGACAGGGGCTCTGCAAAACAAGCCTGAGTGATGGGAAGATGTCCTTCACAGAAATAAAAACTCCCTCAGTTCAAAGTACAACACTCACCCCTCTTTCCTTTCAGTTTCAGGTGTCCTCAGATTCCTCAGATCATTATAACTGCTGATACAGGACACTTCTGATTGGCCATCCCAGAGAGGTCAGAAGACCATGGGGAACCACACCACTGTCACCGAGTTTGTCCTGCTGGGGCTCTCAGATGCCTGTGAGCTGCAGATGCTCATCTTCCTAGGGCTCCTCCTGACCTACCTTCTCACTCTGCTGGGGAATCTCCTCATCATGGTTATCACCCTCATGGACAGGCGCCTCCACACCCCCATGTATTACTTCCTTCGCAACTTTGCTCTCTTGGAAGTCTGGTTCACCTCAGTCATCTTCCCTAAGATGCTGACCAACATCCTGACTGGATACAAGACCATCTCCCTCCCAGGCTGTCTCCTACAAAGTTTCCTGTATTTCTTCCTGGGCACCACAGAGTTCTTCCTACTGGCAGTGATGTCCTTTGACAGGTATGTGGCCATATGTAATCCCTTGCGTTATGCCACCATCATGAGCAAAAGGGTCTGTGTCCAACTAGTTCTTTCTTCATGGATGACAGGATTCCTTCTCATCATCTTTCCGACTTTCATCATACTTCAGCAGCCATTCTGTGGTCCCAATATCATTAATCATTTCTTTTGTGACAGCTTTCCACTCCTGGAACTCATATGTGCAGACACAAGTCTGATAGAGCTTCTGGGTTTTATTGCAGCCAACTTTAGCTTACTGGGCACTCTGTCTGTGACAGCCACCTGCTATGGCCACATCCTCTACACCATCCTGCGCATCCCTTCAGCCAAGGAGAGGCAGAAAGCCTTCTCAACCTGTTCGTCTCACATCATTGTTGTGTCTCTCTTCTATGGCAGCTGCATCTTCATGTATATCCGGTCAGGCAAGGGTGGCCAGGGGGAGGACAGGAACAAGAAGGTGGCCTTGCTCAACACAGTGGTGACCCCAATGCTTAACCCCTTCATTTACACCCTGAGGAACAAACAGGTAAAGCAAGTGTTTAGGGAGCAGTTGAACAAGCTCTTCTTATGAAGAATGGAACCAAGAGGTTAAAGCTAATAGTCCCAAACAAACTAAGGGAATATCAGGCTACTGCAAGAAACTGAATGTTTCCCAATCAGGAAAAAACTGTGATGTCATGTTTCCAGAGCTAGTCACTGTAAAAATCAGCATAAACCCAGAATCTCTCTGAATCCTCAAAGCATTTTTATTAATTGTCAGATTTGAATACTTTTGTTCATTCCATGTATGTCTGCCTGGCTTCCCATAAGAATACAAGTTCTTTGAGGGTAGGTGCTAACTCTGTAATTCACCGTAAGTCTTAAGCACCAATCCATTTTCATAGACCACGTATACATAATAAGTACTTGCAGACTGATTGATTACTTTGTTTCCCCATCACCCTCAAAGAAGAGAACAGTCCTCATTTCACGCTTACAATCCTATGAATAAGAACTCAAAAAAATGACTAACAGCTTATATTTTGCATATAAGCTGCTGATGCATTTTAGTATTAAAATTCATAGAATTTACTCATTCCTATTGTTAAAGGCTTTTCACCTGCTAGTGCTGGTACTTCTTTGATTCCCAGGTTTCTCTTCTGTAAAATGGAAGTGATAGCACCCATTCCAAAGGACTATAAAGAAAGTCAAATGAGACCATCTCTGCTAAGTCCCTTAAATAGTGACTGGTACCTGTTAAATCTTCAATAAATATTAGTGCCATTCCTCTTGTTTCTTTCCCTGTTTTGTGAACTCACTTCCTTTTGAATTTCACACTAATTATCAACAAAAGAATTTGTATTTAACATGTTACAAATTGTATATTTGAAATGTTATATTAAATTTTATATGAAGTTAAATACATTAGTTGATCTATTGTAATTTGTTACTAAGATGTTCACTATTATGATAAAGGCAAATTTAAAGTCAAATAGGTAAATAAACAGATATGAAATAATTAATGAAATTACTTAACATGTTAATTCATTCAATATAATGATTACATAAATACCATGTTCAAGGAAATGTACCACATGGCCTGGGAGATAATGATTAATCTATGCCTTTTGAAGAATTTGAAATCTAATATGGCAGATAGAAAGTATACAAATAACTATAATTCAGGATAGAAAATGATTTGTGTAAGAAAGTATCAGGTATAACTCTTCAATAACAAATTTGAAAAACAGAAGGAAATTGATAACCTCCTAGAAAAGGAGAATTTTCAAAAATCCAAGAAGAAATAGAAATTTTAATTAGATAAATTACCAAAAAAGACTCTCAAAGTAAAGTTATATGCCTACTACAAACTTAAAAACTGCATTTTCAACAATGAAAACAAACTACCCAATTCTACAAGTGGCCAAAGGGCACATGACAAGATATGCAACATCATTAATCATTAGGGAAAATGTAAATTAAAACTACCATAGATATTACTTCACATCCATTAAGATGGCTATTATTTTTAAAATTTTAAAAAGAAAATAAGAAGTATTGGCAAGAATGTGGAGAAATTAGAATCCTCATGCATTGCTGGTAGGAACATAAAATGCTGCAGCCACTGCGGAAAGCAGTCTGTGGGTTCTTTAAAAAAATTAAATGTAGATTTACCATATAATACAGCAATACCATTTCTAGTATTGAAAAATTGAAAGCCCAAAAAATTGAAAGAAGGGACTCAAATAGATATTTGTACACCCATGTTCATAGCAGCATTATTCACAATAGCCAAAAAGGTGGAAACAACTCAAGTATCAATTGATGAATGAATAGATAAACAAAATAGGGTATATATGTACAATGGGATTTTACTTACCTTTAAAATGTAATGAAATTCTGATAAATACTACAACATGGATGAGCCTTGAAAGCAGTATGCTAAGTGAAATGAACTAAACAGAAAAGGAAAAATATTGTATCATTTCACTTGTATGAGGTACCTTGAATAGTCAAAATCATGGAGACAGAAAGTAGAATGGTTACCAGGGGCTGAGGGTAGGAGTGGGAATAAAACATCATTGTTTAACAGATACAGAGTTTCATTCCAGTTTGACATGATAAAAAATGTTCTTGAGATGGACAGTGGTGATGACTACACAGCAATGTGAATGTAATTGATGTCACTGACATATATACTTTAAAATGGTTAAAATAGTAAATTTTATGTTAAATGTGTTTTACTACAATAAAAAAGACAGAATCCAGATCAAAACAAAGCTATCTTTGACTCCTTACTTTCCCTTATATCCCCCAACCAAACCATCACCAAATTCTGTGGATTGTACCCTCAAAATATATACAAAACAACACCCTACTACTTCTTACCACTACCTCCACTAATATTTTTGTCCATGCCACCTCCCACTTCCTCTAGGTTCTCTATCCCTTACTTGCTACCCCCACCCCATCCCCATATCCCTGGAGGAGTTAGAAAATACAGGTAAGGGGGAGGTGGGCTTGCAGAATTGAGATAGAGGAAGGCTGTTGTTAAATTTTCCTGCCTGAAACAGGCCTTAGGTGGAGGAAGGAGTACATTTTAACTTTAAATGAAGTTCAGAATTTTAACAATTACATAGGACTGAACAATTTAATAACCCCATTCTTTGGATGGGCAGTGAATGGCAGGAAGGTTTCTAAAATCATATAAGTAGCTAGAAAATTTCTCATACCCATCCTAGATTCCATCCAAGGGTCAAGGAAGAAATAACTACATGAACAGGTTTGAATGGGCATGTGGGAAGGTGGTAGAGAGGAGAAATACATATTACAAATAAAGAGTTTGTGTATATAATATAAACAGACAAACAACCCAATAGATAAATGAGCTAAGGATATATTCAGATATCTCACAGAAAAGCAAACTTAAAGGGTCAATAAATGAATGAAAATATGTATAACTATATTAATAATTAGGAAAATTCAAATTAACAATTAACCTTTAGATGATTAATAAAGTATTTTTAATTTTTAAAATAACAATGATATTATATTTATGTTCTGAAGAATATTATTCTTTTAATACTTACTTAAACATTTACAGGTGAAATGATATGACGTCTGGGATTTGACTCACAATAATATGGGAGAAGGGAAAGTAGGTGGTGGTCTAGGTAAAACAAGAATGGCTAGGACTTGGTTATTATTGAAACTAGGTGATAACTACACCCAGTTCCATGCCTACATAGCCCTCATAATATCTTGTCGTTGCATTTTTATTCACATGTGTTTCTCTTCTTGATTTTTAATATGACAAAAATACCA
The DNA here is from genome assembly GCF_021234165.1 of Pteronotus mesoamericanus. NCBI lineage: Eukaryota > Metazoa > Chordata > Mammalia > Chiroptera > Mormoopidae > Pteronotus > Pteronotus mesoamericanus. The sequence continues at coordinate 993,601 of NW_026555170.1, forward strand.
ATTTTCCAATTCAGGAGAAGAGTAAATCAGTTTATTTTTCCTTCAGATGAGGGACCCTTCACCCAGAAACAAAGATTCGCATAGCAAGGATAAAACCATGAGCAAGTTTTTGTGTCTTCCCTGACCCTCTTGAGACCGAGTGGAGAAGAAAAGGAACAATCCATTTCACAGGGGAATTGAGGTTTCCATTTCTTACAGTATCTGGCAAGTGCCCATGGGAGGGTGACCACCACCTGACAGCTCAGAAACCAGACCCTTTCTAGTCTGAACGGAGGAGGAATACAATTTCTATAAACAGATCCTAGCAGGTGTAACTGGTGTGTGTCACATACACTCCTTACCCTCAACTGTCTAGCTGTCCAGGCCTCCTCCTCATAGGTCATGACTCTTACCAGGAGTAAGGTGAACAAGCAGGTCATACAAGGTAGACCAGGTGTTTAGGGAGTGAATTGCCAACCCTAGCCATTTTGTCACATTAAGGACAGCCAGACTCTCAAGGTACAGATACCCTAGTCGGATTAGCTCACTAACCCATTTAAAACAGCCAAAAGGCAATCAGTCACTCCTCTGCCTTTTCAAATACATCATTGACTCCTAAAATTATACCATTAATATTTACTGCAGTCAGGTTATATCAGCCAGTTTTATCTGATCTAGGGAATAGTCTGGAGACCAAAGATAGAAAGTGGGGTTACAAAATAATTTTAGCTTGAATGAGCCAAAGACCAAGATGGGGACCATCCCAAGATCCTCTTACCAAGATTCACCCAATGGAAAGTAAGCTCCATGGGAACTGGGGACCATGTCTGTTTCATTCACCACTCATAGTCATCTTCAGTGCAGTGCCCAGCACATAGTAGGTACTCAATAAATATGTATTGAATGAGTGATTGATTGATTGATTGATTGATTAAAAGTACTTCACCCCTTACAGCTCAACTTGTCCTTCGGGTCTCAGCTTCACATAACTTCATCAGGAACATTTTTTCCTACTCTTCAGTCTGGTTCAGGATCTCGTTATGAGCTCTCCTTTGGAACACCAGTCATGGGACTTTGGGCCAAGATGGAGGCATAGGTAAGTACACTTTGCGTCCTCGCACAACCAAAAGTAGGACAACAACAAATTTAAAAACAAAAAATAACCACAACTGTCAGAAAATCAAACTATATGGAAGTCCGACAACCAAGGCACTAAAGAAGAAACATTCATCCAGACTGGTAGGATGGGCGGAGAGGACACATAGCAAGGCAGTGACTAGAGGACCAGGTGGGTGAGGTGGAGGCTGACAGACCTGGCAGTCCCACATTTGCATGAGGATAAACCATGAGGAACAGCTGGAGAGTGAAATTGATGGCGCAATCCAGGGTTCCAGTGTGACAAAGCAAGCCTCAAAACCTCTGGCTGTAAAAAACTGTGGGGGTTGCAGCAGCAGGAGAAACTCCTAGCCTCACAGGAGAGTCCATTGGAGAGACCTACAGGGTCCTAGAACATACACAAACCCACCTGCCCGGGAATCAGCACCAGAAGGGCCCAGTTTGCTTGTGGGTAGCTGAGAAAGTGACTGAAAGCCAGAGGAGCGGTGAGCAAGCCGCATTGTTTCCTCTCAGACCCCTCCCACAAACACAGCATCACAACTCAGTGACCTGGGTTGTCCCCCCCCCCGGAGAATACCTAAGGCTCCACCCCTCCCAACATAACAGGGGTGCTGAGACAAAGAAATATGGCCCAAATGAAAGAATAGATCAAAGCTCCAAAAATAGAACTAAGTGATGAACAGATAGCCAACCAATCAGATCCGTGGTTCAGAACACTAGTAATCTGGATGCTCACTGAATTGGTTGAGTATGGTTGCAAAATAGAGGAAAAAGTAAAGGCTGTGCAAAGTGAAATAAAGAAAAATATACAGGGAAACAGCAGTAAAGGGAAGGAAACTGGGACTCAAATCAACGATTTGGAGCAGAAGGAAAAGATAAACATTCAGCCAGGACAAAATGAAGAAACAAGAATTCAAAAAAAATGAGGAGAGGCTTAGCAACCTCTGGGACAACTTTAAATGATCCGACGTCCAAATCATAGGCATGCCAGAAGGAGAAGAGGAAGAGCAAGAAATTGAAACTTATTTGAAAAAATAATGAAGGAGAACGTCCCCAGTCTGGCCAAGGAAATAGACTTCCAGGAAATCAGGAAGCTCAGAGAGTCCCAAAGAAGTTGGACCCAAGGAAGCACACATCAAGGTACATCATAATTAAGTTACCCAAGATTAAAGATAAGGAGAGAAACTTAAAAGCAGTAAGAGAAAAGGAGACAGTTACCTACAAAGGAGTTCCCATAAGACTGTCAGCTGATTTCTCAAAAGAAACATTGCAGGCAAAAAGGGGCTGGCAAGAAGTTTTCAAAATCATGAAAGGCAAGGACTTATATCCAAGATTACTCTATCCAGAAAAGCTCTCATTTAGAATAGAAAGGCAGATAAAGTGTTTTCCAGATAAGGTAAAATTAAAGGGGTTCATCATCACTAAGCCCTTATAAGAAACATTAAAGGGACTTATCTAAGAAAAAGAAGATAAAAAACTATGAAGAGTAAAACAGAGTGAGGGAGGGGGAAGAATGGGAGAAAAGATACAGGGAATAAGCAGCATAAATAGTAGGTACAAAATAGGCAGGGGGAGGTTAAGAATAATATAGGAAATGGAGAAGTCAAAGAACTAATATGTACAACCCATGGACATGAACTAAGGGCAGAGGGGAATGCGGTGCTGGGGGTGGGGGGAATAAAAGGGAGAAAAAAATGAGACAACTGTAATAGCATAATCAATAAAGTAGATATTTAAAAAAGAAAGAAAAAGAAAAGAAAAATCTCCTGGGAATGATCCTCTCAGAAAGATGAGTGAAAAGACTGTTTCAGGAGTGGTGTTACTTAGTATGACTTTCTGTTTAAAAAATTTTCCTGCTTTTCTAAATTGTCTCAGCTAAAATAAAAGTATTTTAAAATGTAAAAAAAAAACCACTAGTCACAATAGTAATTAATATCTGTGCAATTGTTTAATGTTTTTCTTCCCCCACAAGACTATTATCTCCAGCATCCAGAGCAGCATTCGTCACACAATCAGTACTCAACAAAAACTTGTTGAATGTTCTAATAGCTGTGATTCTTTGCTACAATTAAACTTCATTAGGAGTTTCTGAGCTTCTCAGTCAGAACAAAGTAAATTTTCAATTTTAAAGTTGAAGAAAGTAAGAGGTAAGGGACCTTCCTAGGTCCCTATCACCACTGACGGTAATGAATCTCAGGGGAAGCCCACTTCCATCCAGCGAAAGAAGAGTGAGAATCTCTAGACTGGTTAAGTTTGAGATGTGTACCTTTTGTATCTCTGAGTTTCCATGGAAACCAAAAAGAATCTCAAGCAGTCCAGGAAGGATGCCATCTCCACAGAGACCAGGAGTCTGCCATGAATAGTTTACCTCAGAATTCTCTATGGGCATCATGCCCCTAAAAGTTTGTACCATTAGCTAGAAGCCTCTTACTCCCAACTGAAGAGTCATACTGATCTGCATCAATTGATGTCTATCTCTGCCTTAGTACAGAAGGGATGGAAGAATAATTAATTAGGTTGCTACATCCGTTCCCTCAGGAAGGTGATCCAGCAGCAAAACTGTGATAGGGGAGGAGCAATAGAAGCTAAACAAATCCAGCTCTAAGGACTACCCAGAGGTCATTTCTGAGGTGATTTGGAGATATGTCAGTAACAACAGAGTCAGGGAGCATTTCTCAGACAGACTGGTAGTTGGAGACATGGAGGTTTAGTGGCACGTGTGAAACAAAGAGGACAGGACCTGCCTATGTCTGTGACCTGCAGACCGTGTTACAGTTCTGAAGCTTCCTTCACTTCAAATCTCTGGTGAGTCCCCCAAATAAGTGGAGTCTCAGGTAACACTATAGAGCTAGGAATTTCCTGGGAAAACCAAGAGTCTCCACCATCAGAATTGCCTTGAAGGTAACTGAGCATCTCATTTAGTAACTAGTAAAAGAACCTGTATTGGTGCAATTTTTGAAATGGGGGAAGGGAAATCTGATTCTTCTGGACACTTTGCCTAGAAGCCTGTTGTCTGTTTCCAGGTGTCCACTGGCAGGCTAAGGCACAGCTGACGTCTTTAATGTCTTTTTATCATTCTCACTATCCTGACTCATGTCCAGCAGATAAGTCACAAAACCTCCAACACTTTTTCTCACCATTTTCATGGACAACTATTTGTTTCCTTTTTGTCTCTACTAAACTGTTCTACCAAACTCTTAATCCAAATGGGCTCACTGTGTTGGTGTCTTTTATAATTTTGAATTTAAGTTATTGTATAAACAATAACAAAATAAAGACAAGGGAAAATCATCCACAATTCTCTCATTCTTATATGGCAATTTTCATTTTTCTGTGTTCTCATCTGGTCCTTCTCATTATAAATATACATTTTATATAGCTATGATGTAGTATGCTACCATTTCCCTGATACAAACATATCACATTGGTTTCTGTTCCTTTTCCAGATAGAGTCAGTTCTTCTTCCCTACAGAAGCTTGCCTTAATCTGTCATTTCTGTAAGAACAGCCAATGACAAAATTGCCTGGTTCTTATCCAGATCTCTAAGGGCAACACTAAGAAAAGTAAAACCTAGAAATAACAACCATTTAATATAAAGATGTATTCTCTAAAATTAAGTTGAACTAATGAAAACTCTGAATATCAGCATTTTTCATTCTTCTTCTCTATTATTATTACTGAGGAAATTATACCAAAATATTAAGAATGATACCTAATCTACAAATGCATGTTCTCCCTTCTCTACATATCACTTTAATAGCACATGTATCCCTCAAAAAATATAGACAAATATATTATATTAACAAAATATAGACAAATAATATATTAACAAAAAGTTTGTATTAACATGACAAAAATTTATCATAGTAATATGTAGTAAGGAAAGAGTTGTAAAATACATAATCTATAAACATGAGTATATAAACCAATAAACACTAAGAATTATAAAAAATACAATAGAAATAAATCAAAATCTTAATAAATGTTTTCTCTGTAGGGTTACAGGTGATTCTTTTTACTCCATTTTTCTATATTTCCTCAACTTTCCATAACAAATCAATAATATTTATATTTTAAAAACTGTTTATTCAAATACCTACTGTCTAAAATTTTACTATCCGTTCTCCTATTTTACTCTTACTTATTCTTATTATGTAACTAGAGTTTTGACCTATCTTATGGGAGAAAGAGGTTAAACTAACATTACATGACTACTTGAGCTGTGGCCATCCTTGTGCTAAGTGTTGGGTATCCCTATTCATTTAAGTTCAATGACAACTTTTTACATAGGTACTGTTATATTCCTATCAAGGAAACAGAGTCTTGGTAAGGTTAGATGATGGGCCTCAGATAAGTTAGTAAATGATGAAGCTCAGATGCAGCCACAGTCTCTCAAACTTGAATGTCTTCTGTAACAAACTCTAAAGTAAATATTTCATTAATGCTCTCAATAAAAGTCTGTGATCCACTGTAGAGGGAAATAAATCGTGAACTTGAAAGACCTCTTACAACATTTGGATGAATATGGGATAACATGTCAACTGGATTAAAATTAAATAATGAAATATTTAATACAGAAACAAGAGAAATGGGAAAAGAATTGGTAAAGGCAAAACTTTTCCCAAAGAATCCAAAAAAATTGACTTAAATTGGGTTCAAGTATGTGACTTAAAGACTCAGTGAGGAATTTGGACAACCAGCCTGCAGAGGGAGAAAGGGACTTGTAGGTCAAAGAAATGAAAGATTTCTTCAGCTCAAAAATGCAACATTAAGACATTAAGCCCTTTTTCCTTTCCATTCCGAAAGTCCTCATATCCCCAGAACATCATGACTTGTGATACTGCACACTTCTGATTGGCCATCCCAGAGAGGTCAGAAGACCATGGGGAACCACACCACTGTCACTGAGTTTGTCCTGCTGGGGCTCTCAGATGCCTGTGAGCTGCAGATGCTCATCTTCCTAGGGCTCCTCCTGACCTACCTTCTCACTCTGCTGGGGAATCTCCTCATCATGGTTATCACCCTCATGGACAGGCGCCTCCACACCCCCATGTATTACTTCCTTCGCAACTTTGCTCTCTTGGAAGTCTGGTTCACCTCAGTCATCTTCCCTAAGATGCTGACCAACATCCTGACTGGATACAAGACCATCTCCCTCCCAGGTTGCTTTCTTCAGTTTTTTCTCTATTTCTTCCTGGGCACCACAGAGTTCTTCCTACTGGCAGTGATGTCCTTTGACAGGTATGTGGCCATATGTAATCCCTTGCGTTATGCCACCATCATGAGCAAAAGGGTCTGTGTCCAACTAGTTCTTTCTTCATGGATGACAGGATTCCTTCTCATCATCTTTCCGACTTTCATCATACTTCAGCAGCCATTCTGTGGTCCCAATATCATTAATCATTTCTTTTGTGACAGCTTTCCACTCCTGGAACTCATATGTGCAGACACAAGTCTGATAGAGCTTCTGGGTTTTATTGCAGCCAACTTTAGCTTACTGGGCACTCTGTCTGTGACAGCCACCTGCTATGGCCACATCCTCTACACCATCCTGCGCATCCCTTCAGCCAAGGAGAGGCAGAAAGCCTTCTCAACCTGTTCGTCTCACATCATTGTTGTGTCTCTCTTCTATGGCAGCTGCATCTTCATGTATATCCGGTCAGGTAAGGGTGGCCAGGGGGAGGACAGGAACAAGACGGTGGCCTTGCTCAACACAGTGGTGACCCCAATGCTTAACCCCTTCATTTACACCCTGAGGAACAAACAGGTGAAACAGGTGATTAGTGACAAAATGAGCAAGCTCCTCTTAAAAAGATGAGCTGTACCTGAGGAAGGGGGAAAATTGTCTCCTTGCCTCTGCAAATGCAGCTCTTGTCCTGATCTCTATGAACTATCCCTTCCTAGACAGTTTCTTACTATGAGCTCTAATCTATAATGTTTTTTCACATGTATCGTTAGTTACTCATGTGATCTTGTCAGAAAGAACAGAAAACTCAGTATACCACTATTATGTCTCCTATGTCTTAATGTTTCTGACACCAGCCTGTATCTGAGTTTCTTAATCTTGCCTCATTTTTTTTTGATGTTTTTAAAAATTTACTCTTGTTCAGTTACAGTTGTCCCACTTTTATCCTCATCACTCTTCCTTACCCTGCCCTCTACAGTCCCACAGTCAATCCCCCCCATTGTCCATGCCCATGAGTCCTCCATTCATGTTCCTTTTCCTGACCATTCTCCTTTTTCCCTCCATTATCTTCCTCTCCCTTCTCTTCTGGTCACTGTCAATTTATTCTCTATTTCCAAGTCTCTGATTCCATTTTGCTCATTTGTTTGTTTTGTTGATTACGTTCCACTTATAGGTGAGATTACAAGGTATTTGTCTTTCACCACATGGCTTATTTCACTTAGCATAATGCTCTCCAGTTCCATCCATGCTGTCAAGAAGGGTAGGAGTTCCTTCCTTCTTTGTACTGAATAAATGTACCACAGTTTTTTGATCCACTCATTTACTGATGGGCACTTAAGCTGTTTCCAGCACTTGGCTATTATAAATAATGCTGTTATGAACATTGAGGTGCATAAGTTCTTTTGAATTGGTGACTTAGAATTCTTACGGTATAGTCCAAGCAGTGTGACTGTTGGATCAAAAGGCAGTTCCATCTTTAGTTTTTTGAGGAAATTCCAGACTGTTTTCCACAGTGGCTGCACCAGTCTGCATTCCCACCAAGAGTGTACTAGAGTTCCCTTTTCTCCACAATCTCGCCAGCATTTGTTGTTTGTTGATTTATTAATGACAGCCAGTCTAACCAGTGTGAAGTTGGTATCTCATTGTGGTTTTAATTTTTATCTCTCTAATGGCTAGTGATGTTGAGCATTTTTTCATGTGTCTATGAGCCCTCTGTATGTCCTCTTTGGAGAAGTGTCCATTCAGGTCCTTTACATCTGGACAAGTACATGTAAAAAAATGAAACTAGACCACCAACTTACACCATACACAAAAATAAATTCAAGATGGACAAAAGTCCTATAATATAAATCCTAACACCATAAAAGTCATAGAGGAAAACATAGGTAGGAAGATTTCAGATATCCCATGCAGCAATATTTTCACCAATACATCCTCTAGGGCAAGGGACATAAAGGAAAGAATAAATAAATGGGACTACATCAAACTGAAAAGCTTCTGAACAAGTAAAAAAAAAAACATCAACCAAATGGGAAGGGAACCAACTGTATGGGAAAACATATTTGCAATAATGCCTCAGACAAGGGTTTGATCTCCAAAATATATAAAGAATTCACATGACTCCACATCAGGAAGACAAACAATCCAATTAAAAAATAGGCAAAGGATCTAATTCTGCCTCATTTTTAAGTTGTAATTATAAGCTTAGCATTCTTTTTCCAGGACCTTTCAAAATTAGTAAAAATATCCCCAATAAGAATATATTTATGATAGGCTTCAGACATATTATATGCAGGGAGAAATTAATTAGGTTCAAAGCCAAGAAATGTTGAAAATAAAAGTATCAGATATTAAAACACTAAGTCAAGAACTAACAAATAGAACAATGGAACTGGATAGATCACCTGCAAAGATGATGCAGTATATATAAGGATTTAAAAGTAGACTTTATAATCAGTAAAGAAAAGAAGGTTGATTCAATAAATGATACCACAACTACTGATGGATCACAATACCAGCCTTCCTTACAAAGAGAATGGGGTCTAGTATTTGGTTGGTTATTTGGAAGGTGGGAGGGGTTAAAGCAGAAGAAAAATTTAAAAGTGATATATGTCTTAAATATTTACATATATAGGTTTTATTTGAAATTAAAACTTATAAACAAATATTTATTCACTAATCTATAAATACCCTTTTCTTTAGAATGACTCTGATGATAGTTGTAGTGTCTCTTATTGAAACAACATTTATAGTGTATTCTCTATAATTTTCAGGATTTGTTTCAGTAGTACAGGAAACTTGTAGATGCTTGAGAAACTATCCATGAGCAGAATTCTAGAACTTTCACTTTTTGCTTGTCTGTTTGCCAGTCTTCACAGTTCTCACCCACACCTAATTCACCAAAAAAAAAATTTTTTATATGGCTTTATAGAATCTATTGCAGAGAATCAACTTAGTTTCCATAGAAACAGCTTTGTTTTCACACATTGGTTTATTTAGTTAAAATGTGTAATGACAATAACAAGTTCAATTATCAAAGAGAGACTTGGAAACAAACAACTGACTCTTTGTACAAGCCAACATGTGGAAACAAAACTACACATGGGTACAACAGAAGCCTGCTAACTGCAAAGCTAGTAGCGCAAAGCATGCCATGGACATCAGTTATTTTGGAGGCAATACAGCACAGAGATTGAGAACAGCTACTAGAAGCCTACTACCTGGGTTCAGATCCAAGCTATGTATTAGCCATTTAATCTTGAGCAAGTAAAATTCCTTTGTGACATATAATATATATAATGGTAGTATTATCTCAGAGAATCCTTATAGACATTAATGCATTATTTGTTAGAATGCTTAGCACAAGTCTTGGTACAGAGTAAGTACCATGTTAAGTATCAGATACTATGTTTTACTCTAGGAATAAGTTGAATAAATTGAAGACAAATTAAGAGATCATCTAGTATCTCGGAGAAGAAGCTAAGTTAGATCCTCACCTCATATCTTAAGCTGAAATTGACTCAAAATTAATTAAATAGAGCAATATAAGAAAAAAATAGGTAAAATTATCTTATTAAGGATCTGTAGGGAGATTTAATGAGAGAAACATACAATTAATTTATAAATTTGGCTATGTAGAAATTTTTACTTCTTTATGTCAGGGAAAAAAAACCCTAAATTATTTAATAGCCATCTGTACTCTCTAATTACTAGCATCCATTTCTCATTTCTAAAGTAATAGGACTGTGATTTTTGTCAGGAAAGTCCCTTAGTCTCGGTCCATATAGTTGAGGTAGTACTGACTTCATCCCCAACCAATCAAACATGGCTATTGTTACTGGCTCAGGGATGGTCACATGGCTAAAATCAGGCCAGTGAAACAAAATGAGTCTCAATTCAAAAATATTTGTGGTAAATGATGGAAAAGAGGATTTATCTCTGCTGGACTTAAAGCTGGGAGAATGTAGGCCTTAAGAAAAATATAGACCACTTACCAAATACTGGGTGGGGCAAAAGTAGGCTTACAGTTGTGAGTATGTGAAACAGAGTTTACTCTTGTGTAATTATTTCTGAATTATTGTATTATTTTCCATAACTGTTAATCAATTGTTGTTCCTACCTGTAATTTTATGGACTAACAAAATCTTGATACCAAAACTGAAAGACACATTACAATAAAGAAAAGTTACAACACTCTTTCTCACAAAACATGATGTAAAAATCTTAAACATTAGCAAATTGAATTAAATGATACATAAGAAGGGTACCAAGTGAACTTATTCCAGGAATGCAAGGTCAGTTTAATACTTAAAAATCAATCAATATAATTCACCACATCAACAAAATAAAGAAGAAAAACCAAATAATCATCTCAATGGGTGCAGAAAAAAATTTGATAAAATTCAACAACCATTTCTTTAAAGGAAAATAGCTCTGTAACATATCCTTAAAGAAATATGTGTAATCTACTGAAGGGTGATCATAGAAACCTATAGCAAACATCATACTTTATGGTAAAATGCTGAAAGATTGCCCTCTGAAACCAGTACTGAACTAAGGCTACCCACTATCACCAATTTTTACTGTACTAGAGCTCCTAACCAGTGCAAAAGAGCAAGAAAAAGAAATAAAAGGATTAAGTATTGGAAATACATGAAAAACAGTGTTGCTATCAGTACTGACATGCTCAAAATTAATCAGTTACTTGAGACAAGTTCAAATCCACAAATATTTTTATTTTTTATACCAGTAATAAATAGTTAGTACATTAACATTTTGGCCCTAGCCAGGTGACTCAGTTGGTTGGAACATTATCCCATACACCAAAAAATTGTGGGTTTGATGCCCAGTCAGGGCACATACCTAGGTTGCGGGTTTGGTCCACAGTCAGGGTGCATATGAGGGTAACTTATCAATGTTTTTCTCTCATATCAATACGTTTCTCTCTCTCTCTCTCTCTCCCCCCCCCCCTTTCCTCTCTCTCTGAAATCAGAACATCCTCAGGTGAGGACTTTTTAAAAAGTAAAAATTAATATTTTAATGATACAACATTCCATTGCATCAAAAAATATTAGGTACCTAAATAAATCTTACAAAACATAGACAAAGTCTTTATTTAAAAACTACAGCCCTGGCTGGTGTGGCTCAGTGGATTGAGCACCAGCCTGCAAATCAAAGTGTTGCCAGCTCGATTCCCAGGTGGGGCACATGCCTGGGTTGTGGGCCCAAGTGCAGGCGTGCAAGAGGTAACTGATGAATGTGTCTCTTGCACATTGATGTTTCTCTCTCTCTCTTTCTCCCTCCTTTCCCCTCTCTCTAAAAAGTAAATAAATAAATAAAAAATTTTTAAAAAAGAATCTCCTCTGACCACAATGGTATGAAACTATAAATCAATTACAAAAAGAAATCAATTACAAAACTGAAAAGAACACAAATATATAGGGTTAAATAACATGCCATTAAACAATGAATGGGTTAACAACAAAATCAAGGAAGAAATCAAAGATACCTTGAGATAAATAAAAACGAAACACAATGACCCAAAATGTACAGGATACAGCCAACACAGCTTTAAGAGGGAAATTGACAGGAAGACAGGCCTAACATCAAGACACAAGAAAAATATCAAATAAACAATCTAACTTACACCTAAAGGAACTAGAAAAAGAACAAATAACAAAGCTCAAAGTGAGAACAAGGCAGGAAATAAAGATCATAGCAGAAATAAGTCAAATAGGCCCTGGCTGGTGTGGCTCAGTGGATTGAGTGCTAGCCTGCGAACCAGAGGGTCATGGGTTTGATTCCCAGTCAGGGCACATGCCTGGGTTGCAGTCAGGTCCCTAGTAGGGGGTGCTCAAGAAGCAACCACACATTGCTATTTCACTGCCTCTTTTTCTCCCTCCCCTCCCCTCTATCTAAAAATACATAGATAAAACCTTTTTTTTTTTAAAGAAAGAAATGAAGTCTAAAAAATCAATGAAACCAAGGGCTGTTTCTTTGAAAATATTGATTAATCTTTTTTAAGTATATTTTATTGATTATGCTATTACAGTTGTCCCATTTTTTTCTCCCTTTTATCTCCCTCTGCCCTGCACCCCCTAGACCAGCTCACCACCTCCCCCACCCCCCCACCAGTTCATGTCCATGGGTTGTACATATAAGTTCTTTGGCTTCTCCATTTCCTATACTATTTTAACCTCTCCCTGTTTATTTTGTGCTTACCAATTATGCTTCTTATTCCCTGTACCTTTGTCCCCCATTCTCCTCTCTCCACCCCCCCAACTGATAACCCTCCATGTGATCTCCATTTCTAGGATTCTGTTCCCATTCTAGTTGTTTGCTTAGTTCTTGTTTTTGTTTTTGTTTTAGGTTCAGTTGTTGATAGTTGTGAGTTTGTTGCCATTTTACTGCTCTAGTTTTGATCTTCTTTTTCTTAGATAAATCTTTTTAACATTTCATATAATAAGGGCTTAGTGATCATGAGCTTCCAGCCAAGATGAAAGTGTAGGTAGATACACTTCATTTCCTCACACAACCAAAAAGAAGGATAACAACCAATTTAAAAACCAAGAACAACCAGAACTGCCAGACTGATCAACCTTTAACCAGACTCATCATGAAAAAAAGAGAAAGAACGCAAATAAATAAAATCAGAAATGAAACAGAAGTGACAGCTGACACCACAGAAGTACAAAAGATTACAAGAAAATACTACAATTATATAGTAACAAATTGGGCAATCTGCAAAAAATGGGTAAACTCCTAGAGACATACAATTTGTCCAAACTGAATCAAGAAGAAATAGAAAATATAAACGGAAAAATTAATACCAATGACATAAAATCAGCAATCAAAAAAGTCCAAGCAAACAAATGTCCTGGCCTAGATGGCTTCACAGGTGAATTTTACCAAATATTTAAAAAAGAATTAACACAAATCCTTCTCAAACTATTCCAAAAATTTCGAGAGGAGAGGAGGCTCCCATGCACATTTTACAAGTTCACCATTATCTTAATTCCAAAACCAAAGACTTTACCAAAAAAATTTAATCAAAGGCCAATATCCCTGATAAACATAGGTGAAAAAAGCCTCAACAAAATACTAGCAAACCAAATTCAACAACACTTTAAAAAAGACCATATATCATGATCAATTAGGATTTATTCCTGGGATAAAATTTAGGTTCAATATCTTCAAATCAATTAATATGACACTCCACATAAACAAAATGAAGAATAAAAATCATATGATCATATCTATAGATGCAGAAAAAAATATTTGACAAAATCCAGCATCCATTTATGATAAAAATTTAAGAATCTCAGCAAAGTGGGAATAGAGGGAATATATCTCAACTAATAAAGGCCATATATGACAAACCCACACTTATCATCGTAGTCAATGGGAAAAGCTCTAGTACTTTCCCTTAAGCTCAGGAACAAGACAGAAATGTCAATGTTTACCACTTTTATTCAACAAAGTATTAGAAGACATAGCTACAGTAATCAGATAAGAAAAAGAAATCAAAGGCATCTGAATTGGAAAGGAAGAAATAAAACTTATTATTTGCACATAATATAACACTACATATTTAAAAAAAACCCTAAAAAGTCCACAAAAAGAAACAACCTAGAACTAATAAAATGAACTCAGAAAGTAGTAGGATACAAAATTAATATACATAATTTTTATGTATAGGTTGGGTTATGTAAAAATAGGTTGCATTTTTACACACCAATCACAAACTTTCAGAAAGGGAAATTAAGAAAACAATCACATTTATAATTGCATTTTTTTAAAAAAAACACCTAAGAATACATTTAACCAAGGAGGTAAAATACCTGTATTTGGAAAATTATAAGACACTGAGGAAAAAAATAGAACATGTGAATAAATGGAAGCACATACCAACCTCACAGATAGAAGGAATTAACATGGCTAAAATATCCATACTACTCCAAAGCAATTTATAGGCTTACTGCAATCCCTATCAAAATACCAATGGTATATTTCACAGAACTAGAGCAAATGTTCCAAAAATTTATATGTAACCACAAAAGAACTCAAATAGTCACAGTAATCCTGAGGGAAAAAAAACAATGTTAGAGGAACCATGCTACCTGATTACAAGGCAAAAGTAATCAAACCAGCATGGTACTGGCATAAAATAGATGTACAGATCAACAGAACAGAATATAGAGCCCAGAAATAAACCCACACCTTTATGGTCGACTAATATTTGACAGAGGAGGCAAGATAGTCTATTCAATAAATAGTGTTGGGAAAATCAGACAGATATTTGCAAAAAAAAAAAAAAATGAAACTAGACCACCTTCTTAAACCATACACAAGAATAAACTGAAAATGGATTAAAGACTTAAATGTAAGACTAAAAATAATAAACCTTGTAGAAGAAAACATAGGCAGTAAAATCTCTAATATTTCTCTTGGCAATATTTTTTCTAATATATCTCCTTGGGCACGGGAAACAAAAAATAAATAAACAAATGGGACTACATCAAACTAAAAAGTTTTTGTACAACAAAGGAAACCATAAACAAAATAAAAAGACAGCTTACCAAATGGGACTACATATTTGACAATGATACAACCAAGAAGGGATTAGTACCCAAAATTTATTTTTAAAAACCTATATAACTCAGCACCAGAAAACCAAATGATCCAATTAAAAAATGGGCAGAAGACTTGAATAGATACTTCTCCAAAAAGAACATACGGGTGACCAATAGATATACAAAAAGATGCTCAACATATTTGCTAATCCTCAGATGTTAATCACAGAAAAATGCAAATTAAAACCACAATGAGATATTACCTCACACCTTTCAGAATGGCCATCATCAATAAATTAACAAAAAAGTGTTGGTGAGGAAGCAGAGGAAAGGGGAACTTGTGCACTGTTGGTGGCATTGCAAATTAGTGCAGCCGCTGTGAAAAACAGCATGGAAGTTCTTGAAAAAATTAAAAATAGGATTTCTGGTCAAGATGGAGGTGTGAGCAGACATGGCTCTCCCCTTCACACAACCACATCAAAATTACAACTAAAATAGAGAGGACCAGCACTCAGTGAAGAACTTATACATACAACCCCATAGACATGAATTAAGAGGGGTGGGGGGAGAATGCTGGTGGGAGGGTAGGATCGGGGTAGAGGGGAATAAAGGAGAGAAAAAATGGGACAACTGTAATAGCATAATCAATAAAATATACTTTAAAAAAGAAGTACAAATTGGTAGTTACAAAAATAGTCACAAGGATGTAAAGCATAAGGAATATAGTCAATAATATTGTAGTAACTATGTATGGTGCCAGTTGGATACAAGGATTTACTTCATAAATGATATAATTGTCTAACCACTATTTTGTACACCTGAAACTAATATAAAAAATATTGAATGTCAACTGTATTTGAAAAATAAAATTTTAAAAATTAAAAAATAAACGAGCTAGGAGATACATGACTTCAAAAGCTTAATAAAAGGCTCTCTTGTAATTTCCTAAGACATGTAACTTTTTGATAAATGTGAAAATTACTTAATATGGTATTACCTTCTTACTTTGCTCAAGAAAATCTTTTGCATATTTGTGAACATGTCTGCCCTTTAATAAACACACAGAATATATTGCATAGAGGACTGATTTCCATCTTTGAAACACAACATTTAATGTACTCAGGTAATCATCAAACTCTTCTTCCTACATGTGTTATTTTTTCCATAAAGGTCAAATAAAGATTCAAAAGACAACTATTTTAAATTTTTAAAAACCTACACAACATTATTAAGAAAAGTGAAAGAGCACCTAAATAAATGGAGGAATCTATCATGTCTATTAGAGCCTCAATATCTTCTAAACTGATCTGTATATTCAAATAGCCTCATTTTTTTGTGTGTGGAAATTGACACATTGTTACAGTGTATATGAAAATGAAATGAGCCAAGAATAGCCAAGACAGTCTTAAACAAGTACAAAGTTAGAGGATTTATTGTACCAGATATCAAATCTTATATAAAGTGTACATAGCTACAATAAATAATAAAAATCCTACAAAGCTACAGTAAATAAGAGAATATGGTACTGGTACAAGGGTAAATAAATACACCAGTGGAAAAGAATAAAGAGTCCAGAAATAGACCTATGTATGAATACTTGATTCAGGAGAGTCTTTTCAATAAATAACGCTGGGTCAATTAGATATTCACATAGGAAAGAGGTAAAACTTGACCCCATCTCACACTATTTGCAAAATATATCCAGGAAGAGAGTACATTTAAATGGAAAATGGAAAACAATGAAGCTCCTAAAAAGTAACGTAAACAAGTCTGTTATAATCATAGGAAGGAAAAAAATTCTTAAATTTACACACACAAAAAAAAGAAAACCAAAACACAGTAATAACTTATGGGGGAAAAAAACTAATAATTTGAATTACCCTAAAACCAGAAACGTCTATTCATCAAAAGACATCATTCACAAGCTTAAAAAGCAATCACAATGTGGAAATAATTCTTGCAACACATGTAACTAACACAGACATCGTATCTAGACTATATAAAGAATTCCTACAAATAAATAAGAAAAGGACAGATAGCAAAATAGAAGAATGGCCAAGAGATTTGAATAAGCAAATGACTGAAAATATATGAAAAGTTGCTTCAGCAAAAGAAACCAACATCAAAATAAAAGACAACCAACTGAATGGGTAATGATATTTGCAAACAACAGCTCTCATTAGGGGTTAATATCCAAAATATATAAAAAACTCACAATAATCAACACCAAACAAACAAACACAATCCAATTTAAAAAATAGGCAGAGGACCTGAACAGACACCTCTCCCAAGAAGACACACATATGGCCAACAGATATATGAAAAGATGTTCAAATTCACTAGCTACTAGGGAAATGCAAATCAAAACTACAATGAAATACCATCTCACACCTGTTAGAATGGCTATTATCAACAAGATAGGTAATAACAAGTGTTGCAGAGGCTGCAGAGAAAAAGGAACCCTTATTCTCTTCTAATGGAAACATAAACTAGTACAACTAGTATAGAAACAGTATGGTGGTTCCTCAAAAAATTAAGAATAAAATTACTTTATGACTCAGCAATCCATCTTCTGGGTATTATCTGAAAAATTCAAAAACATTTATTCGCGAAGGTGTATGTACCCACATGTTCAATGCAGCATTGTTCACAGTGGCCAGACCTGGAGACAACCAGTGTCTTTCAATAGAAAATTAAATAAAGAAGATGTGGTACATATATACAATGGAACACTACTCAGCCATAAGAAAAGATGAAATGCTGTCGTTCATGACAACATGGATGGATCTTGAGATATTATGCTAAGTGAAATAAGTCACTCAGAAAAAGTTAAGACTCCGTGTATATATGGGATATAAAACTGAAACTCATAGACACAGACAGAAAACAGCATAGTGCTTACCAGACAGAAGGGAGCAGAGAGTAGTAAAGGGTAAAACGGGCCCAATATATGATGACAGAAGGTGATTTGACTTTGGGTGGTGAGCACACAATGCAAAACACAGTTAAAGAATCATAGAAATGAATACTTGAAATATATATATAACCCTATGAATCAATATCACCCAAATAAATGTAATGAAATTAAAAAATAAACATCATAAAATGGTTACAAACAAAAAAATTTAAAAATGGAAATAAATATCCATTTGAATTAATTTTAAAAAAGAAAAATTGCTTAACTAGATTAGTAATCATGGAAAGATACATTAAGACAGCCACAAAAATGTGGCTGTCTTAATTAAAAAGACTGAGAAAAAAAGAAATTTCTGAAACTTTGAGAAAAAGAAAAAGATGGACAATACCAAGAGTTAACAAAGACGAGAGCAACTGGAAGTTTGAGGCACTGCATAAGAGGCATAAATTGGTACTATCCTTTAGGAAATTATTTAGAAATTTCTATGTATGTTAAACATACTCATAACATCTAAAGGATCAATTCTACTCCTAGCTATATACTCAGCAGAAATATATAGATATGTGCCCCCCAAAAACATGTACTGGAATGCTTTTAGAAGCATTGTTTGAAAGAGCTGAAAAGTAGTAATAAGCCAAATGTCAATCAACAGGAGAATGGATAAATAAATTGTGCTATGTTTGTAAATAAACTATGTTGTTTCTACTACAATGAGAATAAACTATTTCTACAAGCAACAACATGGATGAGTCTCACAAATTTGTGAGCAAAAAGAAGTTAGTTTGCATGCTATATGATTTAATTTATATAAAGTTCAACAACAGACAAATTTTATGGCTCTAGAAGTCAGAATAGTGTTTTATTTGGGGATGAGAAAGTGGTGAGTAATTCAGAGGAGGCAGAAGAAAAGCTTCTGTGTTGTTGATAATACTCTATTTCTAGGCTTGGGAAGTGAGTACGTGAAATGTGTCATTTACCGAATGCACACATGATTAGTTCACTTTTCTGCATGAATGTTCTACTTCATCCAAGAAAAAGAAAAAGAAATCTAGTTTATCTTTTAAAGGGAAAAATGGTTCTTACTAAGGGCATAAATATACAAGAAGTTTTTGGTAAAGTTCATTATATTATATTGACTCTCCTGATGCTTTTGGACATTTCATGGACATAGGAAATAGTTTATTTTGTTTTATATTTTTTTGTTCTAGGAACTTTATGGTTTTTGGTCTTATGTTCAAGCCTTTAATTAATTTTTAGTTGATTTTTGTGACTGATGTAAGATAAAAGTGACTTGTAAATGGCATCATAGGTAAACATGGCTTGCCTCCTTGCACATCCACATCAAAATTCCAACTAACCTATAGAATAACCATCATTCAGAACCATCAGAAGTTGAACTAAATGGAAGTCCTACAACTACAGAATTATAGAAGAAACCACACTGAGACTGGAAGGAGAGGCAAAGACCCTGAACAGGCTGCTTTCACACCCACGTGTGGCTGATGAAAATTGGGAGGGATATCTCAGGAACGAGAGATCTCAGCCCCACACCAGGCCTACCAGCCCACAGTTCCAGTGTCAGGAAGATAAGTCTCCATAACTTCTGGCTGCAAAAAACAGTGGGGATTGAGGCAGTAAGTCAGAAGCTGCCAGAATCCCAGGCAGATCTTAAAGAGCCCAAGCACAGACTTACTCAGACTCACTCCCTCTGATCTCCAGTGCCGGGGCAACAAATTGAAAGCCATAAGAGACATACAGGAAGGAACTGAATTGTCTGGCATCAGGGCAAGAGCTGGAGGTAGGAGAGGCAGGCTTCTCTCAGACAGAAGTGCTGGCGGTGGCCATTGTTCCTTTTCTGAGCCCTCCCCACCACAGAGCCACAGAGTCAGCAGGCAGATGCCATATCTGAGACTCCATCACCAGGATCACATTCTCTGCTCCACCCTGGTGATTCCCTGAGGCCCTGCCCCACCCAACTTTCAGGACCACCCAAGCTGTTTCCAGTGGCTTTTCCTTAATAGTTTGACTTGGTCCATGGTTCAGATTTTCCTAAATTCTCTCAAATAAGTAGCACCTGGCTTCAGTAAGCCCCATACCTCTCACTAAGTGGCCCCAGGCCCAGCACTAACAGCAGCTGGTCTTGGTTCACAGCTTGGCCTCTCCCGAGCACCTCCAAGCCCAGCACAATTAGCAACCATCTGAAGATTGCTTTGTAGCTAATGCTGTGTGACTCTGGCCAGAACACAGGCAGTGGCTGACCTTGGATGTGCCACTAGGCTCAACAGCAATCTAGGCTCAACTATAAGAGGAAAGTATACATGCCAACACAGTGGGCACACCTTGAGTACCCAGCTTGGGTAATAGGGGAGGCTGTGTCACTGGATCCTATAGGACACCTACTATATTAAGCCACTCTATCAAGCCTGTGAGACATAGTAGCTCTACCTAACACATAAAAACAAACACAGGGAGGCTGCCAAAATGAAGAGACGAAGAAACGTGGCCCAAATGAAAGAACAGAACTCCAGAAAAAGAACTAAACAAAATGGAAACAAGCAAGCTACTAGATGCAGAGTTCAAACCCTGGTTATAAGGATGCTCAAGGAACTTAGTGAGGACCTCAAAAGCATAAAAAAGATCCAGTCAAAAATGAAGGATACCCTAATCATAATATAGAACAATATACAGGGAACCAACAGTAGAGTAGATGAAGCCAAGAATCAAATCAGGAATTTGGAACATAAGGAAGCAAAAACCAACCAATCAGAACAAGAAGAAGAAAAAAATACAAAAAAAAGTAGGGAGAGTGTAAGGAGCCTCTGGGACAACTTCAAGTGTACCAATATTTGTATCATAAAGGTGCCAGAAGGAGAAGAGAAAGAGCAAGAAATTGGAAACATATTTGAAAAATAATGAAATAAAACTTCCCTAACTTGCTGAAGGAAATAAACATACAAGTTCAGGAAGCACAGAGTCCCAACAAGATGGACCCAAAGAGACCCACTCCAAGACACATCACAATCAAAATGCCAAAGGTTAAATACAAAGAGAGAATCTTTTTTAACACTTTATTACTTTTTTATCAAATCATGTTTTTTATTGTTATTCTATTACACTTGTCCAAAGTTTTCCCCCTTTTCCCTCCTCCACCCATCCCACTCCCTACTCCCACAGTCAATTCCCACACTGTTGTCCATGTCCATGGGTCATTCATACATGTTCTTTGTCAGGTCCCTTCCCCTTCTTTCTACCATTATCCTCCTCTCTCCTCCTCTCTGGTCATTTTCAATCTGTTCCATGTTTCCATGCTTGTGGTTCTATTTTGTTCTTTAGTTTATTGTGTTCATTAGATTTCTCTTATAGGTGAGATCATATGGTATTTGTCTTTCACCGACTGGGTTATTTCACTTAGCATAATATTCTCCAGTTCTATCCATGCTGCCGTGAAAGGTTCCTTCTTTCTTTCTGCTGTGTAGCATTCCATTGTGTAAACATATCAGTTTTTTGATCCACTCATCTACTGATGGGCACTTAGGCAGTTTTCAGCACTAAACTATTATAAATAGCACTACTATGAACATAGGGATGCATAAGTTCCTTTGAACTGATGATTCAGGATTCTAGGGTATATTCCCAGCAATAGAAACACTGAGTCAAAAGGCAGTTACATTTTTAGTTTTTTAAGCAAATTTCATACTGATTTCCACAGTGGCTTTACCAGTCTCCATTTCCACTAACAGTGCACTAGGGTTTCCTTTGCTCCACAGTCCTGCCAGCACTAGTTGTTTGTTGATTTATTAATGATGGCCATTCTGACCAGTATGGGGTGATATCTCATTGTGGTTTCAATTTGCATCTCTCTGGTGGCTAGCAATGTTGGGCATCTTTTTATATGTCTGTTGGCCATTTGTTTGTCCTGTGTGGAAAAGTGTCTATTCAGATACTTTGCCCATTTTTTAATTGGATTTTTTGTCTTCCTGGTGTTGAGTCATATGAGTTCTTTATGTATTTTGGAAATCAAACCTTTGTCTGATATATCATTGATGAATATGAACATCCATACAGTTGTTTCCCTTTTCATTTTGATGATGGATTCTTTAGCCGTGCAGAAGATTTTTAGTTTGTAGTCCCATTTGTTTATATTTTTCCTTTATTTCCCTTGCCCTAGGAGATATATCAGCAAAAAAATACTGCTACATGGGATATCTGAAGTTTTCCTGCTTATGTTTTTCTCTAATACTTTTATGGTGTTATGACATATTTAAGACTTTTATCCATTTTGAGTTTATTCTGGTGTATGGTGTAAGTTGGTGATCTAGTTTCATTTTTCGCATGTACCTGTCCAGTTCTCCCAACACCATTTATAGAAGAAGTTATCTTTACTCCATTGTAAGATCATGCCTCCTTTGTCAAATATTAATTGACCCTAAAGACTTGGGTTTATTTCAGGGTTCTCTATTCTGTTCCACTGATTTATGTGTATTATCTTATGCCAGTACCAGACTGTTTTGATTATAATGGCCTTGTAGTATAGTTTGATATTGGATGTTGTGATTCCTCCTACTTTGTTCTTCTTCCTCAAGATTGCTGAGGCTCTTCAGGGTCTTTTTTGGCTCCATATAAATTTTGGTAGTATTTGTTCTAGATCTGTGAAATATGCTATTGGTATTTTAATAGGAATTGCATTGAATCTATAGATTGCTTTGGATGGTATGGACATTATAATGCTGTAAATTCTTCTAATCCATGAACACATTATATGCTTCCATTTACTTGTATCTTCTTTAATTTCTTTCTTCAGAGTTTTACTGTTTTCCAAGTACAGAGGTTTTTACCTCCTTGGTTAAATTTATTCCTAGGTACTTTATTTCTCTTGTTGCTATAGTAAACAGGTTTTTTTTTTTCTTAGCTTCTCTTTCTGATATTTCATTGTTGGTGTACAAAAATGCCATCGATTTCTGAATATTGACTTTGTATCCCATTACTTTGCCAAATTCACTTATTAGGTCAAGTAGTTTTTGGGTCACTATAGGGTTTTCTATGTACACTATCATGCCATCTGCGAATAATGACAGTTTTACTTCCTCCTTTCCAATTTGGATGTCTTTTATTTCTTTTTCTTGTCTAATTTCTGTGGCTAGAACTTCCAGTACTATGTTGAATAAGAATGGTGAAAGCAGACACCCTTGTCTTGTTCCTGATCTTAAGGGAAATGCTTTTAGTTTTTGCCCATTGAATATAATGTCGGCTGTAAGTTTCCCATACATGGCTTTTATTATGTTAAGGTATGCTCCCTCTATTCCCACTTTGCTGAGCAATTTTGTCACAAATGGGGGCTGGATTTTATCAAATGCTTTTTCAGCATATTGATATGATCGTGCAATTTTTGTCCTTCATTTTGTTTATGCAGTGTATTACTTTTATTGATTTTCAAATATTATACCATCCTTACATCCCCAGGATGAATTGCACTTGATCATGGTGTATGATCTTTTTAATGTATTTCTGAGTCTGGATTGCCAGTATTTTGTTGAGGATTTTAGTATCTGTGTTCATTAGAGATATTGGCCTGTAGTTTTCTTTCTTTGTTGTGTCTTCACCTGGTTTTGGAATTAGGATGATACTGGCCTCATTAAAAGAGTTTGGGAGTATTCCCTCTTCTTGAATTTTTAGAATAAGTGTTAGTTCTTCTTTGAGTGTTTTATAAAATTCACCTGTGAAGCCATCTGGTCCAGGGCTTTTGGAGTTTTTGTGTGCCAGGAGTTTTTTTTTATTACTGCTTCAATTTCACTAGTTGTTATCAGTCTATTCAGGCTTTCTGCTTCTTCTTGATTCAGTTTTGACGGATTGTATGTTTCCAGAAATTTGTCCATTTCACCCAGGTTGTCCAATTTCTTGGCATATAGTTGTTCATAGTAATTTCTTACAATCTTTTCTATTTCTGTGGTATCAGTTGTAACTTCTCTTTCATTATTGATTTTATTAATTTGGATCTTCTCTCCTTTTTTGATGAATCTGGTTAAAGGGTAGTCCATTCTGTTTATCTTTTCAAAGAACCAGTTCCTGGATTTATCGATACTTTGAATAGTTATTTTAGTCTCTGTGTCATTTAATTCTGACCTGATCTTGATTATTTTTCTTCTTTCTACTTGCTCTGGGCTTCACTTGTTCTTGTTCCTCTAGTTCATATAGATGTAGGGTTAAGTTGTTTATTTGAGATTTTTCTATCTTCTTTAGGCAGGCCTGCATTGCTATGAACTTCCCTCTCAGGGCTGCCTTCACTGTGTCCCATAGGTTTTGGGTTGTCTTGTGTTCATTTTCATTTGTTTACAGATACTTTTTTATTTCTTTCTTGATCTCATTGTTGACTCATTCACTATGATTTTGAGTGGGAAGAGGGAGGAGAAATAATAAGAGAAGGGAATAGAAACAAGGTGAAGCAAGGGAGAAAATAAAATGTAAAACATTTCAAGTGAAACAGGGAAGGGCAATGGGAAAATGGAGTAAGAAGAGGGAAGATTATAATATGAGGTTTGAAATACAATTAAAAAGGTAGTGAACCAAGGGGAACAAAATTGCAAAAAAACCATAGCAGGGTCAATAAAAATGACAGCTGAGCAAAGATTAATGAAGGTGGAAAGAGAATAAGAATATTATACAAAAGAGAATATGAGATGTCTACAATAAATAAAAGTGATTTTGAGAGAATAGAGGGAGGAGAAATAATAGGAGTAAAGAATAGAATCCAGGCTAAGAAGGGGAAAAAAATAAAATTCCAAGCTCAAATAAACAAGGGTAGGAGGAAAGCAAAATGCAGTAAGACAGTGGGAGAGTAACCTATGAGATTTGAAATATTAAAAAGAATAGTGAACAAATAGGAATACAGTTGAAGAGGAACAGCAATAGCAGTAATATCCATGCCAAATAAGTCACAATTTATAAAGGTGCTAAGGAAATAAGAATATTATAAGAAGGGGAAAAAGAATGTGAGCTGATTGAAGGAAAGAGAATGATTTTGATGGAAGAAGGAGAAATAGTAAGAGTAAGGAATAAGAACAAGGCATAGCATGGGGGAAAATAAAATTTACAACAAAAATAAGAAAAGGCCAGAATAAAGCAAAATGGAGTAAGACAGGGAAGGGTAGAATAGGAGATTTGAAATAATGAAATAAAAAATAATATTTTATAATTAACTTTGACATTAAAAAAATATATAAAATCAATCTGCATTTAGAAAGAAAGAGAAAGACAGAAAGAAGGAAGAAAGGAAAGAAATAAAGAAAAGAAAGAAAGAGAGAGATGGCTTTCCTACCTTTTGCAGCAACATTGATGGAACTGGAGAATATTAAGCTAAATGAAATAAGCCAGTTGATGAAAGACAAATACCAAAAGATCTCACCTATAAGTGGAATCTATTCAATAAAATAAACTAACCAACAAAATAAACCACAGGCATGGAAACATGGAGCAGACTGAAAGTGACCAGAGGGGACGGAGAAAGAGGACAATGGTGGAAAGAAGGGGAAGGGACTAGACAAAGCGAATGTATGAATGAACCATGGACAACAGAGTGGGAATTGACTATGGGAGCAGGGGGTGGGGTGGGATGGGTGGAGGTGGGTAAAGGGGGAAAAATTGAGACAACTGTAATAGAATAAACATGATTTATAAATTTTAAAAAATTAAAATTAAAAATTAAAATTAAAATCTAAATAAAAATAAAAGACAAAGAATAGCAAATTATTTGGAATACAACTGAAACAAAAGAAGAAATATTAAAAGGCTATGTGAAAGGGGGGAAATGCAAATTCTGAAGAACGAGGTGGAATTCTTCTTCTCAGCATTTTGGTGTTTGCCTTCTGACTTCTTTTTCTGGATCCGCCTCCGGCTTTTTTTCAGCTCGAAGTCCTGTGGCAGGTGCTCCAACTTCTGGCAGCACTGCCTGTTTCAGCTTCACCTGCTTCTAGAGGGAGTTTCTGTTACAATGGGGAGGGTGGGACCCCTGGGTCTCACCTGAGAGGCACCGTTCTGAGAGTCTTCTGGGAAAATTGTGGATGTATTCCCCCTACCCCTGCACCATCCATCTCGGTTTGTCCTGGCTTACTTCCAATACTGTATAGTTTCTGATGAATTAGCTGTCCGTCTCAAGGGAGGGGTCAATCTGTGTAAGAGGGTCAGCTCTTTCCTGCTTGGCGTTGATGCAGCTCTGTGTGCGAGCCGAGGCATGGCAGGGCCCTGATTCCCCCTTGCTGCATCAATTTCTGATCTCCCTTCTTTGCTGGCCTCAGTGAAATAGGGTCCCAGGATCTAGTGTATTTTGTCTCCCTGAGAGAAGTACAAAATGAGCCAAAGGTCGACTCTTAAAAGCAGCAAGAGAAAAGCAGTTATTTACCTAAAAGGGAGCTCTCATAAGATTGTCAGCTGATTTCTCAAAAGAAGCTTTGCAGGCTATAAGGGACTGGCAAGAAATACTCAAAGTCATGAAAAGCAGGGTGCTACAGCCAAGATTAGTCTACCCAGCAAAGCTATCATTTAGAATTGAAGTACAGATAAAGAGTTTCCCAGACAAGAAAAAGCTAAAGGAATTCATCATCACCAAACCAGCGTTATATGAAAAGTTAAAGGGTCTTCTTTAACAAGAAGAAGAAAATCAAAAATATGAAGACTAAAATGGCAATAAATATATATACATCAACATTTGAATATAAAAAACAAAATAAACAAGCAAAACAGAAACAGTATCATAGATACGGAGAATGTTTTGATCATTGCCAGTTTTGGTGGTCGGGGATGAGTGAAAAAGGTGAAGGAATTAAGAAATACAAATTGGTAGTTACAGTATAGTCATGGGATGTAAACTACAGCATAGGGAATAGAGTAGCCAAAAACATATATGCATGGACATATATCCATATGGGGACTGCCTGAGGGAATGGGGAGCTGGATGGAGGGGAACAAAGAGGGAAAATTTAGGACAACTGTAATAGCATAAACAACAAAATGTAATTAAAAAGAAAACACATTAGCCCTGGCTGGTGTAGCTTAGTGGATTGAGTGCTGGCCTGAGAACATAAAGGTCTCCAGTTCGATTCCCAGTCAGGGCACACGTCTGGGTTGCCGGCCAGGTCCCCAGTAAGAGGTGCAACAGAGGCAACCACACACTAACATTTCTCTCCCTCCCATTCTCCCACCTTTCCCCTCTCTCTAAAAGTAGAACACATTAAATATAATTAAGTAAAATGTAATGAACATTGACTAAATAAACGACTTTAAGAGAAATAGTGAGCTAGTATAATATAAATTAATCAGAGTTATGAAAAGATTATAGAAAGAGAGTCAGAGAGACTCCATATTCAAAGAAATAGTGTCTGCAAAGTTTCTACATTAGTGAAAGACATCAGTCCTCAAGTTCAGCAAAACCCACACATCAAGACATATTCTAATGAAACTTTAGAACACCAAAAGCAAAGAGAACATTTTAAAACCCATCAGAAAGAAAAAATATATATATACATCTCCTGTAAAAGAACAATTAGACTATCTGCTAACCAAAAGCAGCAGCAAAAAAACAGAAGACAGTGGAATGTAATAAGATAGAATAATTATTAACCTAGAAGCCCATGCTTAAGTCAGACAGAACCTGAGTAAGCAAGCCATTAAGAGATCTTCTCTAAAATAAACTACTTAAATAGAAAAAAATAACCTTGGCTGGTGTGGCTCAGTGGGTTGAGCACTAGCCTGCGAACCAAAGGGTCCCCGGTTGGATTCCTAGTCAGGGCACACACTTGGGTGGCGGGCCAGGCTCCCATGGGGGATGCACAAGAGGCAACCACACATTGATCTTTCTCTCCCTCTCTTCTTCCCTCTCTTACCCTCTGTCTAAAAAGAAACAAAAAAAAAATTTTTAAACAGAAAAAAAAATAGTCCCAGAATGAAAAACTAAGATGCAAAAGACAAATGGTGAACAAAAAGTACTGATTGTATTAAACAATAATGTCTAATTTGTAGAATCAAAGACAAACACTCTAAGGTTCATATATTATACAGTATGAAGATAACGATACTAATGAAATTAGACTTTGTTAATTGTACATACTAAAAATTCTGGGGAAACCTCTAAAATAAAAGAAATAGCATTTATAACATTAGTAGAGAGGGAGGGAAAGGAATGGGGGGGAATTTTTAATAACCCAAAGAAAAGACAAGAAAGGAGACAATTTTTAAAAAACAAAAATACAAAACATAAATAAGAACATTGAAATAAAACCAACTATTCTAGTAGGCAAAATAATTGTAAATGAATTAAACTAAGATTTTTAGATTGAATTTTTTAACTTAAAATTAAGTTATAAGCTATGTATAGGAGGTAAAGCTAGATCATAAGAACTAAAAAAACTGGCAGAAGATGAAAAAAGACACACCAGTATTATACCATTTTAAGAATCACAAAAACTTCACATTGGACATGTCTATGAATTACCTTCTGTACTAGCAGGTAAATTACAGGTATATGGTATATTTAATATCTAGCTTTGTTCAGACCACAAACCAAGCTGTGAAGTAAATTAATTAATTTATACATTTATTCACCATCCATTTGTAACCAATATCAAATACTCCATAAACACATGGTGATATGTGACTACATGTGGTCATATCTTCTTTTTTTATTATTAATTATGCAGGTCCCCACCTTCTCTAATAACAGCAATTCCAGTATCACCTTATTGGGTCTTCCTGTCCCTACCCCAAGGTGCCCAGAATTTCAATCCTTATACTTACCTCCTTAGAAAGGGGGTAAAGAAGGCTGGTTGGTCGCCTGTACACGCACGCACGCACGCACGCACGCACGTCCGCTCAGTCTTTGACCATTTCATACACACCCGGGACTTCCAACATTGCACCTCAAAGAGATCTGAGGGCTTTCTCTGGCCACAGGAGCTGCTCAGCCTGTTTACAGCCCCAGGAGCTGCCACTCACCAACACTCCTTTAGAGAGGATGCCTTCAAAAGGAACCTTCTGAAAGAAATGCCCTTTAGTGAGTCCATGGTCATTTCTCTTTCTAAAGGAGATTCCCAAGCTGAATCTGAAGTGTCCATGGGTCTTCCTGTGGGAAAAATAATAGAAAAGGGGCCTGCCTTCAGTGATTCAGGGACTCTTCACTTCTGTCCTCCGTCACTGTTGAAAGGAACATATACATTTAACTTCTATCAGTTTCTCTTGAAAATAAATCTCACTATCAACCTCTTCTTCCTGTCTCAACTGCTCCCACCTCTTTGAAGTGTCCAGCGTCTGGGTCACGGATGACTGTGATGGTCTTCTCATTCACCTCCAGGAGGCCCCTTTTGTCCAACTCCAGTCCCTCTTCTGCACTGCAGCCCCACTGCAGCCCAAGTGGTCTTTATAAATGCAAATCAGGCCAGGGCCCTTCCCTGTCTAAAACTCTTTAGCAGCTTCCCTTTAATCTCAAATAAAACCTCCATGATTTTCTAAGAGAGACGTCCCAGTTGATTCCAAGATGCCTTGTCTGGCCCAGGCCTAGCTTCCCCCACCCTTTACCACCCTGCAGAACACTGGCCTCCTTTCTGGTGCTGGGACATGCCAGTTCTCCCCCTACTAAGGGCCTTGGCACATGCTCAGTTCTTTGCAGTTACTTCTGCCCCACCCCACCCCCACTCCCTGCCTCAGCTCTGCCTGTGATAAGGTCAGCTCATTCTTCAAGTGTCAGCTTAAATATCACTCTCCAAGGGAGACTTCCATGACCATTCTATTTATATAGGTCCTCTCATCCCATAATTTTCTACCTCAACATCTGTTTGAAATGAATTCTTCTTCTCCCATTTTGCCATCATCTTCCTGAAGACGAGGACTTGTTTTGGTTCTAGCATATAGTTTGTGCTCAGTAAATGTTTAATGAATAGTGGAGCATGATGCTACACTTATATTCATTCATTCAATTAGTTATTGTTATTTCACCATGTTCTTGTTGCCTGCAGACAAGGCACAAAGGTCCCTTTCATCTGTATTTACCTGCCACTATCTATTCCATCCGTTAGGATTCTATTCTGTCAAATCACATTACAAAGTTTTAACTGAATGGAATCATTCTTCACTTGTTCCCAGAGAACAAAGTTGATTTACAGTTGTACTTCTGCCTTAATCGCCTGAACAACTTGGGAAAGAAATCTCAAGTGAAGGTCCTGCTAGCTCTTCAGTCTGAAAGGCTCTTTCCCTGCTGGAGAGAGGAGCCCAAGGGATGTAGCTCGGGTGCTTCTTCCTTCTGATGTCGCTGAGGGGAAAGAGAGAACTGGCTGCTTTGAAAGCACACAAAAATGCTAATCTGGATTCTCTGAGTACATTCTTGACTCTGGGCTATGTGGATGCCATCTAGGTAGAAACTTCTCTTTGGGTGACCCTGCCTCCAGAAGGCTGAGTGGGAACTTCACTCCCAAATGCCCAGCCATCCTTAGATATAGACACAGACTGTATTCAGTGGTCTCTACTAACTACATGAGAACAAAAACTTGTCTGCACAGGCAGCATCTGTCCCATGCTTTTTATGTAAAACCAATATGGAATATAATCCCCAACCCATGGAGCTGAATGCAATTCATAAGTAAGATTATGCAATATTTTTAAATGTTTTCCAGTTGTCTGTTTATTCCTCCTAATCCTGCCTATCCTCTCCTCTTTTAGGCCATTTACCCCTTTGCTGTCCAAATCACTGGAGGGAAGAGAGGAGAGACAAAGAATCGGTGCTAGAGGAACACATAGTCTCTAAGTGAATCTCTGCAAGCAGTCCTGAGCAGCATTAAAATGGTGATGCAGTGAACGAGATTATACAGCATTTCCTGCAGTGGTCCCACAATCAATCAATCAGCAATTATTTACTGAGTAACTGCCAATGCCTAATATTCATTCACTCATTGGTTCAACAAAAATGTATGTTGCCAGGGTCTGTGTTAGGTGCTAGAATCCAAAACTGAATAAGATGTGGTCTCTACTCTCAAGTAGCTCATTTCTGTAAAAAAGACAATATCACTAATACATACAAGTAAAGAATAATGAGTTAAATTATGTGTACTAGAAATGAATGCTCACAGATTGTAGAGCTCAGACTGGACTGAAGTTGTAAAAAAGGGAAAAAAAGAAGAAGAAAGAAACCCTACTTAAAGGATGAAGTGCCTGAAATGAGCTTTGAAAAAAAGTAAATAATAGCTAAGCAAAAGAAAGGAGGGAAGGCACCCAGGGTGTGGGAACAGCTTTGGCAAAGGTCAGAGGCTGAAATAAGCTTGAAGTGGTTTGGAAGCAGTGAAGAAATGGAAAGGACAAAGTAAGCTCTTCTTTAAATGTGCAAACCAATTTAAATCTCTTAACAAAAGGAATGGTAGAATTTTGTTAAGATATTGTGTGTGGGTTATGAGTCCTTCAGCTGTGGTAACTTATAATTAAGCCATTGTCTCTAGTCATTGCTAGATAGCTACTGAGAAGAGGCAGTTACCCCATGCTAATGTATAACTCTTTTGTTTTATGCAAAATAGCCAGCTCCAGTCTAAGAAACAGCTTGTACCTCTATTCAAGTGGAAATGAATACCTCCCTCTGGTTGGACAATAAAAACCCAGGGCTTTCCTGATCACAGGGCCTTTCCCTAGACACGTAGAGTCAGAGCGTCATGTAACTTTCTCTTTGCCTTCTCCAGCATGGAAAAGGGAAGCTAAAGCTCTGCACACAGGGAGGCCTGAGAATAAGCCAAGGCCTTACTGTCCCCACACAATGAACCAATGCGGGCAGATGCCACCACCAGTCCCAAAGGCAGAGAATGTAAGTGATGCCTGAGAGATACACTGCTGAGGACAGAAGAGGAAGGGCTTCTAACAAGAGTCAGACCGAAGGGCAAGACAAATCACCAGGAAATGCTTTTGTCTACAAACTAAAATCAGAAAGAACAGATAAAGAAAAACTTAAGAGTGAGTAGGAAAAACCCAGAAATGTATTTTACTCTTTCTTTTTTTAATCTTTCAGATAAAGTTGGTTAATTGGCTGAAGTTGTCCATTTTGGTCATCATAATGTAACAGGGCACAGCCAGGGCCCCCCCGCCACCAAAGTGTATTTGTAACGGGGTCCAGAGATTGAGATGTCCAAGAAAAATATATTCCCCACCCCAGGGCAGGCCGCCATGGGGGATGGGAGCCTTGAGCAGGGCCATTGAGAAGTCAGTTTGCATGTCAATAACAGGATAGCTTCCTTCCTCCTTTGCAAAGAGGATTATTTGGCATATCACCAAAGCTAATCAGGAAGGTTTAAAAGACTTAAGAGGGGGGCAGAGAGAGAGAGAGAGAGAGAGAGAGAGAGAGAGGCCTGCAGGAGAGAAAAGGGGACACAGACTCTGGGGAACAGCATGAAGACCACGCGGGAAGAAAAGGGAAGAAAGGACTCTTGCTAGTGGGCCAGGAGAAGGTGCCACATGGTTATGGATTAAGAGCTGGAGATCTCAGCGATGCAGTGGTTGGTGCTGAGACCCGCGAGAGGCCTGCCTAGCAGAGCCCCGGACTTCTGTTCTTTTTCTTCTGAAGGACGGTACCCCTGACTGGCCTGACTGGCCTGACTGGGAAAGGGGGGAAGGCAGGACTGTGTGTGTGCTGGTGGTTGTTTTGAAGGGATTTTGAGGTTTAAGGGTGACATATAGCCATTAATCAAACCTGTAAAACTTTGGAATAAATAGTTCCTTTTCCTTTCACCAAACTCTGCCATTCAGAGCAATAATTCCAAGGGCAGTGGGCAAAGGACCCACAACCAAGGGGTCCCGGGGAAGGCGGGTGTCGTTGTTCGGTAATAGCATCTGGCCACCGCGCCCCCCAACGGGTCCTTTTGTTCGGTAACAATAATAAAGAGGGTGAAGAGAAATCAGAGGACTGATGAAGAACAGTCAGAAGTAAAAAGAATTGGGATTCCATATTCTCTACTTCTAAACAGGAGAGTTTCCTAACAGTGGAGTCTATTATGCTGTTAGAACGAGTAACTGAAGCAGATTATGAAACCCTTTCTGGAGCTTTCACAGTGAAAAGAATCTTCCTCAAATGACCCATTATCTTGGGGAAAGCAGAGTGTGTGCATGTGAAAGACTGTGAGGAGTCTGTGGCCAACTGGAACTCATGCCAAATGATTCAGCCACTTTGGAAAACAGTTTGACAGTCCCTTATAAAGTGAAACATGCATTTCCCATAAAACCCTGCAATCTCGCTTTTAGATATTTACCCAAAGGAAATGAAAACATATAGCTACTCAGAGACTTACATGCAAATGTTCATAGCAGCTTTATTCAAAATAGCTCCAAACTGGAAACAACCCAAATGTCCATCAACTGATGAATAGATAAATAAATTATTGAATATCCATATCATGAAATTCTGCTGAGCAATAAAAAGGAAAAAAATTAATAACACAAGCAACAATATGGCTAAATCTCAGAAGCAGGTACTAGGCCAGACACTAAAGTCTACATACACATGATTCCATTGTGACAAGTTTGGAAAAGGCAAAAGGGTCAGAAATCAGATCAGCAGTTACCAGCAGCTGAGGATAAGAAAAGGGAACTAACTAAAGGAGGAAAAATTAGGGGGGACTCTTCTGTATCTTAATTGTTGTTATCATAGCACGACACATACATTTGTCAAAAATTCATCCAACTATATGTTTTAAAGGAGTGCATTTTACTATATCTAAAGTATCGGTGTATCTCAATATGAAATCTAATTCTCTCATGGTTTCCTTTTTAGCTCTCTTCTTTACTGTGGGATCCTTAAGAGGGCAACGCTTCTCATTCCAGACCCATTGCTCACTGAAATGAAGTCACAATGGCTCCAACGTGCTTGGAAGAATTTCTCACCAAAGGAAAAAAATGGTCTATTATGGTCTGAAAGTTTGTGTTCCCTAACCACCCCCTGCCAAATTTATGTGTTGAAATCTTAAGCTCTAAATGTGATGGTATTACTAGGTTGGGCCTTTGGGAGGTTATTAAGCCATGAGGGCAGAACCCTCATAAACAGGATTAGTACTTTTATGAAAGAGATCCCACAGACCTTTCTGCCCCTTCCACCATTTTTTTGTGAGGATACAATGAGAATCCTGCGGCCCAGTAGAGGGCCCTCTCCCAACCATGCTGGTACCCTGATCTCAGACTTCCAGTCTCCAGAACTATAAGAAATAAATTTCTATTGTTTTTAAGCAACCCAGCCTGTGGTATTTTGAACTGTGCCAGGGTCCCTCGATAATTTGCAGGAAATCACTGGGAAAATTAATCCTGCACAAAGAAATGCCCCGCCCAATCATAGAATATTCAAAGGAATAAAGAATGAGATCAAAGGCAAAAATACTTCCTCTCCCTTTCTAAAAGGAACAAAGGAAAGACAGTCCGTGTGGTTTCTACGATGGATCCACAGAGTCTGCCCACTGGTCCCACCTTTGTGTTCCTGAGTGTTCCAACCACTTGGGGCAACCCCGAAGCATAGTCACAGACATGGCTTCCCCCACTCCACTAAGCTTCTTGGAGGTGCCCTCTATCCTACAGAAGTCAAACAATGCCCTAACAGCATACATCTGAGATGCGGGCAGACATTGTTTCTGCTCATGGTGCTGGATGGTTGGCTACAGGACGGTGACCACAGGTGATGCCAGCTTCCCACTCAGGCCAGGACCCAAAGATCCAGGTCTCTGGGCCAGTCCAACCATGGGGTCCTGAAATCATAATACCCACAGGAAGACTGTCCTCAGTGGATGTTTTGCAGGACCTTCAGGATGGGCAAATCACCGTCAGACATTAGGATCAGGTCCCAGGCTGCCAGTCCGAGGAGTAAGGTAATGATAGGAAATGGAGTTTTACCATACCAAGGTAGAACATTTTGTTTCAAATGATTCCTGATGCAAAAAAATAGAATGAATTCAAATTTTCACACAAAAAGCGATTTGAGAATTCATATCCAGCTACCCAAGTACAGTCTCATCTTCTGCCCCTCAGACCTCCCTCACAAATGCAATCTCTTCCAAACATTTTCACTAACACTCATACATACATTCATCTTCAATAGTGATAGTAGTTAAGTAACGTTTGCTATTTGCCAGGTATTCCTCTAAACACTTTACATGGATTAACATCAGGAAAAGTTATATATAGTAGTATATACACTTTAAAAATGAGAAAACTGAAGCTTGGAAAGACTTGCTTTGCCTAAAGTTACCCATTTAGTAAGTGACAGAGTTCAAATCCAGTTAGTGTCGTTGTAAAGACCAGGTTCTGCCACATTCATCCTCATAATTCTATGCCTCCAACCAGCACATGTCCCCTCTTTCCCAAGAGCAGGCAGGTGAAGGGAGGTGCTGGGCGCAACCCCACTCGTTCTAGAAGAGAAGACTCAGGGGTCAAGGCTGGGAGGAACTTAGCCTACTGTTTCATTTAGCCCACTGTTTTTTAAATTTTTCTAGTTTTCTCCCATAAAATGTGATGGCAGTTTTAACTCTTTTTCCAAGGAAAATGCTTAACAAGTTTACAAACACCCTGAAGCTTATTCATGAACCCCAAATTAAGGCCTCTGGCTTATTATAGTCCCCTCATTTTATAATGCCTGGTTCA
The DNA here is from genome assembly GCF_021234165.1 of Pteronotus mesoamericanus. NCBI lineage: Eukaryota > Metazoa > Chordata > Mammalia > Chiroptera > Mormoopidae > Pteronotus > Pteronotus mesoamericanus. The sequence continues at coordinate 1,028,999 of NW_026555170.1, forward strand.
ATAAACACATTGTTATAGTTGGGGGGCTGGGGGGTTGGTGCCTGAGCCTTCTAAAAAAGATGAACTGGTGAGCCCAAGGCTGCACCGATAGTGAGACAGTTTTCAAAACAAACCCATGACTTTGAAGCCAGTGCTCTCTCTAGCCCACTGCCTTAAAACAAGGCCTTTCAGAATTTTATTTCAAACTTTTTAGATTTTTACCTTCACCCATAAAGAAGTGCCTTTAGCCAGAGGGATGTGAAACAAGCGGGCAGTCAGGGAGTTGAGAAGCTCCCTTGTTCCAGCTCTCTCCAGGCCCTTCCTTTTCCTCTACTCCGCCTCAACCCACCTGCCTTCTCACTCTCACACCCTTTGCATCCCCCTGGAGCAATTAAAAACATGAAAGAAAGAGGGCTGCTGGTAAAAAGGTCCAGAGGACACCAGTAGCGTGGAAGTGGCCTCACCAAGCCCACATCAAGGTGTACCATGATTCTCTTACATGAACAAACAAGCCACCTCTTCTCCCCCTGCTTTTAAAGCAATCCTCATGTTAAAGTATTGAGGTGGTGAACAGTGCAAAAACCTTTCCTTTGAAACTTCCAAAAATATAACACACCCTCCTCCAGAATCTCACTTACAAAATGTACTTCCTTCTGTCAACTAAACACTAAACAGAGAGGCCACCAAAAACTTCAAAGATCAGAGCTCCTTCTAGTCCTTTCTTCACCTGTCTAAATAATTTAATACTCAGTGTCCTGCATTCTTAGATCCTCTCATCCAATTCTTTGGTCATTTTTAAGACCTATCAATGGACTATTTCAAATGTCTGTTTTAGTTATATTGCCTCAAACTCAATCCATAAAGAAGGCTGTGACCAACACTAAGTAAGCAGAACTCTTTAACTCCTACTGGTCATATTCTATTAGCGGAATCCATTATCCTGGTGGAGTTTTTAACGATGTAATATTGGTGACCTGACACCTATTTTCTTTTGGGGAGGAAATAAGGCCGTCCGGTGACAGTGCACGCCCGGGGAGGGAGGCACAGAGCACTGCAGACTGAAGCATTGGCCTGAATGTAGTGAGGACCGCCATCCACTCTATATCACCTCTAGCTTCCTTCAGCCTCAGTTCCTGTTTTTAAAAATGAAAATAATGTTTACTTCAACGTTTTTAAATGGCAAAAAAAAAAAAAAAATTAGAATAGCTTCTGTTTAGAAGATTCAAAGAAATACATGCTCTCTAAAAGCTAGTGTGAACACTTGGGAGCACAGACTGGGAATGTGGAAAAAAAAATCTTAAAATATGCATATGTACTGATTCAGTGATTCCAGTTTTAGGCAGATATCTAAAGAATGTAATTGAAGATATGTTCACAGACTTAACTGTAACTACATTCATCTCAACATGGTTTATAAAGGTAAAAACTGAAGTCAATTAAATGCTAGCAATAAATGATTGGTTAAATAAACTTTGGTATAAATTGGCCAGACAATGGGATATTATGGAGCCATTAATCTCATGCACAGAACATTTGATAATATGAAGATATGTTCACAAAGTCTTAAGTAAAATCATGAACTAAAATACGCAATATGACCCCATTTACTAATTTAGAAATAAGTAAATATGCATATGAAAGCTCTGAGAAGCCAGTGTCAAGATGTTGACAATGCCCTGGCTGGCATAGATCAGTGGATTGAGCACTGGCCTGCAAACCTGTCACAGGTGGGCACAGACATCCAGGTTCTTGGTGATCACGGACAAAAAATTGAACCGAACACACAGAGTTTATAGCAGAAAGCGAGAGAAAGCAGATCTATTAAGCCACAAAGAACACGGGAGCAGGCCAACGCTGAGCAGAGCGGAGCAGAGAGGAGCACAGCAGAGCCTAACAGCCATGACGTCAGGGGCTAGAGGGCCTTTATTCCTTTAGGGTGGGTCCCTCCTGGCTAGTTTTGGTGGGCGTTTATTGCGCATGTACAAGTAGTTACATTATTTTAATGTTACTGCGCAGGTGGTCTCCCAAGATTTCCTTGATTGGCTACCAGGAAGGGGGTCCCACAATGCTAATTTATTATAATGCTATTATAATAAAGCAGGGGTCAGGTAGCATCTTCTGCACAAGTGCATTCTTCAGTAGGATTCAGTGCTTTTCCAGAAAGCAGAAACTACTAGCCTTAGGACAGGGTCTCCACCCTTTATCGATGTTCTTTATTTTAGCCCTTGGGGCACCTCTGGAGTTTCCTCCTTCCTGACTATCTCCTGCCTCAAACCACGGGGTCACTGGTTCAGTTCCCAGTCAGGGCACATGTTTGGGTTGCAAGTCAGGTCCCCAGTAGGGGGTGTGTGAGAGGCAACCACACATTGGTTGCCTCTCTCCCTCTCTCCCTCCCTCCCTTCTTCTCTCTCTAAAAATAAATTAAAACTAAAAAACAAAAACAAAAAAATGATATTGACAATGATGGCCTAAAAGTGATTATCATTCTTTTCTTTTGTATACCTAGATATGCTAGTTTTCCACAATAAACACATTGCTTTTCCAAGAAAAAAAAGACTTATTTTCATTTTAATAATATATACTTTTTTCACAGGGTTGCTCTGAGGGTAAAATAGGATACTGTACCTGAAAAATGTTTGTAGTATTGCAAAGCCCCATACAAATATTATGACTGACTCTACTTCAGCCTGAGGTATCCTTCCACCATTCACATACAGAGCCCACTCTCCTATATGTCTTCTTTCACGTGTTCTCTTATAGGTCATCTCCACACTGGCTGAGTTCATTCTCCATACCCTCAAAACGTAGCAGACCCATTTCCCCACTCATTCTATATTTGGCCTTCATTCTTTAACAAATGTTCATATAGTTAGCAACCCGTGATGCTTGCCTTTTTCATATATTTTAGATTATTAGCAACCCAATGATATTACTGCAATGAAGGATGCATTTCCATTTATCTATGTCTTTTCCCAATCCTTCTAATCATTACTGTGCTTTGTCACTACTCATAACTTGCCCTCTCCCCTGTGTTCACCAACCCCACCCCATTTATAGATCTGCCTAAGCCTGTAATCTCTCCTTTCTTTCATTCATTCCTTCATCTAACCTCCCCCAAAATTTTGATTGATTGATTGATATGCAAGAGTTGCTGACTAATTGCTGGGACATAAAGATGAATAAAATACAAAGGAGGTGAGAGAGAAAACAAATTAGGTGACAGAGAAGAGGAAATAGATAAGTGAAGGCTCAGGGTAAAAAAGAGCATAGCATTGCAGAAGACCTAGTTTCATTAGCCAGTATACACTGAAAGAGAGGAGCTGCTTCCATGCAACCAGGAAGCTCCTGGAAGCTGTGGAGACAGCCTCAAGGCAGATGAAATGGCCTCAGAGCCACTGCAAGAGCTGATGTCCAGAAATCCCACACATCCACCTACCAGCACTGTCAGAAGAGAGGGAAAAATGACTTCTGCTTCTCTTCTACTTTCCAAATCAAGCCAAACTGGCAGAACATAAACTATAACAAGAACTCTGAAAACAAAGGAGTCTGGGGAATACCATTCCCAGATTTCCAGACTTTATAATACAGGCAGACCTTTGAGATATTGCAAGTTTGTTTCCCGATCATCACAGTAAAGCAAACATCGTATGTAATAAAGCAAATATCGCAATAAAGCTAGTCACACAAATATTTTGGTTTCCCGATGCATTTCAAAGTTATGTTTAGCCCTATTCAGATGGCTCAATTGGTTGGAACATCGTCCCATACACCAAAAGACTGTGGGTTCAATTCTCTGTCAGACCCCATGCCTAGGTTGTGGTTCGATCCCTAGTTGGGGCACACACAGGAGGCAACTGATTCATGTTTTATCTCTCTCTCAGTCGCTATTCCCCTCTCTCCAAAATCAATAAACATATCATCAGATGAGGGTTAAAATTTTTTTATAGTATGTCTACACTATACTATAGTCTATTAAGTGTGCAATAGTAGCATTATGTCTAAAAAATGTTCATACCTTAATTTAAAAATACTTTATTGCTAACCCTTCAGCAAGTCATATTTTTGCTGGTGGGGGTGGGGGTGGTCTTCAGTTTGTAAGAAGTACAGTGTCTGTAAAGCAGAATAAAGCAAAGTGCAATAAAACAAAACAATTAAACAAGGCATGCCTGTGTAAAGGAGAGCACACAATCATGGAAGGGGTGTTGATTGCCCAGGACACCTTTTCCCTGCCCCTTATTACAATTTCTTCCTTTCCCTCAGCATACCATGGGGTGCTGGATTTCTGCATTTACTTCATTCAATCTCGCATTACAGCTGTTTTCTCCTCTCGCCAGGTTGCAAGTTCTCTGAGAGGAAGGTCCACTTGTTCAAACCCTTTCTTTTAATCCCCTCAAAGTCCAGCAGGCATATTGCTGTATATTTAGAAGGTATACAATAGATATTTGCAAATAGATGCAGTGTTGAAACTAGAATTCTGGTCTTCTGACTCCCAGTTCAGAGCTCCATTCAACATCACTCAGCCTTTATTCCTTAACAGGAGGCTTTTTTTTAAATGGGAGTTAAATATAAGTTTGAAATTGCTCAGTTCTGTTTTGCTTGGAAAGGAGATTGTTCTGGAGTAAAAAGAAAAAAAAAACTAAACAAACTACAGTGAATGAAAAGTTTTCAGGGGACACTGGGTCAACTTAGTGGAACATTCATATCCATAAAGAGCAGTTTCAGCTTCTCAGTGAGGTAAAGGTGAAATCATCAATTGGACTGAAAAGAACAGTAGCTGGACCCAACCAGCTATTTTTCCAGAATGAACCAACTCAATCTTCTCTATTTCAAACTCATGGAGAGGCAAATAAGGGGTGTTCTCTACACATTTTTATTAATATATAATAATAAATACATGATGTCTATAGGAGAACCAAGACTAGAAAGCTGATTAGATTTGTGGCATCTAAAAATTGTATGTGTTATCTCATTTAGGCCACACAATATCTCCATGTGTACTTTTGCAGATGAGGCATCTGAAGCACAGAAAAGGTGACTGACAAGCCTGAAGACACACACCTAGTAAGCTGTGTCATCAGGATACAAACCCCGGCGGTCTGAGAGATCCTCACTCTTAGACAGCCAGATAAATGGGACCTGGGCAATTATTAGCCACAGTAGATATCCAAATTACTGTGTCTTGCAGACTGTAAGTAATGACTATATCAAATAAATCACTGTACTTAACATTACCCTAATTCATGAATTTGCTAATTGATGTTACCTGTTTGAGGCAGGATAGTAAGAAGCTAGGAAAATTCCTTGGCAAGTGGAACAGGGAAACTGAGACAGGTAGCTGAACCCAATGGCCAAGCAATTTACAGCCAAGTGCAGACTGTCACCAGGGTGGAAGGCCTGACAGGAGTCAAAACTGGGAAAATAAGGACCCTGACCCAGGGTGACATCTTGTCCCTGGCCTTTCCTCCCTGGAGATAACATTAGGAGGAGGTAGCATCTAGGCCTCAGTGGTGTTTCAGCTCCAGGACCAGAAAAGCAGCAGAACCAGATGGGCGTCACCAGAACCAACTGCAGTGACTAAAGACAGGCCCTCCCCATTCTATCACTGACCAATCAGTAGAGATCATGACCCTGAAAGTGACTCAGGAGATAGCCAGGAAGGAGGAAACTCCAGAGGTGCCCCAGGAGATAAAGAACATGGATAAAGGGCGGAGACCCTGTCTTAAGTCTGGTAGTTTCTTCATCTGGAGAAGCATTGAATGCTAGTGAATCAGGACTGCACCTGAGCAGAAGATGCTACCTGACCCCTACCTCATTATAATTAATTAGCATTGTGGGACCCTCTTCCCAGTAGCCAATCAAGGAAATTATGGGAGACCCACCCTAAGGAATAAAAGTCCTCTAGCCCCTGAATTCAGTCCTTTTTGCCTACTGCTGCTGCTGCTGTTAGGCTCTTCTCCTTTCTTCTCTGCTCTACTCTGCTCAAAGTTGGCCTGCTCCCATGGTCTGTGTGGCTTAATAAATCTGCTTTCTCTCGCTTTCTGCTATCAACTCTGTGTTCGGTTCAATTTTTTGTCCGCAATCACCAAAAACCTAGTTACCTGTGCCCACCTGTGACAAGAGGGCACAGCTGGAGAACTGATGAATATTCTACTAAAACTCTCCTTCAGACCTCTAAAATTTCTGCCTGCAAGAGACAGTTAAAGTCCTCAAGACAAAGAACCCAGCATTTGCCCTCTCCTTCTAGGGAGAAGCCCAAGCCATTCTTCTTCCCTTCTTCCCCCACTTCTTAACCCCACAGGCCTGTGTCTCCTAAACTCCAAGGCAATGGGTAGTGGCAGCTCATCCCAGGCTAATCCCCTGAACATGTCCACAAAGCCCCCTTTTCTCTGGCTTCCCAGGGAGCTAAGGCAGCCCAGCCTAGACCCTCCTGTTGCTTCTTCTGTGCTAAGCACTTCCTTGTTTTACTGTCCCCAGTTTTAATAAATATGCCCTCATAGTCACTTGAACTTGTGTTATGAAATCTTTCCTACACAAAGTCAAGAACCCACACACTACAACTGGTCCTAGGCAGGCCCACTTAGGGCCAAACCCCTGTCCCTTAACATGTTGACAGATATTAACCAAAATGTGTCATGTAACAGGGTGCAGCTAGGCTCCCCTAAAGGGGATTTGTAATGGGGTCCAGAAATTGGAGTATCCAAGAAAAATACAGGATATTCTCACCCACCCCCAGGTGGGCTGCCATAGGGGATGGGAGACTAGGAGCAGGGCCACTGAGAGTCACTTTGCACAACAACAGCCGGATATCTTCAAACCTCAAATGCAAAGATGACTATTTTGCTTATCAACAAGGCTAACCTGAAAAGTTTGCGGAAGTTTAACCAAGGAGGACAAACAGCTCTCTTATTTTCAGTGCCCGCTGAAGGAGTCAGAGATGGGGTTGCTGGGAGCTTTCTCACCGGGGTTGGGACCCACGCATGGCAGCCATGCTTGAGGCTTTTGACCGGGAGAGCCACCTGCATGGCTGCTACCTCTTGCTTTCCTGCAGCTTCAGCTACTTCTTACTTTCCTGCTTCCCAGGCTGCAGGAAAGCAAGAGGTAGCAACCATGCAGGCGGCTCCCCCGGTTACAGAGCACATGTATGAGAGTTTGGAGGTGGTTCACCCCATGCCATGGGGGAACAATGTGAAGACCATCCAGGAAGAAAAAGAGAGAAAGGACTCTCACTAGTTGACCATGAGAAGGTGCCACGTGGGTTTGGATTAAGAACTGGAAATCACGGCGCCACTGCTGATAGTGCTGGGAACCATGAGGTGCCTGCCTAGCCAAGCTCTGGATTTCTGTTTCCAAGGACAATTTGCTGATACGAATTCTTTACATACATCGGCAAGAAGAACCACGTCTCTCTCGTCAACAATGTTGTAGCAGAGTGAAATGCTTGCTCTACGTAACTATCTTAATTCTAGCCTGCATTTCTCCCTAGGACTGTAGGCTAATAGCTCCTGCTATGGATATGGTAATTAGCTAGAGGAATCCTGCTGGAGGCTTGAGATTTTGCAAATATAGCGCCTTATCAGAAGACACCTTTCCCTACAGATGAATTATGTAGCAAGAGTCTCTGGACCAGACTCATATCAGAGGGGGTCTATAGACCACCCAAGAACAAAGGGGTTTAGAAATGTTGTGCTCCTCCGTGGTCCCTGTCTTGGCGCCTACCTGTCTACAGCTTTCATCTACCTCTTGGCCTTCATCCACCTCTTGCCTAATCACTCTTCACTTGCTTTAACATAAAAGATGCCTTAGTTCTAAGTTCTCCTAAAATGGATTTGCAGGATCTATAATAAGGCACTCCCATCTTCTCAAGCTGGGCCTTCTTGAAGATTAAACCTTTCCTTCTTACTCCTTTCCTAAACTTTTCTTCTTACCAAACTGATGTTTTGTGTTTTGACATTTCAGAGCATCAGGCACACAGACTTTGAACTAGTAACAATATATAACTTTTTAACGTTAGATAAATGTCACTTAGCTTTTCAGAGTTTGATTCCAGACGATCAAACTCTTATTCTGTCTAGCTCATTAGACAAAATATGGAGGAGAGTTGGTCTGTCAAGAGGGTCTAAAAGCTTATTAGCAAATGAACAGAGCAATGAAAGTGATTAGATTAGATTAGATTAGATTAGATTAGATTAGAGCTGAGGAGAATCACAGGGTGTTTCTCTGCCTGCCAGAGGCCATTTCAACTCCAGCCTGAGGTCAGAGGTGGGGTTAGTCTGAAGCTGCCTGATAGGTTTAGCCTGAACACAGGGCATCTGAGAAGATCAAGCTGATTCCAAAACCATTCTAAAATGTGTGTTCCTCTCTAGGGTGGATCGGAAAACACACCTTTCACCCCTACTTTAATTCAAACCAGCCTTTCTATGGAAAGCTTATGCTCTGGGGCAGAAGCACTGATAAGAACCGTTCTTACTGTAAAACTAAGACTGGAGTTGAACACTGTCTACGGCCAACTAACGTGATTATTTGTCTTTCCCCACATTTTCTTTTGCATCTGCTCCCACTGTTTCTCATTCCCCTCTCTGCATTAAACAATGCTGAATCCTACTAATATTTGTCACTTTAAGTCATAAAATAACCGAGCATACTGGGATATCTTGAGAGGTCAAATTCTCAGTGTGCATAAATTCCTGAAGAGTGTTGGATTCTCACTTAGAAACCAAATAAATAAAACACTGGCCCAAGAGCCAAAATATCAGGGTAGCTCTTCCTCGTATTTATTCCCTGCCCTTCCTTGCCTATCCCTTAGAGGCGGCACTTTGGCCACCAAAGAGGCAGCCACAAGGAGAAAGCAAACCAAAATGGATACTGGCCAAAGAAATAGCTGGGACTGAGAAGCTGGCAAGACCAAGAAGAAGGTTAGCCAAGGAGGCAATCCTTGTGGTCTGGAGATAGGTTACGTACAGGAAGACTGAGAAATAAGTAAATACACTGAGTTTTATCAGGGCCTAAGAAAAAAGATTTAAACATAAGTGGAATGGGGAAAGACTAGAAAAAAACCTGAGGCTTTGGATTGGAATTAGAGGTATTGATGTGATGGATTACTTGATGGATGAAGAGCAAGGAAAGAGCATCTATAGAGAGATGATAAAGACTGTAGATAGAGAGATGTCAATGAGCATATGAGCACTAAACACCCATATCTTGGTTTCAAAATACATTTGTTCACTAAAAGGAACCAGGGCTCCTTAAAGAAATGACTGATTCCAGTACTGAGGCATAAGATGAGCTACAAATGTTCAACTGTAGCAAAAAATAAGGAAGTACTCAAAGAATGATGGGCATATGTCCAAAGGACATGGGACTGAACTTAAGGGGGTTCTTACTGACCAAAACTGGAATAATCTGATTATCATAATAATGATTGTAGCAGGCACTATCCACTGACTATGGGTTAGGACCATAAGTCCATACTGATATGAATAAATGAGTCAAAGAATGACTGAATAAGGGAGAAACAAAAGCTCTTTCTTCAGCAGTATGTCATCTAATAGTGTAGAAGAAATTATGAACTTTTAAAACGACCATGAGGCAACCATCATGGTGGCAGGAGTCATCAATGGACACTAAGATTGGTGAGTAAGGTTTGATAAGGAACAGAATACCGGATGGTCTTGGACCATCTCCTCACAAAACACTACACAATTACAAATGGAAAACCAATGACTTCACAGTGGAGAAACTTGGCACATATCAACTTAACTAGGGGATCATGGTTAACCTCACTAGCAATGGGACTGGTTGACATTGGATGTCCCCTGATGTGATGCCCTGAGGAGAGCACAGAATCTTTTGGGAGGTGCTTTGACCAAGAATTCATGACCTGAGTCTAAACAAACCCCAATCGAGAGTGCTTACGGAAGGAAAGGTGTTACACTCTTTAAAACTGCCAAGGTCATGAAAGACAGGGAAACATTAAGGAACTATTTAATAACCATTTTCTAGATTGCAGAAGACTAAAGAGATATGACAACTAAAATGCAAAATGATATTGGATAAGATTCTAGGCCAGAAAGGAGAGAGAAAGAATGGGACAGTTGACAAAATTTTAACAGTATCTACGGGTTGAATAATAGTGTTATATCAATGTTGATTTTCTGATTTGAGGTAATTATATTATAATTACATAGGAAAGTGCTCTTGCAGGAGAAAAATACACTGCAGTACTTAAGGAATGGGTCAATCATGTTTGCAACTTGCTCTTAATTTGTTCTCAGATAAAGAACCATCATGTACATTGGAGAAATGAGGTAAAAGGTTAACAATTAAGGAAACTAGGCAAAGAGAATATGAAAGTTTTGTGTACTATTCTTGCAACTTTTCTCTAAGTCTGAAATTTTTTCCAAGTAAAATATTTTAAAGATGAGATGCTAGAATGTCTAAAATTTAAAAATCTGATAATGCCTAGTATTGTCAAGGATATGGAGGAACAGAAACACTCTCATATTGTTGGTACAGGTATAAAATAATATAACTACTTTGTGAAACTAAGGCAGTATTTGTTAAAACTGACATAAATATACCCTGTGAGCCAACCATTCTAGTCCTGGATATATACTGCAAAAGAAATAACCACGTAAGTATACTATACATACAAAAAGGTTTGGGCAATACTGTTTCTAATAGTCAAAACTAAGAAAACAAACTGTATTAGTCATCAACTGCTGCAAAATAAATTACCCCAAAAGTTAACCTCTGATAACACAAACATTCGTATCTCATTGATTCTGTGAGTCAGCAAACCAGTGTGACTTAGTTAGCTTCAAGACTCTGTCTCATGGTCTGTATGATGTTGCAGTCAAGTCGTCAGCCAAGGCTGCGGTCTTCTCAAGTTCTGATGGGAGCCTCAGCTTCTCACCACCTGGACCTCTCCAGAGGGCCACCTCATGATATGACACTCATTTCCCAAGAGAATCAATCTAAAAAGAACACTCACAGTGGAAGCCACAGTGTTTTTGTAAACTGATCTCAGAAGTGAAATTCTATCACTTTTGCCACATTCTATTCATTAGAAACTAGTCACAAGGTCCAGTTCACACTCAAAGAGAGAATATTACACAAGCTCATGGAAACCAGGAGGCAAGGGTCATTGGGGGCCATGTAAGAGATGGCCTGCCATACAACCCAACTGTCTGACAACAGTAAAAAGGTCAAATAAATCATGATCTGTTTAATACTATGCAATATTAAAGAACAAGAAAACGAATGAACTACAGCTACTTACAACAAGAAATGATTCTCACAGCCCTGGCTGGTGTGGCTCAGTGGATTGAGTGGCAGTCTGCAAGCCAAAGGGTTGCTGGTTTGATTCCCAGTCAGGGCACATGCCTGGATTGCAGGCCAGGTCCCCAGTTGAGGGCATAGGAAAGGCAAACCACACGTTAATGTTTCTCTATCTCTATCCCTCCCTCTCTTTCTAAGAATGAAATAAATAATATTTTTTTAAAAAAGAAATGACTCTCACAAATATGTTGGAAAAAAATACACACAAAAAATCATATGGTATGATTCTATGTATACAACATTTAAAAACAGGCAAAACTAAAATATGATAATTGAAGTCAGACAAAGGTTACTTTTGCAAAGAAAGGATGGGTAATGACTAGAAAGAGTATTCCAGAATGCTGGTAATGCTTTAGATCCTGACCAAGATCATGATTACATGGGGTTTCATTTCATAAAAATATATCAAGTTGGACATCTTTGATGTGTGCACTCTTCTGTATGCATACTATACTTCAATAAAAATTTTTATTTGAAAACTTGACCCAAAAATATCAGGATTGTGTTTATTTGGTAACTTTTTATTTTCATATAATTTCTAATTTATAGAAAAGATGCAAGAATCAGGTAAAACATTCTTGTTTACTCTTTCCCCAGATTCTCCAAGTGTTTACATTTTACCCTATTTGTTTTATCATTCTATTTGTATGTGTATGTGTATACGTTTTTTCTGAACCATTTGAAATTAAGTTGTAATCATCATAACTACTTGCCCTAAAATGCTTCAATGAACATTTCTTATGAATAAGGACATTCTCTTACATAATTATAGCACAATTATTAAAATCAGGTAATTTAACATCAGTACTATACCATTGTCTAATCCACAGTCCATAATAAAATATCAATTGTTTTAACAATGGCCTTTTTTTTTAAGTCCAGTCTCAATTCCAGTATTACATGTTACATTTAATTGTCATGTCCCTATAGTCTCCTTTAATCTGGGGCAGCTAAACAGTTTTTCATGATCTTGATTTTTTTGAAGCCTACAGTTGAGTTATTTGTAGACAATCCCTCAGTTTGGATTACTCAGCTTGGATAAAATTCGATTTATGCATTTTTGGCAGGAACACCATAAAAACAATGTAGTGTCTTTGTCAATGCATCACATCAGAGTTACACGATGCTACTTGGTCCTATTATAGGCTATATTAACTTCGATTATTTGATTAAAGCAGTATCTACCAGATTGCACCACTGTAAAGTTACTATTTTTTCTTTGTCATCACTAGATAATCTTGGGGGAAATAATTTGAGACTGTGTAAGTATCATGTTCTAAGAAAGCTTCTCCAGTAGCTTTAGCTTCAGCTTCCACTGATGATTCTTATCTGAAGCAATTATGAATAGGGTAGTTGCCAAATGGTGATTTTCTAACTCCATCTTTCCTTCCTCATTTATCACATTTATTGATTGGCATTGTCCTTGAAGGAGACTTTCTCTCCTCTTTTATATATTTATTCATTCATTTGTATACATTAGTATGGATTGGTGGATTCCCATTGTAGTTAGTGGATTATTATGTTTCTATCATGTTTAATTTTGAGGCTCAAACTGTCCCCTGTTTGGCTATTGGTAGATCCAGGATGAATTCTTGCCCTGACTTACTTATTACTAGCCAAGTGACCTTCTACTCTGAAATTCCTTCATACCAAAGTAAAAATAGATTATGCCTTTGCACTTCACAACGTACCCAAGTTCAACAAATGTAGAGGGCAAGTGCAGTGCAAACTAAGAGAAGAAATAAGGGAAATTAGAGAAAGGACATTAACTTTAAATAGAGAAATCTCCCTAATATGTTTGTTTAAGTGTCAGCAATAAATGGTTAACTCAAAGTAAATGACAACAGCAGGATCTAATTTTAAGACTCTACTAAAACTTGCCATGTTTGAAATCAGGAATAAATCACAGTTAAAGTTCACAGAGAAATAACTTCAGGCTTCTTTTTTATTTTTTTAATTTGTTGTAGAGTCTCGTTTTTCCATTAACTCACAATACTTATTTTATTTTATTTTATTTTATTTGCCTAAGGTTCTATGAGAATTATCAACTAACAACAATAAGAACTAGAAGTTCACCTAAAACTTATTTTTATCCAGTCTCAGTAAGATGATGATGTTTTTCAAGTTCACATTTCTTGTATGTGAAGAGACAATTCTCCTCATATAACAACAAACTCTATTTTCTGCATCTTGAATAACAAACATAAAATCTCCCAGAAACATTTTATTTTTCATAATCTAAATCATGTTAAATAACTCCTACATTTAAGAAGAGAGAAACGCCTGTCCAACAAAGCATGGTTTATTCTTACAGCAGAGCACTGCGAGCTACACTTAAGGTTAAGAGTAAACATGTCCAGAATTCTAAAAATATGACAAATTAACACATACCATCAGGAAAGAAAAAGTAAAAAGTCAGAAGAGAGAGCTTGGCCATGCCTAAATAACAAAATTAATATATCTAAAGGGTTAGAAACTGAAAGGTTGAAACTTAGAAAAATAAAGAGAAATTGGAAAGTCAAGATTTGTCAGGCTTTAACTAGGCAGGGGAAGAAACATTTGTCTCTTATGAGACTCTACTTTAACCAACCTCAGACACAATCAAATATTGAGACCTTCCAAGTAGAGGAAGATTTTAACATCGCTGGGCAACATCCTACGAAGCCTATCTGAGGACCAATCAGCTTTTGGTGATACCCACTATTTCTTCATGCCCGATTCAAACTGCAGTACACATGTTGGAAATTAAGCTCAGCATAGGTAGCCATCTAAACTGTTTTGAAAAGGTTTGAGCAAAAAGATGAAAAGAAAATCATGTGTTTTACTATGAAAACCATGAGAAGAGAGTTTTAGAAAGAAGAGTAATCAACAGTGTCAAATGCCATACAGAAGTCTAAGAGAATAAGGGCTGAGAAAAATCCTCTGAGCCTTGCTATTAGGAAGCCAGAATTGCTTGTCAGTGAACAGTTTGACTGACAGGGGCTGGAGCTAAAGAAAGAGCAGGAGTCAAGAGAGCAGAAGGAGGAGTGACTGCATATTGAGAAAATGGAGTTCTGTCCTTAAACATGTAACAATAAAATGATGAAAAAAATAGGCTGAGTTGCATCAAGGTTAAATGAAGGTTTGGGGTTTGGGTGTTTTTTGTTTTGTTTTGTGTTGTGTTGTGTTGTTTTCAGCACAGGGAAGAACGTTATGTCTGCAGGCAGAGGAGAGAAGAGAAAATTAAAGATGTTTAAGCTAAACACAAAAGGAGATAATTCAGGGAGAAAATCTTTAATTCTAGATATTTATAGCAACCAGAGGAGAAAACAAAGGGGACTGAGAGCACAAAGATACCTAATTTTATACTAAAAAAAGGAAGTTCAGTTTATCATCTGAGATAGGGAGAGAGACAGAAACAGATACAGAATTACTTTGGAGTGGACTAAAGGTTCATCTCACATGGTCTTTTCTTTCTTTTGTCCAGAAAGCAGAAGGAAAGCAGAGGCAGGCAGAGGTCCTGAGGGGCATCCAGCTGGGAGTAAAGGAGAGAAAAGCCTTAGAACGACTGTGGGCAGTAAACTACACATGTAATGGGCCCTGACACAAAGTAGGCACTCAGAGGCTGTTTGAATTCATAAGATGTTAAAAAAAAAAAATTATTGCTGAGTAACAGGGAGATCCTCAGTTCATTAAATAATAAAATTTTCTTGTTTCATTTTGCAGTTGTTTCTTTCTTGACCCACTTTAGTTGTCTCTTGTATTTTTTCCTATGTGTTAGATAGATCTGCTTTTTTAAAATTATATTTTATTGATTACGCTACTACAGTTGTCCTGATTTTTCCCCTTTGCCTCCCTTCCACCCAGAACCCCCGACTTCATCAGGCAATCACCCCACCATTGTTCATGTCCATGAGTCAGGCATGTAAGTTCTTTGGCTATTCCATTTCCTATACCATACTTTACACCCCCATGGCTATTCTGTAACTACCTATTTGTAGTTCTTAATCCCCTCACCTCTTCACCCATTCTTCCCGACCCACCTCACATCTGGCAACAATCAAAACATTATCTGTCTCCATGATTCTGTCTCTGTTCTTGTTTGCTTAGTTTATTTTTTAGATTCAAAGGTTGATAGATATGCATTTTTTTATCATTTTATGGTTCACAGCTTTGATCTTGTTATTTTTCTCAAATAAGTCCCTTTAACATTTCATATAATAATGGTTTGGTGATGATGAACTCCTTTAGTTTTTTCTTGTCTGAGAAGCTCTACCGGGCCTTTGATTCTAAATGATAGCTTGGCTGTAGGTCCCTGCTTGTCAAGACTTGGAATATTTCTTGCCAACCCCTTCTAGTCTGCAAAGTTTCTTTTGAAAAATCAGCTGACAATCTTATGGGAACTTCCTTGTAGGTAACCAACTGCTTTTCTCTTGCTACTTTTAAGATTCTCTCTTTATCTTTAACCTTTGGCACTTTAATTATGATGGGTCTTGGAGGGAACTCTCTTTGTATTCATCTTTTTGGGGATTCTCTGTGCTTCCTGGACTTGCATGTCTATTTCCTTCACCAAATTAGGGAAGTTTTCTTTCACTATTTTTTTCAAATAGATTTCCAATTTCTTCCCCTTTCTCTTCTCCTTCTGGCATCTCCATGATACAATTGTTGGACCACTTGAAGTTGTCCCAGAGGCTGCTTATACTATTCTCATTTTTTTGGATTCTTTCTTCTTCTTGTTGTTCTGATTGGTGGTTTTTTGTTGTTTTTTTTTTCTTCCTTATGTTCCAGATCATTGATTTGATTCTCGGATTTATCCATTCTACTGTTGTTTCCTTGTGAATTCTTTTTATTTCAATTAGTGTATTCTTCATTTCTGACAGGATCTTTTTTATGCTGTTGAGTTCCTCACTGAGTTCCTTGAGCATCCTTAAAACCAATGATTTGAACTCTGCTTCTGATAGATTGATTATTTCCATTTTGTTTAGTTCTTTTTCTGGAGTTTTGTTCTGTTCCTTCATTGGGGCCATGTTTCTTTTCCTCTTTGTTTTGGCAGCCTCCCTATGTTTGTCTCTATGTATTGGATAGAGCTGCTTTGACTCCGTGTCTCAGTAGTGTGGCCTAATGTAGTAGGTGACCTGTAGGGTTCAGTGGCACAGCCTTCCTTATCACCCAAGCTGGGTACTCAAGATGCAGCCTTCATGTAGGCTGAGTACACCCTCCTCTTGTAGTTGAGCCTTGGTCACTGTTGGCAGATCAATGGGAGGGAGTTACCCAGGCCAGTTAGCTGTAAGCACTGGCTGTGACCACTGACCGCCAAGCTCCACCTTCCATGGAGGATCAGCCGTGCTGGGGCAGGGTTGTGGTGCTCAATGTGGTCTGCAGCTGTACACTGGGTGTCCTGCCCCTGGAGTTTCCCAGGTGGTACAGGCCAAGGTCAGCCCCAACCTGTGTTTTGCCCAGGGTACCCTGCCTGAGCTATAAAGCAATCTGAGATGGCTGCTACTTGTGCTATGCTTGGAGATTCCCAGGAGAAGCCAAGCAATGAATCTTGACTGGCTACTGCTAGTGCAAGGCCTGGGGCTCACTGAAGCCAGCTCTTGCTTGTTTGATAGATTTAACAAGTTGTGAAGCATGAGCCAAAACCAGCCATTCATATGGAAAAGCCACTTGAGTGGGCTTCTATGTTGGGGAGGGTCGAGTCTCTGGGGATCACCATGGCAGGTCAAACCGTGTTAGCCAGGTTGACAGAGTCTCAGATATGGCACCAGCTTGCCAAGGCTGTGGGGGAAGGGTTTAGAAAAGGGACAATGGCCTCCGTTCACTTTGATGTCAGATACTTCAGTTTTTCCCTGTATACCACTGGTGACTTTCAAGCTGCTACCCCAGTGCTGGAGTTCAAAGGGAGTGGGTCTTAGTAGGTGAGTCCATGTGTGGGTTCTTTAAGAGGAAATATTTGGAACTCCAGCATTTTCTTCCACCAACTCAATCCCCACTGGTTTTTACAGCCAGAAGTTGTAGGGACTTATCTTTCTGACACTGGAACCCTGGGCTGGGGGGCCTCGTATGGGACTGAATCTCCTTGCTCCCGAGATATCCTTTCCAAATTTTTATCCAGTACATGTGGGTGTGGGACTTGCTCATTCCACATCTTTGCCTCTCCTACCAGTCTAGATGAATGTGGTTTCTTTAATTCTGTAGTTATCAGGCTTCCATTCAACTCAATTTCATAATTGTCAGACTTCCATTCAACTAGATTCCTGACCATTCTGAGTGATGGTTTTTCAATATTTTAGTTGTAATTTTGATGTGGTTGTGTGAAGACGTGAGCCATGTATGCTTATGCTACCATCTTGACCAGATGTAAGAGAATGATCTGCTTTGACTCTCTGTCTTGTGTAGTGGTCTTCTGTGTTAGGAGTCCTGTGGGACCCAGTGGTGCAGACTCCTTGATCTCCTGATCTGGATGCTCTAGGAATGTTGTGTGGGTTTGTGGACTTTCCTGTTGTTTTTGGGTCCTGATTGTTCTTGGCCCATTTGTTGATGGGAACTCCCTTCCAGCTGGCTGACTAAGAGGTTCAACCACTAACGCATCTTATATGCTATTGTATAGGTGCTGGCAGATCAAGCAAAACATCACAAAAACACCACCAAAACAAGCAACCCCCTCCCCCAACCACAACAGCAACATCAGTGACAAGAAAATGAAGAATAATAGAGTGGAAAGAGAAATGGAATAGTAGGGAAAGGAAAAAAAAGAAAAAGAATATGAGAAGACCAAAGGAAAGAAAAGTGACTATGAGAGGAGGAAGGGGAAGAGAACTAATACTTGTAATGAATTGAAATAGGAAAATGAGGAAAAAGAACACAGAAAAAGTATCATAAATAATAAAAGGAGAGAGGAAGGGAACCATGGAATAACCAAAGAAAAGAGTGAAATAGGAGATATGAAAGAAAAGAGAGAGAACCAAAAAGAAAAGAAAAAAAATAGATTAAAAATAATAAAATGTTATGAAAAAGAAAAAGTAGCAAAAATAATGGAAAAAGTATCAAGTAGATTGGTCTCAGCAGAGTTTGGTGTTTGTCTGCTGGTTTCTCTGTTTGGATATGGCTGTCTGAGTCTGGTGTAAGCCAATGTCAGGTGCTGTCCACATCTGGCCTTCCGCAGGCTTTTTGAAGCTGCAAGCAATCCACAGTTTGTGGCTGATTCCTCCGTGCTTGGCTGCTCCCAAGGTGGATCAAGCTGCTCTGCAAAGCTGGCTTTTATCAGCACTGGGTCCAGCAGTGTGTTAGTAAATGGCCCAAGTCACCACAGGAATCACCTCTGCCTTGAGAGGTCTTCTAGGTGTAGATTGGATTCCCAGTCCAGACATGTACAGGAAGCAACCTATCAATTTCTCTTTCCCACACTAATGCCTCTGCCTCTTTCTCTCCCCCACCCCCCCGTTAAATCAATAGAATATATCCTGTATGCATCATTTCTTTCGAGTCTCCTATCACCCTGAAAGGGTACGGGAACGGTCCAACAGCAAAACTACAGCACGGGATTGTGGTGGGGCATTCACGCTACTCCCTGCAGTGAGTCTCAGCCTCGGGCCTTTGCCCCTGCACTCTCTGGCCACGGTCTCCACAGCCAGTGCCACCCTGGCCACCTCTCTCTGCCCTTGGCACTCCCGGTTCCTTGGCCAACACATAGCCTCCTCAGTCAGGCTCTGTCCAGCTTGCAGTTCCAGAGGTGCCCAGGGCTGGGAAGGTGACAGCCCCCTCCATGGCAAATACTGCAGTCCCCAGACCCTGGCTCCTAGCAGAAAGGTGCACAGCGCAACCTGGTGTGGAGGGCATGGATGCAAGGTGGGCACCAAGGCACAGCCTCTCTAGGTTTTGTCCCAAGAAGGATTTTGTAAATTTCACAAACTGGCATGCACTCCAAACCAGTGCAGCCAGAAGCACCTGCCCGGGCAGCAGCAGCTCCATTAGGAGAACCTGAGCCACCCACCCCCAAGCACCAGTACAGATGGACAGACACTTGCACACTCGCACACATGCGCACACACTTACCTGTGCACATGCTCACTCACACACACACTCACACACTCTCAAGTGGTTTTTCAAGTTGATTGCTCTGTAGCTTAGCTGCAAGATAAGTCTAGGGCTGGGAGCAAGTGTATGGAGCTTCCAGCTACTCTGCAGCCCTCTTGAAACCCTTGTTTACTAATGTTTTGGTGAGGATTTTGTATCTATGTTCATCAGGGATGTTAGCTTATAGTGTTGTTTTTTGCAATGTCTTTGTCTGGTTTTGAAATCAGGGTAATGGTGGTCTTGTAAAATGGGTTTGGGCACTTCTCTTAAAATTTTTGGACTAGTTTGAAGATAGGTATTAATTCTTCTTTGAATGTTTGGTAAAAATCACCTGTAAAACCATCTCATCCAGGGTTTTGTTTAAGAGTTTTCTGAATACTGGTTGATTTCACTAGCAGTTATTGGTCTTTCAGATTTTCTGTTTCTTCTTGATTCAGCCTTGGAAGATTGTATGTTTCTAGAAATGTGTCCATTTTTTCCAGGTTGTCCAATTTTTTGGCATTTTTTGTTCATAATATTTTTTTAAATCTTTTGTATTTCTGTGGTATTATCACCGCTCTTTCATTTCTGATTTTATTTATCTGGGTCCTTTCTCTTTCTTTCTCGATAAGTCTGGACAGAGGCTGATCAATTGTGTTTACCCTTTCAAAGAACCAGCTCTTGGTTTCACCAATTTTTGTATTGTTATTTTAGACTCTGTCTCACTTATTTCTGCATTGATCTTTAACATTTCCTTCTTTCTACTCGCTTTGGGTGTTGGTTTGTTTTTCCGCTTCATTTAGGAAAAGGTTAGATTGTTTATTTGATATTTTTCTTGTTTCTTGAGGTTAAGCCTCTCTTTCTATGAATTTCCCTCTTAAAACTGCTTTGGCTGTGTCCCACAGAATTTGGATCACTGTGTTTTCATTTTGTTTTGTCTCAAAGTATCTTTTAATTTCCTCCTTCACCTTATTGTTAGTCCTTTCATTGTTTAGTAAAATGTTATTTAGCCTTCATGTATTTGTGTGTTTTTTCAGTTTTCTTATTATAATGGATTCCTAGTTTCATACCGTTATGATCAGAGAAGATGCTTGGCATGATTTCAATCTTCTTAAATTTATTGAGACTTGTTTTGTGACCTAATATACTGGATACCCTGAAAAATGTCCTGTGTGCATTTGAAAAGAATATGGGTTCTGTTACTTTGAAGTGAAATGTTCTAAAAATATCAATTAAACCCATCTAGTGTAATGTATCATTTAAAGTCATTGTTTTCTTGTTAATTTTCTGTCTGGATGATCTATCCATTGATATCAATGCACTGCTAAAGTCCCCTACTATGACTGTATTACTGTGGACGTCTCCCTTTATGCCTGTCAATACTTGCTTTATATATTTAGGTGCTCCAACATTGGATGTGTAAATGTTTAAAAGGGTTTAATCTTTTTGTTGAATTAATGCCTTTATCATTATGAAATATCCTTTGTCTCTTGTGATAGCCTTTATTTTAAAGTCTATTTTGTTTGATATTTGCTACCCCTGTTTTTATTTCTATTTGCATAAAGTACCTTTTTTTCATCCTTTTACTTTCAATTTGTGTGTCTCTTTCAATATGAAGTGGGTCTCTTGTAGGCAGAATATGTAGGGGTCTTGTTTTCTTATCCATTCAGTCACCATATGTCTTTTTATTAGAGCATTTAATCCAGTTATATTTAAAGTAATTATTGGTGGGTATGTAGTTGTTGCCATTTTATTATTCATTTTTTATCTTTTTTTCTTCTTCTTCTTAAAGAAGTCCCTTTAATATTTCTTATAGTACTGATTTGGAGGTGATGAACTCCTTTAGCTTTTCTTGCCTTGGAAGCGCTTTATCTCTTCTTGATTCTAAATGATAGCCTTGCTAGGTAATCTTGGTTGTAGGGCCTTGCTTTTCTCACTTTAAATATTCATGCCAAGGTCTTCTGGCCTGCAAAGTTTCCATTGAATAATCAGCTGAGAATTTGGGGGGAACTCCTTTGTACATAACTAACTGCCTTTCTCTTGCTGCTTTTAAGAGTCTCTCTTTGTCTTTAACCTTTGGCATTTTAATTATGACGTATCTTGGTGTGAGAACCTTAGGGTTCATCTCATTTAGGACTCTCTGCACTCTCTGGGCTTGAATATCTTTTTCCTTCACCAGGTTACAAAAGTTTTCAGATATTGTTTCTTCAAATAGGTTTTCAATCCCTTGGTCTCTCTTTCTCCATCTTCTGGTACCCCTATGATGTGAATGTTGTTATGCTTGATGTTGTCCCAGTGGTCCTTTAAACTATTCTCATTTTTTTAATTCTTCTTTCTTTTTGTTGTTTCAATTGTTTTCCTCTACCTTGTCTTCCAAATTGCTGATTTGATCCTCTGATTCCATCTCATGTATTCTTCATTTCAGTTATTGTATTCTTCATTTCAGTTATTGTATTCTTCATTTCTGGCTGGTTCTTTAGAATGGTTTCTCTATTTTTGTATAATTTCTTACTGAGTTTATCAATTCTTCGCCTAGGTTCATTGAGCATCCTTACAACCAGAGTTTTGAACTCTGTATCTGGTAGATTGCTTGCCTCCATTTTGTTTAGTTCTTTTTCTGGAGTTTTGTCCTGTTCTTTCATTTAGGACATTTTTTTTTTGTCTCCTCATTTTGGCTGCCTCTCTGTGTTTGTTTCTATGTGTTAGGTAGAGCTGATATGTCTCCCAGTCATGATAGGGTAGCCTTTTGCAGTAGATGTTCTGTGGAGCTCTGTGGCACAGTCTCCCTGGTCACCTGAGCCAGGTGCTCCAGGGGTGTCCTTTATGCGATTTGTATTTGTATTCCTGTTGTAGTTGAGCCTTAACTGCTGTTGGCATTTCAGTGAGTAGAATTGACCCTCAGGCTCACTGACTGTGAGGACTGGCTATGACTATCACAGATGAGCTCTTTTGTGGGGGCTGACCCCACGATCAAGACTCACTTTAGCAAGGTTCCAGTGTCTGCCAAGTCCACCTTTTGTGTGTGTCATTCGTCCAGCTAATTGGGTGGTGTTCTGAAGCCAGCACTGGGTGTGTTGGTTCTGGGGCCTCTTGGGAGGGGCTCCAGTGCAAGCTAAGGTCAATCACTGTCTGTGTCCAGCCTTGAGTCACCTGGTAGGAATTACAAAGTAATCTGCAGTTGATAGCTACTTGTGCTGGGCTTAGAGGTGTTTGGAAGACAATATGCTGCAAACTGAGGCCAGTTACCACTAGTGTCAGGTTTGGGGCTCCTTAGCAAGAGATACAAGACATGCGAAGGCCAGCCACTGCTTGTTTGGGGTTGGAGGACCTTTAAGAGACTTTAGGAAAGTCAGCAGCTGGGTCGAGGCTGACAGCTCCTAAGGAACAGCAGCTGAAAGTAGTTCAGGCCAGCGTGACAGGGTCTCAGGGAATCACCAGGGTGGGCGCAAGCAGTGTTAGGCAGGCTAATGAAGACTCAGATTTGGGTGGGGGAAGGGCTCAACAAAGGAGTAATGGTGCCTACCAGCATTTGTTTCACAGAGAGCTGCCCCTCAAGTCTTTGCTCTGAAGCCAGACAATTGAGTCCCTCTCAACATGTCCTGGTGCTTTTCAAGCTGCTGTCCCATTACTGGAGCTTAGCGCAAGTGTTTGTGAGAGTGATTCTGTGCTGGGGTCCTTTCAGAGGATGCCTGGGTCTACAGCAGCCCTTTATCTCACCCACACAAAATCCCATCTAATTTTCACAGCCAGATGCTGTGGGAGCAACTCTTCTTCCTGGCATTCTTGCTCTGGGCTAGACAGCCCAGTGTGGAGCTGAGACCCCTCTCTCCTCAGACAAGACCTCTGCAGCTGAGATATCTCTCTTGACTCTTTTTTTTTTTTTTATCCTCACCTAAGGACATTTTTTATTGCTTTTAGATAGAGAGAAAGGAGGAGAGAGAGAAACATCAATGTTAGAGGGAAACATTGATTGGTTGCCTTCTCTTATGTGCTCCAACTGGGTATCAAACCTGCATCCTGCATGTGTCCTGACCAGGAATGGAACACACGACCTCTTGGTCTATGGGACGACGCTCCAACCGAGCCACACCAGCCAGGGCATCCATCCTGATTCTTAACCAGACTGTTTTGCATCTCTGCCCCTTTTACTAGTCTCAACATGACTTCTTCTTTACACCCTTATTTACAGGAGTTTTGTTCAACTAGTTTTCAGGTGGTTCCGGAGGGTGATTATTCTGTAATTTAGTTGTAATTTTGATGTGGTTGTGAGAGGAGGTAAGTACAGCATTTACCTACTCTGCCATCTTGACTGGAACCATCCTAAAATATGTTATCTTCTTTTTTATTTTTTAAGTATAATTTATTTATTATGCTATTACAGTTGTCCCATTTTTTTCTTCCCTTTATCCCCCTCAGCCCTGCAACCCTGTACCCCCAGCATTCCTGCCCTTCAGCTCATGTCCATGGATCATACATATAAGTTCTTTGGCTTCTCCATTTCCTATACTATTCTTTACCTCTCCCTATTTTGTACCTACCAAATATACTTCTTATTCCCTATATCTTTTCCTTCATTTTTCCCCCTCCTCCTCCCTGCTGATAACCCTCCATGTGATCTTTCTATGATTCTGTTCCTGTTCTAGTTGTTTGCTTAGTTTACTTTTGTTTTTGTTTTTTAGGTTCAATTGTTGATAGTTGTGAGTTTGTTGTCATTGTACTGTTCATATTTTCATTTTCTTTTTCTTAAATAAGTCCCTTTAACATTTCATATAATAAGGGCTTGGTGATGATGAACTCCTTTAACTTCATCTGGGAAGCATTTTATCTGCCCTTCCATTCTAATTGATAGCTTTGCTAGATAGAGTAATCTTGTACATAGGTCCTTACTTTCATACCTTTGAATACTTCTTTCCAATCCCTTGTTGCCTGTAAGGCTTCTTTTGAGAAGTCAGCTGATAGTCTTATGGGAACTCCTTTGTAGGTAACTGTCTCCTTTTCTCTTGCCGCTTTTAAGGTTCTCTCCTTCTCTTTAATCTTGGGTAACTTAATTATGATGTGCCTTGGTGTGTGCTTCCTTGGGTCCAATTTCTTTGGGACTTTCTGAGCTTCCTGATCTTCCCGGAAGTCTATTTCTTTTGCCGGATTGGGGGTTTTCCTTCACTATTTGTTCAAATAAATTTTGTGATAGATGGTTGCTTTTAATACTATTACCAATTTGATATTTATCTCCATTATCGTGCCATTCCAGCCATTACTAACAAAAATACTTATGGCCATATTTTATGGAATACAGATAACTATCAACTAGAAGGCTTTGATATGCTTGCTAAGTACAGGGAGGCTAGTCAAAGATCACAACATGAAATTAACTCAGGACACAGAGATGGGGCTATTTTGTTCAGATTTATATCTATACAAATTGACATATGGCACTGTATCAGTTTAAGGTGTACAGCATAATGACTTACATGTATCATGAAATGATTATCATAATAGGTTTTAATGTCCATCACCTCATATAGATATCAAAAAGGTTTTTTTCCTTGTGATGAGAACTCATAGGATTTACTCTTAACAACTTTCAAATATACCATACAGCAGTGTTAACTATAGTTGTCATAGTGTACATCACACTCCCAGTACTTATTTATCTACAACTGGAAGTTTGTACCCTTTTTTTTTATTGTTTATTCCATTAGAGTTGTCCCATCCTTTTTTCCCTTTTGCCCCCCTCCACCCAGTCCACCCTTCTCACAGTCAATCCCCTCTCCATTGTCCATATACATGAGTCATTCATACATGTTCTTTGACTAATCCTGCCCCCTTCCTTCCACCATTCTCCCTGCCCCCTCCCCTTCTGCAGCTATCAGTCTATTCCATGTTTCCATGTCTTTGGTTCTATTTTTCTCCTTACTTTGGTTATTAGATTCCAGTTTTAAGTGAGGTCATATGGTATTTGTCTTTCGTCAATTGGATTATTTCACTTAGCATAATATTCTCCAGTTCCACCCATGCTGTCACAAAAGGTTCTTTCTTTCAGCTGCATAGTACTCCATGGTGTAAATGTACCACAGTTTTTTAATCCACTCATCTACTGATGGACACTTCCACTGTTACCAACATTTGGCTTTTAAATGGCACTGCTATGAACATAGGGGTGCATGAGTTCTTTTGAATTGGTGTTTCAGGATTCTTCGTATATATTCCCAGCAGTTGAATCACTGGGTCATAAGGCAGTTCCATTTTTTTATTTTTCAAGGAAATTCCATAGTTTCCTATAGTGGACGCATCGGTCTGCACTCCCACTAAGAGTGTACTAGGGTTCCCTTTTCTCCACATCCTCACCAGCACTTGTTTGTTGATTTATTGATGACAGCCATTCTGACAGATGTGACATAATATCTCATTATGGTTTCAATTTGCATCTCTTTGATGGCTAGTGATGCTGAGCATCTTTTCATACGTCTATGAGCCATTTGTATGCTCTCCTTGGAAAAGTGTCTATTCAGGTCCTTTGCCCATTTTTTAATTGGATTATTTGTCTTCCTGATGTTGAGTCATACGAATTCCTTACATATTTTGGAGATTAAACCCTTGTCCAATGTATCATGGGCAAATATATTCTCCCATACAGTCAGTTCCCTTTTCATTTTCAAGGTGGTTTCTTTAGCCATACCAAAACTTTTTAATTTGATATAGTCCCATTTGTTTATTTTTCCCTTAATTTCCCTTGCCCTAGGAGCTATATCAGCAAAAATATTGTTACATAGGATGCCTGAAATTTTATTGCCTATGTTTTCCACTAGGACTTTTATGGTATCACGACCTATATTTAAGTCCTTTATCCATTTTGAGTTTATTGGCAATTTGTACCTTTCAACCACCTTCATCCAATTCCCCTACCCCCAACCCCTGCCTGTGTTAACCACAAATCTGATCTTTTATATGAATTCGGTCATTTTTTTTAGAGTCCACATATAACTGAGATCATACAGTAATTTTTTTTCTGATTTATTTCACTTAGCATAATGGCCTCCAGGTCCATCCATGCTGTCACAAATGGCACGACTTCCATCTTTTTATAGCTGAATTGTTGGGGGTTTTTAAAGATTTTATTTATTTTAGAGAGAGAGGAAGGGAGAGATAAAGTGAGGGAGAAAAACATATATGTAAGTAACATTGGCTGGTTGATTCTCATATGCACTCCAACCAGGAGGAAACCCACAACCCGTCCATATGCCCTGACCAAGGATCAAACCAGCAAACTTTCGCTTTATGGGATGACACCCAACCAACTCAGCCAACCTATCAGGGCAATATATATACCACATTTCTTTATCCATTCACTGTGGATGGACACTTAGGTCATTTCCATGTCTTAGCTATTTGTAGATAGTGTTGCTGTGAACATGGGGGCGCAGGTATCTTATCAATACAGTGCATTTTTTTCCAGAAAGAAAATTCCATATTTCCAGAACTGAAATTGCTGGATCATAGGGTAGTTCTATTTCTAGTTTTTTAAGGGCCCTCCATACTATTTTCTATAGTAGCTGTACAAGCCTGTACAAGGGTGCAAACACTGGGAGATACGGTTTATTGGGGGCCACCAAAGTAACTACCATAGTTTTATTTTTTCCCAAGTGTCTTGTACCTATGTGTTTGTCGTCATCTCTAACAGTATTGATCTTTTCAAGTAACCGAAAAAGGTTGTTTACAATAATATCCAACATATGTAATTAATAGGTCACACTATTAATTATTACTACATCTATAGTCTATTTCTTTGCCTCCTATTTTTACCATTTGTCAGGTATGTTCATAACCATCTTAAAATAGCAGTGACTGAAATCATTTCAAGCTATTGTATCTTTCCTAAACTATACTTTGTCTTCAAAAAGTATTTCATAGTTCAAAGACTTTGTAGCGGTTCAAATACAATCAACTTTCATCTTTCTGAGCTGTACGTTTTTGTCTTCGGAAGAAAGTAACTTCCCCTCATATATCTTTAGGAATGCTATCAGCTTCAAGAAACAAAACATCCAAGCAACAGAGACATAAGAGTCTAGACAATAAAGACTTTTACTTATCTTACACTAAGTCTAGAGTTGGGTGGTTTCGAGCTCGATATAGCAGCCCAATGACATCGCATCATCAAGTATGCGGGTGTTTTCGATCTTTCCACACAGCCATCTTCAACACATTAGTTTTTCATCTTCAGACTTGTTCCCTTATAGTCACAATAAGCTCCTCACACAACCCCACTAAGGAAGGAAAAAGGGAAAGATGGAGCCTCCTCTTAAAGCTCTTTTATCTGAAAGGTACTTTTTTAATACAAGCTGCCTTCCTTCAATTTCTGTCAGACTCCAACTCCCCTCAAGTTTCCCTGGATCTGCGACTACAGTACCATCTAGCAATAAGAATGAAACATCACTGGGTGGGAGCGGCGGGGGGGGGACACGCCAAGCATAGCCAAGACTGTTGTCCTGGGGCTTTATACACCTAGGAAAACTCCCCAGTTCATGGCCACTTGAGTGGCTCTTAACTTAAATCTTCTAAAAACACTCCAGGCACGATCTTGTAAATGCGGCCCTTTGAATCTTCTTACCCACTTCAAATACGGCCAAGCTCCAGTCTCCTTTACCACATTGATCATGGCGACCGTGCCGGCTTCATGCCCATTTCCAAAAGGGCCTCCTCCCGCGAGACTGCGGTTCTGAGTGCGCAGGCGCGAACGGAAGTCCTCTTCTTGTCAAAATGGCGGTGGTGTTGGTGTGCGGACGCAGGGAGCTTCTCCGCCTGCTACGGCCTCAGCGTCAGGTGAGACTGCGCCAAGGCTGAACGTCGGAATGCTGCCTTGTCCTTGTGATCCAAGACAGGGGCCACTCGTGCTGGGGTCGTGAGCAGATGCTTACCTGCTCACCGAGACCTGCGTCCCATGACCTCGGGTCCTGTGAGGACGCAGAAGGGTTACCTTCTTCGACCCCGCGGGCTCAGCGACCCCGTATCGTTGTCTGACCCTGGAACAGGCTTCACCTCTGCCAAGGAAACCTCAGCCTCCACTTCTGGGGCCCGGGGTGGGCATGCGGTATTTGAGATCCAGGTCTCAGCATGTCTTCGGGCCAACCTGCGCGTGGAGAGTTAGTGTCCTCAACTGTGGTAGCGGGCTGCTTGCTTCTTGCGGAGGAGGGGGCGGGAAGAATGAGCGTAATATGCCACTTCTGCTCCGGATAAAAGAGCGTCATTCTCCTTTTCCGCGCGTAGTTCCACAGCGTCGCAGAGCCCTCGCAGTTGCCCCGGAAACCGCGGATCGCGGGGGTCCTGTTCCCAGCCGGCCAATGCTGCAGAGGCCCACGCTATGCTCTCCTCGCGGCCCCTTGCCCCCGTGGCCTGAGTATCTCTGCGATCTCGTTTGCAGAAGCCCAGGTAAGACGCCTTTTGACCCTACAGTGGTAGGAGTGGTACTTCTTGATTTTTTTTGTTTTTTTTCTGTTTTGACAAGTGGGAAGGGGAATGTGGAGGGGAGTTCCTGTACACACTCAATACAGTTCCCCAGAATGGTAGCATCTCTGCTGGCATAGATATTCAGATCAGTTGGAATGATTGAGAGTACAGCAGGAGAGATTTATGTTATATACATACCATCGTTTTCCATAATGGTGCCAAGCTACTGATGATGATATGAAATGTGATTCCAGGTGTGTGTGTATTAGGAAAATTGTAACTTACATATCATTTACATGATTTCATGGATATTGATATTTCTGAGGATGAGACAAAGTAAATATTTTGGTCTTAAAAACAGTTGTTTAAAGGAAAATTATGAGTGTAACAGTTTGAGTATGTGCAAAATCATGCCAGTGATACTCAAATGACTGAAGTTTGGAAAACACTGATACAAGAAATAACGTTTAATGAAGTCTTACTGTGAGTTATTACCCTACCTGGGGGGCAAAATAAAATGTCCTTTTTAAGAGCTGAGTTCTGTAGATATTTAGGTTAATCTGGAAGAATGAAAAGTAGCAGGTCAAGGGGACAACCCAGTACTGGTTATCATAAGGGGACCCTCAATTTCTGTGTCCCCCATACTGAATATTACACATTGCTTCCTTTTGCTGCACAGGTTCAGGCCCCTCCGGTCATTCCTGCAACTCCCTCACCCACAGCAATAACTGAGGTCGCTTCTGGAGAGACTGCAGATGTGGTCCAAGCTGCTGCAGAACAGAGCTTCAGTGAACTAGGGCTGGGGTCATATACCCCAGTGGGAATGATCCAGAACCTACTGGAATTTATGCATGTTGACGTAGGCCTACCTTGGTGGGGGGCCATTGCTGCATGTAAGAGGAGTGCATCCTGGGCAAGTGTGGAGGAAATGGGGAATTCGGGATAGAACTTTACAGAAAGCAGTTCTGTAAGGGTATCAGGAAATAGTTACAGAAGTTTAAGTGGGTCAGAAAAAAACAGATGGTTTTAATGAGGGATAAAGGCTCATTATACATAGATGCACTCTACCTGTATTTCCTAAAGGACATTATAAAATCACTAGAACATGTGCAATTCAAAAAATGGAAATATTTGAATGTGAGCATGATGTTAGAGTAAGGGGACCTTGTTAACAATGATGAAGCTGCCCTGGGTTAGGAGAGTAGGTCAGGTCAGGCACTTCAATCCAAAATTAGGAAGACATTCACATTGCTCCTCTTGTAGGCTAAGCTATGTTTCGATTCTGTATCTCCCTGCACCTTGCTCCAGCAATCATACCTCATCTCCCTGTATCTTCAACTTCTCCCTTTTTACTGCCCTACTAAGAACATAAAAACATGCTCAAGCATATCATGTGCTTCTTGTAAGAAAATCTTTTTCCCTTTATCCTTAGCTCACTTTTAACTATTCTGCTGTTTTTCTCCTTCCTTTTGTAGCTGTTTTGGTAGTGTTCTTTTTCAGTTCTTTGTTGGGTTGTTTTTTTTTAATTCTCACCACAGGACATTTTTTCATTGCTTTTAGAGAGAGAGGAAGGGAGAGAGAGAAATATCGATGTAAAAGAGAAACATCAATTGGTTGCCTCCCACACGCACCCAGACAGGAGGTGCCAGGGGTTGTACGTGCCCTGACTGGAAATCAAACCTGTAACCTTTCAGTTAAGGCATGATGCTCCAACCAACCAAGCCACACTGGCCGTGACCCATAGCTGTTATTTAAAAAAGTATTCTGTATCCAGTGGACTTGCTTCTTTTTTCCACTCTTTGATCCTCAGTAATCTGACTTCTACTAATACCACTTTATTCTAACTGCAAGTCTCACATCATTGCTAAATCCACTTTTCCTTTTATACTTGATCTTTCTGTGTTCGACACTTTAGATTTTGAAATATATTCCTTGGCTTTTGTGACAGTCTTTTCCGATTTTTACTTCCTTTTTTTTGTTGTTGTTCTGTTTTGCTTTTTTTTTTTAAAAACATTAGTTGGTTGACTCTGGTATGTGCCTAGACAGCAGATCATACCTGCAACCTAGATATGTGCCATGACTGAATCAAACCCACAACCTTTGAGTTATGGAACAATGCTCCAACCAACTGAGCCATGCCAGCCAGGGCTTTTCCTGTCTTTTAGACCACACTTTCCAATCTCCATTTCCCAATACACTACCTACCCCAGAATACCAATGCTTGTATTCTGGGTTCCATCCTTAGCTCCCCTCTTTCCACTGCACATCATCCATCATAATGTTGGTAAAGCCTAAACCTATATCTCCCCTCAGCCCCCATCTCTTTTTAGCCTAGACCCACTTGTCTGTAGATACCATAAATATTTGTTGGAATGATCAGGAAATGTGAAGTGTAATAAAAGAAGTAGGAAGGTGCTTAAGCAGTAGACCACCATATTATCTCCTGCTTTAGAGGTTTGAGTCAGTAGCTTTCAAACTTTATACCTGGAAGTCCCAGAGTTCTGTAAAGGTACCTTAGTGCAGAGCAAAGACCAGAACTTAAACAATCCTTTAGCCAGATTACCCCCTCACCTAGAGCAGCTTGACTTTATTTGTTATGCATATTGAGACTACACTTAGAGTTGGGGAGGCGGGGAATGTTCCATTAATGATAGAAAAGTTTGCAAACTATTGGTCTAGAAAAGTAGCTTTGTCACCTTTCATTCAAGGAAAAACAAGATTCCTGGTTATTTGCTTAGAGAAGTTAATGTTAGACTGTTGAGAGGTTAAAGCAGAGGACTGAACCTTGAAGGAACTAACTCATACTCCTACCCTTTGTTTTGGGCTCTTTGGGTATGAGTCACAGTGTGGGAAAAACTAGAGTAAGAGAGACCCTTTTAGTGAGAATCTAAAACTTTTAAGCCTTCTAGTTGCAGAACTGCTTTAATTTTACTTCAATCCTAGTGTGTTTTTTCCAGGTACAGTCCTTGCCCGCTGCCTGGTGTTTCCTCTCATTGTGAAGGGCCAGCGAGAGGCAGCCAAGATCCACAACCACATGCCTGAGATCCAGAAGTTTTCCACTCGAGTCAGAGAGGCCAAGTTGGCAGGAGACCATGCTGAGTGTGAGTCAATTGCAGAATGAGCGTGGGAGAGGACCACATTTACACTTTCCTGACATTCTGCTGAAGGAAAAGAACAGTTTATATCAGGAATTGCTACTGTTGGGCAGGTCCTAAAGATTTGCCTGCTTCTTGAGCCATTAGGTAACTGACCCTGGTGTGCTTCTAGTGACTGGCCAGGGTCAGTTAGAAATGTAATGGGCCAGATGATCGTCACCTCCACCAACGTAACTGTCTGCCCAACCACTAACTTCCCCTCACTTAACAGTTTACAGGGCCTCGTCAGAGATGGTATTGTATCAGAAAAAGCATGATATTAAACTCTTCAGACCTCTCATTCTACCTCTGACTCAGGTAAAAAACATTTCCATTCTTGTTTTATGCTGAACCAATCAGATTACCTTCTGTTTCCCATGCCCTAGACCCCCAAAAAGCAGGTGGTGGTAATATTGTACATAGTTTTCAATAATGGGATGATGAAAATGTCCCCTCTGATAAAGGGTCCTGACGCTGTTTATCCTATGTAATAGGCACCAATCTTCATCTCCTTCTTCATTGCCTTGAGAGAAATGGCCAACCTTCCTGTGCCGAGCCTACAGACAGGTGGCCTCTGGTGGTTCCAGGATCTCACACTATCTGACCCTACCTACATATTGCCACTGGTAGTCACTGCTACAATGTGGGGTGTCCTTGAGGTAAGCCCATGCTGGTCAAGTGCCAAGTCTGCAAAGTGAACTGGGATTAGGGGTAAAGTAGTTTCTTCCTAGAGAAATAAGAGTTGATAGGTAAGAAATTTGTCATTGTCACTAAAATTGCTACTCTTCCTCTGCCTTTTTTTTTTTCCTTTCAGCTCGGTGCTGAGACTGGTGTACAAAGTACTGACCTTCAGTGGATGAGAAATGTTATGAGAGTGATGCCCCTGGCAGTCTTGCCCATAACTGTGCATTTTCCCTCGGTGGGTAGTAACTTACAGGCTGGCCCCAAGTCGTTCCAAATAACCTAGCTACATCCCAGCAAGCTGACCATGAATTTGCCTTCTGAGTACCTTCTCTTCTCTTCCAGGCAGTGTTCATGTATTGGTTCTCCTCGAATATGTTTTCCCTGGTCCAGGTGGCTTGCCTCCGGATTCCAGGTGTACGCACTCTACTTAAAATCCCTCAGCGTGTTGTGCATGACTCTAGCAAATTACCTCAAGAAAACTTTCTAAAGAGCTTCAAAAGAGGTAAGGGCCTGTCCTCTGAGAATTAGGACCAGGGAAAAGTGATCTAAAAACAAGTGTGAGTTCGACTGTCTCACTCTTATGTAGGCTGGAAGAATGCTGAACTCACCTATCAGCTACAGGAGCGTGAACGGCGCATGCAGAATCACTTGGAGCTAGCAGCCAGAGGTAAATAATCCTTTCAGGCTAAATTCTGTCATTGTTTCTCCCTTGCCTTTGTTCATTGAGCTTCTGTTCTTCCCCCAGGTCCCCTACGACAGACCTTTACCCACAACCCTCTGCAACAACATGGGAAAAATCCTCCTCCCAACACCCCTAACAACAGCAGCAGCAAACCAAAGTCAAAGCAGCCCTGGCGTGACACACTTGGCTGAATTCTGTTACCTGCTCATAGTGACATTAACTCTGCCTCTCCAAAGACTTGGTCTTAGAACAAGACTTGACACTGGGTCCTTGCCCCAGACTTAGAAACTGTGGGACATAGAGATGTTTGTTTTAAAAGTGGATTCCACTATAAACTCTTACATCCATATAAAGAGTACTGGGGAGCCAAGTGATCTTCCCATCTGCAGAATTAGTAAACCTTTGTACTGTAAGTTGCTTCCCGGTACTTATTAAATGGAGAGCTGGATTGTGTGCTTCAGTAAGCTAAAGAATAGATTGGTGATGATTCCTTTTGATGGCCCATGCTCTTTGGAAGTGTCCCAGTGTAGCAGCCTGGCGTTAAGAGCTTAGATCCCCACCGGATAGATGGGTTGTTCCAGCTGCATTTACCTTGCAGTCATAGAGGTGTGCCTGATAAGTTGAGATTATATCTAAATAGAGTAACCATGTTTACTGACCCCAACATTACTTACAAAACATCCTTAAAAGATGTGCTCAGATTCATAGTGGTAGTTTCTATCTAACAACATTTCATTGCAGCAGCATAGATGTAGAGATTTGTTGCATCAGCCTTCAGCAACTAGCTTGGGACAGAAGAAATACTTGAATACTGTCAAACATTAGATTGTTTTTAGTCTTCCTGCCAGGCTAATAGGAACTGCCCCAGAGACTATATGAAGTGAAGTCATTCAAAGCTTAGGAACATAACCCTTTTATTGTCCAGCACCTATACAGTTTCATGTCTCTAAAGGAGACAGGAAGATTGGACCATTATTGGCCCTTTTAAAGGAAACGAGGAGAAGGTAGGCACACCCAGAGGTGAATGAATATTTTAACACATGGGAATGTGCTACTGGAACAAAAAAGCCCACACCGGACATGCTCCCGCCACAGTCCGCTTTATCATCCCTTTTTAAAAATCTGGAACGTATTGTAGCAAAACAAATAAATTACTGTCCATCTCCCAAAAAGCAAGTTCAAAAGTTGTTGAAGCTCCCTAGACCAGGGGCCTCCGGAGAAGCAAGCTTTCCTTTTCAACGTCCTTGGCTTCAGCCGGTAGAAAACAGACGCCCCAGCTTCTCACAACTCAGGATTCTGGATGATATTTAGTTAGACTTGGGATTTTGTTGCTTGGGCATCTCTCCTTCATCTTCCAAATCCATCTCTGCAGCAACTGACATACATAGGACCTGGAAGTACCATGTGGCAGATGCTACAAAGAGAAGTTTGAATCAAAATTCAGGAGGGGTCGACTGGACCGAGTTCAAGTGGCTCTGATGGGGTTGGGCCTTGAGGAGACAATTCAGTTAAGCCTTAAGGTTAGCAGGAAGGGTGTTAACCTTAAGGCAAAGGTGACCTAGGACAGGATTTGCATAAAAAGCAAAAAAAAAAGGGGGACGCGTTAGCCAAGTCAACCAAAGGATTCAAACCTTACCCACAATCCTTCGGAGGCAATGAGGTCGTTTGTGTTCTGGCACTCTGATGATGAAGAAGTAAAAGGGCAAGCCTGAGAGAGCAATGCCAATGCCAATGAGGGAGTTGATGGTATCACTGTAAAGTGGAACAGCCACCAGGAAGACAGTGCAGCAGCAGAAGACAATGGGGAAGAAAAGGCTGAGCTAAGGGCACAGAAAAAACAACTAGAAGTTAAGACAGTTCAGGATTGACAGCCAAAATAACCACCTCCTATGAAGATAAGAGCACTGAGCTGCCTTCCCATCCCCTTCATCTAAACACATTAACACCAAAGGTCTCTGTATCTTGTAAGAATTTCTGGAACAGAAGGAGCAGGTAGGTTGGAGGTGAGTTACCTTGAGGGAACGAGGTCGATCAGGCTCCCTCCAACGCAGATAAAGCTGACCCACAATGGAGAGCCCAACAAAGAACCAGTAGCTGAAGCTGTAGTAGTTAATGAGCTGGAATATGTCCTCTACACACAAGTAGATCAATGCCATGATACCCTGTAAGCACAAGTTAGCTCTTCAGGGCCTTTGTTACTCAAGGTATTTTTCACTCCCCTTTACCAAATCCATCCTCATAAGTCCTCAATCTCCCCATCTGTCCTTTTCTGTTCCCACCCTCTTTAGTACCCGAGTTTCAATACCTCATTCGTTTTCTTTGGGTTGGTCAAAAGTCTTGTTTTTCCGTAAAATAAAATACATTTTTTGTTTTCACCAATAACTATTGATTTGGATGTTTTGAGTATCGTGGCTATCTCCTGCTATTGGCTTCTAGTGGGTAGAGGCCAGGGGTACTGCTAAACATCTTCCAATGCATAAGGCAGCCCCACAGCAAAGAATTATTTGGCCAAAGTGTCAATAGTACCAAGAAACCACAAACCACTTTTGGCATGATTGATCAGTCACAGCACCTCCATACACAGCACAAATCTTTTTTTGTGTTTCAGTTGTGTTTTTACCTTTCTTAAAGCATAATACGGCAAAATACTACATATCCTCTTCCATCTTCAATATTAAAATGGGTGCACAAAAATTCACCAATTTTGGTAAGTTTCTCTTTAAATGCACACTGATATGACAGCTGTTGAAGTACAATCTAACAAAATTGCTTCAAGTGAAGTAAAGGACAACTAAGCACTACTAGAGCCATCGTACAGGAAAAACTAAATGAACTTTCTGGCCAGCCCAGTATTAAGGCAATAGCCTCAGTTGTTTTTTTCAGTCCATTCTTAAAGCCTTTGCCAAGTTAATCTCCTATAAAACAGTTCAAAACAATTCCTCAAAAATCTTTTGCCTAAAAGCCTCCGCATAATGAGTCCGGCCTACATTTAATTCCACACTTTAACTCAGCACTTTCTGATGCTGTTTCCCTTAACCTAAGGCCCATCTCCTCTGTTGGCAACCCTAACCTTAAAAACCTACTTCAAATGTTCTTAGTCAAAGAAGTCTTCTCATTCACCATCCACCCCCATGGAAGTGATCGTTTCTTTGCTTAGAGGCTGCATCACTTAATATCAGGGCAGCCATTACAATGTATCCCATGTGTTTTATGCCTTATCCTGAACCAAAGGAGGTTACCATTCTTTAGAGAAGATAAATTCTCTCCTAAGAACTATGGCAGCAGTTAGTACAGTATCTTGTCCACAGTGGATGTTCCATCAGTTTTTCTATTGGAATCTCCTTGAGAGCTTTCAGGAAGCCAGGACAGTTGCATCTGCTGTTACTTATTTCCCCCTCAATCTGGCTTTCAGCCTCATCCTTATGATCACTTACATTGAAGAGCAAAGCAGGCACTGGGGTGAACCGCTCAACATGAACCATGCTGATGGCATCAGGGAGATGACCTTCTCGTGAGCCCACAAAGAAAAGCCTATTTTTGAGTAAGATAAGAGAAGCTGAGAAACTTGTACAACACTGGGTGTGGCCTATTTTATGTGACACACAGCTTTCCGTCTCTTCCATCCCCTCCAGAAGGGTTTGGATGATACAGGATGGAGTTCAATATTGAGATTAGTAAGAACTAGAGGCTGCTGATGGAAAGAAGAACAAAGAAGTTATGAATGTCATTTGGGTAGCACAGTGACTAAAGTCTGCATCCTGTAAGTCCTGCCTCCCCTTGTCATAGGTTTCCAAAAACCCTCCAGCAAAAGATATCACTCTTACCTAGAAGCAGCCACAATGGAGGCATTGAGGCCACCAAAGCAGGATAATGCAACTGCCAGTGGAATTGTCCAGTTGAATATTCCAAAAATCTGATCTGCAAAAGTCTAAGGAAAAGAGTCATTAGTGATGAAAGGCATAGACAGGCATGTCCCAAATTCCCACTATTTGAAACCCAACCCACAACAGTGGTAACGTCCTCCTTGCAAGTCCAGTATCCCAGTATGCTTTCAAGGACTATGCCTTTTCTGGGACTTTCAAGAGCTGCACTATATCTAGATCCCACAAACACCCTCAGTCTTCTGCTAGTGCAAATCGTTTACCACAGCAACAGCATCACTGGCCAGGATGTCCCTCATGTCTAGCACGGTGTAATAGGCCACATTGGTCAAGATGTAGATGATGGTAACAATGGGCATGGAAATGGCAATGGAGAGGGGCAGATTCCTACAGCCAAATAGAATAATAGATACATTAGTTCCACAGTCACATCCCCATCTCTCCTTTAATCCTTAAACTGTCACACTGGTATCCTTTCCCCAGTGCCTTTGCCTTTGTTGCCTAGGATAGTGACTTGAGCTTTAAACTCTTAAAAATTAAAGAGCATCAAGGGAAAGGAATGTCACATTTGGAGAAAGGGCTACTATGCAAAAAAAAACTATGCAAAAAAAAAAATCACATAATAGCAAAGGAAAATGGGAGGGGTTTTTTTGGAGTGGGGGGGAGTCATTTGTTTGCTTGGTTTTTACATCCAAGGATTCTTCCTCTAAAATTGTGAACATTGAAAAAAAATGTAAACATTGAAAATTTTGTTTTAAGGTTGAGAAATGCTGTATAAGAAATTAAGGAGGCAAATCATAAAATGTAATCTTAACCAGAGAATAAGAATCCCTCAGGAGAAAGACCAATGTGTGTATCTGAACAAGCAACCTGGGAAATAGGTCCATCCTGCCCCCTTACTCAGAAAAGCTTGAGTACCATCCTAACCGGTGACCAAGAGAAAGATGCAAAAACATCTCAAGGCCTCTAGCCAGGGGCGTCCAACCTGTGGTGCAGGCCACATGCAGCTCAAGGTGGCTGTGAATGCAGCCCATCACAAAGTTGTAAATTTACTTAAAACATCCTGAGATTTTTCTGTGGCTACATGCCACAGTGTATTTAATGTGTGGCCCAAGACAACTCTTCTTCCAGGACGGCACACGGATGCAAAAAGGTTGGACATCCCTGCCCCAAATGAAGCCACGATCTTTATAAAACTTCACAGTGAGACTGGGGAGAGGGGAGTGGAATAAATACTCTCAAGTCATTCAGTTCCTGTCCAGTAGGTGGAAGCACCACCCAGGCCTCCATGTTGCTTCTATTTCCCCGCAGGGTTGCAACACTGGAAGTGTACCAAGAGTATTCGTCCTTTCTCAAAGCCAAAAGAAATTATTTATTATTCTTTTGGCTAAAAATTTATAGAAATCCCACTCCCTGGAAAATCTTAGTTCCCAGAATCATTGAATTTCACAGCCAAGAAAGGCTATGGAGAACATATAATTCAACCCCCTGTATTAGAGATAAGAAAGACAGATGGACTTCCTCAAGGTCATCCAACAGAACAAGGGCTCCAAACCCTTTGAATCCCTGTCCAGTGCTCTTCACTCTGCAGGACTAGAGGGCAATTTAGAGTAATGATGGTGAGACCATTGAATGAAAAAATACAACTATGTCAGTATGAACTTGAGAAACAAGGGATCAGAAGGGAAACCAGAAGGTTTCGGGGAGTCCATGAACTTCAGTTCTCTATGTGGTAATAAGGGTGGGTAAAAGACCTATCAAGGAAAATCTATTTATTTTAAAAGCTTACACGAGCACATGGTAAAACCTGCCTTAATACAGGGGTGAATAAACAAGTGTAAAAAGGCCTTTTTTGGAAAAGATCTTTTTTAAAAAGTTTTAAACATAAGTTCACATCTCAGCTGTTACTGTGATCACAGACAACTTACACTTCTGGACCTCAAGCCTCCCATCTATTAAAATGGGGCTGATAAAAATCAAGCTCAGTGGTTGTGGTATGCTGTCTGGCACACAGTAGAAGCACAGTACATGATGGCTATCATTATTGCCATGGACAGTTGGTGAGGTACCTACCTCTCAGGATTCTTGATCTCTTCAGTGACATAGTTGAGAGTGTCCCAGCCCGAGTAGGAGAACAGAGCTGAGTACAGTGCCAGGGCAATGTCACCCATTGCATATGATGAACCCTCAAAGGAATTCTCAAAGTGAGTCGTGTCTCCTGGAACCCAGAGAACATGGAAAGGCAGGATTAGTGACCTATTCCCAACCTCAAAGTGATCCAGAAAAGGGGTGGAAGAATATGGCTAACAGCAGGTGAGTGGCTTAAAACACCTTTGGCAGTAAGGGTATCAGTGAAGGAACAGGGAACAGAAAAGAGACAACTACCACGATGGGCCAATTGTAGGGTACAGCACGGGAATCTGACAGGAAGGTCCCAATGTGGCTTCCGAGGAGTAGAAGGGCTAGAGAACAGGAGTGATGCATTTCTGTCCTGCCCTGCAAACTGCCCAATTCTTCTCCCTTTCTAACACCAGACTGAGCTCATACAGGGTGGAGGAAGGTCAGGACTCCATAAGCCCAGGTCAACAGAGTAGTTGGAGAGTAGGTGTCCAGACCTGGAAACAGGCGGAGTGGGTATAAGGAGTTCATTTCTGCCGTAGCCACAGCATTGGGCTTCACAATCAGCAAAAGCCATCTCCCAGTGAATGGCTGGCAGCCCTTTTGCCAAGATCATCCTCCTCCGGGAAGCAGCATGCATAGAAGGTAAAGGACAGGGCTTCAGGGTCAGTACCTAGGTAAAGATTTCAGCTCCACCATTTAATAGCTAATGTCTTAGGCAAGATACTTAATTCTGCATTCTTAGTTTTCTCATCTATAAAATGGGAATAATAGGACCTACCAAATTAGATAATTATAGAATGCACAAATGACACTTAAAGGAATGTGACTCATAGAAAATGCTTAACAAATATAGGATGATACTATTCCTTACCCTGGCCAAGTCTAACAATGCCTGCGATGATGACGGCGATCAGAGCCAATACTTTAGCATAGGTGAAAATATCTTGTACCATTGTTCCCCACTTGACATAGGCACAGTTAATGAAGGTTAAGAGACCTGAAAGAAAAATAACAGTGGTTGATAACTGTACCATCCAGAGGGCCTTAGACTTCCAAGCAATTTTTCCAGTACCGGTCACCAAAACAGACCTTTGGTGAAAGTCAAGTGTTGGGCTCAGACCTATGCTGCATTGGAAGCCTCTGCCCAGCACTTCCTCACCATCAGCATGTAAAAGAACTTGTTGAGCACCTGCGTACATAGCAACACACACCCTCAGTGGGATGACATAAAAAGAGACATAAAGTGACTGTGGATTTGCTTACATACAAAAATGCTCACAGCAGAGGGAGGCAACCTAGCTCTAGGGAATTAGGATGTATTAAGGCTGTTTTCTCTGAAAAGTCACAGTTTCTCCACCCTCTCCATCCTCCTACCCTCGGATATGGGCTCCAGGACCCAGTAGTCTGATGCCATGGTATTACTATTAACCTTGACGAGTCCTGTTATGACTTATCCAATGTCTGGGCCAGCAGGTCAGGATGTGTGGCCAGGGATTAGGATGGAGGCCAGACTTCCTGCTACTGCCTGCCAGCTCAGCTGCTTGTTTTCATGTTTGGAAAGATTTTTGGAATCAAAATTCCTACAAAATGGGGACAGGGTATTTTTCCTGACTGGACAATGAAAAACCAAGAGCCACAAACATTCTTCAAGTCCTTCCCCTAACACAGAGGCAATCCCTTTAGAGCCACGGTTCTTAACCTAGGGCTTCCACAAGGCCTGATATTCTTTATAAAGTGTTACGTAGATATATCCAAAGTATATGCATTTTTCTAAGGAAAGAGTCCAGCCCTGACTGGCATGGCTCAGTAGGTTGGGCTGCAAACCAAAGGTCATCATTTCAATTCCCCATCAAGGCACGCGCTTGGATTGCGGGCCAGGTCCCTGGTTGGGGGCGTGCAAGAGGCAACTGATCAATGTTTCTCGATGTTTCTCTTGTACATCAATGTTTCTCTCCCTTTCTTTCTCCCTCTCTTCCCCTCTCTCTAAAAAATAAATAAAATCTTTTTTTAAAAAGTCCATATCTTTTGTCAGAACCTCAAAGAAATCTATTACCCCCCCACAAAAAGTTACAGTCCACTTCAGAAGAAGAAATTAAAGATGGGAAGCCCACACATGCTGTGAGGTTGACCAATAAGAGCCTCAGGATGTGGCAGGGAATAAAGTCAAAAGAAACAATTCTGAAATTCAGCAGAATGTTCCTAAATCCCCCACCAACCTCTTAAACAGGCAGGCAAGCACACACACCACAGCTTCCCCACTGTGGCAGTGAATGGCTTCACTGCTCCCTCCTTCCCAGCTCAGCAAGTGGAGCACAGGAAGGATGGCTTAACAGTCCTCCCAAGGATTCCAAGGACAAGGTCACAGTCAGCCTGCCTTATCAGTGGAGAAAGTGAGGCCCAGTGGTGGGCTGACCTGCTTCGGGTCACCAACAGAGTCAGGAGGTACTTCCTGTCTCAGTTCTGGCAGTAGTGTGTCCTTCCCTCTTCCTAGTTCTCCCATTTTGTTGTATCTTGGTTGCCTTATACTCTGGCCTGAGGCTACTTCATACTGAGAAGCAGGAAAGACCAGCCTCTCCAAATAGCAGTTCTTTCTTCTGTCTCTCCCTCTCCCTGCCCTTATACCCTTCCTTTTCTACTCACTGCCCAAATTCTTTTCTGCTCTTCCCAGAAAAGGGGCATTCCTGTGTCATACAAGCACTTGCTTTTCTGCCTAATAAACAAGACAATAAATAATCAAATCTTATCACAAGGCTGGGCAAAAATGCACCCACAACTCCAGGCTATCCCAGTGCTAAGTTAATAATTAAGGATACAAGCATACACTCTCCGCAAGCACCCTACAAAATCGCAAAAGTGCCTGTATCTCATCCTCCACAAATCTTTCGGATCTGTTGATCCTCCTCAGCCAGTCACCCATCCTTTTCTCCCCACAGGACTTCTGCCTCCAGCCATTCAATAGCCCTCATGCCCCTTCTCTTCCTCCTGTAACCCTTACCTCTAACCCCTGCGGCTCTGCTTCTGCTGTACAAGTAGAACTCCAAACAGCAGGGACAACGGGTGCTTCCATAGTCACAAAGGAATGGGATCCCCTAATCAAAATTCATGGTTAGCCCCCGGGGTAACCATGGGTCACAATACCAAACTGGGGCCGGCTAAGGGACACATTCTGGTTCAGAGTCAGTCTGAAGCTTTATACCACAGGTTCTATTTTCAGTTCTATCCAGGCATATGGGCAGGCTAAAGCCAATTCATCATCCTTTATTACAACAAATTCTGAAATGAAAACACATGGATTGTTCACATGTTTAATCTCTACTGTTTTTCTCCCATATCCATCCATTTGTATTCCTCCTTTTACCTACCAGTCCCCCCACCCTGCACCCAACCTTATTTCTCAGTCACTCCTCCACCCCCCCATTTTGCCATGATCTGCTCTCTATATTGAGCACAGGGGGACTGGTTTGAATGAAGAAGGGAACCTGTGGAAAAGAAAAAAGCAGAGGAACTGCCTGAAAAGAGTTGGCTCTCACCTTTTCCCAAACCCTGCATCCTAGAGGGCCTCTTTGGCCATGAAACAGGAAATGGGTATGGGAAGTAGCAGTGCTGACTGGGCTCTTTGTCCCCACCCCTAGCAGATACAGCTGACCAGAGGCCCCAGAGCCCAGCCAAGTACGCTGTTCTTAAGGCAGAGCCCAACCTCCTGTTTCAGAGGCAGGGAAATGAGGGGAACATGGAGATAGAATATAAAGGCAGCTGTAAATTAACTTCAAGGACAGAGATGCCCTACCCTCCTACCTCTAGGCTCAACTCAGTCTCCACCCAACATTGGCCCAAGTCCACAGGAAATGGCCTGAAATCACTTTGGACCCTTGACCAAGGGGCAGCTTCATTCCTGCCTTGGCACGTGCTTTGGAGAAAGGAGAAGCTATGAAGAAGTCATCCTATAAACATGTAAAGAGATGCTCCTGAATGAGTCATCCAACCCAGCCTCCCTAAGCTCCTGGAACAGGAGGCTGGTTCTAGCACTAGCCCAGCATCAACTCTGGAACTAAAAGCGAGGAAAGCACTGGCTAAGTTGATCCAGAACAAAACAAAGCTTGCAGATCCACTCAGGATCAGATACCCAGATTTATCATAGTTTAGATGCCCAAACTAAGAAATCCCTGAAAAAGAATGGTAAACCAACAACTCTCCCAGCACCATTAGTTTTAAATACATACAATATAACACACAAAACTTAGGACGTTACTGAATCTGTTTTCTGTTTCAAATGCCCAAGGACTGTAAAACCTCAATACTTTAGTAGACAAGTCATTCCATTTTTAAAGGAATCAATAGCTCTTCTTTCCACTAAGCCAAAAACGTCTTCATTGCAACTTCCACCCAGCAGTTCTAGGC
This sequence comes from Pteronotus mesoamericanus, assembly GCF_021234165.1. NCBI lineage: Eukaryota > Metazoa > Chordata > Mammalia > Chiroptera > Mormoopidae > Pteronotus > Pteronotus mesoamericanus. Next base: position 1,072,690 of record NW_026555170.1, read on the forward strand.
CTCTCCTTTGGAGCTATGCAGAATCAAGAAAGCCCCTTCCACATAATGCCCTTCTTATTATACAGGTACAGCCTGTCCCCTTGAGTCCGCCCTCTCTCAGGTTAAAATTCCAGTTTCTTCAGTCTTTTGTGTGGACAAATATGGCTTCCAGACGACTCGCAATCGCAGTTCTCTCCTCTGCATTTACAGTACCTAACTTTGTCAGTGTCTCCCTGGAAACTACAGGCATTTTACAGACCATGGAATTGCAGTTTGAACTCGCTGTCAGCAACAGCTCCTTTCTGCCCCACTACAGACTGATGAGCTTTTCCCTCTCCCCCTTTTTGGGCATATAAAAATTATTTTTTTAAAAATCCCAAAGATGGCACTTTACATTCCCTTGTGAATTTTTAGGCATCATTCCCATCTGCTAGAAATGGATTTTTCCACCTTAATTTTGTCCGTTCAAATGCCTTCAATTTCAAGTACAAAATTGAAAGCATTTAAACTAACTTCATTGGAAGTCACTGATAAAAATGTAGTCCAGGATAGGCAGAGCCCTGTAATCTATCATTATAGACCTTCCTCTATGCTGGTATTATTCCAGAACATCAATCAAGAATCCACCAAACTGTTCTTTTATCTAGTCTACCTTTTTCCACCTGGTCAACAAGACCAGGCCAGGTAGTTCAGTTGCTCAGAGTGTTGTCCGGATGCACCAAGGTTGCAGATTCGGTCTCTGGTCAGGGCACATACAAGAGGCAACCAACAAAGGCATAAATAAGTGGAACAACAAATTGATATTTCTCTCTCAAAAAAAATTTTTTTTAATTTAAATTAAAAAGAAAAGAATATCATGAAAGTTTACCAAGAACCTCTCTGAAATCTGCACACACGTCTCTGTTCTAACAATCTAATGATGCTATCAAGTAATTCAAATAAAATTAGTACATATCTATACTAGAATGTTCATAACCAATAGTCAAAAATTAGAAACAAACCAAATGCCCATCAACAACAGTAGAGCGGCTAGATCATTACAATGGAATACTAAAAAGCAGTGAGAATAAGCCACCTACAACTACAGACAAAAATATGGATGAACTTCACAAACATATTTAGTGAACAAGCCAGGCACAAAAGATTACATATCTTTTATATCCATTTACATTAAAAAAAAAAAAAAAGGTAAAACTAATCTATGCTACTAGAACCCAGAACAGTGATTTCCCTTAGTGTGTTTGGGGGGTGGAGCACAAAGAAGGGACTGGGAGGAACACAAGAAGGGTTTGAGGGCTGCTTTCTTGATGTAGATGCTGGTTACACATGTGTGTTCAATTTGTGAAAATTCATCAAGCTGTGCACTTACATTGTGCACTGTTCCTTGGTGTATATTACATTTAAATAAAAAATTAAAGGTAAACAAAAAATAAGGTTAGCTTAGCCTGGCTTATTTTTAGTGAATCTATACAAGTTCCTGGAGATTCTCCGTTCTTCTTATATTTTGCTAACCAGGTAAGCCTAGAATTTAGACAGAAATCAACTTCAAATTATCAGTGCAGAATGCTCAGAATCCACTTCTCCCTATTTCTTGGAAAGAAAGTTATCACAGGTTATCCTCTGTGGTGAGCAGAACAATAGCCCTGGGAGGCAGAGGAATCAGAGTCAGAATGATGTGATGTAAGAAAGACTTGACTAGCTACAGTTGGCTTTGAAGATGAAAGGGGACCATGAGCTAAGGAATGTGGGCAGCCTCTAAAAGCCACAACAGGCAAGAAGATGGATTCTCCTCTCAGCACATCTGACACATTGATTTTGGCCCAGTGAGACCCATTTCAGACTTCTGACCTGTGCAGCAGACAAAATATAAATTTGTGTTGGTTTAAGCCAATAATTGATGATATTTTTTAACAGAGCAATCGGAAACTAATACGTCACTCAACAGCTTCCTTTTTCACATCCTTCCTGTTCTCCAAGATCCTGGAAGTGCTTGGAGGTGATTCTGTCATCTCAGCTAATTATAAATTCTTTCCCTTTGTCTGCAAGTGGACAGAAAAAAATATTTAAAGTAAAACATATATTACTATCTCCTTAACTCTCTTGGTCTTATTTTTTTTGTTGGCCTATTGGTTTTCTTTAAAACTTTTTTAAACTGGCTTGAGAGAGAGAGAGGAGAGAAACATCAATTTGCTGTTCCACTTAATTTATGCATTTATTGGTTGACCTTGTGTGTGCCCTGATGGGGAACCAACCCGCAACCTTGGTATATTGGGATGACGCTCTAACCAACCGAGCCACCTGGCCAGGACAGCCTGTTGGGTTTTTGTTTTTTGGTTTTTCTTTAAACTCTTTCTAGATAAGCAGTCCTCTGCTAGGAAAAATTAGAAGAAAAATAGAACTGTAACATTTGTCTTTCTCATCACCATCTACTTTCACAGAAGTAATTTCCATGCCCTTGCTGTTCTCACTCTGAATATTCCTCTAGCAGGGGTGTACAACCTTTTGGTGTCTTGGACACTCTTCTTGCAGTTCTGGGCCACCCATGTATTTCATCTTGGTTATGTGACCTCTCACCATCTCTTATGTATCTTGTCTCTAAAAATATAAGCTCATCAAAAAGCAAAGTGTTCAATCACCTTGGTTTCTTCAGGTGACTCTCCTTTTCTTCCTAAATAATTTTCAACTCTTTTATCATAATTTCAATTTAGCCCTGGCTTGTGTGGCTCAGTGGATGGAATGTCGGCCTGAAAACTGAAAGGTTGCTGGTTCAATTCCTGATCAGAGCACATTCCTGGGTTGTGGGCCAGGTTCCCTGGTTGGGGGCGTGGGAGAGGCAGCTGATCAATGTGTCTCTCACATGTCAATGTTTTTCTGCTTCTCCTTCTCCCTCCCTGCCCCTCTCTCTAAAACTAAGTAAATAAAGTTTTTTTCAAAAGAATTTCATTTTAAATAAGCTCCTTTTTTTTTAGTCCCAGGCTATGACATTATAATTCTTTGCCTTGAACTTTTCCACAATCTCTTTGCCTAAAATTTAGAGTATATTTCAGTGGAACCTAGCATTTCTTTTTCTAAGATATACAAACTATGAGCAAGCATAGTCACATCCTCACAAGGATTCCACATTTCTCTTGGTTATGTCAAATAATAATAAAAATAATAAGTCCTTATCCTTTTGAGATGCATATTGAAGACTTTACAGGTTAAATGGCTTAATGTCTAGATTTGCTTTAAGAAATCTATTGGGACAGCGCCTAGTCGGAGCGTTAGACCAGGTGGTCTATCACTTGCACCTTTCTCGGTTCCTGGTCCCGGTGACCCTCCAGTGGGGGTGGAGGAGAGCGGAAGCAGGTCTGGGGGTCCAACTGTTTCCCCGCGGAGCACTCACGGGGAAAATCCGAGAATCGGGAGGAGAATAGGCCCAGGAGCAATAGCATCCAAAGAGGAACAAGCAGTTAAAAAAAAAATCTCAACATGGAAAATGAATACAAGGATGAAAAGGAGCAAGATGTTAATAAAGGAGAGCACTTGGCCCTCTCTTAGGAAGCTGGTGAATATTGTGTGCCTAGAGGAAATCAGAGGTGGCTCCCTGTTAGGCAGCCCATCTGCAGTATAGGTGTGTCTGGGGTCAGAGGCTAGAGAGCCACAGGCAAGGATGAAACAAGAGAATATGGAAAGGACCGAGGAGGCGAGACAGCTGATGGAAAAGTTGAGGGGAAAGCTGTTAAGTCATAGTCTGTGTGCAGTTAGCACTGACCCCCCTCACCACGATCACCACGATGAGTTTTGCCTTATGCCTTGAATCCTGATGTTTCCCCTGAAGTTAACAGAGAGCGACACCTGCCTCCTAAACTTACATGTTCTTGATGTACCTTCACTGTAAACATTTTGGTGTTGCTTGTTTCCTGTAGGTCTATTATTGCCAGTTTCTAACTGAACGTTATATTTTGACCCAATTTGTAAGTTTCTGTCAGTAAAAGAGTTATACCTATTGTGCAGAAAGAAGTTCATTACATATTGTGAAGTTAATAAAGCAGTTTTAAAAAGCAATAATAATAATAATAATCTAGTGGGGTGAGTATGGGGTAGTTGGAGTATAGATAAAACAATGTTGATTACCATTGTTGAACCCTGGAAGTTCATCATATTATTCACTCTACTTTTGGATATGTTTGAAATTTTCCATAAGGAACCATTTTTTAAAAATTTACAGAGGTATTACTTTTAATGGAATGCAACTGACTTTAGCAAAAGATGTTTAGGGACTTGAGGTTTCCATCACAACCATATTTTTCCATTCTGTACAAATTTTATGAACTTAATTAGAAAAGTAAAATGGTCCCCCTGGATCTGATAATGTGCAGCCTATGCCCACAGTTTCATCTTTCCTGTCTCTTTTTGCTTTTATCCTCTTGTTCTCTTCACCATGCTTCTCCCCTTAGGATGAGAATTTATTTCTATGCACTATTACCATGAAAGACCTTCAGGAAAATTCCCTAGATGGATCCTGAGAACCTCTGAAAACACCATATAATAATTCTTCTTCCCAAGATAAGCAGATAGGATTAACAGAGGCTTTGTCCTTGTGCCCTTTCTAAGAGATTAGCACATGCCTGTAACTTCTGTTTAGCTATAAGAAGAAAGTGACGTACAGACAGAGCTGGAAGTAGTACTGTGTGGTATGTTAGTTACATTCATTGGGAAGTAAAATCCTTTGACAGGTCTCTGCATCTTAGTGTATCGAAACTTCCCTCTTGCCACAGTCAAAAGAATCAAAACGTGACCTTGCCCAGAGGGAGCAGGTATTCCTTATTAGAGCAGGTCCTCATACAAGTTGATCTCCTTTTGATACACTACATTAATCTCAGCTCTTCTGGCAAATCCATCATTTTTTAACAAAATATCCTCTTTCATGTCATATTCTAATCAAATATGAAACTGTTTCCTCCTTGCAGTAAAAGTGAAAAATAAATATGTTTAGCCTTCAGTGTTTATAGATATGAGTCCAAAAACATCATTCCCTATCTTCTATCTTACTTTTTCCAAGTGTATTACTGAGTAACTTTTCCATCTTTATTCTTTCTATATGATACCTCGAAGCTTCCAAAATACCCAGATTTATATGTTATCAGGGCATTTTCTCCTTTCCTTTAAAATTCCAATTTTTAAAGCCTTATTAAACATATCTCTTCCAACCCCTACGAAACCTGCTCTATCCTCTGCCAAGTCTATCTTTCTGGTATCCTAGCACTTACAGCCGGGCACTCTGTTCTGTGTTCTTTTATTCCTTCGCTTACACAGCTTTTAAATGACAGTGAGATGAAAATTCCTCCCGCCACTCACTTCACTATCTTGAATTTCAAAGTCACCAGTGATACATCTCAGGTGTCCTGACTAGTGACGCCCTTCATACCACAGCAGTTGGCAGGAGGATAGCGATCTGTGGGACTTAGTTGGTGTGAACAAGTTTTTCATCATATGTTGCTCAAGAAAAACCACACATCTCTGCATTAGGCTGATCTCCATATACTCAGAGTCACATTGCTCACAGATAGCCAAGCTCCGTAACCGGTATGCTCCGGCCTGCTAATATTCATCTATGTCCAGAATACTCTACCACTGCTGTGTCCTTGGAAGGATCAGATTTACATTCTCTGAAAAAGCCTCAGATCTGTTGCCTAAAGCCAGACAGTTTTTCCTCCTTTTCTCTACTGCCTGTTTTGTTTCTTTGGGATGCCTAACTGAACACTTTAAAATACACTTGCTCCTCCTGGCCTCCTTGAGGTGTTATTTCTTCCATTCTTCCTAGGTGCTGTTAAAACGCTCAAAGAGCAGATGATCGTCAGGCTCTTTTACCTTTTCAAGCTAGAGAAGCATTTCGCTTAGTCAGACATCATGGACGAGAGCATGTGGCAAGAAGACACACCAAGCAAATCACTAGGGGTCACTGAAACAGGTCCTTGTACTCTGCCTCCCGGAACTCAGTCAGCACCTTAGTCACCGTGGCTCTGCACCATCAGGGAGCAAGCAGGCAGTGTGTACCAGGAGGGTCTCGCATTCAACCACTCCATCTGCTCCCTTCTCAAAGCCGGCTGGTCCTTGTCCACCGGATCCTTCCTGGTGTGTTCAGCTAGGTCCAGTTCAGGTCCTCAGAAACAGGACCCCAAGCCTGAGTGGTCATCAGAACCACCTACAGCTTTGGGGTTCTACCTCCATTCTGATGCACGTGATCTATGGCAGGGTTTCCCAGGAAAGTCGGATGACCTGCCGGCTTGGGTGTGCTGCCTTCAGTAATCACTTATGGAACAACCCTAACCCTCCACTTAACTCAGCGCGTCTCTATCCTGGCTGCACATTGGCCTCACTTGACAAGCTTTAACAAAGTCCAGTGCTCAGGCCCCACCCAGGCAACGAAGTCAGAAGCTGGGGTGGAACCCAAGCATCAGCAGGTTTTCAAAGCTCCCCAGGTGATATGAACCTAAAGCACAGTGACACCTGAGTAGCTCTCTTCCCAAGGTCCCCATCCGTTCTCCTCAGCAGCAAGTTTCTGCTTCAATTCACATTCTCCAAGCCAGGCCCCACTCCTCTCTACCCAGTGGTACAGATGTATTTGGTCGGGGGAACAAGGAAGGAGAAGAAGAGGACTTGAGTCAGTTTTTTTTTAATCCTTACCAGAGGATATGCTTTTTATTGATTTGAGAGAGAGAGAGAGAGGCCCATCTGTCACCTCCCACACAAGCCCTCACCACACCCTGATCAGGGATCGAACCCGCAACTCAGGCAAGTGCCCTGACCAGGAATCAAACCAGCAACCTTTGGGTGTATGGGACAATGCTCCATCCAACTGAACCACCCAACCAGGGCACCATGAGTATTTTTTAAACCTCCTAGGTACTTTCAGTGCACATCCAGGCACGGGACTCACTGTCCCTGCCTGCTTCCCCAGCCCCCTCCAGGCTCTTCTGAAGCCGAGAGAAAGAACAGATAAAGGAAGAGACCAAGGATGAACCCCTGAAGAGCCTTGAGGATCAAACCAGCACAGAACTCTACCTCCCTCACTGCTGCTGGAGTTTGTTCCGAAGTTCACACTGACCCCATGGCTCTGACTCCAGCCTGTGTGTTGCTCTGCATGTGGAACATGAAATGAAAGTTTCCCCACCATGAACTTAAAATGGCTCCTGGGAAAACCCCTCCGAGAGAGATAACCAGCTTCCAAGCATAAAGTTCAAAGGGCAAAAACCAGTTGGGGGCCTAGTATCTGGCTGTTCTACCTCATTAGCCACAAGTTTGTGAAGTCAGGTATTCTAGTATCAGGAAAAACTGCATGTGGCCAAAGCTGTCTGACAAATATACAGAGATCTGAAGTCCTTTATAGTCCACAAGCTGCTTTAGTCCCCTCAGTAGGAACTGTCTGCCCTCCCCTCTGCCCGATTCCCACAGCAGCCCTCAGCACCCCCCACCACCACCCCGAGAGCCAAAAGCATGCAGTGCCCTTCTCCGCCAAGCTGAATCTGAAGCCATATCATCTATTCATTCATTCAGTCAACACGTACTGAAGCACCTATTATATGCAAGTCACTAAGGTCAAGTGTCAGGGACACAAAACTGCAGTAGTCTGTCTGTTCACAGGAGTCCCTGAATACGTGTTGCTGGCTGACTAATATAGTAGGCAGACTATATAATTTACACAGGAGGTAAACTGTCCTGTTAGCAAAAAGCAAAGAACTAGACAAAAAAAAAAGTAGGACGCACAGTGGGCAAGTGTAGGCAGGAGCAGAATTACCCAGCGCTGCTAACAATGGGCCGGTAAAGCATGTCAGCTCCAAAGAAAGGGCCGCTGGGTAAAGCTGGACTTCTGGACACCTAGACCTGAGTGCCAAGAGAAAAGTTCCACCTCTCTTGCAAAGATGAAAAAGAGTCTTAGCCCTCAGAGCTACTGTAAAAGTAGCTATCACCCTGGCCAGGTAGTATAGTGGATTAAAGCATCATCCCAATACTCCAAGGTTGCGGGTTCAATCTCTGGTCAAGGCACATACAAGAAACAACCCTTGAATGCATCAAAGTGGTACAACAAATCTCTCTCTCTCTATCTCTCTCCCCCCACCCCCACCAGCCCCAACCTTCCTCTCTCTTTAAAATCAGGGTTTTTTTTTTAAAGTAGATGTGTTATCTTTATCGTACAATTGAGAAAACTGAAGTCACTCAGGCCAGCTCCATCCAAAGTTTGTACACATTCCACCACTTCCTATTTGGGTTCAGGGATGTGAGACTGGGAGTGGGATTATCTCCCCTCGAGTGATGGAGCTTCTAGCTGCAGAGAACCAGAGCAATCTCCAAGAGCTCCAAAAAAACCAGAACAATCAGCCTCGGGAGGAGCCATCTGCACACCTCTCTGGTGGGGAAAATTAACCATTTATAGTACCTTGGGCAGGACAGCAAGGTTTTTTCCAAACTCAGAATTAATTAATTATCCATCCATCCAATTATCCACCTACCCAACAAGCATACATTGAGCATCCACTGTGTTCCAGGCCCTGTACTGGCTCTGTAATTAAGACCCAGGCCCCAGCCTTCACAGAAAAGTGAACATGGACAATTACAAGAATGAAAGTATGAAAGTCACTGCAAGGTAACCCATCCAGTCTGGGGCAGGGGCGGGGGTGCAGATGGGTACCAGGACCCCTGTTACCTGGACTGAGTACATGGAGGCTGGTGCTGGGGTGAGGGGAGGGGAGGAAGAGTTCCTGGCAGAGAGAGCAGCATGTGATTTCCCTGACAATGAAATCAGCAGTGAATGAAGTCACCCACGCGTACAAAAAATTTACCTCAACCAGCGATTTTCAACCAGTGTGCCACAAGGATTTTCAAAACATGCAGTATCTGACTATTTAGTCAGGGGCAGTGACCTCTTTTCCCTTACATTGTCAAATTCAAAAATGACAACAGCCAACACAACAATAACAGCCCTGTGTGCGTGAATCAAAATTATATCAATTTTTTGTTAGATTGGCAAAAAATATATCTGTTGGTGTGCTACAGAATTTTAGTAATTAGTTTCTGTGTGCCATCAGATGAAAAAGATTGAAAATCGCTGTCCTAAGCAATAATTGGTAAATGATTTCAAGGTGTATTAGCAATGCTAGGCCATCTAGGGCTGTAATTCATCAGCAGTTCTAAAGGAAGGTTATACCTTTAGAGGGACAGTAAGCCACTCTGACAGAAGCAGCAACCTTTATTTGCTCTCTTGAAATTGTCACTGTTTGAATAGGAAAGGATGAAAGTATGGCAGAAATATAGATCACGACTCTGAGATACAGACCGCATGCTAGCAATGAAGAAACTGAGGCTAATGAATTTACTCTGCCTGATTCCATGCCCTTAACCCCCATGATCACCACCTCCCAAAGGGATTAGGGTCTCCTCTGCACTGTTCAAGGGAGAGAAATGCTGGCTCAGGGCACCCAAGCATTCCAACCACGGAGAAAAACTTATTGTAGGATAAGGATATTTCATCCAGCTTTCCCATAAATATACCCCCAACCCAAGCTAAAGCAGGTTTAAGTCTTTCCCATAAACTCTCTCCCCAACCTCGGTCCCTCCCTCTGACAACCACCCTTCTTGCTTTCAGTGCCAGTCTTCTAGAAAGTATATCTAAGCCACACTCCCTGCCCTCCCCTTGTCTGACACCCACTCCCCTACTCCACTGAAAAGACTGATGGTTTCCCTTTACTTCCTATCTGCCAATTCCAAATGATGTTGGCTGTGTAGCCCCCACTGTGGGCCCCACACTTAACCACACTGCACTAGAATGATTTACCTAACTGTCTCTCCCATCACCTGGGAGCTACAGAGGGTACCCTGACTGACAGTCATGCTCACATCCCCAGGGCCTACCCCAGAACGAGGCGCACAGTAGGCATTCAAATTTCACTGGATGAATTAACTCTGGATGAAATCCGACTCCACCCACAACGCCCTGAAATTTCCCTCTCCAAAACTGCCAGTGATCTCCACGTTGATAAATCCAAGAAACTCCACTCCTGATCTAGCTCGACCTGTCAGATTGGACACTGTTGACCACGGACTCCTTCTCAAACTGCTGTCTTTCACTCACAGTCTCCCATTTCCCACCTATCTCTCTAGGTGCTTCTTCTCCACCTTTTTACAGAATATTTATCCCTTAATGTTGATATTCCTCAAAACACTGTCCTAAGCCCTCTTCTCCTCTCTTTCTACATCCGGGCCCAAGATCATCTCATCTGCTACTGTGATTTCAATTATTATCTATATACTGAAGATTCCCAAAAAATATATCACCAGCCCAAGTGTCATGATTCCAGATAGATATAAATATCCAACCACCTACTTACGGGACATCACCAGGTACAAACTCAATCTATCCAAAACTGATCCCATCAACTTCTCTCAAACCTACTGCTCCTCCAGTGTTTCCCCTTTAAGTAACTGGCATAACCATCCACCCAGGTGCCCACACCAGAAACCTGGGCATCTTATCCTCTTCGACAACCTCTACCCATGTCTAATCAGTGTCCAAGTCTTAACCAGTTTCCTCATCCCCCAAGCTCGGCTCTAGCCCAAGCTACCATCATCACTTACTGGGATCCTGGCAACTGCTTCATAACTGATCTCCTGCTTTCAGTCCTGCAAAATGATCCCAGAGTAATCTTTTTACAAATCTCCAGATTCTAGAATCTAAGTCACAAATGTCACTCTCCTGCTTTAAATGCCTGAAGAAGTTTTTCATTGCCTCAGGACAGTGATTTTCAGCCTTTTTTATCCCATGGCACACATAAACTAATTATTAAAATTATGTGGCACAGCAAAAAAATACATTTTTTGCCAATCTAACAAAAAATAGGTATAATTTTGATTCATTCACACCAGACGGCTATTGTGTTGGCTGTTGTCTTTTCTTTTCTTTTCTTTTAATGTAACAATCTATGGTAAAAGAGACCAGTGCTCCTGACTAAATAGTCAGGTATTTCATGTTTTAAAAATTCTTGCCGCACACCAGCATGCCATGGCGCACCAGTTGAAAACCACTAGCCCACCAAACTCCTTAACAGGGTTCTTGCGATAGATTTTATTTTCCCAAGGTGTCTCAACAGTATCTCCCATCCCACATGCTTTTAATATATTACTTTAATACTCCATCAAGAGGTACGGTCTGTGCCTCTTGAAACTGGATGGTCTTCTGTGACTGTTTCAACCTCTAGAGTACAGCAGGAGTGACACCATGTGACTTCAGAGGCTAGATCATAAAAGGCAATGCAGCTTCCGGGCTGTGGCTGACTGGGATATTCATTCTTAACGACTTCAGCTGTCAAGGAAACAGTCTGATTGCCCTGAGGCTGCCATTATGTGAAAAAGCTCAATGTAGTCCAAATGGAGAGGCCCCATGGAGAGGCCCTGGCACAACCTGAAGAGAAAAAGATGCCCAGCTCGTCCCCATCTCCAGCACCGCCATTCCAGCTCCTGCCACCACACCATGTGACTACAGCCACATGAGGCCCTGGGCCAGAACTGCCCCACTTAGGCCTTCCCAATTCCTGAGCCACAGAAACCATGAAAGATAAGAATAAAATGACTATTGTTCTAAGCCACTAAGTTTTACGTGACTTGTTTCATGGCAATAATAGCTAGAAGGGTTTATAAAGCCCTGAACAATGTCTCCTATGACCTTCATCTACCTCTGTAATCCAACTCTCAATGTTTCCTGTCTTAAACTCAATACTGTAACCCACCCTGAACCCCTTTCTGTGTCTTGAAGGTGTCCTTCTTTCTTGTTTACAAGTTTTCATACATTCGGTTCTTGCTGCCTGAGATACTCCTTTTCCCTCTCTACTCTTGGTTAATTTTCCTTCATCATTCAGGTGTTATGTTAAACTTCCTTATGGAGAGTTTCTAAACTCTGAGGCTAGTTCTGGTGTCCTCCTGTGGCTCCTTGTCCTTCAAAAATCACAACATTCATCATAACCCATTGTAATCTTGTGTTGGGTTGCCTATCCTAGCCCCACACCAGCATACACACATGTGCACACACACTGACAGCTCCATAGAGACAATGCTCAGTGCTAGTAGAACGGTAAGTGCTCCGTGAATATTTGCTGAATGCTCAGCCTCCAGCCCCATCTCTTTCCTGAGCTCCAGGTGGGAACCTCTGCCTACTTACCTACAAATAAATTTCAAATTCAACATGAATGCATCCTCCCCTCTCCTTCTAACCTATGCCAGCACTTACCAGTTGCCCAAACCAGAAACCTCACCTCTTCATTCAAGGAGTATTTATTGTGCTCCTCCCTTTGTTTCTTTGCTGGGGATGCAGGAGATCATAAGGCAAGCTCAGCCCCTGTGGCACAGAACTGACGGGCTGGTGGACATCACTTACCTCTTCCTTATACTGGACATCCCAGTGAGTGTCATTGGTTGTACTGATTCTAAATTGCTCTCCCGTCTGTCCTTTCCTGGAGACATCATCTCCTAAGTAAGCTGCACCCCAACTGCCATTGTCCTAGTTCAGGCTTTTGTCATTTCCTGCCTAGACTACAACAAGCTCTCTAATCAGTGTCTCTGCCTCCAGCCTTGCTTCTTATGTAGCTATATTGCTCCCCTGCTTAGAACCCTTCATCGGCTCATCACGTGCTTTAAAATAAAATCTAAACCCACTAGGAAGGTTTGCCTCATGCTCTAGCACCTTGCTTTCTTTTGTTCCCTCACATCCCACAGTCCCCCACACACACCCTACACCCCATACTTTTTCTCACCGTTGTGCCTTTACATTGCCTCTCCCTATATCTAGAATGCCCTTGCCCCTTCTTCATTCAACGGATATTTATTGAGCACCTAGCTGACAACAGGCACTGTCCTAAGTGTCAGAGATTCAGCAGTGAGCAAAACACCTACTCTCATATTTAAAAAAAAAAAAAAAAAAGATTGAAAGCCACCACTTTAAATAGGATAGGTCACTGGTAAGGTAATCTGTGTGCAAAACTATGAATGGAGTGAGGTAATAACCTCTAAGGATATCTAGAGGAAGAGTCTTCCCAGCCAAAGGAGCCATCAGTAATCATTCCTTAGTTACAAAATGCCTAAAGCAGGAAGAAGCCAGGCAAACTGAAGGAAAAGCAAGACAAACAGTGTAGCCAGAGCACAGAGGGTGAGGGTGAGATGTCTGAAATGAGTCAAAGAAGTCAGATAAAGAGGGCCTTGACAGTCATGCTAAGTGGGTGCTTCACCCACCCCCGATTCCTTTTCCTCCTCCAGTGTCAAGTGCAGAAATCATCTCCTGAATAGACCACACACCACCCCACCCCTAGCATTTACCATATACAGTATGTTTAATTGACTGTTTTGGGGGGTCTCTACCACACCATGAGTTCCCTACAAGCAGGGGCTCTATCTTTCAGCTCCATGTGTTACAGACCCCATCACAATCAGTAAATTATTTTCGAAGAGTCAAAACATTCTTCCTTCGTTCTCATTCTATGCCCTGCAAGCAATTCCCTGATTACTAGAATGGTTTCCCAGTGACTATGGCACCGCAAAGGGAGTGCCATGATAGTGAACACATGCCTTCTGGTATTTAGAAACTACACACGTATGCCCATCATTGCACATTTTGTAAACACTGTCATGTATACACATCAGCCACTCTTTTTGGTGAGATGCAGTTGGTGAGAAAATTATCAACTCTGGATCATGATGACCTGAGGAAGGCACGGCTCATGGAAGAGCCGCATGAGCATCCCAGCAAAGCCCCAGATGCCCCCTCCACCTCATCACCACCTTCCCTATTTCAGATGGGGGCCCTACCACCTCCCACCTGCCCATGTTTGAATCCTTAGCATCGTCTCAAAGAGCTCCCACATATCCTCACATCTGGAAGTCCTAGAAATCCTTCCTTGTAACTATTGCTGTATCTACCCCTTCATCCCAAGTTCCAAAGGCCACCCAGAGGGCAGGTCTTCACCACACTTTATACGGACTCAGGTTTCAGCTCCCTAAACCAGTCTCCTTCCCTTCTCTCTTTCCAAAAATGCTCTCCACGTGCCCAGAAGAGTTCTTCCAAGCAAATCTGATTTTACTTCCTCACCTAAAATTGATAGCTCTCCCTCATTTTCAAAATAGAGTCTAGCCTGTTTAGGCACTATATAACACCCTCTTTGAGCTGACCCTGGGCTACATTTCCAGTCTCTACCTTCTCCCTTATCTCTTACTCCACTTTCCAGCTCTACTAACTACCTGCAATCCTCTGAACAGTCTGTACTTTTTTGCATCTCCACACCTTATTATGTGCAGTTACCCCTATGAGAAATGTCCTAGAAGACAGCTGTGTGTCTTTTCAAAATTCAGCTGAGACATTGTCTTGTCTGTGACGTCTTCCTGAGCTCTCCTCCCCACAAGAAGAAAGTTGTCCCGCTTACTCTTACGATGCCTTTATCACTACACCTTTTACCTTGCATAACAATTATTTGTTACTGGGTCTGTCTTGCCCCTTGGATACGTCTTGATTTTCTCCTAAATGGTTATGGTTAAATAAAGATATTACTCCAGGTTGTGTCTGGACAGAATGTCCTCAGAGGTCTCAGCATCGGTGTTGTCCTGGGTGTTCATTAAATAATAACTGAAGGAAGAAACTCATGAATCAAATGTCCCTAAAGTCTTACAATCTTTGTTGTCCTTCAGAACCTTCCCCCAGGTCTCCATGTGCCTCTGAAGTTATTAGAGATAGAAAAAAGTCCTGTAAGCAGTGAAGAGATATAGTAATTTTAAGTATAATAATTATTAACATGATACATTTGAGGCATGAGTTATGGTTTTCACTGAATCTTATTTCATTCTTGCAGTAGCCTGGGAGTAAATAGTCACTGCACCTTGCCGAAGGTGACACAGTTATTGAGCCCAGCCTTACACACAAGTCTGGTGCACTCTTCACTCTACCAGAGTTGTTTCAAACATATGCCCTGAATCCATGCAGCATAAAATTCTGTCTTCTATTCACTGGGGAGCTCTGCAAACTAATCATAACTGTGGCTACTTTGCATGTAATCATTCAAGGTGTACATACGCATTTATGTGTACATGGTCATACAAGAGTGTGAATACATCTCTATTCCCAGATTAGAAGCAGCAGATTAAAAAAGGGTGACTGATGGAGATGGGCGCAATGCCAGAATCAAGGAATGACAGCTGTGAGAGATGACACAGATCAAAACCAGAAAAGAATACAACCTGATGAACTGAAGTCAGACCAGCAGTGTGAGGCCGCTGAGGAAGCCAACACTCATCCGCCGCCGCCCCTTGCCTGCAAAGGCCCATAATCATACAAGAATTGAGATGTGCAATGGTAATGCCGGACCACGAAAAGAAATGTCAAGCTATTAAGGCAAGAAGACATAGCATTGGTTTTAAAGAGGTTTCAACAAAGATGGTTGAAATGAGAGAATTCTGGCATTTAAAGGGATGCAGCCATCTTAGAAATTTTACTTAAATGAAATAATCCTTGCCCTACACAAGGTATGTGACTATATACCTTCATTTAAGGGAATCCAATTAGTTTCACCAGTAAGTCAACCTACCCGATCATCTATAATAGTGGTAAGAATCTAGTCAAGCCCTGCCCAGTGTAGCTCAGTTGGTTGAGTGTCATCCTGCAAACCGAAAGATCATGGGTTCGGTTCCCACTGAGAGCACATGCCTAGGTTTCAGGTTCAGTCCCCTGGGCCTCGTACAAAAAGGCAACCAATTGGTGTTCCCCTCTCATATCAATGTTTCTCTCCCTCTCTTCCTCTCTCCTTTTCCCTCTCTCTAAAAAAATAAAATAAAATAAAAAGTAGATCCATAAATAGAAAAGAATGTCACTGATAAATTCTGGGGGAAAAGCAAACTGTAGAATTTTATGTAGACTATGATCCCATTTTTGTAAGCCACCGACCAAAACTACATGTCTTAAAGGAGAAAGAACAAACGTCAGGAAGGGCACACAAGCTGCTAATGATGCTTACCATGGGAAGGTGAGTGAAATGTAAATTGGTGCGTTTTTTTACACTTTGGTACTGTTCAAATTTTCACACAAAGCATACATTAATTTTTAAAAAATAAAAGCATTTGCAGAGGCATGCACGTCCTTCCGTCCCCTTCTTACCCGCTGACTAGACTCCCATGCAGGCCTCTGCCCTGGCCCTCCACCCAGCACCTCCTGCCCCACCCCACTTACAGATGCAGGCAGCAGCCAGCAGGCGGCCAGCAGCATAGGGGGCAAAGCAGCTCGGGAAGATGGGCTGCACCATGTAGTTGGCAAAGGTGATCGCGATGATGGCCTGGCTGGTAGGCTCAATGATGAGGAGAGAGGTCCAGAGTCGGATGAAGGCAAGCAGTCCCCCGAAGGCCTCGAGGATGTAGGCATAGCTGGCCCCAGACTTCTTAATGGTAGTGCCCAGTTCCGCATAACAAAGGGCCCCAAAGACGGAGAAGAGGCCCCCAACGGCCCAGATGACCAGGGAGAGGCCAAAGGAGGCACTGTACTTGAGAACACCCTTGGGGGATACAAAGATGCCCGAGCCAATCATGTTCCCCACGATCAGGCACACGCCGTTCAGCAGTGAGATCTCCTTCTTCAGCTTCACCTGTTCGGGCCCAGAGTGGTCCTCCTCTGCCAAAGAGGAGGCATCCCCCACGTGCTGGGAGGCCGCTTCATACTTAACACCGTCAACCATGGTGGAGGAGGAAAAGAAAGACTTCACCAGCTTCCTGGCATTGCCCTCTAAGGAAGAACAATGAAGATAATATAGATCAGGTGGTTGGTTGTCAGTACCATAGTATGCTCCCCGAGAGGGACCTGTTGGCAACCCACACCGCCCACCGCCGCTGAGACCTCCCTCTCTCTTGCTCCCCACCTCCCGTTAACTTTTTCCCATGCTGGCTCTGGCTCATCAAAACAACCCCAACTTGAATTTTTAAGAAAACACACTCATTCCCCAGAGAGGAAGCATCTGTCTCTCACTGTGCTGACACTGGCGCTGCCTACGTGATTTACAAAATCGAAAACTAAATCCTGGTTCTACCTGGGCCTGCTGTGATAAAAGATAGGAATTAGGGCGGTCATCTGGCAGTTCCCAGTGGTGACCATAATGATTTGAACCAGTGCTTTTCAGCCTTACCTCAAAGAAGCCTGGCCCTGGCAGGTGTGGCTCAGTTGGTTAGAGCGTTGTCCCGTAACCCAAAAGTTCGTGGGTGCAATTCCCGGTCAGGGTACATGCCTAGGTTGCAGGTTTGATCCCCAATTGGGGTGCATCCAAGAGGCAACCAATTGATGTTTCTCTTTCACATCAATGTTTCTCTCCCTCCCTTCCCCTCTGTCTAAAATAAATAAGCATGTCCTCACGTAATGATAAAAAATAAAGTCTATCTTCCCTCCAATTTCAGGCTCACCTGTCACCTGTGTTGAGATGCAACATGAGGAGCCAGACTTGCAAGCAAATAATCTGTGGGTTCTCCTCACAACACTGCCCTTTTCCCCCAAGGATTCTAGCTCTGGCAAACCTAAAGGCTTCAGAGATTTCTTGCTGGAAACCCACAACTATCCTTCTGCTTAGGAGAAATGCTCAGCCCTAGCAAAGTCCCAGCAGCCTCACCCCACGCAGAAAGAAGACAGGCTATTTTCCTCACTTTTCTTTTCTGAGATACCTTTCCCAGTCCCTAGTATTCCAGATCCCCTACCATCAAATCCCTCACATCAGCATAGTTGCATCACCCAAATAGTAAGAATGAGAGGAGGGTGATCCAAATGTACAGCCCAAGCTAAAGGTGATTGGAGTCAGCTGATGACCACTCCTCACCCAGGAGTTCCTGCTGGAGACACAGCACTGAAAGCCAAAGCCAAGAAACAGCTGAAGTGGGGCAGCTGATGTTGACCCCCACAGAGCAGGAGACAGCTGAGAGAAAAACAGGCAAGGCTAGCCAAGCAAGTGGCGAGATTCTAGAAGCACTGGGAAGCTGAAGTGGACACTGCACAGCAGCAAAGAGGGGTGGGGTCAAGTGAGGAAGACGCTGAGATGAGACAGTGGGAAGCACTCACTACCTGGCTAAAAGTGTAAGCAGGTTCCTGCAGCAGCAGCAGAGCCAGTGGAAGTCAGGAGCTGTGCTGTGACTGCTCCTTCTTCTCAGCCAGCAGTGGAAGGAATGGCCAGGCGAGGGCTTATGGATTTAAGTCAAATCAAGTAATCAAGAAGGGCGGAAGGGCTGAGGGCAGGGGGAGGAGTATTAAGTAACTGTGTCTGGGTCCAAGGTTTACTGACCCCTCACCTCTGCAAAAAGGGCAGCAAGGAGCTCTGGGCTCAGCACTTTATACGATAAGAAGGCACTCCCTCAGGAACCTCCTTTGACAGGAGTCAGCTGGGCGCAGCTCCGAAGCCCTGGGGAAACTGTCCCCTAGCAAATTGGCCCTGCTGAGGACTGGGCTGGCTGAGAAAGAATGCACAGCCCTCTCTCCCAGTCCTCCACACCCCACCCTAGCCCACTTCTCTCATTCTGAACAAGAAAGGTTGCACAATGTGACACAGATACTTGTTCACAAACTGAGATTAGGGGAAGTGTGAGTGCAGTCCCAATACCTCGTGATTGGCTGTCCTAAGAGTAGAACTCTTCATACTTCCCCACACAGAGTGAGGGGTGGCTGCCCCTAAACTTGGGCCATTGCCCCAAGGCTGAGCCTCAAGCTACTTCCAAGGAAACAAAGTCGAGAAATTACACTCAAAACTCTGGCTGCATTCACCCCACCCCACCCCTCCTGTGCCCTTTCATCCATAAGAAAATATACCAGGATCTTTGGGTAAGCATAATTCTTACAAACACCTTCCCCAAACACAAGTTTACTCCAATGTCCTAAAAATATGGGGAAATAGGATTTCACTAAGCTACCCGGAACATACAGGCCCAGAACAGAAAGAAAAAGTTGGGTGTTTTTTGGAAATCATAGGTTATTCTATCTTTATAGTCTACTTAAATATGATATTTTGGGTCTCTTTCACTAAAAGAAATATACTCTATCCATTCTGAAATCCAACTATCTGTCCCTTTTCACAACTTTTTAAAAACATCCCTCTTTGGTTATTCTACAACCAGAGAATGACAGTCTAAAAAATCCCAAGGGGATTTGTCTTTACCCTACTCCTTTCCATCCTAGCCCCTTAAACTTTTTTTAAACCAAGAGAGGGATCCAGATGTTAGCCTTCCCAGACATCATTCTTCTCCCAAGTCACCCTCACAAATGTCTGAAATTTATGGATGAGAATAAAAAGGGTTCTATGGAAAGTAACCTCACAGAGTAATCCAATTATAAATTCCTAACTGGGCAAGTTATGATGGGTAGTCACACCCCAGGCATATAACTTCTTTACCAAAAGGCTTATCTTTGACTTAAGCAAGCCCTGTTTATTGTTTCTGTACATCTAGGTTAACACACCTTTGAAATGCCCCATCCTCCTAATATATAACTAAGATAGGATAGTAAGAAGCTAGGGAAATTCCCTGGCAAGTGGAACAGGGAAACTGAGACAGACAGCTGAACAAACTGGCAGAGCCATTTACAGTCAGACACAGAAGGTCACCTCCCTAGAGATAACATCTAGGCCTCAGCTGTATTTCAGCCCCAGGCCCAGAAAAGCAGTAAAACCAGGTGGGCAAAGCCAGGACCTGCTGCAGTGACTACAGACCCCCTGCCCCGGTGCTCAGACCACGGCCCTGAAAGACACCTGGAAAAGCTGATGACTGTTCTGCTGAAACCCTCCCCTGAGATTCCTGCCTGTGAGAGAGAGAGAGAGAAGATCCACCAGACAAAGGACCCAGCGAGCTCATGCTCAGGCTGCGGATGGGGGGCGGGGGGGGGGGGGGGGAGCAGCCTGTGTCATTCCCTTCCCCTTCTTGGTCCCCCACAGGTAGCATCTCCTACACTCTAAGGGGCCCTCCCCCAGACTTGCAACTAGGCGAACAATGGGCAGAGGCAGCTCGTCCCAGGCTAACCCCCTGAACCTGTCCCTAAAAGCCCTCTTTTCTCTGACTTCCCAGTGAGCTAAGGCTGCCCACCCTAGGTTCTCCTGTGGCTTCTTCTGTGCTAGGCCCTTCTTTGTTTTACTGTCCCCAGCTTTAATAAATGTATCCTCAAAGTCACCTGGACTTGTGTTATGAAATCCTTCTACACAAAATCAAGAACCCACACCTAAGCAGACCGACTCAGGGCCAGGCCCCCTCTCGTAACATGAGCACCCATTCAGGGCCTTCCTTCTAACTCATGACCACACTCAAGAGAGCATATAACCTTAACCTGTAATGCGATCCCCACCTTGCTTCCTCCTACCTTCACGTAATCTTCCTTACATTCCCTCCTTAACTTCAAATGCATAAAAAAACTATAAAACTTATTCTCAGGAGCATTTGAGATCTTGCTCCCCCAGCATATGTTGTCAGTTTTGCTCAAATAAACTCTTACAAAAATTCTCTACATATTTGGACACTTCTTACATCCACAGATGCGTCCAGAGGAGACCATCCTTTTCTCCCAGATGCCCCCTAAATACTCCTGTAATAATAATAGCTGTTATTTATTGAGCACTTACTGGAGCCTGATACATTGCTAAGCACCTAAATGCCTTACCTCATTTAACCCTCCCCGCACCCCTTGAGGCACACACTAAGTCTCATGCCAGGGTGCCAAACTAGTGAGGGCAGGCTAGCCAATAGAGCCCAAGCGCATAACTGGCACTGAGCTACCTCCCTGACATCCCTACCTGCTCCTATCTGCCCAGCCTCTAGGCCTTCCTCAGACAAGAAAACACTTCAGATGGCTTCCTAATGAATTATCTGGGAAAGGGTGTGATTAGATTAAAAAGAAATCTTCTGCCCTCCTTCAGCCTGAAGCCTAGACACCCCCCCCCAACAAAGCCCATCCCCTTCCTTCCTGGCTGTTCCTCCTCTTTCTCATCTCTTTGCAGGTCAATCCAAGTCCGCTCCACAGCACTGTACTTGCTAGGGTGCCCACTTAAGCAAACAAGGCACATGGAAATACATCATCACACCTGATCTTTTAAGGCCAAATTCATTGACACCAAGGGGTGGGCATGTGTCCTGATGAGATATTAAAAAAAGAAGAAAAAATGAAGAGGGACAAAGGAAGGAGAGAGAATGTGATGGCAAGTGGAGAGAAATGTGTTGGGTTTTGTTCCTGGCTAAGTGGTATCTGAGAAGTCCTTCTTTTGGAATCTGAGACAGAAACCCACACTCCAGCAAACAGTATACTCTAGTGGCCTTACCAGGAATGCTAAGGGTAGAATCTCCTTCCTAGCCTACCCTGCACTCGCTCACAAAAACTCAGCAGGGGTGGCTGTCCTTCACAGAAGAGATATCCCTTCTTTTTTCAACCACCACCTAGCACCAGCACTGTGGGCAGAAAGGCGCCGTCTTTGGCAGCTCACATTCCTCCCTGAGACCCTGGTTCACAGGGTAATGCTTCCACCAGTTACGCAGCCTGGGATTTGCAGGACCTCCCCTAAAGGGCTCCTCCACACCCAGCTTTACAGAAGAATTTTGCAGGGTCTAGAACCCCACAGGATAATTGTGTTCCTGATCCACAGGACCCCTTGTCCTCTTCCCCTGTCTGAAGTGCATTCAGGACCTACTGGAGATAACAGGACAACACCCTCATCCTACAGCCTGTGGGAGAAGTTTCGGATTCCCGGGCTCAGGGGACACAGGCAGCAGGGCCCCCAGGATACAGTGCCTGGCACAGCAGCCAGTGGGGCCCCTTGCCCTAACCCCACCCATGAATGGCAATAGCAAAACACCCTTTTTCCAGAAACCAGCACGCAGTTCAGGGTCTTGGCTCTCCAGCAAGCTCAGGGAGCTAAACGTGAGCAGATCTTTTCTCCCCCAAAGACCCCACGTCCTGCCTTCCTAGCTCCAACTGGTCTGTGCTGCCTCCCCTAACAACAGAAACAGAAAACAAATACACTCTGGTACAGCTAGATTGCCCCATCACCCCAGCTAGAGTCTCAGCTCCTCCCTCCCCAGTTCTCCATTTGTTTTTCTATATTCCACTGTGGCTACGACAGTCCCTTAAAAAAAGAAAAAAAAAGTGAAACAAGAAATTGTTTACTCCTGTGGCCAGGTCTTCCATTAATGTAGGGCTGAAGTCTCTGGGCAGAGGGCTCTGCCTAGGGAGGGTCAGCGCTGGGGCCGGGAAACAAGAGGCTCTGAGTCTCCTCCATTCAGTCAATCTTCAGGACTCTCACTCCATCCTCTTCCTGCACTTCCCCTCTCACCCACTGTCCCCCAGCTCCCACCTCTTACCAGTCCCGTGACCTTTGGGCAGGTTCGAGGAGGAGGGGCTACCAGCACGCCGGGAGTGGGGGGAGGAAAAGGTGCTAGGAAGGGGCACCAGGGTATGGCTGGAGCTGCTGCAGCTGTTGACTCTGAGGAGCAGAAAAGGCAGAGGGTGATGGGACCAAAATGGAAAACAGGAAAACATATGTGTGACTCTGGCCGGCTGCAGCAGCGGGGAGGGGCCAGGAGGACGGGCTGGAGCTGGGACCCAAAGGACCTCCACGCCTGCCCGCCTCCAGGCTCCTCCTCTTCCCTACCTCAGCACCCCCCATCAGCACACCCCCCAGTCCTCGAACTTCCTTGTTGCCCTACAGTTACTGGGCGCTGAAGCTCTCCCAGTGACTTACACTGCCCTCTTCATGCCCTAACTCCTCCCCCTAATTCCATTTCCCCTGCATCTCCCACTCTCATACTATCATTGGCCCTGAGAAAGGCATAGCACCCATGGTTAGGGCAATGGACCTCTGTGGTCCCATCTCTAGAGTTTAAGCACCAATTCAGCCCCTATTAAGGCAATCCACACCAAAGAATATCCCTTTGGGGGATACAGCTGAGCACATACCTAGACACTAAACAAGCCCACTCACAGCTCAGGTCTCCAGCTGGTTCAGGTGATGCATGCGTTGCCAAGGCCAGCCAAAGGAGCCTGAGCAAGCCGTGGCACAGGGCTAATGAGTTGGCATCACTTTAAACCTGGATTATTTTAATATGTTGAAAGTTTATTTAACAGAAGTGGGAGAATATGATTTTCTGGGAATAGAAACTGTTAGCTTCATTCTTTCTATTCAAAATAATAATTTATGACATGAATTCATTACATACAACTTTCTAAAGCAGACAATTTCTTGGCAGGCATATTAAATTTTAACCATTTAAAATGTAGATATGACAAATTTCTCTCAGGGAGTGGCACTTCACAGTGTATGGTGCATTCGCAAAATTCTAGCTTTGACTGCTGCCTTTAAGCAACTAAACCCTGGTCATAGGGCTACACTGTGCAACTTATACCTGTACCTGCATGTTGCAAAATTATTTTGGAGACAGGTGGTCCAGCTAAGCAGTCTGTAAGGATTTCTCACTGGATGGGAGCCAACTTACAGTTTACCAAGAGACAAACAGAAATCAGAGTTCACTGGCACCAAATGTCTGAATTACTCCAAGAATAATTCAGTGATCTTTTAGACCCAGGTTGCTGCCCAGCTGGTCTGCCCCTCAATCCTGCTCTGGGGTCAGGTTCAAGCTGTAAATGAGGGAAGTACTAGAAGTCTACACCTGCCCCTCTGCTCTGAGCCCTGCTCTCTCACTCCATTGCAGCCGCACTGACCTCCTTGCTGCTGCCACACAAGCCTGCTCCAGGGTACCAGCTTTGGCCATTGCTGTTCTCTCTGCCTGCAACATTCTTCCCAGAGATACTAATTCCTTCACTCACTCCATTCAGGTCTGTGCTTAAACACCAACCTCTGGGTCCTCCGCCACGCTTGACTTTTCAAGGGCACTCATTGCCAAGCCAAGTTTGGAGTTCGTTCCTTCTCAGCTGCCCCACTAGAACGCAAGCATCACCAGAGTTTTATTTGCCCCTATCCCCAGTACAGGGCACACGTGGACCTTCAAGAAATGTTTGCCGGAGGAATAAATGAATGAATGAACGACGCTGTCCCCCTAGACTGATTTGCCAGCGCTCACACTTCCCCTAATCTTAGTTCGTGAACAAGTCTCTGTGTCACATTGTGCAATCTTTCTTGTTTGGGACTGATTTCGCCCTAGACTGATTTTCCCAGCTGGCTGGGCTCTGGGAATGTCCTTGAAATTGCCCTCCAGACCCACCTATGCAGCTGCCGCTGCTGCTGTGGCTCCTATGCAAGGAGGATTTAGACGTATTTATTCTTTTTAATAGTAATGGGTTTAAAGGAAAGGAAAGGTATAATTTTCAGGTTTACTGGGAAGACTAGAATACTTTGAAATGGACTTTTTGTTTTATTAAGGGGGGGGGGAGCCCCTCATCTAACGCGCTTTCTCAGATCCGGAAAGTTCTCAGTGCTCCGTCCCAGTACCACCCAGGCTCAGGTGACACTTCTGGATGCAACGAGAGCAAAGTGCGACGGTCGCGAAGCAGTGAAAGGGCGGAGGAGGAGAAGTCAGAGGAAGGCGAGCGCTCAGCTTCACGCAATTGCAGGTGGGGTCGAGAAGAGCGGAACCACAAACCCTTCGGCGTGAACTCTTCCCAGACTCCGCTCCCGGCTCCCCTTACCCCCACCCCGCCCTCAGCCCTCTCTACCCTTCCCGGCGGTCCTCGCCCCTAATCCACACCCCCTCCGCCCCCGCGCGGCCGGCTCGCCGCTTTTCACCTTTGCCCCTCTCTCTCACTTTCCCGGGCCCGGGGTCTCACGTCGCTCCCGCCTTGTCTTAGTTCCCTCTTTTTCGCCGCCCGGTTCCATGTCTGAGGCCCTATGATCTCGCCTCCCCAGACCCTGAATCTGCCTCTGCCCGCCCTCAAAGCCCATCCCAAGAGTTCGGTCGTCCTTGTTGTCGTCCAGGTCTGGCTTCGGGGGCCGAACCGGGCTGTGCCTTGGAGGACCAGGACCCCCCTCCACCCGGCGCCGCTTCAGGTCCCTCCACTTGGCCAGGAAGCTCTCGCCCCTCGCGGGCTCCAGAAAGCGCTAAAAGGGAATTGTGGGTGTAGGCAAAAGGTGCCAAGGGCCAAGAACCAAGAGACCTCGCAGCCCGCTCCTCTGCCTTCTCCTGGCTCAGGCAGAGCTGCGCTGGCCCTGGGAGTGAAAATGACTGCAGATACCCTTCGACGCGTCCTCCACCCCAGGAATGCTCAGCTTCCTCTCCCTTCCCTCCCAATCCAGCTCGAGCTGGCGGACCGTCTCCAGCCTCGAGACGCTCCGCTGAAATTCGGAGGGGCTCTGGGCTGCAAAGCCCGGTGGGGGAAGGCAGAGGGAGCCGCGCCCGCTTGGAGACGGGTAAAGGGTCTCCCGGAAGGGCGTCGCCTCCGCCGAGGTTTCCAACTCCCCGCCCCCTCGGGGAGCTGTTGCATCAGCTTCGAGATCCCAAATTAAGAAAAAGTGGTCTCCAGTAGGCCCGAAAGGTGTCGGGCAGTGGAGCTGCCGCCAGGAGGCAGCACTTAACAAAAAATGTCCTGGCTGAGGGTGCCTGAGAGGCTGGAGTCACCGAAGCGCCCTTCACCTGAAGTCTTCGAGGCAGCGTCAACCCAACAATATAGGGATTTTCTGGGCTTGTTCAAAAAAAGCGGATCTGGAAATGTTACACCATGTTTTAAGGTTACAAGATAACTTGTAAATAATACAGTTCCTTTTGTGAACCTTTTGGACAGTCTCGCTTTGGCATTTTTATAAAGCCAATGTTACCAATCTGCAGAGAGCCACAGAGAGCCACCCCACCTTCAAGACCAGTCTGGTGGAAAGCCACAGCTTAAGAGATTTCAAAGTTGTTGGGCAAGAAAAAATGGTGTAGCCCAAGGTCATACTGATTTAACATGGATTTGACAGCCATGGGACAAGAAAAAGAATATGTTACAATAAATTACATAGATAATAAAGTAATACACAAAGCAATGTATTGTGTGAGTGTCTGGTTATAGCCATCAGTTTCCATACTTCTTGCTGAGTGTGACAGTGATTTGATTTGATCTTTAGCTGTTCTAAGAAGGAAGGTAATGAAGGAACATGAAATAAGGCACTTCCCAAACCTTAGAATTTGGTCACAAGTACACCAAAAGGGGAAGAGGAAGCAAAATGACGTAGCACTGGCAACACAGAGTCAGCTTCACTTACGCTCTTTCTCCAGCATCATCGTTAATCATCCCAACAGTTAAAAAAGCACCTATTTTCCCAGAGCAAAAACAGTTGTACAAAAGTTACTATATACAGACTGGACAGAGAGATATTTAAATAAACATGTTGGAAAAAAAAAAAAGTGGATAACAAAATGTTATAGCCCAATATAGGCCATGATGCCCTTGAGGGGCAAAAGTGTTAAAGAAAGCAGAGACAGACATGAAGCTCAGAGTGCTGATGTTTCCCATTGTTCTTAACTCCAGCTTTTGCCAGATGAACTTCCAGAGGTAGAAAGACATCTACTTTGGGATGCTGCAACCACTTTCCTGTGGCTTATGAGTTTAGTGAAGTCACTGAGGAGAGCTTTCAAAGTGCCAAATCCCTCCCTTGCATGTGCTCCATGAGGTCCCTGAGAATGCGGATGATGTTGGCTGTCTGCACTAGTGTTCTCTGTCTCTCTCTCAAAATCCTAACCCATATTTCCTGCTATTTACAGCCCATGGATTGTCCCCCTGCCACATCAGAATAACCACATCAAAGGCTGAACTTGTCTTCTTTCCCAAGACCTTCCCCCCCTCAGGTTTCCCAGTTTTCCTGGTCAAACTTCCCATCCTGCCCCAAAAGTTCTCCAGCTCTAGCTCCTTTACTCCCACAGCTATTAAATTATTACATGTATTGTTCACTTCAGCACGTAGAGTTCATATTGTCCACACCATTTGTGTACCCTAATGCATGTTCCTTTTTTTAACTTTTAGAGAGAGGAAAAGGGAGGGAGAGAGGGAGAGAAACAGCAATGTGCAAGAGTTACATGGATGGGTTGGCTCTTGCACTCCCTCAGCCAAGGACCCAGCCTACAACCCAAGCATGTGCCCTTACAAGGAATCGAACCAGCAACCTTTCACTTCACAGGCCTGCACTCAATCCACTGAGCCACACCAGCCAGGGTACATGTTCCCTTTTTTATGATTTTGCAAATCAGTGATGTCCCCTTCTGTGTTACTACTAAAATAAAGGAACGTGGCTGGTTCAGTTCTATAAGCACTATAAAGATGTAGCATTGGGCCCTCACTGGTGTGGCTCAGTGGGCTGGGAGTTGTCCCACAAACCAAAAGGTCACCACCAGTTCAAATCCAGGTAGGTTGGGGCACATCCCTGCGTTGCAGGCCAGGTTCCCTGTACCCAGTTGGGTGGTGCAAGAGGCAACTGATTGATGTTTCTCTCCCTCTCTTTTTCCCTCCCTTCCCCTCTCTCTAAAACTAAATAAAATCTTTAAAAATAAAAATAAAAAGAACCCTGGCTGATGTGGCTCAGTAGACTGAGCACAGGCCTGCGAACCAAAGGGTTGCTGGCTCCATTCCCAATCAGGGCACATGCCTAGGTTGTGGGCCAGTTTCCCAGAAGGGGGCGCGCGAGAGGCAACCACACATTGATGTTTCTCTCCCTTTTCCTCTGTCTAAAAATAAATAAATAAAATCTTTTTTAAAAATAAAATAAAATAAATTAAAAGATATAGCAATGGTGGTTGTATCATCATTCCTGCCAATCTTGAATATTGACACAGATTATTTTTCCAACCCTTGGCTTCTACTATTACTTGACTCCTCAACTGTAAACTATGTAATGGGATTCCGGTGCTATCTGCCTCAACTGTCTATCTCAGAACCAGCAAAAGGTACTTGGAGCCCAGCCTGAGAAAGCTGTCACTCAGTGCTTACTGCAACAGTAAAACAATAAATCCACAGCCACATTTTGGTTCCATTTCCTGATCTCTGAAAACTACAAGCAATCTTTACAATGACTGCCTCCTGGACTGTCTTATCTCTTTTACAGGTTTATTATGAAAATTGTATAAAATCATTTATATAGAAGTATTTCTGGTAATCGAAAATGAAGCATATGGATTTAAGATGATAATGGTACTCTATTGTCTTATTTCCTTCGCTTAGTTTTTGGGGTCCATTTGTTCATTTATAGCTATGTTTCTTCTTTTTAAAAAAAATTTTTTTATTGTATTACTTCCATTACCATTTAACCCTCTCATTCTCCCCTCCCCACTGCAATCACCACATTGTTGTCCATATACAGGAGTCCTTTTTCCTCGATCCCTCTGCCCGACTAACCACACCCCCTCCCCCACTACCAACCAAGTTTCTTTTGCTCCCATTCCTTCTTCTGGTTCAGTCCTAGCCTCTACTATTCTTATTGTTATCAAAATGGTTTCTTTTACTTCTTAAACTAGGATCCACCCTTCCCCTCTTTCAAAGCACAGCTCAGAGGCACCTCCTATGGAGAAACTTCCCAGTCTTGCAGAAGGAAATGGTAAACTTCAGATAGGCCATTGTACCATTCCCTCAGTTTCCCTCAGTCAGCACGTGTTTAAGTGTCTAGCCTAGCACACAGTAATCGGCACTTTTGCAGGAGCTTCACCATTTGTAAGCACTTTCACTTACATTATCATCCCTAAAATGTTTGCATAAATGTGATATATGAAGCTTTTTTAAAAAAAAAAATATTATTTAGTTTTAGAGAGAGGGGAAGGGGAGGGAGAAAGAGAAGGAGAGAAACACTGTCAGTTGCTTCCCACCCACCCGCAATCAGGGACCTGGCCTGCAAACCCGCAAGCACGTGCTCTAGTTGGGAATAGTACCAGGGATCTTTCAGTTTGCAGGCTGGCACTCAGTCCACTGAGCCACACCATCCAGGGCTATTAAGCTTTTTTTAATGAAGAAATTAAAGATAAATGACTTATTCAAGGCAAGTAAGTGATTAAAAAAGAGGAAGGAGTCACAGATATGGATTTGCCACTTACTAGTACTTACCTCACAAGGGTGTTGCTTATAAAGAGTATAATAGACAATGGATGGTGGTAACTTATAAAAATGTAATCAGATCTTACCTCTGGTACTTCCTCTAGAAAGCCTTGCCAGCCTACTCTAGATCAAGTTTTGTTATATGCTCACAAGCATCACATACTTCCCTTTCTAGCACTTAGCTGTAATATTACAGTAATGTGTGATTATTTGTTTATTGTCTTGCATCCCTAGACTGGAGCTCTGTCAGAATAATGATGTTCGTCTTGCTCCCCACAGAATCTCCTAGGCTTAATACAGTGCTCGTCACAAAGCGCTTCCATTTTGTTGGATAAATGAGTGAGAACTGAAATCCAAACTTTTTGATTCTTTAGGTTTGACTCTTAGGCTGGGAAAAATGTTACAGTAATGAGGGAGAAGGTAGAATGAGGTGACGTATGTTACTTCGCTGAGATAAAAGATAAATTTCAAAGGACTAGAGACTGCTTCAGGAAACTAGCAGAAACAGTTCAGAACGGTTCAGTCTGGGAGGACACTTCCACTGAGGATGTAACCACCACTGAGGATGCAGAGGATGAAATAGAGTTCTAGTCCAAATCCCAGGCCGCCGTTTTGTCCTTCTCTTCCGTACAGTGACCCAAGATGGCGGGCCCCGTGATTGAAAAGAATTCAAGATGGCGGCCTCCGGGTTCCCCTGAAGCGTCGCGCGTGGCCACTGAGGCCACGCCCACTTCCGTCTCTTCAATTTCAGCATGGCTGCTCTAGGTACTCTGCTGTCCAGTAAGTGGATGTAGGGTCCATGGGCTCGGGAGTCCGAGGGGGCAGGCCTGGGACCTGTGAACGGGCAGCACGGCCTCTCTCCCGACTCTGTCTTGTTTTCCCAGCAGGTATCCGGAGGCTGCACTGCAGCGCGGCGGCTCGGGCGGGCAGCCAGTGGAGACTCCAGTGAGTGCCGGTTTCGGTGAAGCGGGCGAGGGGCAGGGGGGGGCGTCCAGAACCTGTGCTGAGTCCTAACGCGACTGTTTTTCTCCACCCAGGCAGGGCCTGGCTGCCAACCCCTCCGACTACGGTCCCCTTACGGAGCTCCCAGACTGGTCTTACGCCGGTGAGCGCTGACCTGACAATTAACCCTACTTTGGAGAATTTCACTCAGAGAGAACGCCCCTGGAAGGAGCGGGGTGGGGGATGGCGTCAAGGTGGGAGTGTGATGGAACAACCTATTGAACTCTACAGGGTGAAGAAACCCTATTTATTTTGTAAATTAAAGTACTCCTATGGAAAATTAAGCTAGACAGCATCTTTTTGGCATGTGCAGATAAGCGGAAGACAGTTGTGACTTGGGGCGCCCCTCGGGAAGGGAGTGAAAAGGCTCTGTTTTCTGTTCTTAGAAAGTTAGGGAGAACCGACCATCTTTGTGGTAAGTGCATTATAGAGAATTTGGTACCAAATGCAGGGAGAACTCCTTGAAATAAGCATCTCAAAAAAAAGAGTAGGAAACAAGATTGAGGATGGTGACCGCCCTTTGGAAAAGTCTCTTCCCTTTACTTTAAAACAAACAAATGAAATATTAGCTCTAGGAGGGAGGGACCTTAGAAAAGTTGAAGCCACTCCCCATTCCCCCTATGGGACTCCAGTTTGCAGGTGAGAAAATTGAGGCCTACAAAAGTGAATTGCCCGTGGTCATCCACTGCTTAATAATAGCAAAGCCAGGACTAGAGCTGGGCAGAGGAGAGGCCCCCTTAAACAGCCCAGAGACCTGAGTGTTAATACCCTATTGGATTTTATAGGATTATGATCTTGCTTAATTGGGTATTTGGTGTCTGAGGAAGATGGTGCAGATTTTTTCTACTTATTTTCTGCAGGAAGCCTAGGATCTCCTTGAAGTAGTATGGAACATTGGAAAGATTCTGGAATTGATTCTTAATCCGGGTTTCTCTACTTGCTAACTTAGTGGGTCTTGGACAAGTTACTTAATTGTGTACCTCAGTTTCCACATCTGTAAAAGAATACTCATCTTATATGGTTCTTGTAAGCATAAAATGAAATGACCAATGTACACCTGGCATACACAATATTGGTTCCCTTGATGGATAAATAACATTCCTTACCTGTCTTGCCTTCAAACTTTTGGGCAGAATTTTCACTCAATTTGTTTCTTTGTTGAAAATGCCCTTTCTTTTCAACTCCATTATAAGCTACTTGAGATACTGCATCCTTTTAGCAAGTCTGCAGATATTTATGAAAATTTTATTCTGTGCACTTGTGCCTATACTACAGTGAAAGCTGAGTGATACAGTCCCTGATCACAAGGAACTTAAAGTCTAGCTAGGAAAACAAAGCATGGACATTTTTTTAAATTAAATAATACTCCAGTGGTCTTCTAGTTTCCAAAAGGACTTGAGAAGGCTGAATAAGGTTAAAAACAATAATACAATAAATGTCCCAAGGCAAACATTGGAATATTAAGTGACTGATAGGTACTTCTTTCATAAGAGAGTTGAAAAGGTTGGAGAAGGGTTTCTGGGATAGGTTGGGCTTGAGGTGGGCTGAAGGATGAGAATTTGGCCGGAAGGAAAAGGCAAGAGGTGTTTTTCTCAGTATGGAATGAGATGGACTTTAGCAAAGACTCACTGGCGGGTAAAACAGTGATCAGTTTGCTTGAGTGGAGTGTTTCTGAAGATAAAACAGGCGATTCAGCATTGCAAAGAATCTTGAATTCCAGGCTAATAAAGGGTAAGTGAAATAGAGTAGGAACATGCCTGGGAGCTTATTCATGGTGGTTCTGACATACTTCATCCTCAAAAGTAAGGGACACATTTTAGGAGAATTTTACAGCGGGTGTATAACGGAAGAGAACAGCAAGAAATTGGTTCTTCCCTCATTCCTGTCAGTGCTTTCACAAAGTGCTACAGGCCATGCCTAACATTTGCCTCTTCTCTCACTTCTATTTTCAGATGGCTGCCCTGCTCCACCAATGAAAGGCCAGCTTCGAAGAAAAGCCCAAAGGGAGAAGTTTGCAGTGAGTGGCTAGAGCCCCAGCCAGGGCAACCTGCTTGTAATATGAAGGAGAAAGTTTAAATCATTCATCTTGAGCTGTGCTGACACCTAAGTTAATATGTACCCCTCACTTTAAGGTTTTAATAGTACCGTGAGAAGGGAGGAATAGTGTTGGGTACTCCTAGGGTAGGAACCAGTAGTAGACATTCTGCCACACATTTTACTGTCTTCCTCCTGCTGCCCCACCCAGAACCTGGTCCCACCCCTTCCCCAGTCAGCAGTGTCATTTTCTAGCTGAAGCCTCTGACTTTGATCTGTGAGTGAAAGGATATATGGTGCAGAGCTCAAGCCCCAGATGTTATCCACACTGTTTTCCTGTCTGTTCCAGAGACGAGTTGTACTGCTGTCACAGGAAATGGATGCTGGGTTACAGGCATGGCAGCTCAGACAGCAGGAGAAGTTGCAGGAAGAAGAATGGAAGCGGAAAAGTGCTCTTAAACCTAAAGGGGCTGCTCTGCAGAGCTCACTACCAAGTCAATAAAAAGCAACTGTCTCCCTTTCCCAGGCTCTCTTTGACTTTCTTGCTGTCATTTTCATGCCTCATCCCAGCCATCGTTTTTATTCCCCATCCATCTTCAGAGCAAAAGAGCTTGTACACCACATAGAACAGGCTATAAGAACACTGCCTACAATGGTTGGCTTAGTGTCCTCACCCCCGGCTCCCTTCCACTTAAGGGGAATCTTGCTTCGAGGTACTTACCGCTTCCATTGCTGGTCATAGGACTGGCCCAACTGAGTAGTTACTGCTCTGCAAACATGAAAAAGCAGCAGTTTCCTTCATGTTAGCCAGGCATTCAAGCCTTGAAAAGCCTATATATGGCTCAGTCTGTGTGCAATTACACGTTTAATAAAGGTTTTGATGAAGAGGACCTTACAGCTGAGGTCCGTTTCTTCACAAGCAACTAGTATCGGTTCTTCTAAACCAAATACATGGCTCAAGAGGATACCCCCACTGGGAAGGCTGACATGGGAAGTAACCAGACTTGGGTGTTGCATGTTCTAAAGATTTGGATCTTGAGGTTTCCATGGTTTTCATTGAATTCCAGAGGTTGGTGAGAGAGAAAGCTGCCCTCCTTACCCCTGTTTGTTTAGGGAGCCCTGGAGGTACTCAACCCCCAGTCACTGTGCCATAGGTATCCCCCGTATACCTCCCACAAACCCATTAGCTGCCACCCAAAACCAGGGAAACCTTTCATTTTCTTGATCATGGCTCTTCTCA
Source organism: Pteronotus mesoamericanus (assembly GCF_021234165.1). Lineage (NCBI taxonomy): Eukaryota > Metazoa > Chordata > Mammalia > Chiroptera > Mormoopidae > Pteronotus > Pteronotus mesoamericanus. Next base: position 1,105,947 of record NW_026555170.1, read on the forward strand.
TGGGTTATGTGTGGAAAGGACCTTTACTCCTATTAAATACAGAACACTGGCCTTTTTTTTTTTTTTTTGCCATTCTCATGCCACAACTTACCAATTCTGGGATCTCTAGGGTTTCAGGAGCTTCCTATCTGACCTAATTTCTGTCCAGCTTGTGATTCCTTCCCTTGTGTTATTCTCTCCCTTCTTCCCCTCAATACCTCCTTCCCCTCTCGCTGACCAATGCAGTTCTTGGGTCTCAGATTTCACTGATGGTTGAGTTTTCTGTCTCCCACACTTTTCCTGCTTCTGTTGTTTGGCTTTTCCAGATCTGGTTCTCAACCTCTTATCTGTCTCCTTTTCTCAAGGCCAGTTTTAGCCTGCTCTCTCCTGCATATCTCCTCCACCTTTTGTTCTCAGAGACCAGTCAGCCCCGGAGGAGATTTTACCCTTGAAGTAATTGCTTCCTTTTCCAGTGTAGAGAACTAAACCCTAAAGTCCCAGCTTCCAATCTGTCTTCGAACTATTGCACCAAATTTGATTTGCCTTTTCCTAGATTCCATGGCCTTGCAGTCCTTTCCTCCCCAGCCAGTTCTAATTTAAGGAGCAGCCAGATTGCAAGTGGCATAATAAAGGGAGAACATTTGTTTTTCTGCAAGGATGAGACCCCCCCCCCAGCTTCAGTGTGGTTGTGGGGTTTGTTGATGGGTGGGTAGTTCTCCCCCCCCCACAACCCTTTGCAAGAGGGACAGAGGTGGTTGTCAATAATAAGAGACAACAGTTCAATTTGGTTTAGTCACAGGTCCCAACAGATGGTCCCCTAAGCCAGGTCTCACGTCATGAAAGACCCCACACCACCACCACCATCCCAAACTCTGAATTCGTTTGCCGCAGCCACTGAGCCTCCCAGTACTTCCCACTCTGAAGTGAGACAGATGCTGAATACCAAAGGAATCAAGCCACCCAAAATATGCTTAGGGAGAGAAAGTCTCCCACATCCCGTTCCCTGGGTCCCCCCACTATCCCCCCCCCCGCCCCCCGGGCTTTCAGCTATGGCCTCAGCCCCTGGAGATGGCAGCCTTCACCACAGCAAGTCAACTTAAGTTGGTTTGTGCGTGTGTGCGTGCGTGCGTGTGCGTGTGTGTGTGTCTGTGTGTGTGTGTGTGTTTTAACCGGGCTCTTGGCTGTAATTGGATTCAAGCTGAACAACCACGTCCGCACAGGGGAAGGAGGGCATTGGAGGCGGGGGCGGAGAGGCTGTGGAGAGGCTGTGGGAGAAGGGAGGGACCAGAGGAGAGAGCGAGAGCGGGCTCCAGATCCAGTTCGCCGACTAAGCAGAAGAAAGATCAAAAAACGGAGAAGAGGGGACGAGCAAACAGGCGCTTTCAAGAACAATTGCCTCATCTGCAAGCGGACCGCGCTCTAGGAATCCAAATTCAGTGCTTCCCGAAGACAAAGGCGCCCGAGGGAGTGGCGGCACGACCCCAGGGCTTGGGCCCGCCGCGGAGCCCGCACGGACGGTCTACCCGGAGGGTCGCGGACCATGTCTCCCGCCCCACGGCCCTCCCGCAGTCTGCTGCTCCCTCTGCTCGCGCTCACCACCGCGCTCGCCTCCCTCAGCTCGGCCCAAAGCAGCTTCAGCCCCGAAGTAAGTGAGCTCCTCCGGCCCTGCCTGGAGTCGTGCCGCGGAGGAGGCGAGCCCGGGGGTCTCCAAGGGGACAGTCTCCTTCAGAGAGGCGGGCTCTCGGGGTCCCCGTTGCTCCGGCCTGCAGGATCCCCTCCTTTTTCTTTCCCTCCTCATCTCCAAACTTCCAAGTCGATCCAACTTTTGCCTCCTCCACCCTCCCCACCCCCCCGTCACAGCCTTCTTTCCCACTCGTTTCCTTGGAAGAACTTTACAGCCGGGCCCACTCCCCACCCTCCCCAATTCCCCAGGGCTCTGCGCTCAGCTCTGGAACCAGTTGGGAGCCTGATAAATATTTGGACTGCGCTCAGACCCCGCGCTGCCCTGGTTTCTTGTCATGTGCTGGAGTTTGTTGTTTCTTCAACTTTCCAGCTCTCCCGCGCTCTCCCGCCCGCGCTCGCTGGGCTGCCAGGGAGGGCTCTGGAGGACCGCGGCCCCGGCCCCCAACGCTGCGGCCGCTGCCGGCCGGCTGGCCGGGCCCTCCACCCGCGCATCCGCGCCCAGGTGGGATCGCGGGTGGACGGCGGAGCGGCTCCGGCCCATGTCCCCGCGAAAGGATCCCTCTGGATCGCGGCCCCGGAGCCTTGCCCAGGCGTCGAGGGTCGCAACGCTGGCGTCCTGGCCGCCTTTGCGTACACACAAAGCTCCCCTTGTGAACGGGGGCTCGGCTGGGCCACCGCCTCCTTCCCCTACCCCCTCCGCCGTCGGCGCCTTTAGGCCCTTTTTGTTGTTAATTGTTTTTCTCTGTTAATTGCATGGAAACTGGGGCTTCGCACGGCGGAGTGGGGACAGGGCCTGAGCCAGGGCGCCCGCACAGGTCTTGACTGACTCTGGCGCCCCCCACCCCCCACCTATTCCCCGACGTTGGCCCACCCGGCTGGGAGGAAGTCGCGTGGGAGTTGTCTGAAGAGGTTTTTCCTCTCTCTCTTTTATTTTGGGGTGAAGGTGGGAGACGGATTTGATCAGCTTCTTATTTTGGGACATCCCAACCCACTCAGCCCCGAGAGGGCCTGGGTGCTAGGGTGCGGTCTGGAGGGGCTGGGAAGAGCCCTAGAAGGGGGAGGGGATCTGTACTTGGCTTCCTCCAACCCCTTCGGCGCCCTGGTCCCACCCCAGAGGAAACATCTCCATAAAGAACACACTCTCTCAGTCCTGAAGGGATCTGAGACTGAAAGGAGAAGGGTGGTCCTAGGATGGGGGTGACCAGGAAGTGTGAAAATCTGCCCTGTGGCTAATCCTGGCACTAGTCAGGCAGAGGAGACATCCTCTTTCCAGGCCTGAAACGAGAGCTCCCAACAAAAGGAGCCTGGGCATCTGGGGGGCAGCCCACTGCCAACATCGCCTGCCCTGACTCCCTCCTTCTCCTGCCCCATTAGGCCCCCAAAGGGAGGGGCAGTAGCCCTGTCTCTGCTTCAAGTGGGTCGTGGGCAGTCCCAGTGCCAGAACCACCATTTGCATCTGGGCCATGGACGGGTGGGAGGCAAACAGAGGGAGGAGCAGGCCCAAAGTTTCCTATATAGGGCCTGCTGGAGAGCCAGAGTCCCCCCGACCCTGGTCTTGGCTAGAGGTGGGACCAGTTCCCTTGACTTTACCATGGGGCAGAGGTTTTCAACTGGTGTGCCACAAGAATTTTTAAAACATGCAATACCTGACTAGTCAGAGGTACTGACCTCTTTTTCCTTAGATTGTCAAAAAAAATAACAACCAGCAACACAACAATAGCTATCCAGTGTGAATTAATCAAAGTTATTCCAATTTTTTTTGTCAGATTGGCCAAAAATATATTTTTTGGTGTGCCAAAGAATTTTAGAAATTAGTTTATGTGTGCCATGAGATGAAAAGGGTTGAAAATCACTGCCCTGGAGAATATCTTGCACCACCCAGTTTTCAAGACAAAGCCAATCTAGGTCTTTGACCCAACATATTGCTCCCTCTCCAGGCCAGTGTGGAGGAAGAGCTGGGGTGGCCCAGGCCTTGGGCACCCGGATTCCTCCCACCAGGCCTCCGTAGTCCTGCACCATCTTCAGGACAGCCCTCGTCTCCCCTTGGCCTGCCTGGCACTCAGCCCTTCCCCCACCCAGCCGCAGACACAAGAGTCCTCTCTTCTGTGGTTCCGACCTCATAGTCTCTGCGGTTCTTGCTTTGCTCAGAGTCTGCCCCTGTGAGGGAAGAAAGCCTAGGCCTGGGAAGAGTGGGACAGGGGCACCTCCTTTCCAGGACTTTTGGTTCTCTCGACCCCAGGAAGTCCCTCTTTTGACTAAGTCTCCACTTTTACCTGTTGGGCATGGGATGGAGGTTGTGGGTGTGAATATTTACACCTGCCTACCGTCCTGAAAGACTCATCAGGGAGAGGGGTTTATCCCAGAGTTACTGGCTATAGATTTTCCTCACCTCTCTGCCACCCTCCCTTCCGTTTTCGAGCCCTAGGATTCCCCTTAGTTTCACTCCCTGAGGGTTGAGGGGAACTTACCTCAGTCATCCTGACTTCCAGCTCTGCATAGGCCACTCTAATCATTCCTCAAAGCTGAACTCCTACCAGGGGTCATAAGCCTGGAATGTGCCTCCCCTACAGGCGAGACTACGGGCAAAGGGAGTTTCCTGCACAGGTAGGCATAGGCCACAGCAGGCTTCCTGAAGGCACTAGCTGAGGCATCAGCCAGTGCAGGTCAGGGCAAGCATACAGCTGTTGGGGCGAGCAGCCCAGGCCTGAAGCACCCTGCTCTGCTCCGCTGTGGGATACCAGAGGTTAAACTTCACTCTCTCTTCTACCCTTGAGAAAGGGCTCTCAGAGTAGGGTGGTGCTAGGGTTACTGGGCCAGGCCTGTTGGCTGGGGAAAGGCTGGGTTGTTTACATCTCAGGCCCTACCTCCCTCTTCCTTGGGAGATTACTTCCCAAGACCATGTTGCAATTCTTGCCCCTGCAGGCTCAGGTCCCCAGTCAGCTGCTCCTGAATCACCTCTAGCCCCTGTGCTAGAGCACTGTTCCACCACCAGGGCATGAGCTCAGAGGAAAAGGGCCAGATGGAAATTTATCCTAATAACCTGGGGTGGAAGGTGCAGCACCCAACAGAAGCCTCAACCCCTCTGTACCCCAGGCTCTCCTCCCAGGCGTCGGGCAGCACTCCCACCCCGGACTGCTTAAGGAGGCAGTGCTGGAGCAGGTACCAGCTGTCCGGGTAGTATCTCCCCATAGGAGAATCCAAGTATTTTCATATCCCATATATGACTTGGCTCATTTTATTTTTTCAGGCTTTAGGAAAATATTCCATTGTTCTTACAATAAAGGCTAACTTTTTCCTCAGCAAGGTTTTTCAGTGTGTGTACCTTTCAATCAAACACCAAAGACCTAACTTTACTTTAAGGCAATGTGCCAGCCTTTATATTATGAACAATTCACAGCATGCCTGAAATAAAATAAATTACAGTCACCAAGTCTCCATCTCACCCCTTCTCCCACTCCCTCTACTGAAATCCTTAAATGGATGGCTTAGGTCCCAAGCCTTGGGTCAGATGCTGCTTGGATAGAAGCAGTGGAGGGATCCTGGCTCAGGCTGCATCGCACCTCTCACCACCTGCAGAGGCCCCAGCTTCCCCTATCAGCAGCCAGCATCAGCCCCAGCTCCTTTTCTGCCCTCCTTTCTAAAAAATTTCAGCCATGAGGGCCTCATGCCAGGCCCAAGAGTAGAGCCCTTCAGCCTCTTCCCCTTCCACCCGGAGAAGACATCTGAGAACTCGGTTAAACGGCCAGGGGTCCCATCCTGAAGACAGCTACAGCCAAAGTCCAGAGCTGGGGCCCACAGCTCCGAGAGGACAAGCCATACGGGGGCCTGGGCCAGAGTTCAGGTCTAGCCTCCAGCCTTGGAGTGCCTCCAGACCCGCTGCCAGAGCCAGGTTGAAAGCTCATTGCCCTTTCCTCATCAAGTGGAGGGTTCGTGCCAGGTGCCATGAGGAGGCGGAGGCTTCCCTTGGGCCAGGTGGGGATGCTGTAAGCCACGTACCTTTCCCTACAGGCCTGGCTGCAGCAGTATGGCTACCTGCCCCCTGGGGACCTGCGTACCCACACACAGCGCATGCCTCAGTCACTCTCAGCTGCCATCGCTGCCATGCAGAGGTTCTATGGTCTACGAGTGACAGGCAAGGTTGATGCAGACACCATGAAGTAAGTGCTAGAACCCGGCAGGAATTCTGCCCAGCACCCACTCACACACCCAGCACCTTAGAAGTTGCTACCTGAATGCCCGACTCCTGCCCTTACCTCATCCCCACATGCTGATCCTGACCCTCTTTTTATTCACCCTGACCTTGCCCACACTGGCCCTGGGGCCAGACATTCCCCCTGACCTCTGAGGACCTTCATCTTTCTTACGCTATACTGATCCCAGTATTCACACTCCAACCTACCTCAGGGCCATGAAGCGCCCCCGCTGTGGTGTTCCAGACAAGTTTGGAGCCGAGATCAAGGCCAATGTTCGAAGGAAGCGCTATGCCATCCAGGGCTCCAAATGGCAGCATAACGAGATTACTTTCTGGTGAGTCCCACAGGCAAGTGGCCTTTCTCCCATTGGGTTGCCCTTCTCGATCAGTTGTGCTTACAGGGACTCAGAGCCATCTTGCAATACTCACCTCTGCCTAGGATGCATCCTTGGGAGTGGGGAGGAGAATAGCCGTAACCCTGGAGAGAGGTGCAGCCTGTAAGGGGGAAGGGTACATACACCCCAGGGCCAGAAAGACAAAGCCTGAAGGTCCCCTGAGCTCTCAGTGCTTGGGGCAGAGGCATCGTGAGACAGCAAAAAGAGCTGGGTCAGGCAAAGCTGGCTGAGTAGTTCAATCAGCCCTGGGAGAGTACAGGGAAGGAGAATTTTGCCCCTTGTCATCCTAACATACTGTAATCCTCTCCCCACGTGGCTGGACCTCAGCATCCAGAATTACACCCCCAAAGTAGGCGAGTATGCCACACATGAGGCCATCCGCAAGGCGTTCCGCGTGTGGGAGAGTGCCACACCGCTGCGTTTCCGAGAGATACCCTATACCTACATCCACGAGGGCCATGAGAAGCAGGCCGACATCATGATCTTCTTCGCTGATGGCTTCCATGGTGACAGCACACCCTTCGATGGCGAGGGTGGCTTCCTTGCGCACGCCTACTTCCCAGGTCCCAACATCGGAGGGGACACCCATTTTGACTCTGCCGAGCCCTGGACTGTCAATAATGAGGATCTGAATGGTGAGCCCTGGGACTCTCATTCTGGGGAGAGTCAATGATCATTTGTACAGCATCCTCCTCTCTCCTCCCAAAACCTTTACCCCAAAATCTCAGGGCCACAAGGGACTGCCAAGATCTCCAGGTCTGACTTACAACTAAAGAAGGAATCCGGTTTTGAACTACTTACGTGTGGTTTCTTCTCTCACCCAATAATTGATTTCTCAGTCAAAGACTTCCACGTCACCCACTTCTCCAGACAAATGTCATCCTGGGAGAAACAGACCCAGATAGGGTCTCAACTTCCCTTAACACAGGTCTCCTGGGCTTGGGATCCAGCCCCAGAGCACTCTCACCTTCTTCCAGAAGAGCTGGGTAGCTTTGTGGCTTTTTGAGTTAAAACCTGGCAGGCAGAGTTGGGTGTGAAACTGAAGCCTCTGATGGGAAAGCTAGGCGTCTGTGGGAAGGGACCCAGGCTGCCGCCATAACCTTCCCCATCCCACCAGGCAATGACATCTTTCTGGTGGCTGTGCATGAGCTGGGCCATGCCCTGGGCCTCGAGCACTCCAATGATCCCTCCGCCATCATGGCCCCGTTTTACCAGTGGATGGACACAGAGAACTTCGTGCTGCCCGATGATGACCGCAGGGGCATCCAGCAGCTTTATGGCAAGTAATCTGTGCCCACATCTGCTGCTTTCTCTCTGCTCCTTGTCGTTGCCTCTCTGGCCTGCGTATTTCTTCCTCTTTCCCATGCCCTACAGTCTCCCCACATCCCCCGTCCTAACTCTGCCGCTATCCACTCCCACTTTTGAGTCTACCTTTTCTGTCCCTTCTTAGCTGATTGCTTCAGACTCCCTACACCCGTTCCGAAGGTGTTGTCTGCCCACATGTCTGTCCTCTCCTCTCCCTCTTCTACCAAATCTGAAGTGCCCCTGTGTTCTCTGCCCCAGGGAGTAAGTCAGTCCCTACCAAGATGCCCCCTCCACCCAGGACCACCTCCAGGCCCTCTGTCCCTGACAAGCCCAAAAACCCCACTTATGGGCCCAACATCTGTGATGGGAATTTTGACACCGTGGCTGTGCTTCGAGGGGAGATGTTTGTCTTCAAGGTGAGAGGAAGAAGTGGGCTGGTTTGGGGGACAGAAGGGTCTGTGACTGGGAGGCAGGATGGAATCAGCAGCAGGTGGACTAAAAACTAAAACAGAGGCAGTGGGGAGCTTTGGGGGGCTGAGCCGGAGAATTAAGTGACAAGACGTAATGTATTCTTCCTACCTCGGCTGCCTCCCAGGAGCGCTGGTTCTGGCGGGTGAGGAATAACCAGGTGATAGATGGATACCCAATGCCCATCGGCCAGTTCTGGCGGGGACTGCCTCCATCCATCAACACTGCCTACGAGAGGAAGGATGGCAAATTTGTCTTCTTCAAAGGTAACCAGGCCTTAGTCTTTGGGAGTGGGGAGGGTCTCCCTGGACGAGCAGATTCCCCTTGACTCCTCCATAGACCCTAGAACCCAAGTGGGACCTAGATCCTGCCCTTCTGTTGCCTCCCCAGGAGATAAGCACTGGGTGTTTGATGAAGCTTCCCTGGAGCCTGGCTACCCCAAGCACATTAAGGAGCTGGGCCGAGGACTGCCTACTGACAGGATTGACGCTGCTCTCTTCTGGATGCCCAATGGAAAAACCTACTTTTTCCGGGGAAACAAGTAAGATCTCAACCCCTTGACCCCAGGCCTGTCTCCTCAGATACCACTACCAGATTCCCTCTCTTCTGGAGAAAGACCCATTTTACCTCCGGGATATTTCCTGAAGAAGGAATTGGCTAAGCCTCTGTTGTTGTCTAGCAACAGGCAGCCTCCATGGGGTGCTGAGTGAGTGGGATGTGACCGGGTCACCATTTCAGACCTGGTCATTTGATGCCTCCTGCCCCCAGCACCATGCCTCCGCTCCGGCAGCCTGGCACTGTCATTAAGGGCTGCTGGTGGCTTCTTACAGCCTGGGCCCTCCCTCCCACCCCCACCTTCCGCCACATTCAGCTACAGGCCCTCATTACTCAAAACCCCTGTCCAGAGCCACTCTTAACTCACTGGTGAATCAGTACCAGGTCCCACTACCTTCTGAGAATGTGCCCAGTGTCCAACCACTTCCCTTCCCCTCCTCTCCCCCAGGTACTACCGTTTTAACGAGGAGCTCAGGGCAGTGGACAACGACTACCCCCAAAATATCAAGGTCTGGGAAGGAATTCCTGAGTCTCCCAGAGGGTCATTCATGGGCAGTGATGAAGGTGAGAGGGGCATGGGAAATGCCTCTGTGGGGAGGATCGATTGGTACAAGCAGTTAAGAGAGAGGAGGAGGGAAGGTGGAGAGTATTATGGGAAAATAATGACGATGATAATAACAGTGGAGCCCTTACTATGAGCCAGGCACTGGGCTAAGTGCTTTCCACATGTTAGACCCTTTAGTCCCCACCACTCCTCCAACCTGGTACTAGAATCACCCCGTTTATAGCTGAGGGCACTGATGGATTTTCCTTCCACTATTCTCTGTGGTCTCCTGGATGCTGCTCCACCTCTGTCTTCTTTGCCACCTTCTTGCTGACCTGTGCAGTCTTCACGTACTTCTACAAGGGGAACAGATACTGGAAATTCAACAACCAGAAGCTGAAGGTAGAGCCAGGCTACCCGAAGTCAGCCCTGCGGGACTGGATGGGCTGCCCTTCGGGGGGCCGGCCAGACGAGGGGACTGAGGAGGAAACGGAGGTGATCATCATCGAGGTGGACGAGGAAGGCAGCGGGGCAGTGAGCGCGGCCGCCGTGGTGCTGCCCGTGCTGCTGCTGCTCCTGGTGCTGGCAGTGGGCCTCGCAGTCTTCTTCTTCAGACGCCACGGGACCCCCAAGCGACTGCTCTATTGCCAGCGGTCCCTGCTGGACAAGGTCTGACCCCCACCACTGCCCGCCCACTCCTACCATGTGGACTTTGCCTCTGAAGGCCAGTGGCAGCAGATGGTGGTGGGTGGGCTGCTCCCACCCGTTCCAAGCTCCCTCCTCACCCCCACCTCCCTTCTCTGCCTTGCGACTGGCCCCTCCTACCCTCATCCCTGGCATTGCTCTCTTCCCCAGATGGGTCCCTTGGGGGCTGAACAGGGGCTGCCCCTTCTAGTCCCTGCCCCTCAGGGGCCCCTCTACCTTGGTGTATGTCCAGCCTCATCTGAATGTCTTGGCTCTGCACTTGAAGGCAGGACCCTCAGACCTCACTGGTAAAGGTCAAATGGGGTCATCTGCTCCTTTCCATTCCCTGACATACCTTTAACCTCTGAACTCTGACCTCAGGAGGCTCTGGGCACTCCAGCTCCAGCAAGCCCCCAGGTATACCCAGTTGGCAGCCTCCCACCACTCTTTTTAGCTAAAAGGAATCTAACCTTTTATGAAGGAAGACCCTGAGAGAGTGTGAGGGCGTGGGAGCTGCATAGCCATCTTAAGATCTTGAAAGGAAAGCTCAGAGAGGGCCAGTCCTCACCACAAAGATCTGCCTCTCCCCACCCACTAGTGGCCCCTGAGAACTTCACAGAAGGAGCCTGAGCCATTAAGGAGTAAACTGAGGCTGCAGAAACCCTTGACAGCCCTACTCCCCTAAACGTTAGCCTTGGATGGAGATGTCACGGTTGGAAGAGCTGAAACCAGGGGGTGCAGCTACCAGGGTGGGGCCGTGGGGAGAGATTTGGTCAGGGGCCCTGGGGATGAGCCTCAAGGCTCAAGTGCAGGCAGCTGGGGCAAGCGCAAGGGGCAGGGCAGTCAGGGGGACAGGATGGGACCAAAAGGTGCAGCAGGAGTGGACGGCTGGGGACCAAGCAGGCCAGGCCAGCAAGGATGCCCAACAGGGTGGGCCGTGGCACCCAGGGGAAGGTATATTTTACTGGAGCTCTCAGGAAGGGCCTGCTCCTCCTGGTGCCTTCCCTCTGACCAGACGGCGCAGAGGGGAAGAGTGAGGAGCCCAGAGAAAGGAGCAGGGACTGGGGACTTGGCCCTTCGTGAGAGTAGCCACCCACCTACTTAGGGAGCAGGAGGCTCCCCACAGCAGGCAGCCCTGAGTCAGTTTGCCTCAGCCAGCCTCAGGGAGGGGCAGGTGCCTGTACATTTCTTATTTCTTTGTCAGGTTACCCCCTCACTTCCTGATGCCCCTACCCCTCAGCCTATCCTATCGGTGTCCTGTGCCCCTCACCCCCACCCAGCCCACCCATTTGAAGTCTCCTTCGGCCACCCCACCGAAGGTGGTCATGGTACCGGGGACTTGGGAGAGTGAGAGACCTTTCAGGGAGTGAAAGGAGAGGGATGTCAGGGGTGGGGGCATGGGGGGGTGGGGGGAAATGGGGTGAACGGTGCTGGTAGTTCGGCTAAGTTTGTCTTGTTTGGGTTTTTTGTTTTGTTTAATGTATATTTTTATTATAATTATTATATATGAATTCCTTTCAAATTGTTCCTTTTTGTTAACAAGGGGCATGGGGAGGGGTGGGGGTGGGGGGCAGAGGCATCCGACCCCAGGAACCTGCAGGGCGGGGCTGGGTCAGTGCCCTCTAAGGACATTTTTGACCTTGTTCAACCTTTCCACAAAGAATAAATGATGTTTCACATTCCTTGTGTGGCTGTGGTCCTCTCATAGGGTGAATGGGCTGTGGCTGTGAGGGGAATGGAAAGGCGAGAGCGTGCTCATGAGCAATGCTTTCCAAGAGGGGGGCATTTGGATTTTTCATAAAGAAAACTGTTTACTCTTGATGGATAAAGGGATTCAGGGGCCAGAGTTGGAGAGGAACGCATACTCCATGAGGGCAGTGGGGGCCGTCCGCAGGGCCCAGCCGTTCTCCCAACCTGGCCTAAGGAGCTACCTCTGAGGCCCAGGGCTACAAAGGCGAGAGGAAGTGATGAAGCTGAGGCCACTTGGAAAATCTTCCTAAAGAGCACTAGCCTGTCCTGTGATCTGGCCACAGACCCTGTTTCCTCAAGCCTCTGCCTCCTGCTGGGGATTCCCAGGATGATATTCAGCCCCAGGCTCTGTGGCAAGCCTTCTACCCCAGCCCTCAAGATCTAAGGCTCTTCCAGGCCTGGGGCTCAGCTCCTGGGGCAGAGGTAACAAAACAGGGGAAAAGAGGTTGCTTCATGGCCAATTATGAGCAGCCTATCCCTGGCTAAACAGGGATCCTACCCCAACTGCCCAGGGGTGGCTGGATGGTCAGGTTGGAAGGGCAGAACAGAGTAGCAAGGCTTTGTTTCCTCTTTCCGTAGAAACTGCCGCCCAGACAGGGTTCCCAGGCCGCTGACCCGCCCTTCCTCCAAAACCAGCCTGAGGGAGGAATAGCTCAGTTGCTGAGTCAGCTTAGCTGGAGGGGAACAGCCCTCCCCCACTCTCCACCCCTTTCCCTTCCTGCCTCAGCCCAGCCCACCCTGGGCTTCAGCCCAGGCCCCCTCCACAGCCTGCCTCCAAGAGCCCTGGCCCCACCTAGGCCAGTCCTATCCAGCTGCTATTCAGGGCTGCTTGGTGTGATTGCTTTGGCAGAAGGGGTACCCCACCTTCCTGCCAGCCAGGAACCCTGACCCTACACCCGGCCTCCTGTGCCTTTTCTGCCAACAGCTGTTTGGCACAGCCTGTATGTCTCAGTGGAGTTGAACACCACCTCCCTGCCGGCCCCACCTGAGAAGATGGGGAGCCCTGAGAAGCTGGCACAGAAAAGTCAGGGGTGTCTGAGGGTGGTGAGGCCTGTGCACGTGGCAAGGAGCTCAAAGATGAGCTCATGGCCCCCTTGTGTTTTTGTGGCCCACATCTGGAGGCAATTACAGATGTTATCCAGTGGGAGTTCTGCAAAACACAGCTGGAACCAGTGGAGGAGCCTGGGGAGGGGGGATGGCCAGAGGGAAGAGGAGGGGGAGCCCAGGGCTCCCGAGGCTGAATGCGGTTTCCCCGTCACGAGGAAATTGTTTGGCCCTGATTCTGGAATCACAAGATGCTCTCTGAAGCCAAGGGGGAGAGATGGGAACGGAGGACCAGAGTCAAAGGGGGAAGGGGTGGAAGAGCAGGGAGAATCGCGGGGTGGAGGCTGCTGGTCCCGTGCTGCCCTGGGCCTGCGGGATCCAGCCCAGTGAGGCTGCCTGGCTACCCCAGGAAGTGACTTGGTGACCTCCAGACCCTAGTTGAGTGAACCACCTGACCTGGTCAGGCTGGGGTGAGAGGACAGCAGAGGGCCCTGTGGCTCCTAAGAGACCTGCAAATGCGCTTTCACTGGCCCTACCCCCTTTGTCCATTGGGCCTGACCCAATGTCTATGGTTCCAAGTTCCTTTATTCGAAAGCAGCACATGTGTTAGAGCAGCCAGGAGGGAGCCAAGGGGAATCTGTGAGGAGGTTTGGGCAGAACCCAGGGAAGCCGGCTCCAAGGAGACTAAACTGGGGGCAGTGCTCTGCCCTCCACAGCACCCCCTTCATTTGGGGGGGGGGGCATGGACTCCCTTGTCATCACCTCCCTTCTCCAAGGATCTTGCCACCAGCTGGGCCCATGTCTCCAAGTCTGCCAGCCAGGCAGAGGGTCAGCAGGATGGGAAGGGAAGATCTAAGTGGAGCTTTAGAGGAGAGGACTGAGCAGAGTGACCCCCCCCCCGCCCCACATACAGCCTGGCCAGCTCTGCTGACCTTTCACGGTCCCTCCCCAAGGGCCCCTTCTCCCCACAGTCTGATGGACTTCCCAGTCCTCCCTCCTCTGTATCCCTATCTCCCTTTCCAGCCAAGGGGAGATGGTAGGAAACCAACATTTGCCAAGATCCTCACGACATCCAGGGGCACATTGCTTCCATTTGACAGATGCCATAACTGAGGCCCAGATAAGACTTGTTGAAAGCCACAAATTGTTAGTCCAAAATTAAAACCCAGGTCTTCTGATTTTTTTTTCTGTACAAGCAGATTCTGACCAAGTTCCTGGAGTATCCCTTCCTGTGTGGACACATTTAGCTGGATGTCTGCGTGGCAGGGGATCTGTCAGCATACACGTGTGCTTGCCTACTCTGCCCTGCAGTGCATCCAACCTCGAGGATTGGGGGTGCTGGGGGAGAAGGGCTCTCTCTCGGGAATCCACCTTGCCAGCAGTCACCTCCCTTCTTGGGGGCAGAAACAGGCAGGCATTGCTGGGGAAGAAAGGAGGAGCAGGACTTCTTTCTCAGAAGCCAGGGCACTGTGTAGGACAGTGGCCGCAGGAAAGGGAGAGAAGATCATGGTGAACGGCTGTGGCAAAAGTTTGTGGAGGGTGAGGAGCTTCAAGGGCAGGTCCTACTGCTAAAACCCCAAGGAAACCCCAGTCAAGGATGTTCCATTGCTCTGCATTGGAACATTCCCCCTTCCATTCCCCCTTCCAACTGCCCCCTCCCCTTAAACCTGAATTCACCTCCTTTAAAAGATCAGTTCCTGCACACCTAGCCTGGGTGGGGGGTTGCCTTCCTCCTTCAGACAGTCTTGGGAGACAGCGGAGACCCAAAGATGGGGAGGGGACAGGGAGACCTAACAGCAGGCTGGAAGGAGGCGGGGCAGCGGGGGCCTGAAAGGGAGGCGGGCCTGACTGGCCAAAAGCCACCTTCCAAATGAGCTCACACACATACTTTCCACCCTGGCCCAGGGCCGATGGCTGAGTGCCTTCCAGGCCAGCCTTCCCCAGTCAGGCCCAACCCCCTCTGTCCTCCCCTGTCCCTCGCTAGTCCTGGACCCAGGGTTCCACAACAGGACCAGGCACCCCAGTCCAACGCTATCACCACATTGGGGGTGGGGGGAAGCTTCCTCCGCCTCCAGGCTGAGGCCAAGTACCCCCAGGGTCCCTTATTCCTCCGAGGGCCCTTCTGTGGCTTAGAGGAGGAGATTAGCTTCCTGCCCACAAAGACCCACACCTGGGGAGGGAGGGGCAGTAGAGGGAACAGAAGAGGTGTCCACACGTAGTGAATTGGCGGAAGGACTTCCTTTGAGTGTCTAAAGTAGCTCATTGACTCGGACCGGGCCAGGTGTGGGAGCTGCCTCACCATGGGTCACATCCTGCTCACTCACTTGATTTCCCGCTAGTGGCACTTCCCTGATTTGGGGCAAGATGGGGTCATGGGGTCTGCGTAAGGCAAGGCCAGGGCTGACCACAAAGTTGCGGGGGATGGACAAGAAAGGGGGAATGGAACACCAGCGCCTCCGAAGGCCTAGCAGATTCACACACATGCAACAGGCTCCAGCTCATTTTAATCCCGCCTGTGGTCAAAGACGTCACCCTTCGCCTGGCTTCCAGAAGCACCAGGCCAGAGAGTAGGATCAATTCCCAAAAATGCTCTTCTTAGCCACTCGGTGCCTGCCTCCGTGCTAGGAGTGTGGCTGCCCTGACCATATACCCTGGATCCAATAATATCTTCCTGAGGTTCTGTGAGTTAGTATCTTCAGACATGACAATTTGTTTCACTCTGGATTCCCAAAATTCAGCCACTTCAAGTGATCACACAGCCGGCTGTTGCCATCTAAGGCACTAATCGTATCATCCTGTCAAGGAATGACTATGATTTATAATAATACTGACCTCATCACAGCCACTGGCAAACATGTTCTGTCCTTTTTTTTTTTTTTAAATCTATAATAAAATTTATTGGAGCACTATCAAAAAAGTCTAAAAAGGCTTCCTGGGGGAGGGTGACAATGGGCTTGAGAAACGCTGAATTAGAAGTCAGCCTCTCAGTCACATGAATTTCCTCTCACCACTGTCGGTATGTTTGTCCTTTTCTTTTACAGAAGAGTGGCGTGGTTCTAGGCACACAGAAGCCCCTTAACTTAACGGAAGTTTGCTGCTTGAATTGCCAATGACAGCTGTGATATACATAAGTAAACAGAGGTACTTGTGAATATAAAAGTACTGTATTATATACATATGTACATAAGTATTATGTATAATAAGTAGTGAATACATAAGTTAAAAAATCATTGAGTTATATATACACTTAAGCTTATTTTATTTCTGTAAACCCTATTTCTGTAACTTTACTGTACATTCCACCTCAATCTTCTAAAGGTTAAAATAAAGAAAGAAAAAATATATTGAGGTAAAGCGCGTCATAACTCCAGAACCACTACTTTGTCCCTATAGGCCTATTCCTTCTGTGTCGACCCTCCCCACCAGCCTGCCCTTAAAGTGGGAGGGGGCAGTACTGGGTTGTGTTGGCCCAGCTCTTCTGGAAATATAGATCTTTCCTATTGCACCCCGGTCCAGCCTGCTCCTGGACCCTGACCTGGAGGGCCCAGCAGCAGGGTCTCTCCTTCCTATAACCCTCTAAGCTCCCTTCCAGTTGCCCCGTCTCTCCTCCACTGCACTGGCTTGTGCTCCAGAGGTTCCCCCACCCCATATCTGCAAAAACTTCATGTAAGTTTTGGGTAGAGCGAAGGTGAGGAAGGGAACCAGAGACCCACCCCTCTCTGGCTGGGGTTGCACCCCCCTATACAGCAGGGACCAGGCTGGGCAAGTTGTGGAAGGTAGCAGCTCCCTCTTCTGCTGGGTATTGGCACTGCAAATCAAGCCCGAAGGAAGAGGAGGCAAAGCCCCCCGCCCCCGCCCCCGCCCAGGATCACAGATACCGCCAGCCTGTTCCTTTTCCCCTTTCCACTTTCCAGGTTTCCACCCAGGACACCTGTACTTAAAGAAGTGGGGTTACAGGAGCTAAAAGATGACAAGCCATAGTCTTTCGGCTGCAGAGAGGGCCAAGTCAGAGTTTCCGTCTCCCGTCCCCGTGCGGGGGTTAGTGGGCAGCCCTCGAATAACTACGAGAAGGACGATGTTGAGGGGGTTGGGACAGCGGGTCTGAGGCAGGGAGGCACTGAGGAGCCCTTTCTTCAGAATTCCTCCGAGTTGTCACACTGCCCCCCTGTGGATGCTTCAGACACTGATCACTCCAGGATGCCCATCCCCTAGCTCCTGGTTGGGGGTCCAGGTGGATCTGCACTCCTGGATTTCAGAACGCTATGACAGAACGCCCTCTAGCCAAGGCAAGCAGGCCTCTCTAACTCCTTCATGTAAGGGTGGGACATTTCTGTGCCACTTCTCTGAGGCCTTTGGAGATCTTGGGGGATGGGGAGAGCCTCTAACTGGCACCCATCCTCCTAAACTATCATCTTGGTACCAGGAGAAATCCTTTAAGCCCAACCTCACACACTGTTCTTAAATTTAGTAGTTTAAAAAAATGCCTGTAGGTACTTTGGGAATAGCACTATATTATTGCTTTGTGCTAAAAGTTTCATTTGTTAAATATAAGCATTTAAAATATGCCAAGTATTATCAAAACCATCTTAGTGTTTAATTGTGTAATATACCCGAGGCTCAAACAATGGACATGATTGAGGTCACCTTCAAATCTTCAAGGGGTGTCCCCAACCCTGCATCTCATGCTCTTCCAAAGCACAAGGAAGCTTGCTCCCATAACCATATGGTAGGGTCTTCAACTTCCCCACTCTCTTCAAACAGAGAGGTTTCCCCATCTTGAAAAGCTCTCTATTGGATACTGCTGCAGTCTTGAATGATTTCCCCAATCTCTCCTTTTTCTCTCAAGCCAAGGTTTTTCTAAAGCTGTCTGCATTCCTTCTCCAGTCATTTCTTTTTAACCCGACCTCATCTGTATCCCAACCCACAGTATTTAGAAATTTACTGAAAGTACTCCTGACCTCTTTCTTTCCACCCCAGGCCTTTTCCTTCTTTCACTTTTCTTTTTTAACCATTTAAAATTTTAATGGGAAAAAGATAATAAATCTGAAAAGACAGACAACAGATTGTGAAAATGTTTCTATACCAAACCAAGCTAACATCTAAATGAAAAAAATAAGCGTCTACAAATTGATAGGAAAAACAACCCAAAAGGAGAATGACGAAAGGACATTAGTGACTAGGTAAGTCACATGGTTAACCAATATAAGATGATTAACCCTGCTGTAGTCTGGGATATGCAATTAAAGAAACCAGTTATAATTTTTTTTTAACTTAAAGTATCAAAGAATAGGAGGGCAGTAACATCCAGTGCTGGTGAGGAGGATAGGAGAGCAGTGTGTTCAAACTTATAGGAATGCGACCTGCTCTAAAATTTTTTTTGAAAGTTACCTGTGCCGTCTATTACAATTAAAAACTTCATACTCACCCTGGCTGGTGTGGCTCAGTGGATTGAGTGCCAGCCTGTGACCAAATGATTGCAGGTTCAATTCCCAGTCAGGGCACATGCCTGGTTTGCGGTCCAGGTCCTCAGTAGGGGGTGCTACAAGAGGCAACCACACATTGATGTTTCTCTCTAAAAATAAATAAATAAAATCTTTAAAAAAAATAAAAAATAAAATGGGGACAACAAAAGTGCTTTCCTAGTCTCATCATCCTGGTCTCAGCTCCATTGTCCTCTCCGAGAGTGGCCTTCCCTGACCATTAAAAAAAAGCAGAAACAAACAAAAAAAAACCCCTACATACTCCTGTTGATTGTAGCTTCTGACCCAGTAAGCCCATTTTGAGAACTCTACTCTTTAGAAATAGAAGTACAATTCTGTACATCCTATCGCTTTCTTTGGCTTCACGTTACCATCCAATGACACCCTGAAATCCGTGAGTCCGTAGTTGTCAAAGAGCCCTGAAGACCCAGGGACAGGTGTCCCTCTGCATTAACCCTACCTGTGCTCTCAGTTTTTTGTTCCTCCATCAGGGAGTAGGCTGACTTTCTATATTTGCTCCATTAATTCCAGTTTCTGCCCTCCAGACTACACAAAATAAACAAATTCTTGCTCTCCACTACAGCTCTTCATATATTTGGATCTAGTTTTTGTGTATTCAGTCCTTCATGAAAGTTAAGCTTTTCTTTATGTGTAAAAAAAACTTTGTGTCTCCACAAACAGCTTATCATAAGATATGGCTTTAAGACCCCACACCACCCAATGGAGGCTCTTTCATCACCTTCCTTTGGACTAATTCATTTTATCAGTTTTTTTAAACATAGCTCCTAGCACACAAGAGGCAGTATCACGCAGTGTTAGAAGCAAGGGCTCTGGAATGACATGATCTAGGTTTGAATACAGTTGTACAATTACTACTGGGGTGAATTTCAGCAAGTTACACATCCTCCCTAAGTTCCAATTTTCTCATCTTCATAATGGGGCTAATAATAAAAAGGGTAGTTGAGTGGATTAAAAGATATAATCTATGGACTGCCAATGGCTGACAGTCATTGATTAATTGATTAATTCAACAAACATCTATTAAGTACCTACTTTGTATTTGGACAGTGGGGAAACACCAGTAAACAATTAGATCCCTGCCCCCATTAAACTTACATTCTTGTGAGAGGAGCAGGCAGGAAACATGGTAAATGAGTAAAATATATACTATATTAGATAGTGATAAAAATTCTCCAAATCTTTAAATTCTGCATCCTTTTTGATTAAAAATTCCACCTGTGAATCATCATTCTCTTCTCACATTTTACTATAAGCATTCAAGAGGAACCAGGCTGCTTCTTCAATATTTTTCTTGGAAATTTTTTCAACCAAATAGCCAATTTCATTGCTCACAAATTCTATCTTCTGCAAAACGCTAGGACTCAAACACAGTTAAGCAAAACTCTTTGCCACTGTATAATAAGGATCCCCTTTTTCTCGCTTTCCAATACTCCTCAGCCCCATCTGAGACCTCTAGAGAAACCTTTACTGTCCATATTTCTAACAATATTTTATTCTGTTCACTACCACATAGGTATTCTCTAAGAAAACTGAAGACTCATCTACAGCTCTCCTCTTCTGAGCGCTCCTGAGAATTGCCTTTAACAGTCCGTTCCTGGCAATGGAGGCTCTTTCTAGCCTGCACCTCCAAACACTTCCAGCCTCTGCCCATTACCAAGTTCCAAAGCCACTTATACATTTTTAGGTATTTGTTAGAGCAGCACCCCCACTTCTCAGGACCAAGTTTCTATCCACTCAGTCTTCTATTAAAAAAAAAATTACCACCAACTGGGTAGCTCATAAACCACAGAAATTTACTGTTGTAAATTTACAGTTCTTGAAGTTCAGAAGTCCAAGATTAAGGGGCTGACATGGTCACCTTTTGGTGAGGTTTCTCTTCCTGGTTCATAGCCAGTGCCTCCTCACTATGCCCTCACATGGCAAAAAAGGCTAGGGTTCTATGCTTATGACCAAAGCACCTCCCAAAGGCCCACCTCCTAAGACTATCATCTTTGGGGTTAGGAAATCAACAAGAGAATTTTGGGGACAGTGTTCAAAAGACAGTGTGATATAAATTCAGTTTCTGCTATCGTTGGTTTTTTTGGCTTCGTGCATGTTAAATCTGGTATTTTTTATTGATACAGTATAAAAAAGAATTTGGGGGGACACAAACATTCAGACCATAACACCTTGGCTCCTGCACGTGCTAGTAGTTTGATTTTGAGCAAATTATCTAAACTACCTGTGATTCAGTTTCCTCAATTATAAAATGAGGGCAAAAATAACACCTATTTCTTAGAGGTGTGGTGAGGGTTAGATGATATACGTGAAATACTTAGCGCCAGGCATGCAATGAGTACTCTGTGAAAGTTAAACTATCATTTTGAAAACCAAACTTCTACCTATATTCCATTGCTTCCACTATTTTTCATAATTCCTGAAAGAATTCTAAGAACATCTCCATAGACCCATTCCTAAATGTACTTGATGGTCTAGACTGTGATTTATGTAAGCCTGGACACTTAAATTCACTAAACAAATTAAACAAATTAAAACTCATTATAAGCGTGTTGGTCCTCTTTAATTTCTTCATCTTTTTTTGGCTTGAATTCACTCTTAAATATGTCTAGCACAGTGCCTTGCACTTTGAAGCCATTCTAATAAGTATTTATAGAATGGAAGTTTGTTCTACCCTGGTACAGTTTCTTCCTGATGGTGGTGATGGTGATGATGATATTGATGATTGCTCCCAACAGCATAATCTTGATATTATTTTCAGCAAATTTCTATTTATTCAGCACACCAGACCATGCGCTCTCTTCCTCCTTCCCCCTACAACTCTTCCCATCTCACCACCATCTGTCTTGCTTCCTTTCCACATTTCCCAACCACCCACAGTCTGGCTCCCATGGGTATACCCCATGGCTCTGCGGCTTTTTAACTTACGTATCTGATCTCCCTTTCAACTAGATTGAAAGCTCCTTGAAGCTAAAGTGAAGTCCTAGGAGTTCCAGGCATCAGCTAAGCACCCAACGTGGAGAACATAGGCAAACACTCTACTAAAACTCCACAATCGCTTTTACGATTTAAATATTTTTAATTCCCCCCACCCCTTTGCCCTCTTTGCTCAACATCCTCCTCTTACACTGAGGGTTCTATTTCACCCCTCATTAATCCCAAAGGCTGCTCTGGGGAGCAGAGAGAGGTAGGGCGTGGAACCAAGAGCATGGGTCCAAGTGGAAGAAAGACTTTTTTCTGACCAACTCTGTGGCTTCAGGCCCTGCTGAGGTCCCAGTTTTGAACATATCAAAACCAATGTCATTAACATAAAACTGTTTTGTACCATTTGTAAAGGGATGAGAGTTGAAAGGACCCAAGTGTACATTCTATCCAAAGCAGGTTCAAAACTTTGTTTCAGCATTTACTAGATCCATGATCTAGGGCAAAATACTTCATCTCTCTGTACCCAGAGTTTCCGTATCTGTAAAATGGGAGTAACAATAGTATCTTACCTCACAAGACTGCTGGGAGAAATAAAAGAGCAAACTCTTGAAAAGTGCTTAGATTTGTGTCTGAAATGTGGGGGGGGGGAAGCTCAAAAAGTTATTTGCTATTGGTACTGTTTATTAACATTACCTATCGGTGCCACAGGAAATCGGTAACCCCAAGCCCACATAAATTAGAAATATCTCCTGTGAGTAAAAATAAGTATTATTACCAGGAATGGCGCACCTTCTATACTCTCAGCTTGCATTATCTCCCTACAAGGTTGACAGCAACCTTACGAGGAAGATGCACTATTATTACCCCCATTTCATAGCTGAGAAGCACAGGGAGGTTAAGTAATTTTCTCAAGGTCACAAAGCCAGCAAGTGGGGAAGTCACGTTTATTCCTTTATTTACCATTTATTGAGTTTTTTCTGTGTACGTTTATTCCTTTATTTACCATTTATTGAGTTTTTTTCTGTGTACGTGCGGAGAGGAGCCCTTTGCGTACGAAGGTAAACAGGAAGTTTCAGCTTTCTGAAAGGAGGCAGGGCGGGGCCTGGAGCGACCAGTAAACAAATAGTTATAACACCGTGTGGTAATTTCTGTAATAGAGGCTCACTACGAAAAAGTGCTACCGGATCTCACTGGGGCATGACACGGGGACAAGAAAAGTCCTGAGAGCTTGAGTCCAAAGGAAAGACATGACAGACGGAATAAGCAGTTGTCCTTTGACAAACGTATCCTATAACAAATGTGTGACACCGAAAGGAATAAACAAAGCCGAGTTAAAACTGGAGACTGAGCACTAGTTCAAGAAGCCAGTCTGACCAGTCCCGGCAGGGCTGGAAAAGGGTTAAAGTTAGCAGGCGGGCGGGGCGCGCGTGTTGTTGAGCGGAGGTGGGGCTAGGCTCGTCCCCGCCCCCTTCTTCTGCCCGGGTGGCTCCAGCCCTTAGGGTGCCGCCCGGACGAGGGCCGGGGAACTGGGCTGTTCTTTCTGTACCCCTCTCCCCGCTCTTCTGCCGCGTTCCGCTGAGTAGACGCACTGGATAAGTTCAGCCGCCCCCGGGCCGGCCGTGCAGGTGACGGTCGGCAAAGTTTGGCTCGAAGAGGAAGTGGCCTCAAGCCCCGGCAGGTGGCGGCCAGGCCTGAACCCGGGCGCTCGCGGCCTGCGGGTGAGCTCTAGCTGAGGGTGCGCCCCGGAACCGGGCTTCGAGCCGATTCCTGGCGCTTCGGGGGGCGGCTTCCAGAGGGAACGCGGCGGCAGCCCGGAAAACAACTCCGAAGTTGGCGAGAGGCACCGCCCCGGCTCTCGGGCCGCCGCCGCCTCCCCGCCCCCAGCCCTGGCATCCCGAACAAGGGTCAAGGAGCCCGAGCCATGGACCCCGTTCCGGGAGGCGGCACTGGGGGACCTGGACGCTCGGAGCGGTGCCGCCTCCGCACTGGGTAGACGACAGAGACTTCGGGACTCTTTCTGCTCCTCCGGACTGCTCAGGATGCGGCCAGCCATCCTACTCTTCCTCCTCCTGGGTAAGAAACCGAAACGAAACTCCTCACTCGGCAGCCCGCCCCCAGGGCTGTCACGCTCCCTTCCTCCTCTGCTGCCCCTCAGCCTACCCTACCAGCCCGTGCCCCCAGCCCTAACGCCGCACCCAGCACTGCCTGCCCCAGGGGCCCCGAGGACGTCTTTAGTCCCCCGTCTCAGCCCTCATCCTCCGGCTTCCCTAGATCTCCGGGCCGCCCCTCAGGCCATGCTGCCAGACCTTCCTTTGAGGTTGCACGCAGCAGTCTCCCCGACCATTCCCGCTCCGGTTCACTACCCCTTCCAATAAACTACCCGGAAGTCCCAGGTGGCTCCTTTTTTCCCCTGAGTTGGACAGGTGAAGAAAACTTCTAAATGACTCCCTCTCCTGCTCTTTCTCTCTCTTCCTCTAGGAGGCGCGTTGGCACATCCAGACCGGATCATTTCCCCAAATCCTGGTGAGTAGATGATGTCTCTGGGGCCTTGGGGCTCGGCAAAATGGGGGAAGACCCAAGAGAAGGAGTCTTTCTTCTCTGAATTCTTCTGGTACCTGCTGTAGTTTTTGAGTGGAGATTACCCACCCTTTATTTTACAAATGGGGAACCTGAGACCCAGTGTGAGCCCTCACCTGGTAGATAATGTCCTTTTGAGGTTTTTCCCAATCTTCATGCTTGATTTCCCTAGCCAGAATGTAGTCTCCCTGAGAGTAGAGACAGTATTTCCTGCTCCTCCTGGCCCAGTGGCCCCCGTGGCTGGCACAAAGCAGACCTCAAATTGTTTATGCTCTTGTTACTTTTAATAAAGGTGAAGCTATGATGCACGTGGGGAGGAAGGGGACCCACTGAAGACTGTGACTATATAGAGTATGGGTGAGCAGGGGAAGTTTGTTTGCTCCTTTTTTTTTTTAAATTAATTTTAGAGAGACAGAAGAAAAGAGAGAGAGAGAGAAACATCAATTTGTTGTTCCACTTATTTGTGTATTCTGTGTTTGATTCTTGTATGTTCCCTGACCAGGGATCAAACCCTGCAACCTTGGCTTATGTGGACAATGCTCTGACCAACCGAGCTACCCAGCCAGGGCTGTCTACTCCTTGTTGAAGAACTCAGGCCCTTGAAGGCCTCAAGCCTGGGGAGAAGTGGGTTGGTAACAGACTCTCGACCAGTTTCTCTGCCTCTCTCGCCAGCCTGTGTGGACCCCCCAGCAGTGCTTTTGGAAGTACAGGGCATCTTACAGAGGCCGTTGGGCCGGGACAGCCGCAGCTCCCCTGCTAACTGCACCTGGATCATCCTTGGCAGCAAGGATCAGACTATAACGGTCAGGTGAGATGCAGGCCAAGACTCCATTCCACTCCCCTGCTCCTCCCCCCTTCTTCATGGGAAAGCCTTCAGGGATCACTTCTTTGTGGAAAGTCTATCCCTGTCAACTGAGGGAAGAGTAGAATTTGATTTGGCTTCCTCTGTCTTAAAAGCCTGGCTTATTCTGGACCAGACACAGTGAATTGGAGGTGGGCAGGGATGGACATGTAGCTTGGGTTCTGGTCATTTCTGCAGGTCAACAGTAACTCTAGGAATGGTCCTTGAGCTCCTGTACGGCTGCTCTGAGGAGTCCTTCCACATTCTTGCTTAGGATTCAGAGCTATTCCCTTAATCAGCTCAGAATCAGCCTCCCCAGATCTCTTAAACAGTCCAGGTCTCCCCAGGGTCATCCAACCTTGGGCCTTGGGATTGGGGCCCATGTTAACTACCTTGCTATTTGCTTCACACAGTTCACTTCTCATGAATTTACCCAGAAAGGCTAGGTGAAAAGAGAGGGGCAATCTGGGGAGAGGCTGTTGGGGCAGAGGGATCAAAGTGCTTGTGTTCCCAGGTCTCACCACCAGGCGTTTGGAGGGGATGGCAAGTTCTGGCTCATTGAACTGTATGGTAATTGCCAGTTACTGCTAACACTGTACTTGAGTGACAGTGCTGCAACAACTGGAAAGCAATACACCTGTTTTTATCGCAGCCCCAGAAGACAAGTTGGTTTTTCAGGATGTATCTCATAGCCTCATGGTGCCACTGGCCTCTGTTAGGACTATTGCCATTGACTCCTGAGGAATTTGACTAACTGAATTTTCACTTGGCTATTTGGATTGTAGATAAGTAGATGTTTGTGCATTTTTGGGTAGAAAAGGCCTGAGGGGGGAAGAAGTCAGCAGCGGTCAAGAAGATCTCACATCTTGTTCTCCTCCACCCCTAAAGGTTCCAAAAACTGCACCTGGCCTGTGGCTCAGAGCGCTTAATCCTGCGCTCCCCTCTCCAGCCGCAGATCTCCCTGTGTGAGGCACCTGCCAGCCCTCTGCAGCTACCTGGGGGCAACGTCACCATCACCTACACCTATGCTGGGGCCAGAGCACCTATGGGCCAGGGCTTCCTACTCTCCTACAGCCAAGGTGAGCTAGACAGGGATGTCCATGGGGCTATGAACACAGGCGATGGAAGCCCCCTGGGAGGAGGGGAGGATCCCACCAGCTCCGGTGCTTCACAGCCCTTCTCCATGGTACCTCTGCAGATTGGCTGATATGCCTGCAGGAAGAGTTCCAGTGCCTGAACCACCGCTGTGTGCACTTGGCCCAGCACTGTGACGGGGTCGATACCTGTGGAGATGGCTCGGATGAGGCAGGTTGCAGTTCAGATCCCTTCCCTGACCTGACCCCGGCCTCTCTTCCCACCCCACCCTGCAATCACACCTTGGAAGACTTCTATGGGGTCTTCTCCTCCCCTGGATACTCACACCTGGCCTCAGTCTCCCACCCCCAACACTGCCTCTGGCTGCTGGACCCCCACGATGGCCGGCGCCTGGCAGTGCGCTTCACAGCCCTGGATCTGGGCTATGAAGATTCAGTGCATGTGTATGATGGCCCTGGGCCCCCCGAGATCTCCCGGCGACTACGCAGGCTCACCCACTTCAACAATGGCAAGGCTGTCACCGTGGAGACGCTGTCTGGCCAGGCCATCGTGGCCTACCACACAGTTCCTTGGAGCAATGGTCGTGGCTTCAACGCCACCTACCATGTGCAGGGCTACTGCTTGCCTTGGGACCAACCCTGTGGCTTAGGCTCTGGCCTGGGGGCCAGTGAGGGCCTAGGCGAGCGTTGCTACAGTGAGGCACAGCGCTGTGACGGCTCATGGGACTGTGCCGATGGCACAGATGAGGAGAACTGCCCCAGCTGCCCACCTGGACACTATCCCTGTGGGCCTGCTGGCACCCCTGGTGCCACAGCCTGCTACTTGCCTGCCGACCGCTGTAACTACCAGAACTTCTGTGCCGATGGAGCAGATGAGAGACGTTGCCGGCACTGCCAGCCTGGCAACTTCCGATGCCGGGATGAGAAGTGCGTGTATGAGACATGGGTGTGCGACGGGCAGCCAGACTGTGTCGACGGCAGTGATGAGTGGGACTGCTCCTATGCCCTGCCCCGCAAGGTCATTACGGCTGCAGTCATTGGCAGCCTTGTGTGCGGCTTGCTACTGGTCATTGCTCTGGGCTGCACCTGCAAGCTCTATGCCATTCGCACCCAGGAGTACAGGTCAGCTGGCTCTAGAGGAGTGGGGACTGAGGGTGAGGCAGGGCCCGTGCTGCCGCAGGAGAGCATGAGGGTGCCCGTGTTGGGCAAACATTCCAGTGACGGGCTTACGGGTTGGTTCATGGGGTTATCCAGCTTGGGGAGAGGGATGCTCCTCTGAGGGAAGGATAGATCTAGGCTCTGAAGGCAATCTCAGGGAAGGAGGGGACCTCAGGTGACTTCTGGGAAAACCACAGCATAGTTTCCGTTGTCTTGTCCTGGGTGTGGAGGGAAGAGGCCTGTCCAGGCTGGAACAGGCCGCTCTAGCCGGGACCACCTGTGACTGAGCAGTCCTCATTCCTTCCAGCATTTTTGCCCCCCTCTCCCGAATGGAGGCTGAGATTGTCCAGCAGCAGGCACCTCCCTCCTATGGGCAGCTCATTGCCCAGGGCGCCATCCCACCTGTGGAGGACTTCCCTACAGAGAACCCTAATGATGTAAGTCACTACCCCCAACTCTAGCTCATCCTGCTCCCAGTCCCACTGTGGCCCTGCCACTGGCCCCTCCTCACCTCTCTAACTCTAACATCTGCCTCCTCTCCTTGCAGAACTCGGTGCTGGGCAACCTGCGTTCTCTGCTACAGATCTTGCGCCAGGACATGACTCCAGGGGGTGCCTCAGGTGCCCGCCGCCGCCATCGGAGCCGCTGTGTGCGCCGCCTGGTGCGCCGTCTCCGCCGCTGGGGCCTGCTTCCTCGAACCAATACCCCAGCCCGGACCCCTGAGGCCAGACCACAGGTCACACCTTCTGATGCTCCCCTTGAAGCTCTCCTAGATGGAAGCACAGGTCTGGCCCGCGAGGTTGGGGCAGTAGGGGGGCATGATGGGGAACAGGCACCCCCACTGCCTACCAAAGCTCCCCTCCCATCTGCCAGCATACCTCCGGCTGTCCCTACTGTCCCAGAGGCCCCAGTGCCACCGCCCTCAGGGCCCCTAGAACCATCGTTGTTGTCTGGAATGGTGCAGGCCCTGCGAGGCCGCCTCCTGCCCAGCTTTCGGCCCCCAGGACCAACCCAGCCCCCAGGACCAACCCGAACCCCACCTGAACCCCACACAATAGTCCTGTCCCCAGAGGATGAGGATGACGTACTGCTGGTGCCACTGGCTGAGCCAGGGGTCTGGGTGGTTGAAGCAGAGGATGAGCCACTGCTTGCCTGAGGTGATCCGGCTCCCCTGAGGGCTCTAGTCACAGTGACAACCACCCTTTAGAAAGCAGCTCAGCTTCCTTTCCACTACTTCCCTCCCTGATACTCGGTCTAAGGGGACCCGAAGGGCCTCCCTTTGGCCCTGTATAGCTGCTGTTACGTCAGGTGTCCCTCAGGCAGAGAGAGAGGGCTTACTCAGAGCTCCCTCTGCACCTGGCCGGAGATCGCAGTCTCTCCACCACCACCCTCCTCTCACACCACCCCTATTTGGGTGGCTCTTTACAAAAAGTAAAGTTCCTCAGAGGTCATAGGCCTGAACACTCCATACTTTCCCATCCCCTACCCAAAAGTGGCCTTAAGCACCAGAATGCCAATTGGCTGGAGACCTCCAGCCCACAAGGAGAGGATTTGGGCAGGGCCTGAGGTTTTGCCAATTGTGATCATTTCCTACAGGGCCTGGTTCAAAAAAAGAGCACAAAAAATGCTTTTGTCCCATAGCTAGGTCATTGCCCAGAAATCAAGGTTGAAAATAAAGGAATCCGAAATTGAAGATTTTTGTAAATGAACTGTGAGACTGTACCCTGACTCTCTACCTGTCTCAGCTTATGCACACCTCACTCTGTTCCTTTTTGTGTGGGCCTTTGCTCCGGCCTCCACTTCTGCGTCTTCCTATAGATCTTCTAACCACGCTCTCTTAAATGTTATACCACTCAGTGCATAAGAAGTTTCTAGGAGTGCCCTGGCTGGTGTGACTCAGTGGATTGAATGCTGGTGAGCAATCCAAAGGGTCACCTGTTCTACTCCCAGTCAGGGCACATGCTTGGGTTGTGGGCCAGGTCCCCAGTAGGGGGCGTGTGAGAGGCAACCACACATTGATGTTTCCCTCTCTTCCCTTCTCTAAAAATAAATGAAATCTTTAAAAAAAGAAAAGAGTTCAAGGGGCCCTAAGAACCAAGCTTTCCCACCTCCAGTCACCACCTGGGACCCAGCTCTGCTGTGATTGACACCTGGGTGAGCACTAAGCCTTTTTTATTTACTGCCAGGCTGGGCCTTGTAGCTGGAAGGTTCCCATTTACGGAGTACTCCCGGAGTACAGATCACAGGAACAGACTGTCCCTGGTGGATCATGGGAGCTGTGACTCCTGCCCTCTGCCCTCTACCCTCTACCCCCACCAGACCCAGTGTCCTAGGGAAGACAGGTGAACTTTTAGTAGCTAGGCTCCCTCAAAACAGACAAAAGTAAATTGAGAGAAAAATCAAACATTTGTGAAGATGCTGGCATCAATTTGGCCAAATCTGAGAGTTTTTCCTGGAAGAGGGCCCAAACTAGATTCTAAAGAATGCTGTCAGTAGTTGGAATAGAGTTGAGTTCTAGACAGGGTGAGTGTCCATAAGATAAGCAAACTAAGCAGACTTGAGGTTGAGGGCTGTAGGCTAGACCCTGAACCTCTTCAGAAAAGGGGCAGGAGCACAAGCAGTGGCCAGAGCCAAAGACTGAGTGGGTGATCGAGGAGGAAATAATCCATGAAAAATGTTGGAACCCAGCCTCTGATAAGAAAGGTGATAGAGCTGTCCCAGAGTTTGACATTAAAATACAGATAAAGGGTATAGGAGTCTATGAAGACCCAGGAGCAGAGCTGAGACATCCCTGACAGAACCAGCCCCCGAGGGAAACTATCAGTCTCGTCCTTACACTTCCTGCCCAGTCTAGCCTGTCTCCACCCCTCTTGATCAGCAGGCGAGAGCCCTGTTGATCACCCAGTCAACATCCTTACATGCGCACTAATTGCATAATGTTTCCTATTTCCCAGTGAGCAAGAGACTAGCGAATGGCAGAAAGGGGATGTGGTGCAGTTCTGAGGCCCTCGCATCTTGACTCAGGGAAGACCCAAGTTCCTTTCACTCCAGACCCCCCCTCCAGAGACTAGGGAAGGGGTTCCAGAGATCCTCATTCTTACCTACTGTTCTCTCTTTGGACCTTCTTTCCCAAGTGCGAACAATCCCTGGGTCCCACCAATGCCAGGCCCACTGAAATAAGGAATGTTGATTTCTCCTCCTATCCCTCCCCTCCTATCCCCTCTTATCACCTGGGTCTCTTCCCTCTCCATGCTCCTGTCTTCCTGGACAGCCATCTCAGAAACCTTCAACCTGGTATCTTCATCCTTTGTCCTACCCCAGACCTTTATTTGTAACTTGAAAGCAGACACAGATTTACGGTAAAAGAGTACCCGTCATGATGGGATGGCTCAGAGTGCTGGAGGGAGGACTTGAGGGTAGAGTTCACTAGGAAGACCTGTGTGTAGAGAGAGATCCGTAAGCCTGGAAGGAGCTTCTCTGTGTGCTAGGTGTGCTGTAGGAGCATGTAGTGCTCCTACACTACTTTTATCAGCCACACTGAAGCCCCAGGTTGACAGGGAGAGGGAGTTGGCCTTGTACAGGTTGTAACGGAAAACCAAAATGGAGGGTCCTTCCCAGGAGAGGGTGGCGCATTGGGGAACACTCAACCAAGTTTGTTTTAACTATGGCCCAAAGGGGAAAAAAGAAGGCAACTTCAAATACTATCAGGATAGACAGTATTATCCATGATGTCCAGTATCAGGGGTGTAAGAAGAGGAGGGAGGTCTTCTCCGCTTGAGAGGGGGATTGGCTAGGGATCTGAGATAACAACACAATTCAGTCCTTAAGGAGCAGAATCTGGGCCTGAACCAAGATCCAGTTCCCCCTGCGAAGGAAGAGAGTCCCCCAGCCACATAGCAAAGGCCGTGGGAGCACCAAACAGTTGGGCACCTTGCTAAGTGTTAGATCCTTTATCCTATGTGGCCAACACTCATGTCAAGGCTGTGCCATGGGCACCATAACCCCACAAGCCCAATTCACAGGTTCAGAAGCAATATCCAAGGAATTATGAGCCTAGCTCATTCTCTGCAGAGAGACAGACTTAAACCTGGATTGATTAACTGTTAAATCTCATCCATGTTCCACTATTCTGTAGGACCTCCCATTCTTGAGAGAGCTTGGAGATGGATGGACAAGTACACAGCTTCTTACGAGTGGTAGAGAGAGATGGTAGTTCAAGATGAAACCCAACCTCTTCCTGTGGCCTAAAGCTGGTTTGAGGGCAGGCAGAAGTCATGGTCAAGAATCCCTCCTGGGTTCTGCAGCTGCTGACTCACTCTAGTCTGATAGTATAGAAATAAATCCAACCACCTAATTGAGTTTTCCTTTTCAAGGAAGCTCCTTAAGCTCACTCCTTTATAATTTAAAACTTTTCTAAAAACTCATTTTGGAAGGAAACCATTCTAAAGCACTATATTCATCTTCAGCACATCTGCAATGTAACAAATTTTTCTGGGACGCTCAAGATCTTCATAGAAACCAATGGCACCTCTTCAGCAATGTTTTCAGAAGTTATAGTGGCTTCGGGGGCTGTCTGCCTTTATGTCAAATAACATTAGAGCCCTTTAAAAAAATTATTTAATTTTAGAGAGAGGGGCAGAGAGGGAGAAAGGAAGGGGAAACACTGCGAGAGAAACATCAATTGCTTGCCTCTCACTGACAGGGACCAAACCCGCAGCCCAGGCATGTGCCCTGATCGGGAATCAAACCAGAGACCTTTCACATTGCAGGATGACACTCAACCCACTGAGCCACACTGGTCAGGGATAGAGCATTTTTTAAATGCTTATGATTGCTTTAAAAGTTTTTTTTTGTGGTGTTGCTTCCCTAACTACCAGGTTATTAAGTGTCACTTGCTGCTCTTCATGTGCTTCTGATCTAGAAGTACATGAACACACATGGACACATTAAAATTGTTAATAAAGTAAGGATTAAATAGTCTGTTACAGAGGCCTGGGGAGTCTATCCAATGAATAAAGTGCACGAGTAGTGCACCTGCTCAGGAGTCTTTTCTGTTCCCACTAGACCCTACAATGTTGCCCTGTAGTTGACCTCCAGATCAATGAACTGTCATTGCATGTCAGTCCAAAGATTATAATTTGCCGCTACTATTGGAAAAGTTCACTGAGGAGTGCACTATGGAGAGTTCCCAATAATAGGAGACAGCTGGACTATTTAAGATTAGGAAGGCAGCATAGGGTAGAGGAGAAAGATCTGGGTGGAGGGGTGGAGTTCTAAGGTCCTTACTTTAAAAAAAAGATTTCCTTTTTTTTTCAAGATTGTATTTATTTATTTATTTATTTATTTATTTATTTTTAGAGAAGGGAAGGGAGGGAGAAAGAGAGGGAGAGAAACATCAATGTGTGGTTGCACTTTGTGCGCCCCCTACTGGGGACCTGGCCTGCAACCCAGGCATGTGCCCTACACTGGGAATGGAACCAGTGACCCTTTGGTTCCACGAAGGCCAGCGCTCAATCCACTGAGCCACACCAGCCTGGTGTCCTTACTTTTTTTTCCAGTTGCATGATTGATCTGGGGACAGGCCACCAGCCTCCCACTTTGAGCCTTACAGTCATTAGGATGAAAGGAGATAATGTAGAAAAGATGCTTAGCTCAGCACCTGGCAAAAATGGGGTCAGGAGCTGCCAGGAAATCAGAATGTTTGGGTGCTTGCTGGTGTCAGGAAGGAAGACAAGAGTGGAAGTCTGAAGGGAGAAGAAACCAGTCAGGAAAGGAACAGTAAAAGAGACAGGCCCTCCTGTCTTTGCCCAGAGGTAGACTGACCCATAGAGGGACTAGAGGGGAGGGGCTGGCACTCTACACCCCCATTTGGGGCTGGGAACTTCCAGAGGGTTAGTCTCCCCGCTCCCCCCAGCTCTGATTAACACTAGGTTGGTGGGCCTGGTAGGAAGGGAGAGGAACCAAAATGGTTTGTACCATCTGAACTTAGTTACACAAGGAAGCTGCCCAAACAAAGCCGCCATCTCTTCTTCCTCAATGCCCCTGTCTGCTAGGGGCCAGGGTGGGAAATAGGTACTTTTGTGAGTCTTAGCCCAGACAGAGTGGTATGCAGAAGGAGATAATGTTGGGGATAACTTGGTGGCATAGTGGCTGTCCCCCTCTCTCTGCACTTCTTTTGTTTCTGCCTCAAGCCCCTCCATTTAGTCGCAGAGCACTCTGGGCTGGACACTGGGCTCAGGGGCTGGGAACACAGAGACAAATGACTCATAATCCTGGTTCCTAGACAAAGACATCTGGGTCCTTGTGTCCCCGTCTCCTGCCGTCCTCAGCTCCCTTACCCACTGACCCTTCGCCCCACTTCTCTGAACACCTGTCTTCTGCCCTCTGACTTTGTTCTGTTTTAACCAGACTCCATAGCGAGTGTGCTCCCAGAGGGAAGCGACACAAAAGGGTGGGGGGAGCAGAAAGGAGGGAATCCCGCTGACATCACTCATTAGCATGTGTGACCTCATCAGGGGGCGGGACAATTTCCCCAGGTGTCTGGCGGGGGGGGGGGGGGGGGGCAGGACATGTAGGGGGGTAGCATTTAAAGGGAAAAGCTGACGGCGCTGCTGAGTGAGGCAGCCGGTGCTGCGAGTCGCCGCCGGGCTGCACACGCACGCCGATGCATTCGGACCTGGAGATCGACATGGATACAGACACAGAAACCACAGCACTCTGCCCCTCCGGCAGCCACCAGGCCTCCCCGCCAGGGACGCCCACACCAGGTGAGGCTGAGCTGGGCAGGTTTCGGATGGAACCATGGGGGTGGGAGCGGAAGCTCTGGTGGCGAAAGTCAGAACTAGGGGTTAAAGGAGCTTGAACCCAGACGGCAAGAGGGGAAGAGCAAGTCGAGAAGTGGGGAAGCCTCCCACTCCCACTAGGAATGGGGCTGGCCTGGAGGGTGGAGGGAGAGCTGCTTAAATGCCCCTCCCCCTCACTCCCAGGGCTTGGGTGGGGAAATTCACGCTGGGCTCCCTAGGTCAGTCTCATTCCCAAGAGGCTGGGATGAGCGGGAGGGAAGGGGGAGAGAGAAGGGGCAGCCCACATGCCTGGGAATCACGGGCAAGGGGCTTCCCCGGGAGACCTGTTATAAGGGTTTCTTCTGGCCCCCTGGAGGCGCTGGCTGCTGGCCAAGTATTGATCCTGGGCTATTTCCAGCCTCTCTCCATCCCTCTTTGTTACGTCTGTCCATCCTCCTCCCAGTTACCCTGACCCATGCATTGTCATTCTCTCATGCTCCTGCTCTCTCCTTCTCTCCCACACTCCCTCTACCTCACCATGAACACAATAGTCTCTCCAACTCACTGGGACAGCCAGGGATGCAGGATTTTCACACACGGGCCATACACTGGGGGAAGCTCCCCTACAGGGCCACAGGAAGAGGCAGCCCCTCTCATGCACACACCCGCGGAGACCCAACACACACAACTCGAAGAACGAAGGCCCTTCCCTGGGAACAGGCTCCCCACGAAGTTTTTGACTACCATTACTCACCTCCCAGAACATGGGCAGCAGTTTCAGCTTCTCATCCCTGAGCCAGCGAGGGGGTTGCCAGTGCAGGAAGCAGTAGGGGCAGAGCCTCTTGACTGAAGGGGAGCAGCCCTGGGGCTAGAGGCCTGGTCTGGGGGTGTGCCTGTGTGTCAGTGTGAAGTATGAGTGGGTGTGCAAGGCTGCAAACAGGTGCCTCCCCTGCATGGGGCATGTTTTGAATAGGCTGTGGCTGGAACCACTTTGTACACACCATCAGGTCAATTCCTTGGTGCCCTACCAGTTCAGGCTCCTGGGAGGGTTTCAGTGTAAGAGGTCACACCAAAGGTTCTCAGCTCCTCCTGGGTCATGGTCATCAAATGGGCCTCCAAAACTGGAGCAGCCAGGATTGAGCTCTCTGCAGATGGCTAGGCACATCCCGTTCATAGCTTCTTTCTCTTTATCCCCCAGAAGCAAATGCCACATTGCTGAAGAAGCCAGATAAATTGTTGGCAGGGCTGGACCGGAGCGAGCCACCCTCGGCCCCAGGGGCCCCCAGACGAAGAGGCAGTATGCCTGTCCCCTACAAGCACCAGCTGCGGCGGGCCCAGGCTATCGATGAACTTGACTGGCCACCTCAAGCCTCATCCTCTGGCTCCTCTGACTCCTTGGGCTCAGGGGAGGCAGCCCTCACCCAAAAGGATGGCATCTTCAAGGTCATGCTGGTGGGGGAAAGCGGCGTGGGCAAGAGCACCCTGGCAGGCACTTTTGGCGGTCTCCAGGGAGACAGTGCTCATGAGCCAGAGAACCCAGGTATTTGGGGGAGCCCTGCAAGGGTTGAGGGTACCTCTAGAGCCCTAGTCAGGGATGGAAGAGCTCAAGGCATGAGCCGCCCCTGGAGGCCAGAACGTAAGAAAAGTTTCTCCAAAGCTTTCTGTGACAGCCTCCCTGCAGGAGGGTCCCTGGCTCTGGGATCTGAGGCGTCCCTGGCTACCAGGTCCCACAAGTGTCGGGAGCCTACTAATGAGCTCTCTATTCCCTGTCCTTATTTCCCAACAGAGGACACCTATGAGAGACGCATCATGGTGGATAAGGAAGAAGTAACTTTAGTTGTTTACGACATCTGGGAACAGGTGAGAACCAAGATGTGGCTGCAAGCCAGTGATGAACCCTGGGAGAACTGGGGAAGGGCAAAGTCTGGCTCAAGGCTGGTGGGACTGCAGGAGCTGATTTCAGCATGTATTCTCATCTCAAAGAGCAAAGGCCCACACCAGTGTGCATATCATGGCATTGAGGGCCACTGTCTTTACAGGATCTTCTGACCCAGAGGAAAGTCAGGATCTGAATTTGGTGAACCCTGCGGCTGCAAGTGGGGCTAAACATCCTGAAATTGACCCTATGCATACATCCCCCCACCCCAGTCTGACCTGACAGGGCAAGAGCTCAGAACTCTGGAATATCGGGGGGCGGGGGGGAAGGATTTGTGAACATTTGGACATAAATTGTTACTATATAGAAATGAGAGACCAGATTACATACACTTGAATAGCTATCATTTAAACTTTCTTGAGCTTAAGCATGAGAAAGTAGGAAGGGCTATCCTAGTCTAGGATACTATTATCTCCAATTCTCCAGAGTGGGGCTCACACTACTAACTTTTCCCTCCTCCACAAACATATCCTGGGTATAGAGATTCTGCCATTAAGTAGCTCTGCTGTTTTAATCAGGTAGCTTCTCCCTCACATCCTGCTTCCTCTTCCTTGAGATGTAGGCGCTGGACAGCTTCTCCCATGCCTCCAGCCCTGACATTCCATGACTCTCTGCCCACCTGCAGGGGGATGCAGGAGGGTGGCTGAGGGACCACTGCCTTCAGACCGGGGATGCCTTTCTCATCGTCTTCTCAGTCACTGACCGACGAAGCTTCTCCAAAGTTCCAGAGACCCTACTTCGACTCCGGGCTGGAAGGCCCCACCACGACCTGCCCGTCATCCTGGTTGGAAACAAGAGTGACCTGGCCCGCTCCAGGGAGGTCTCATTGGAGGGTGGGTATCCAGAACCTCATCATACTTGCAATCTCAACGGATCTTCTTTCCGCCGTCACCTCTTTTCCATAAGGCCTTTGTCCCCTCAGTTGCACAAACTTAACTGCATTTCGCCCCAGTCTAAGGGCAGTCTACCAATGCCCATCCTAGGGCCCTGAGAATGCCTTCTCTTCACTCCCCCCTCACCTCTTCTCCAAGGTCCCTTTCTCCCTCCCCTCCCTCCACAGGATCCCTTCCTTGTCCTCTTACTTTGCCCAGTCCCTTTCCACTGCACACTCTGCCCCAGGCCCAGTGCAATCAGGCAGGCCCCTGAACCTGTCCCTTCCCACAGAGGGCCGCCACCTGGCAGGAACACTGAGCTGCAAGCACATCGAGACATCCGCCGCGCTGCACCACAACACGCGGGAGCTCTTCGAGGGCGCTGTTCGCCAGATCCGGCTGCGGCGGGGCCGAAGCCGCGCAGGCGTCCAGCGGCAGGAGTGGGGCAGCCCCGAGGGCCCCGCGCCACCTGCGCGGCGCGAGAGCCTCACCAAGAAGGCCAAGCGCTTCCTTGCCAACCTTGTGCCCCGCAACGCCAAATTCTTCAAGCAGCGCTCCAGGTCGTGTCACGACCTCTCTGTGCTCTGAGCTGCGGTCGCCATGGTCACCGCGGTCGCCATGGTCACCACTCACTTGGCTTGACCCCTCGCCTAGCCCCGCCCCGCCCCGCCCCGTCCCTGTCCGGCTTCCTTTGTGAAGACGGTCTAGGAAACCAAAAGCTCCAGGACGCCCTGGTTTGACCGCGGGGTCTCGGGGAAGGTCTCTGGATACACCCCTCCCCCACTCCCGGTCTCCCCCCCCCCCCCGCCATCCCCCACCCCGCCACCCGCCGGCCTCTGGGCGCCTAGGAGGCAGGACTCAGACCCGAGGGTGGGCGCACCGTGGTCGGTGGGCGGGGCGGGTTCCGGCGGGCAGGAAGGAAACTCGTTCTGCGAGATATTTTGTTTTTTTATTACTTTGCGCTTGACCACCTCTCCGGTAAAGAGATCCTAAAACCGAGAACTGGGAAAGCGCTTTGTAGACTTCTTTACAGGGTTTTCCCACCTTTATACTCTGCACGAATATGCCTCACCTTTAAGAGATTCTTAAAGGTAAAGACACGGAGACCCTTTTTGGAGTCTTTTCCTAAAACGTTCTGGCTCTTACCTGCTGCACTTGTTCACGTGCCTTTAAGAAGTTAAAGGCAAGGGTCTGGAAGTGCTATTTTTGAGAATTAATTCTGTGGTTTATCACTACAATATGGCACTTGCCCTTTAAGGCTATTAAAGGTAAGGTATGGACAGTCTTTTTGCCTTCAGATGCCAGCGTCAGGAGCTGAACGGGTGGTAACCCCTCCCCTTTGGCCAGAGCCCAGGAGGTACCAGCAAGGGGCACCCTTCCCTTTTCAATAAAGAATTTTTCTACTGCACCTGTCCACTTTGACTCCGTGTTCTCAACACCCCCACAGAAGGGATGGATGTAGGAAACTGTTGCAGACAAGAAAACTCAGGCCCACAGGAGCAAGGAACCTAAATCTCTAGGGAGGCTTCAGAATTGACTTTGTCCCTGTGAAGTCTGTGACAGGCGACCACAGACCCTTAGAGATAACTGCGTCTAACTCAGGCCTTCCCTGATGAGAAAACAGGCCTGAAGAGGAGCTAGGAGTAATTTACCTGCCGGAAGTAATTTGGTAACTTAGTGACACAGCGGTACAAAGTCACCATCTCCTAACCCTAACTTATACAAGGAGTAGGCTAGAGGCTACATTCAGCTATGACCTAGACTGGTTCAAGGTGAAGCCCACATCCCCCAGAGAGGCTCGCCAGCTGGGGCATGATGGGGTCAGCCTGTACCTCTTGCTGACAGGGCCCCGCTGCTCCAGCTGTCACATGCAAACCCTGGCACGAACTGAAACTGTCAGTGCCTTCCCCGACGACACCCACGCCTGCTGCTGCCTGAGCCACGAGTTTGAACAAAAGGAACAGAGGCAGCAGCTCCCCTCACACTTAAACGTGTACTACAGTTACCTGAGCACCCAAGGGCCAGGCCTCCACCTCACCCCGCTCAGGTTCCCAGAACTTGATGGAAAGAGGGATGAGATGTCTTCTGAGTCCTTATAGCTGAGGAGGAGCCAAGTGAGACCAGACCAGCATGAGATAATTTGATAGCGACACTCCTTAGTATTTTATTCACTTTATCGGTTCATTCTTTAATGACAATGTACGGTGTTACTGCCTTTTTTACTGTGAAAGAGTGTAAGTGACTTGTCTCAGAGTTCAATAAGCAAACAGAGCTGGGATTCCACTCATGTTTGCTTAATACTTAATGGGTGATTTTATCCACCTTTTCATCTGAGGTTCCCCTTCCAGTAAGAATGGGGGGAAGAGGAGGAGGGGCAGTAGGAGAAATGTGGGTGACACAGTGAGCAGGGCCACGGGCAGTGGCGGTGGTGGAAGGGCCAGAGGAATTTCATAGCTGCAGTAGAGCAAGCCAGCTCTAATCTCTGGGGACCATGAACAGAGACAGTTCAAATTTTCAAATGCAGGAGCACACACTGGGCCCATTAAAGACCAGATGGTTCTGCAGTTAAGTTGAAACCTCTGGGACATGAAGAGGAGGGTAATGGAAAAGGTTTAGTTTGAAGCTCTACTTCAAAAAAGTGCCCAGCCCTAGAGGCAGTGAGAGTTGCTAAGCATCTTTACTTGTGAAAATGACGGGATCAGGAATCTGGGAGAGGTGTGCATGGACTGGAGCAACAGAGGCAAGTGTAGGGGCCAATCACAGTATTACAAACGAAGGGCAATGAAGGGCCATCCTGAGAGAGATGGCAGTGGGAAAGTAGAGGCAGCAGGGATTTGAGAGTCAGAATAGGTGGGACTTGGCAACTGAGTAGCTGAGTATAAAGAGGGAGGAGTTACAAGCTGTGGGAGGATGCAAAGGAATTAGGAGTTAGGGGCCCGAGAGTAGACGGTACATGGCTCCGTTTTGGAGACTGAGTTTGAAATGTTAGGACATCCATAAGGAGAGTTTCAGCAGTTCTCTGGACAGCTGGGTCTGAAATTCAGAACACGCTGGGGCAGGAGTCATAGATATAAGAATAATTGCTATAAAGATAGAAGAGCCAGAGGAAAGGATGAGATGTAAGACTGGCTTTACAAGTGTGTGACTTGCATAGCCACACAGGGCCCTATGCTTAGTTTGATGCTCTGCTGTGGCTGTCTTGAAACTCTTTAAACAAGGAGACTTGTGTCTTTATTTTGTACAGGGACCCACAAATTATACTAAGGGAGGGGGTGCAATACAGGCTGAGATTCCTAGCCTCAAACCACATGTGGGTTTTAGGGGTCTGTGATTCTTGTGAAATGGTACAATCTGATATGCTTGTGCAGTCATGCATTTGCCTGAGAATAAAGTTCATGAAGTTCATCAGATTTCCAGACGGGTCTGGGACCCAACAAATTGCTAACCAGGTCGGTGCTGAGGGCTGCTGGGAAAGGGAACCTGGTGGGTGAAGGACAGGTGTGGAGATTTACTTCTCATTGTACACCCCTTTCCTACCTTTTTAACAATGGCATATATTACCTGTTCCAAAACTAAATGAAATAATTTAAAACAAAGCAAAACCTTGGTGTTTCAGAGAAAGAAGAGGGACTAAAGAGAGTCAGGCAGAGAGGCAGGTGAAGAAGGGGGAAATGAAACCACCACAGAGGCAGGGGAAGAACTAGGACTGAGCATGTAGAGGCTACTGCCAAGGGAGGATGGCTTTTCAAGAGGAAGAGTGCCGCCAGTGGTCAAAGGTGGCAAAAGGGGAGAACGAGGAACAAGAAGGCCTAGTGCCTTTCATGTGGCAGAAGTCTGAGGACGATAATGGCAGGACCTCCCCATGCGGGGAGCCACGCACACACACCACAGGCCTCCCTCCCCCCAAGTCAGCCAGACCTATCAGCCGACCCATCTGTGTGTTCCCTCCAGACGCCTACAGGGAAGAGCTCAGAACAGAAGGAAGCTGAAGTCACGCTCACGCCAGACTTGGGAGAGGTGGGGTCTTCTCTGAGAGCCAGGCCATTTTTCTCCCTCCTTCTGATCAAGGCCAAGTACAGCCTGGCTGCTGATCTGGACTGATGTGAGAGCTGGCTAAGGGCCCTGGGACCTGAGCTGCCTGTGCTGGGTAAGGTCTGCCCTGCCTGGTGCTCCTCTTTACCACTGTGATTTTTGTCTTGGGGTCTGAGCGCTTACCAGCCCAACCCCTGCCCACCCATGCTACTCCCCGCCCCCACCCCATTTCCCAGCTCATAAGGTCTTCTCATTGGCTGAGAGTATAAATTGTGCCGTCTCCTGAGGGGCCAGAGATGAGGCCAGTCTCCTGTCT
Organism: Pteronotus mesoamericanus; assembly: GCF_021234165.1. Taxonomy (NCBI): domain Eukaryota; kingdom Metazoa; phylum Chordata; class Mammalia; order Chiroptera; family Mormoopidae; genus Pteronotus; species Pteronotus mesoamericanus. The sequence continues at coordinate 1,146,576 of NW_026555170.1, forward strand.
TGGAAAGTATTCCTCTACTCTGGGCCACTGCTTGCAGTTGAGTCATTAGGCCCTGCTGCATATAACAGTCTCCACAGAGACTGGAGCAGAGGCTGTCGTCTTCTGAAAGGCTGTTATGCCTTTCAGAGTCATGCAAGGACAACTTCACAAGTCTTCTGGGTTAAACTCTCACTCCCAGGAAGTCCACTCATACGTACATCTTTTATTAATTTAACATAGGTCACATACACATCAGTCCAAGTCAATTTCTCCTGGAAGTTGTTATCTTTCATCTACAGATGTGTATTGTTCCACTCAACCACCGTGCTGAGCCCTATAAGGGAAACAAATACAGGTAAGACTCTATTCCTGTCCTCAGGTAACTTAAAATGGACTTGGAAGAGATGTAACAAGATGGGGACAGCACTGCTATGGCCAAGACAGCAGCGAACTATACCATATTCTGTCTAACTGGGGGTGACATTATGCGCTTTAAAATTTTTCTAAGAATGGAAGAAACAAAATTTAGAACACACATTTTAGGAACTGAGGAATGTATGTACACTGTAGATAAATGGAGGGAAAAAAGAAAACAACTCCCTGTGGTAAAACTACACAGGCAAATGCACAGGAAAAACGGTGGATAGCGTGCCCCATGATAAGGTAAAAGACCCTCCCTGTAGAGAAACAGCAATGTTTGGATAGATGGTGCAGCCGAGGTCTCAAAGGGCTCAAAAACCAGACAAGAGCATCCTGCCTCTTAGTCCTTTATCATCTTGGTGGCTCTCTGATACATGGGTTCAAGATCCCATTTCATCTCTTTGAATCTTGATGCCCATGCCTCCACAGCTTGGGTGGCCTTGTCAACTCAAGATGTGAACACAAATTCAACGGGGCCTTGCAGGCATTTTAGGAGCACTCAGGAACATTACTTCCTGGATGGGGGTCTAGGGAGAAAAGTCACTCTTAACCTCTGCCTTTCTGAACCTCAGTTCTCCCAGCTCTACAATGAAGATGACACCTACTTTGTAGGATAGTCATGAGGATTAAATAAAAATGTCAATACCTTTATAATTTGTCAAGCATTATACAAATGAGCGGTGGAAATAATGGTGTTTTTTTTTTTTGCCACCTGTGCCCTGGTCCTTCATTCAGGCACTCAGGCAGCTTGTTAACCTCTCAAAGCACAGCAGCACTCTGGAAATACAAATTTAAGTTGCTGTCTGCAAGGTCCAACATACCTTCCACAGGACTCACAGGTGACCCATTGTTGGATTTGTTGTTTTAGGGAGGACTGGTGGGGCCGGGGGATTGGAAATGAAAGCCTAAGTGATGATATTATACTGCACAGTTTTCCATTTTTTGCTCAAATGATAACTGGTCTTTAGGCAGAAAACCTCTGATGACTTAAAATATTCTAAAATAAAATTGCCAGAGTAGAGCTAGGTTCTGGAGACCAACAGCAGGTGCCATAAGAATGCTTGGAGGAGGTTAGGCGGAACACTAAGCAAAGGGCTCTCATAGTGAATGCCAGAAAAAGCAAAGGGCACTAGGTATCCTGAAGGTTCCTGGGCGGTGCACCTTGATTTTTCAAAGACATCTGGCTGTAATGTGATTATATAGAGTTTCAGGAATACCATAAGATTGGACAATAAGATCTGTTTTCCTGAAAGCTAAGCTGGTTGGATGTGACCCAGGACCTTGTGAGCCTGGAGCTTTTACCACAGGAACAATTAAGGGTTTTCTCATTATGATCCCACCTTCACTTCTCCCCCTATAAATCTTGAGCATTCTCTGAAGTTGGGGAGGAGAATGAAGTCAGGTAGAAAATCAAGTGTGTAGGCACCCAGAGGAATGAGTATCAGTGATGGCAACAGTAATGAAAGCTAACAAGTTCTAAGCTCTCTACAGGGATCGTTTCATTTAATCTTCACATCCCTGAGATAGGTACTATTATTACCTTTTCTTTTTTCTTTTGGCAGATGAGAAGTCTGAGTTAGAGAAACAGAGTAACATCCAAGCTCACTCAGCTGGTTTGAAACACAAGAGAGAACTGAACCACGCAGTTTTGCTTCATAGTATGACCAACCTGCTACAGAATGGAGGTCCGTTGGCTTGGTTGGGCCCAGGAATTGGGAGAAGGAGGCTAATTCTCAGAACCACTCATTCTAACAAATAGTCATCGTGATGCTTGAAAGCTGATTGAAGCTTCCATCCTTTTTGGAACACTGGCAAGAGTTTGACAAGTCTATGATTTCCAAGGTCATTGTTTCTCCCTCTGCAATCCAGCACTGACTGGCTCCTTTCCCATCTCCACTCATTCATATCTGTCCATTGCCCTCAAAAATAACTGCTAATGGCTCTCCAGCAACTCCAGCCAACTCCTTAAGGGCTATGGAGAGCAGATCATTTGGGACAGCTAACAGAACTCATCCAACTTTTTAAAAGTGATCTTTGATCATGTTTCTTGTGCATCGATGTTTCTCTCTCTTTCTCCCTCCCTCCTCCTCTCTCTAAAAATAAATAAAATCTTTAAAAAAATAAAAGTGACCTTTAATCAGCTCTTTCTTTGTCTCCACCTCCCCACATGATCTAAGTTGGCTGGTCTGCTTCACCTCACACATTGCTTTTTAAACGAAGAGCAGAGCAAATCAGTCCTAGATACAGAGTGTAAAAGTTGGGGGAGAGAAGGATGTTTGAAAGCCTGAAGGTTCAGACACACATCTTCTCAGGCCAGAATTCCTTTCCTGCATCCAACTCATGACTATTCCAGGGTTCCTTTCCTGCATCCAGCTCATGACTATTGACTTCACCTGGTTGCCATGGAAACATCAGTCTCCGGTGATGGCAAGGAGCATTTCAGACAGAAAGCATCACAGGCTACCATGGTAACACTAAAAAGAGTAAAGCCGCCTCTCCTCTTGAAGGGGTGAGGAAGGAATAGATAAAGCTGCCAGGGAAGGCAGGCTAAAAGGGACAGCCTTTGGAAAGCCTGGCTCCAACTTGAACAGAGAGGGAATTAATTCGACATGTAAAATATGTAAAGCAAAGCAATAATGAAAAGGATACATCTCTCCCTGGCCTCATTAGGCCATAACCATCTATTAACAGAGTTTACAAAGAACTGTATATAAAGGCATAATAAGACCTAAAATAGAACAAAGAATACTGAAAAGGGAATTAAGCTCCAACTGGGAAACTTTCAGTCTTAAAGGGCTAGATTTTGACCCTGAGAAGAGGAACAGGAGGAGAGAACAAAATGAGCAGAAATGGAAGTAGAATACTTCAGGATATCCTAAGAAGTATAGGTATAGAGACGGGAAAAGCGACTATTCCTTTTATCTGTTCCTTCCTCACCCCTTCAAGAGGAGAGGCGGCTTCACTTTGCCATGACTTCAAGGCCTTGGCTTCCATGGTGCTGAGAGGCAGGTGAAGATTAAGATCAAGGCATCTGAAGCTCTACTGCCTGAACTGGAATCCTGAATTTGCTAACTTTATAATTCTGGGGCAAGTTATTTAACCTCTTTGGGTATTAATTTCTTTATTTACAAAGTAAAGATAATAAAAGAATTTACTTCAGAGGATCACTGGCAGATGAAATGATTTAGTAATATAAAGTGATTAGAATAGTGCCTAACCCAAACAAATTCTGCATAAATGTTAACATTTTACCATTATACCACCTCCTAACACCTCACTTTTTGGAGCCAGGACAGAATCTTCTAATTGTCCAAGTATTACTTCCTGAATCCCAATATCAAGAACACAGAAGTTTAAAGAAAAGGAAGGAGCCCTAACCAGGTAGTTCAGTTGATAAGAGCATTGACCCGGATAAGCCAAGGCTGTGATAGCCCCAGTCAGGGCGCACACAAGAATCAACCAATAAATGCATAGGTAAGTGGAACAAAAATCAGTGTTTCTCTTCTCTCCCCGAGCCCTCCTTCGCACTCTCTAGAAAAAATAAAATAAAAACAATTTAAAGAAAAGGTAGGAAATGCCACTGCCTTCAAGAAGACAGAAGCATAGGCTATAAGCAAAAGTCAGGTGAAAATCTTTTCTAAAAATTTTGCACTTTAAAAAAAAAGTTTTTATTTTTTTTTAGAGAGAGGAAGGGAGGGAGAAAGAGAGGGAGAAACATCGATGCATGGTTGCCTCTCACACGCCCCCTCCCCCCACTGGGGATGGGGCTTGCAACCCAGGTATGGGCCCTACACTGGGAATCAAACCAATGACTCTCTAGTTCTCAGGTCAGTGCTCAATCCACTGAGCCACACCAGCTAGGGCTGAAAAATCTCTTTGAGTTGAGAACTAGTAAGGAAATTCCAACCATGCTGGGAAAGAATCTGGGTCACAGTCTCACCTCTGTCTGGACCCTGGCAGCCATGCTCAGGCAAAAGAGGTTGAGGGAGATTTCTTTCACTTTAGGCTGGGCCCAGAGGCTGTTTATTGCCCCCTTTTCTCCACTCCAACCACCCCCAATAAAGGGATGACTAAGCACCGAGTCATACACAGTGACACTGGCTGTCATCCACTAGACAGAATCTTACATAGGTTAAGATTAGAGAAGCCGTATTCCTTCACTTGCACCCTTGTTTCTGTCCCAGCACAAGGATGTATGAGGCAAGACCAACAGGCAAGGAAGAACTGAGGTGAAAGGAGCCAAAGTGCAGAAAGCCCAAAGTAGGTAGAAATGGTAACATAAAGAAACCAAGCAGAAACAAAGGCCCATCTGAGGAGGGCAAGAAGGCCTGTGGCTATTTATAGTATGTAGGAGTTCAAGACTGTGATGAGGAGGCCTGGTCCATAGCTTCAGGATGACTAACAAAAATGGTCTACACTGTGCTTCTCAGGATGCATTAGCAGTCAAATCAATAAATATAGGGGGACTGGGACATAGCCAGCTGCTCCTACCTAAAAATAATACACCCTCCTTCCCTTCCCCAATGTCCAGAGAACAAACTAGGATAGGGGAAGGGTGGGGGGAGGCGACAAAAGACACAGCAGCAGCAAGTGAGACTGCAGCAGCCTAGGAGAATCAGTTGTTAGTCCTGGGTCCCAGTGGTCTTTTAAGCTACAAACAGGCTTTGAGTACTTAATACGTTGGTATTAAAAGCAACTCCCGAAGTTAACATCACCAAAAAACCTATCACACTGCTTTAGAAGTCTGAGAGCTGACAAATTAAAACCTAACAGCAATTATCCATATTTTTAGCAAGACAATAAAGTCTTAACATTCTGTTGCCATAGAGACCAGTAAAGAATGAAGGAGCCCCACAGAGCCCTGCCCCTGACCTCCTCTTCTTGGCTGGTTCCAGCTGGTGAGCCAGGCTCTGACAAGGTCACCTGTTATTAAGCCTTACAAAGCAGGCAGGGGAAGGTGTCTCTCTCCTTTGGTAGGGCCATTCCTGGAGTACTCAGCTCCCTGGAAGTCACTGGTCCTAGGCAGAGTTATGTATGGAAAGCAAGAGTTGAGATGACTGGGAGAATGGACGATTTAAGGCCAGAAGAGTCCTGATGCATGGTGCCCAAATTTCTTTGGATATTGGACTGTGATTTCTGCTACAAACAAGGCTAAAGGCAGTATGGAGGCCAATGCTAAGACTGGTGAGCTTTGGAGGCTTCTGTGACATTTAAGCTCCTCAAGATCATAAAACACCCCTAAAGAAAGGTGCAAGCGTGCTACTGTCACACTGCCACCTGGTGGAAAGACAAGATCTGTCTTTAGGCACAAGAGACAGCTTGAAGTCTGTTTCAGTGGGCAGGTAGGTTTGGAGATAGTGAAGATGTCCGGAGAGACAATGGGGCAGAGTGTAATGCAGATACAGATAATGTACCTGTACACAGGTATATGGATGCCTTTTGTCCTCCTTCCTAAAGAAGGTTACAGGTTCTCTGCTCCTCCTGTTCAACAAGACAGCCACAACCCTGAGACACAAAAGTGAAGGTCAGCGTAAAGGAATTTGGCCATACTGGGTGCCTGGTTACCAGGGGTGCTTTTAACTCTGGCAAAGAGAATATTGCCGCCATCAATGACCCCTTCATTGACCTCAACTATATGGTCTACATGTTCTAGTATGAATCTACTCATGGCAAATTCAAAGGCACAGTCAAGGCTGAGAATGGGAAACTTGTCATCAATGGAAGTCCATCTCCATCTTCCAGGAGCAAGATACCACAAAGATTAGATGGTGTGATGTTGCTGCTGAATGCATTGTGGAGTCCACTGGTGTCTTCACTACCTTAGAGAAGGCTGGAGCCAAGAGGGTCGCCATTTCTGCCGTCTGCAGCTGCCCCCATGTTTGCGATGGATGTGAACCATGGCAAGTATGGTAATTACTCAGGATTGCCAGCAATTCTTCCCACACCACCAAATGCTTGGCCCCCTGGCCAATGTCATCCATGACAACTTCGGCATTATAGAAGGGTTCACAGCCACAGTGCATGCTATCACTGCCACCCAGAAGACTGTGGGTGGCTCCTTTTGGAATCTGTGGTGTGATGGCTGGGGGGAAGCCCAGAACATCATCCCTGTATCTGCTGGTGCTGCCAAGGCTGTGAGCAAGGTCACCCCAAGCTGAATGGAAAGCTCACTGGCATGGCTGTGTCCCCACCCTCAGTATGTCTGCTGTAGGTCTGACTTGCCAGCTGGAGAAAGCTGCCAAATACGATGACATCAAGAAGGTAGTGGCCCCCTCAAGGGCATTCTGAGCTACACTGAGAACCAGGTTGTCTCTTGCAACAGTGACACCCACTCCTCCACCTTTGATGCTGAGGCTGGCACTGCCCTCAATAAACACTTTGTCAAGTTCATTTCCTGGTATTACAATGAATTTGACTACCTCCAAAGATTAAGAGCCCCCTGGACCACCAGCCCCAGCCAGAGGGAGAGATGCCCTTAGCTGTTGGGGGGTCCTTGCCCCAAATTGATCTCCCAACATACTGAGAATCTCCTGACCTCCAGTTTCCATCCCAGACCCACTGAAGTAGAGGGGCTTACAGAGCCCTATCTTGTCATACACCATCAATAAAGTTCACCAAACCCAGACCCCCCAAAATTGTTGCATATTAAAATAAAGGAGAAAGAAAACAAAGGCATTACAAACATTTTATGTCCCTAGAACCACCCATGGTTTCGACTCATTAGAAGTTAACATCAGACACACTAACAGACCACACACATAGCCGCCACAACATTGAAGCTTACCTTTTGTACAAAGTGTGTGTGTGTGTGTGTGTGTGTATATATATATATATATATTTATGTATATTTATGTACACAGACACAAGGGTATAAAATCCAGTGAGAAGGGCTCATGTGTGCCCAAGTAGGGGACAGGAGCAGCTTTAACAGCTGGGGTGGAGCCCACAGTAGAGGCACATGGGAGAATAGCAGCCTCCCTATCAACCTCCCACCCTGGACCAAAGGGAGGACCTGGGAGGAAAGACAACTAACTATACAAAGAAGATGGAAGATACTGGAAAGGTATCCCATCTTTCCCTAAACTTCTGAATGCCCCCAAGACAGCCAAAATGCTTGGCAGGATGGATCACTTCTAGAGCTCCCGGCAAGATGCTGAGTGCACAGTAGTTGTCGCCCCAAGCTCAGGTCTAAGGCAGGCTTCACAATGCACACAGACGTCCAAGTTATCTTCCATGGACCTTGCAGCCGCAAGCCAGCACCTTCAAGGTTCACCCCCTCCCACCCAAACTCCAAAGTGCTCTTGGAGCAGAGGGCTTAAGGATTTTTCCTTGACAAAACTGCAGGGCAAAGGTGGTGGGCGGGGGGGCGGGGGGCACAAAAAAAAGTCGGTTCCTTCAGTTAATGCCCTATGGCCTTCCCAACATAGGAATCGAGGAATCACTAAGAAGGGGTTGAAAAGGGCAATGAAGATCATCTCAGGAGACGATAAACATGGAGAAAGAGGTGTTCAGTAATTCTGTTCTCTTCAACTAGTGGTTGCTCAGCAGAGTCCCTTCCCAGTGGAGCCATGGGCAGGAGCTCTTCTTGGTGTCTAAGGGTGGCCCCGATTCCCCCAGAGTTAATGTCCATGGCCTCAGGATGGCTTGGTCCACAAAATGGAGAGAAGGGGCCGTAGGAGAGTAGATGTGAAGAAGGGAGTGGTGTGACCCAGAGGCACAGGGAGGCAACGTACTGTCACTGATTTACCTGGGGCAAGGAGAAGAGGTAAGTGGAAGCCAAAGGAAGGAAATAACCAGTGACTAAAATGAGCAAGGTCCTGTGACTCACATGGTCTGCGGGGTAAAAAGGCTGGAAAGCTGGAAGCACTGAGAGGCGATTGCCTGAGAGGCGAGGTTCAGGGCTGGACTCAAAGCTGGAACACAGAGCGGCAAAGTGGGTTAGCACAGATCATTCCTTCTTGCCAGGTCCCAGCCCTTCTCTCCCTTTCCCAGGTCCAAGTCTACCAGTCAGAGCTGCTGGGTTTAAGGCCCCCAGGGGAACTGCTCCGTTCAGCTGCAAGGCAGCAGCCTGGGCAGCGGCGGCGGCTGCAGCAGCAGCTGTGGTTGGCAGCTGGATTCCAGAGCCTGAAAGGGAAAGAAAAGGTGCAGTTAAGTCCCAATCCTTGATCTACAATTCAACCCCATGTTCCTCACTCTGCAGAAAAACTCTACCTTCTGCCAATTTGGCCATGAGCTGCAGATGTCCACTTGCTGATCCCAGATCCAGCTCCTGGTCTCCATCAGGAAAAGTGATGTCTGTACCACCATCCAGTCGTTCAGTCACATGGCCAACCCTCATAGGTCGACCAGCAAGCTCAAAGCCATTTAATTGTTCCAGGGCCCGCCGGGCACACTCTGAGTCAGAGAACTACAAAAAACCCAGGCTAGATCAGTCATCTCTTGGTCACAACATGCCCTCAAAGCCCCACTAACACTTCTAGTCCCACTAACTCCTAGTCCTTCAATCCCAGGAAAACTGCATGCTTGCAGTGGCACAAAATTTTCTTTCTCAGGTAATGCGACCTCAGGTCCCCCTAAAATTGTTCTCAGAAAGGGTCCTTTTCTAACTGACTCAATAGCAAACACTTCAATATTCCAGCTCCACTAAAAACCTAACAATGTAAAAAGTCTATTATCTGTAGGGAGCCTAGCCCGACAGGCTGTTTCACAAATGGACATATAAAATGGAAGTGAGATAGATTGAGAGCTACGGTGCCTGGGCCCTTATTTATTTCAGCCCTTAGAACTAGGAAGTCCTCAGTTAAGAACAAGGAATCTGGACCTCCAGAGCCCAGCCTTAGGAGGGAACGCATCCTGGTGTTGAAAGGAAGACTGCACCCAAACACCCCCCCAGCACCGCCCCCCCCCCCCACCGCAGGGCTGCTGACTCAGTGACCAGCTGGCCTCTACTCTCTTGTCCCTCTCATCAGCAACATCAGTAGCAGCCTGGCATAGAAGAGGATTCCCAGTCTGCTGTTTAAGTGTCAATGGTGTTGACATAAGGGCAAAAAGGCTCCACAGAAGCCTTTCTGAGTCTGAGTCACACAGGGAGCTAGAAAGGTACCTGCCACCAGGAACACCACAGCTGGCTTTGTTTACTCTAGTATTACCTGCCTTAGGGCCTGGTACATGGTACTGACAGTTCCTAGGCAGGTGGTGTAGCTGGCCTGCCTTTACTGGATACTTTTGAGGTGAGTAATTGCAATGGTAGAATATAACCTACTTCCCCCCTCTACCCTGCAGGTAACTGTGGGGGTGTATGCTGCCTGGATTGAGCCCAGAAAATACGTTTCTATCAGACTTTGAGATGGGGCTAGAAGAACTAGTTATGGTTCTGGAAACAATTTTGTTGGGAGTGTCAGAAAGAGAGGCAGCTGGTCCACTATTCAGTGACCTCTCTATTCTCCCTATAGTGGTATTTAAGTATAAAGATACTTCTCCAGGAAAACCTGCTTCAAACAGGGTAGCACCAGAGGGAAGTACGTAACTTCTTATTCCCACCCCATCATGAAAATATACCAATTCTATAAAGAATGTCTATAAAAGCCCATACCTAACCTCCCTCATACCTCCAACCTTTTAGCTGCAGCCTGGAACCATTACTATTATCCAAAGAGCAAGTTGCAGCACCAGGGAAGGTGGTTGAATTGCTGGACACCCCATACCAGGGCCACTGACAGAGTGTAGGAACAAAGCCAAGATCTCAAGCAATGCACTCATCTCAAGGGGCAGAAGGCTAGTCCAAGCTTCAGGCACCAGGGTTTATGGGTCATTTAGACAGTTCCTAAAGGAGGAGGATGAAGCTAAGCTGCACATCAGGCAAGTGGACAAACCCAAATTAAAATAAACAAGTTAAATGCTAGAAACTTACAGTAATGAAACCATAACCTTTAGATCGGCCTGTATCTGAATCCTTCATCAGGACAATATTATCAATCTGTAGAAGCAGGAGATATTATTAATAATCTTTTGGGTAACCCATGCTTTTGACCTTTCTTACCCAGACTGTTCCAAATACCTCCAACTTTCTAGCCACCAATTACATCTCTCCAAGTCTTTTTAAAAAGACACAAAGGCCATTTCTTCCAAAAATACCTTTTCTGACTAATCTTACTTAATATGGGCCCCTTTACTTGAGTTCATGGTGCTGACTCATTTGTCTACTGAACAGTCTGAACAGAGAGACGGAGCCTAACTTTCCCAGCATGGACCTATATGCCCATTACTATGCATACAATGGGTTAATAATGGTCAGACAGAATGAAGAGGGACACTCAACCTCCCTACTTTTTCCAACCCCATTCAGAGGCTTCCCTCATTTTCTTCTACTCACTTTGCCAAAGGGCTCAAAGATGCCCCGGAGCATGTCCTCGGTAATATTGAAGTGCAGGGAGCCCACATAGAGGCGCATTGGTCCACCACTTCCCTTCTGCAAGTTGTTGGCCATGGCTGCCAGTCGGTTTTTCTCAGCCTGAGGATGGAAGAGATGACGGCTCAGGTCCCACACCTCCTACTTTCAAACCTGTCTTCTCCTGTCAGTTTCTCAGCCTGCTTACCTGTGAGGCCTGTACAATGATAGGCACCCCCAGCAGCCGCTGCCCGGTCAACCCAATGGCCAGTGGCACAGATTGGATTTCACAGAATTCCACATAGGCAATGCCCTTAGAACGACGTGAGTTCCGATCTGAGATGATACGTACATCACGAACCTATCCAGGGGAAAAAGGAAATCCTAAGTTGGGCATAAAGGGGAATGGACAAAAGATAAGACTACTCAGAGTAAAATTAAAGAGGGAAAGGTTACTTTGCCAACAGCAGAGAAAAAGTCCTCTAAGTCTCGAGGCCGAATGCGGGCAGCTAACTGCATACAGAAAACTGTTCGGGCATCACGCTCCTCAGGACTCAGATTATCAACCGGCTCCCTAAAGAATGAATAAAATTTGCTGAGACCTCACCCTCCCCAATACTTGGTCATTGTTCTCCAGCTACCCTCAAGTACTACACATTCCTGAAGTTTGGCTCAAAGAGCTTTTTATTTATACCACACAATCCCTAAAAACGTGCTCCTGATCAACTCACCTGACTGGGCTCTTCTCTCTGAAATGAGGACTCTTACTTTGTCCATACCTACGTCTAAGGACAAGAGAACAACAAAAAGGAAAATTGTGTCACCCAGCTTTATTCACAGAGGTCCAATGCCAGGTCTCCCATCAGGAGAAAATCATATCCCACCACTTCATCTCACATGTTCATCTCACATGTGAATTCTTAATACCACCCCTGCAGTAACTGGATCTCCTTACTATCACTGGGGGACAGACACATCCCCAGGCAGGGACCACAGTGCATGTGTTTTACCCAGATTACCGCACAGAGGTGAGTTTAGAGCAAACGGTAATACCCAGTGGCAAGTGGTGGACTCCTGTACCGCACACGATCTTCACGACGCCGGTCCCGACTTCGGGACTCACAGCTATGACGACGATCCCAGCTACGGCTACGGTGACGACGCTGCCGATCTCGACTTCGACTCCGACTGTTTCTCCGTCTATACCGATCCCGGTCTCGACTACGACTAGAGATGGCAACAACTATTTACTTTCATAAAGAACCAATCAATCTCTTCTGGTCTTTAATGTATAGCTTTCCCTGGTATCTTTTCATTTGTAGTAATTCTCAAAACCCAACAGTCCCCAGAACAACTGACCTGCGCTTTCTATCCCTGCTTTTACTATGGCTCCGACTCCTCTTCTTCCTGTGAAAGAGAGTATAAATTCTTATTACTGTGAAAGTTTCATTCTCTCTCCCAAGTAAAAGAATGACAGTATGGCCAGGGTGAAACACAAAGCAGTAAAAGCCCAGATGATCTAGCAGTACTTCACAGCAACTGCACAAAATCAACTTACACACAGCCCTGGATGCTGTCAGGCATCAGATGTAGCCAAAGCTGATGTTTCCAAAGTGGGGGTCTTCTTGCTATCTTACTCAAAGAAAATGTATCAATGCTGGGACTGATCCACAAAGCTATACTGAAAAGCTTAAACTACATCATTAAACAAAGTCACCATTATTCCCAATATCCAGTGAAGCCATTATTAAAAGTCAGCAGTCTTAGAAGCAATTACCTCCCTGCTCTGGCTGTTTTCAAGTGGACACGGTAGTTTTCCTTCCTAAGTTGCCAACCCATTTCCTCACACCACTCACCTGCTTGCCTCCCCAGTGGTGCTGCCCCCACTGACACTGTTGCTGGTGCTGCTGCTGGTGTTGCTAGGATCATCCTTTTTAACCTCCTTCCTTTGCTGCTCATCCTGAGGGATTCACCAGGAAAATATCACAAAGTTTAAGGTGGCAGACACATAGATTCCATTGGGCACAGAAAGTGGACAAGGAAAAAAAGCATATGAAATCAAAGCTCTCAATTACCTAGCCAACTTTTAAGCACCTGGATCCCCTAACAAAGGAAACAAGGGAGGGAGGGAAAAAACTACCCAAAAGGAAGAGATCAGAGTGTTAGATTTTGGTGTCAAAACTTCACCTATTCAACATCCATTTCTCAGGAGTGAGAAATCAGTTAGGTCTGACGTACACTGACTTTCTACCCTATCATTGAAAGCTATGCGCAAAGCACTTGTTCCCACATTATGTGCCCTCCTCCCATTTTGGGGGACCCACTCTGAAAGCATGGCTCTTGAGTATGGGTCTCTAGTACAGCTTACTAAAAGACTATGCCTTTTATGAATAGCCACTGTACACAACAAACAAGCGGGGAAAAAGAACTCTCAAAATGTTGAAACCGATGATCCACAACTGTTTTTTTATTAACCCAATTCTAGAAGTGAGGTAGGAATATTACCTCTTCTTTTTTATAGGGAGCTTCCAGCATAGCCTCAATCACTATATCAAAGTCATCAGATGCCATCGTAGCAGATCTGAGGAGAAGATATCAATATGTAAGAACCTCACTTACATTTTTCCTCCCCTTCCAGCACCCCACATTCCCTCCTCCTTCCAAGAAACAGACTTTAGAATATACCTCTGCTTCATAAATTCCAAGGGGATCTTACTGCCTGTTGCTTACCCTAAGTTTAGTTTTGTACCTTACAGACCTGAACTATTTGTGCTCGGTGGCTTAGAACAGGTCAACAGTCTAGAAAGAAACTGGACAGACACAAAATTTAATACAGACACTGTCCTATCATTTGAAGAGAAAACGTTGGTACAAAATTATCATTGACTTTACAATGAACACTACTGTTCAAAATTCTGAATAAATAACTGGTTTAAACTTAAATCATAGAAATAAGTGCATATTTCCAATAAAAAGGTAAAAAGGCAAAACTAAAAATAAGATCAAGACAAAGCAATACCAGAATAGTGCCAATTTGCTCTAAGCTCTTTCCCACATCTCCCTCCCAACATCAACAATTAAGGGATGCATCGTTAAGCATTTTCCATACAATACCAACTAGAGTTTAGATAGAAAGATTAAAACAGGCTTAACCAATCCCACTTTGAAGCCTTTCTGTCTAGACAGGCAGGGTGAGACTTCTTGCCTCCCCCAAGCCTTCACATCTAGCAATCATCTTTCCCAAGTCTGTTCACCACAATCCTGTTAAATAAGAAAAACAGAAAATACCAAAAAAAAAAAATCAATAGGACAAATTACTCAAAAATAGTCTGAAATTATCAATATACGCAACATGGATGACTCTCAAAATAAGTACGCTGAATGAAAGAAATCAGACAAAAAAGGAGAGTATGCAATGTATGATTACATTTTTTAAAAAAGGTTTTATTTATTTATCCTTAGAGGGAAGAAAAGGGAAGAAAGAAAAAAGAGAAACATCAATGTGAGAAACAATGGTTGGTTGCTTCTTGCACATGCCTGTACTGGGGAATGGGTTGCAACCCAGGCATGTGTCCTGATCAGGAATCAAATAAGCAATCTTCCTTTGTGAGATGATACTCAACTGAGCAACACCAATCAGAGCTGTATGATTACATTTATACAAAATTCAAGAAAGTGAAAATTAACCCATAGTAACAGAAAGCAGATCACTAGTTGCCTGGGGATAAGAGTAGGTAGGGAGGAGCTAGGAGGGAAAAAGTATAACAGTATAGGAAACTTTGTAGGTGAGGTTTCAGGGGTGAAAACATATCAAAATCCATCAAACTGTATACTTTAACATGTACAATTTTATATCAATTATACCTCAATAAAGCCAACCCTCCCCCACCGCCCCCCCGCCACAACTGATCTTAAGAATTTCTATGCTAGGTTAATCATAAGCAAACTTTCCATATCCACAAGAGCTTTGTCTTCTTTAAAGCAGCTAATGCACCCTCCAATGATGCTGTCCTTTTTGCCCTTAGAACCCATAGCCTACCTGATGATTTAATAAAATAATGAGTACATAAAAGTTACATTAAAAAGTAACATGAAAATAGCCATGGCTGGTGTGGCTCAGTGGATTGAGTGCCGGCCTACAAACTGAAGGGCCACCAACTCAATTCCCAGTAGGGGCACGTGCCTGGGTTGTGGGCTGGGTCCTCAGCATGAGGGTGCAAGATGCAAGCACACACTGATGTTTCTCCTCTTCCCCTCTCCCTAAAAGTAAATAAAAATCTTAAAAAAACACCCATGAAAATAATACAAAAAAGTAATATTAAAATAAGAGCAATCATTATACTTATCATTTACAGTACCTAATATTGCTTTAGGCGTGTTACAAAGATAAAATTCTTAGAGCAAAACAATAAAAATTACCTGGAAACAAATTTAAGGCTTAAAATGGAAATCAAAACAAAATCAAATACGTGTTTCTAAAATCCAGTCAATTCAATCTGTCATAATAACACCTAATACTGAATTAACAATCAAAGGTAATATATGCTACAGCCAAATATCAGCTCCAATGCACAGGGAAAAAACTGAAGTTTTGTTAACTGCCCAAAGTCACAAAATCCAAATGGAGGAACTGGCTCGTGAGTAGTCTTCTGACCCTACTCTAATGTTCTATCCACAATATTGGTTAGCTCTCTCATGGTTTATCACTTTGAAGAAAATTTTTTTAAAAAGGACACAGCATATTAAGATGTATATTTTTAAATATACTTATCTGGAGAATTAAAGTTTTGGTAGGTGTTTCAAAAGAATCAGTCGCATTAGCCACACCTTATTGTGTACATTTCAAAATACCAAGAACCAGGCTAACTGTAATATATACAATTTGGCCTATTGTGGAAAAATAGCTTTAAAAAGTTTTTGATCCTCAAACTGTTCATTTCAGTCACTTTGGCTGCCAAGTATACACAAATTTTCTAAGCGTCATAAGATTCCTCTTATCTATTACAATCTGCTTTTTCTTCCCTAAGTGAAACACTTCTGATTTCAAGAATTGTTGACTGCTAGTACAGGGCTGGAGTAAACACACACACACACACACACACACACACACACTTACTTTCACTTAAGTTGACATGTGAACCACACACACACACACACACACACTTACTTTCACTTAAGTTGACACGTGAACCCCGCAATGAGTAAAGACACACACACTTACTTTCACTTAAGTTGACACATGAACCCCCCCAATGATGGAGTAAAGTTTTCACTCAGATTCAGAAATAAATGAATGAACTGATTTAGGCATCCACATACACAACATGAGCACATTTTAACTTGCAATCTCACTGGGCTTAGTGTAGCTTTCTGATGTCCTAAAACATTCAAGTCCCAAACACCATGCATTTTCAGGTTAGTAGTGTTCAAACTCTGTCCCTGTCCTAATTTATGGGTCAAAGGCCATTCAACCCCATCCATTAAAATGCTACAGAGCTTTCTTCTATCCCTACTCCAAAACTGCATTAGGGGCCCACAATCATGGCAACACCCGGAACCTATCATAATAGTCAAGACACAAGCCAGCGCCGAGGCCCCACTGCTGCAGGGGCAAAGGAGAGTGAAGAACCACTGTCAGCTCAGTTCAGGCAGAATTCACCAAACGCTGGAGTCCCAGGGGTGATGGTAGCGCCATCTCCTGGGTCTGGTCACTGAGCTGGCACAAACATCTCCAAACTGAAGGCAGCTTAATTAAGAAGAGGAACAATGAGAAAGATAAAAACATTCCCCATGATGTGTAACAAGCAATGGCTATGCTTTAAAAAATGGTCCTATAAGTACCATCTCTGCGAAGGCCTGTGTCCCAATGCTAAAAACCTCACCTGTCGCCTCGATATACTCTTTCGCTGTGGAAAGTGTGGTCACAAAAGAAAAGAGGGAAAAGCCCACAGAGGCCAATATACTGAAATGAGTCTCCCAGAAACAGAAAGTTGGGGGGGGGGGGGAAGATATCAATTCTCTCATTTCTTTGCGTGGTGACACTAGGAGCTGAAAACCGATTGTACACGTTTTCTCAAGACAGCGGCGGGTCAATGCTCCCTCCCCAGTAAGGGCGAGCCTAAAGGTCCGAGCGGTGGGGACCTGGAAGAGATCTGTGAGTCACTGAGATCCCTGATATAGTCTTCATTGGTAAAGGATATAGCCACAAGGCTACCGATCCCTAAAATCCTGCCAGTGGACTACATTTAGGTAACAAACACTTCCAAATCAAACAATTTTTTTGAAAAATTTCAAAAGTTTGCCTGATTCGGCTCTTGACGCCATTTTCTGCCTGTGACGTCAGGGGCAGGCGCCGTGCGGCAACGTCACGCACAGGTGACGTCGCGGAGGAACCGGGTTTCAGGGTTTCTCACCAGTTCCGGGTCCCCGCGGTCGGGGGTGGATCCCGGTCTTCTCCGTTCCTTCGGGTTTGTTGCGGGGCGCCAAGCACGGCTGCCTTCCAGAGTCTCAGCAATAAAAGAAGCACTGCAGTCTGACTGCTCCTCTTCTCGCAAAATGGCGGTAGCTCCACTGTCTTCCAGAATTTTCCCCAATCTGCGCAGGCGCTGAAACATTCAAGCGGTGGAACTAATCTCACTGGTTTCGCGGGAGCAGTCCAAAATGCAGATTTTCATTGGCTAAAATCCTCACCATAGGTGGAGCCAAACTCAAATTTTATTTCTCAGCAACCATCACGTTCCCACTGATTGGCTAACCTCTCTGAGACGTCCGGAAAGTGGAAGCGGGGGGCCCCAAGCAGCCGCCCATCGTTCTTACTGGTTAAGTGACTTGCGGAAGGCGGGGAAGGCAGGCGGAAAATAAGACGGAGGACCTTCCTACCACACTCCTTGCACTCCCCCTAGTTCATCTACGTGGCTGGAACCAATGAGGAGGTATAGTAGACGTTCTTGGTTGCCCCTATAGATTTGCCAAGGGGGTCAACGTCGCTCGTGGGATGGCATTGTGGAAAGCAACTGCGCTTGCTTCACATGAGGAGACGTGGTAGGCTCCACGTCCCCATTCTGTGGCAGTGTGTGAACATAACCCTGCAAAATGCTTCCTCCTGCTCTCAGTGCTTGGAACCTAGGAAGCAGAAGTCTTTGTCCTACGGCTCACATACTTTCAGTTCAAATCGATACCCTACACATGCAATCCTGCAAGAATAAACTTGAGAAACTTCCTCAGGTGACCAATACGTGCAGTACTCAATCTTCTAACCATAAAGGGATAGAACTTTAATCCACCCGCCAATCCCAAGACTTCCAAAAATTTGGCTGCTTATAACAGAGAGCCAGAGTCAAAGGACCTATATTCCAAGCTGGATTTGAATACTAACTTTATATTATAGTACCAATTTCAAATACCTTGTCTATAAAATGAAGAATTGGACTAGATGATCTCTTAGGACTCTAAAGCTATGATTTTATTCAAACAAAATAGGTTCTTTCTTGGTGGAGATGACTAGATGGAATTCTCTCTCTAGAGATAACAAAGGAGCTGACAGTTTGGCAGCTTTGAGATGTGGAAGGAAAGCTGGCTTTATTCTGCCACATCTTTTTCCATGGTGACAAATTATGTCCCCTCCCCCAGACAAAAGCCTAATCACAGGTCTTTGTGGACAAGCCCTTTCTGTAGCTAGTCAGAAAGGCCTATACCCAGGAGTCCAAGAGTCTCAACCACTAAGCTCCCCAAATAGGGAATAAAGGTAGGTCCCTTTGGGTCTTGGATAAGGGCACAGATCTGAATATGCCTAGGTTTAAGTAAGGTGTGGGAAAGCAGAGGCGGAGGGAGCAGGAAAGGCCATAATTTCACTTTTATTTGTATTTCTTCCCACATAAAACCATCCAAACAGGAAGAAAGATGGGCGAAGAAAGGGCTGAAAATGTGTTTAATCTGCATGTTCTCAGGGCTATTCCAAGGAGGCGCTTGAGGCTGAGTGCCTGTTGGAGTAGCTTCACAGCTAGCACTAATTCCTCATGCCTTGGCCTGAAGTTTTCACAGACTTGTGACTTGAACCTGTAATTAATTCTCCTTTGCCCACCTTGATGTAAGGCAGGAAAGCAGATTGAAATGCTCCTCTCTGACGGGTAGGGGGAAATCACAGACCACAGATGTACTGCACCTTCTGTGCTGCAGGAGTAGAACCTAAAGCTGCTTCTGGATATTTGCAGGCAGGGCTAGAGGCCAATGGTGTATGAGCGGCCCGTGGGATTATGAATAGCAGAACAGACTGGTGCTGTCACAGCCCATTCATACCACACCTTCTTGGAATTGCTGCATCGCCAGAAACGCACACAGATGGTCTGGCCTTCACGCACTGTAATGGGTTGCTGTAAGAAGACAGAAGGTTTTAGAGTAGAGCTAATAAATTGTATGTTGCAATGTACTGACTTAAGTGTGGTGACAAAATAATAAAACATGACATCCTAACCTTCATGAAGCTTATTTTAAGTCTATCAGAACAATCAGAACTGAAAAGTCAGACATTAAACAAATAATCTATAATGTAACCAGCCCTGGCTGGTGTGGCTCAGTGGATTGAGTGCTGGCCTGCAAATCACACAGTGGCCGGTTCAATTCCCTGTTAGGGCAAAAGCCTGGGTTGCAGGCCAAGTCCCCAGCAGGGGGCACCAGAGAGGCAACCACACATTGATATTTCCCTCTCTCCCTCTCTCTAAAAATAAACAAACAAAATCTTTAAAAATAAATAAAATGTGATCAATGCTGTGACATGCCCAGGGTGTTTTGAAGGCACCTACAAAAGGGAATGCTGACTTAGTCTAGGTCAGAGAGTTATCTGACAATAAGCATGCTCATAAGGAGACCTGGAAAATGAGCTAGTTGGGTGAAGAGGCAAGCAAAGAATTTTGCCGGCAAAGGAGAAAGGTATGAAAGCCTAAGACCAGAAAGAAGATGAGTATTACAGGAACCAAAAGCCAGTCCATTGGACTGAAGCAATGTAATCCAAGGGGATAGTAGCTGAAAAGACAGGCTAAAACCAAATCACACCAAGTCTTATAAGCAACGCTCAGAATTTTGACTGTTACCATGACAATGGGAAGGGTTTTAAGCAGGGGAAATATAGGATAAGGTTTGAGTTTTTAAAGATTTTATTATTTTGAGAGAAGGGAAGGGAAGGAGAGAGGAAGAGAAGTATCAATGTGCAAGAAAAACATTCATCAGTTGTCTCTCACATGCCCATAACTGGAAATCAAACTGGTAACCTTTTGGTTCACAGGCTGCCGCTCATCCACTGAGCCACACCAGGCAGGGCAGATGTGAATTTTTAAAAGATGACTTTTACTCAAGGTAGAAAACAGAAGGGCAGCTAGAGGAGATGTCGGGCAGGCAGGCAGAAGGCCACTGTGGATATGCTAATATCTACAACTGGGATCCAAGCATGAGAGAGCAGCAGTAGGACATGGATCACATCCAAACATCATCCACAACCCTACAGCCAAAGTTACTCCTTAACCTATGGAATTTTAAAAGTGATTCCTACCTTTATAGGAAAGAAGATGGGAAACCATGAGAACATCCCAGGAGAGTGAGTCTCTGGACGGATACCTATGTGGACAAGATAATAAAAAAAATTGAGGTCTCAGGGACTGTGCTTTTTGACTAGGTTGAGGAATCTTTTGGATTACTTTAAAACAATCAAAGGTCCCCATTCACTGACTACTGGGCTCCCTGTGATTCTAAATGAAACATTTACATAAGCTGCCCAGGTAGTTCACACTCATACCCCACCATCCACTGCCCCAGACACTCACTCAGAGTGATGTCCTGATAAAGCACAGTCTCAAAGTAGCCTGCAAAACCATGCAGCACTGTGTTCACTTCCACGGGAAACTCCAAGGTACAGTAGCGGTTATTGTCAATCATAGGATCTGTCAGGGAAAAGTTGTATGGGTGAGAAATGGCCACAGTCCTAGACAGCTTGGTAAAGCATGAGCAAGAACAAAGGAAACCTAGACAGGGCAGACCCAGGAGAACAACGGAAAAAACCAGGAGGGTGAGCTCCTACCCACCCAGTCACAGGACAGACATGCAGGAACCCACCTCTGTTTGGATGGCTGAAGGTAAAACAGGGCTGGGGTGCAGATAGCTGGTGGAAGTTGTGCAGCCGTACCACATAAGGCATCTCAAACTGGGCCTAACCCAAGAGACGAGAGCGAGAGCTGGAGAAGATATGCAAGAGATACCTACTTCTTCAAGGAAAGAAGCTCAAGCCTCAAACACAGAAAAGAATGAAAACTTTCACGTCAACCACTTTCCCATATCCCCAATTCCTCCTCCACCTCTCCATCTCCTGCAGAGGAATAAATAATTGGTGCTGATACAGAAGAAGAAAGGACTAAAGAGAGAAGTCCTCCAGAAGAGGGGGGCTCTTTACCTCAGGGTCACGGTCCTTTTCCCGACAGGCTCGGACCTCATTGTACAGCTTGGAGGAAGAGATAGGAGCCAGAAAGGAGGTATACTCCCCAGGGATGCTCACACCACCATCTGAGTGCAGGAGGACACCATTAATTCCCAAGGCATGGAAATAGTGTACCTGTACTAACTGAATGCCCAGACCTCACCCAGAGACCCAGGCAGCTCTATGATGTCACATTCCCAGGCCAACCTATTCCTAACTCCAGTGATGGGAAGATTCTGCTTCTAGGTTAATGTCTAGTCACAGGATTAAAACTGGAAGGAACCTAAGATATTCTAACCAAGTGCTTAACTTGTGTGAGGTCACAAAGCTCTTTGAGATCTTAATGAAAGCTAAGCCCAAAGTACACATCACAGCAGCTCAGGGAGTCCACAGTCCTCAGATTAGGAAATCTCTGCTTATTTTATAGACGTGAACACAGGTTCAGAGAGATTACTTCATTTCCCCAGGGCAATAATCCAAGTCCAACCCTCCTCCCCTTAAACCTTCCTGGCTACTGTCTACCCAATCCCTCCACCCTACCACTCCCACCATCTTCCCAGCTGATAGTCCAATCCCATTACTCAGTAAACCCCAGTCTGGAGGCACCTTTTAGGAAGTGCTGGGCTCCATCCAGGCACTCAGGTGACAGTTCGTTATCAGCAAAGGAGCCCAGAAGCTCGCTCACAATGATGTCTGCTTTCTCTGGAGCCACCCATTCCCGCATGTCTGATGAGACTACTGTCACCTGGCTTCCCCATTCTTCAAACTGCCAGTTCTCTAGCCTGAAACAGATGATATAATACAAGTGAGGACACTAATAAGAAAAACTGACACTGTGGAGAAACTTTCCAGCCAGAGGGTTGCTACTCACGTCACCACAGCATTAGGGTTCTTCTCCACAGCATACAGCTTTATCCGCCGGTCAGCCTGCTTGGCTGCCCGCAGGGAAGCATTCACCAGGGGACCTCGGCCTGCTCCCAGCACCATCAGCACCCTAAGAAAGAAACAGGTAAAGCTAAGCTGACTCAGCATATAGAGAAGTAGACACACAAATCTCTGGGATTGTGGGGAGGGTACTCACTGAACATTGGTGTCCTTCTCTTCATCTGGCACTCGGTCTAACAGACATTTATAGATGGCCTGGAAGGAAGAAGAGAAGACCTCATGGCTATAATCCCATCATCACGTAGGTCATTCCAGCCCTGTGCCTGACCCAGTCTGGGACCCACACTGTACCTGCTGATATTGAGAGTATTTGATGGGGTCTTTTTCAAACACTTCATATGTCTGAGATTCCAGATTGTCCATCAGTGGCTGATGAATGAAAGGAAACAGGCAAAGTAAGTTAGCCAGTTCCTCGCAAGGACAACGCACCAGAATATCAAAACCTTCCCACCATTGCCTTCTGAGTTTTGGTAGCATTTTAGAACACCTGCTCTCAAGAGATATTCCCCACCCCACCACCAACCTCCCTCCTCTCAGTGCACTCCAGGCCTACCTGGAGTGGGGACTGCAGATAGTCTTCATAGCCCTTTGCAAAGAGTTCATAGGCATTGGGTGGAGGGCGGTTCTGGCTCAAGTATTCCAAGTACTGGAGGTAGGAGCAGAACTCCTTCTCTGAGTGGTGGTTGGTGCCTGTGATGATGAACTGCACCTCCAACTGTGAGAGCAGTCAGATCATCAGACACAGTCTTTATGCCAAAGCTCTGGTATATTACTATAGCTTATGGCCAGAGTCCTAGCATAAAACAAGGCCCAAACCAGCAGTTCTCCAAATACCAACAAAAGCAACATACTGTTTCAATGATCTTAACTTATAAAACCCTCCTATGCCATATAAACATTAGCCTGGCTCAAAGGGCCCCGTGGATCATCGCTGCAACTTCTTAATTGAAACCTTCTGCAAAGTTCTCATGAAATCTGGTAACTTCAAAAAAAAAATCTTTTTAATGCATTGATTTTAGAGACAGAAAGTGGGGGGAGAAGGGGAGAGAGCAAAGGAGGGGGGGAGAGAGAGAAAGTAAAAGAGAGGAAGGAGGGAGAGAGAGAAACACTGATTTGTTGTTCCACCTATCCATGCATTCATTGGTTGATTCTTGTATGTGCCCTGACCAAGGGATCAAACCCACAATTTTGGCATATCAGAATGACGCTCTAGCCCTGGCTGATGTGGCTCATTGGACTGAATGCTGGCCTGCGAACCAGAGTCATTGGTTTGATTCCCAGTCAGGGCACATGCCTGGATTGCAGGCCAGGTCCCCAGTTGGGGGCATACAAGAAGCAACTGCACACTGACATTTCTCTCCCTTTCCCTCGCTCTAAAAATACATAAGTAAAATCTTAAAAAAAAAATGACACTCTAACCAACTGAGTTACCGAGCCAGGGCAGCCTGGTAACTTTTTAAATGTTTCTGGGGCTCCTACTGCCATTTGCCTTTTTCTTCTCAAGCTCCCCAATTTTGTGTCAATAGTTCTTCAGAAACCAGAGAGGAATGAAATCAGCCCCACAGGAAAAGAAATATGATGCATATGAAAATAAAAGGATTAGCTGGAGTACCTTTAGAACACTTCCATCACCCACCTTGAGCAGCCGAAAGATCAGCCTCTGGTGCATCTTAGAAAGAACAGGAAATCCTTTCTTATTGGTCAGGAAAATGCTGGTGGGGAGAATGGCTGCTTTGATGGGCTCTCCTAGCCAACGATCAATGACATGATTAGAAGGGAGGTCGGCCCCAATTTCAAGAGCTATAAAAGGGAAAAGAAAGACCTGTCAACTATTGTTAGGCAAGAAGGCTTTCTTGCTCTTCTGTGCGAGATTTGTTTATTCCTTAAAAGCAAGGCAGATTGAGACATAAAAAATTAGCAAAACCGCCCAGCAACCAAGTCTTCATGAAATTCCTGATTCTTAGTCATAGGAGGTCAGAGAAGGAATACCTATCCTAAGACCCTCATGGACTTACCCACTGCAATCCTCTTGCTATAATCACACAAGGTCCGGAAATTGTGCCACCTGTCCAGAGTCAAACACAGAAAAATACAGTCAAACACACAGCCACCAATCATTACAGCTCAAGGAGGTGGTCCTATAGGTTCCACCCCATATGTCCCTTCACCCTACCCTTTGCCCTGGTACAGCAGCAAAAGGAGACATACCACATCCATGTCTTCTCCTCTCCGCTATACTCTTCTGTGTGTGTATTTGGTGCATTCTCAATTATATCATCTCTCAGGTCCTCTGGTGCCACCAAGGGTACTCTCATCCAGAACTGTACATGAACAAGTTATTTAGAACTCATTGGGTCCAGAGAACTTCATTCAGTTAAAAGACCATGCTCCAGATATCAAGGTAATTTACATGCTTTTCCCAAATTTGTGATTATGTGTACATGTACATGTATCTTGTGTATATCCTTATATAAATATTGGTCTTGTCCTTAATTTCAACTCTAAGTTTCTGGGAATAATTGTATAATCTTTTATAAATCTCTGCTCACTACTTTTTTTATACAGGGGCAGGCAGTACTGACATTTCAGTTCTGCCAAATGCACCCTTTAATGAATGGCTAGGAGTAAGAAGGTACATAGCACACCTGGACTACTGTAACATGCAGCAGGAAAAGAGGCCCACAGACATACCATGGAGGAGTGGTGGCCAGTGTGGATGTGGTTGGTCAAAACTCTGGCCAGATTTGTGTTATCTTCCTGATTTAGGGGCAGCAAGAAAGCTGGAAGACCCAAATATGCTCCAAAATTCAGCTCCTGTAACATGGCCTTGAATAGAAATCAAGAGAAAAAGATTAAGAGCTAGCAACTCAAATAGCTTTAATTGCATATCAGAGTTACTGAGTTATAGAGGGGGAAACTGCTCTCCCCACCCAACTTGCTTATAGTCCTAATCTTTAGATGGATCTAGTGGAGAAGTCAAATAGCCTTACCGCCTCGGAGTTCCTGCGGATCTTCTCCACTTTTGAGTCTGGACGAATCCATGGAGAAAGCTTTCCCACAATTAGTGTATTCCAGTCTGTACTCCCCCACCCAAGACAGACAAAGACTGAATGAGGTTAGGCACTTCACCCATTCAATTTCTAGTTCTTAACAGGCAATAAACAGAGTAGAGATGAGAGACAAAGACTTTTTCTATCACAGATACAGGATAGCCTAATGCAGATTAGGAAACTAAGGCTTTTAGCAGGTAAGCAAGGGGAAAAGAGTTATCTGTATCCCCGGGACTAATCAATATGTCTAAGCCAGTAAAGAATGAGGGCAGTGATAAAGCAGAAGTTGTTACTGCCTCTAATAATTAAGGGGTATATGGGATGGTCCCTACCCCTTCCTGACAGCAGTAGGTCTGATCGTGTCTGGGGGCCCGGTCGATTCTTAGCAGGTTCCTGAGTGAATTCCCTCTTGAAACGCGGGTGGAAGACAGGCATGCAGAGGAAATCAAACCTACAACCGCGACAGACCCAGAGTCGTCATGTAAAGAGCAGCAGTGCCCAGAGATCCAAGCAACTGGATTAGGCTATCTGGATTCTGCACAACCCTTTCAGCTGCCACCATCAGTCAACGGACTGGACTGCTGAATTCAGCCCACCTTGGGACATATCACTTCCGCTGCACTGTGCCTCAATTTCTCCACAAAACACAGCCATGGAAAAGATGAGTAAGGAGAAAAGATGAAAATCCACACCCAGTGGATTTTCTACTCTGCTGTCACTGGCTTTTCAGGACTGTCATATCCAGATCTGCCCATGCCTCCCCCTTGAAGGTTTTTCTCATTCTCTCCCTCGCCCCATAACACGTCCTCCCACTTTCCAGACAATAATTTCGCTCTCCAGGGCCCTGGAAGTCTGTACGCCCCCTTTTTGAATTTACCTGACAACTCCCCCGACTTTTGGGCTCAGTGACCACACGGCCCCCCAATAAGTTTTTCCCCTCTAACATTCCAGGGCCCGAGGCTTCTCCCCCACGCCCCATCTCCTTTACTCCGACCCCCTCACCCCTGCCTCTCGGTGATGACTAGTCTGCCCCTCTCCGTCCTCGAGTTCGGACCCCGCATTCCGCCCGCGGAGGTCCGGACCCTCACCCCTGCTTGGCCACGGCCCCCAGCGTGTCAGCTATTTCGGGGACGCAATTCAGGTCCCTGCCGCTGGACACGCGGCTCCCACCAGCAGCACCAACCGCCATCGCCGCCATCTTTTCCCTCGCCCTCTCTACGCCGGGATTCCTTAATACTAGCAGCCAATCACAAAGCCAGGGAAAAAGCCCCCAGAAGGCGGGACGAGTCGCCCTAACAACCGGAGCGTCTTCCCCGGCTCCCCTGTGGCCTTCCCGCCAATCCGCAGGCTGTACAGTGACCTACGGCGTGGCTCTGGAAGCTCGACCAATCTCAGCGTCTGGTTCTTGACGAACTTCAATCTCCCAGAATACCTTATGAATTCACAGAATTTCGTTAAGGGACTACACGTCCCATGAAACCCTGCAATATAAGCTTGAAGTACTATCGCTGAAGCACACTTAATTGTCTCAGGGCCAGTGGCGCAATGGATAACGCGTCTGACTACGGATCAGAAGATTCCAGGTTCGACTCCTGGCTGGCTCGGTGGGACGGTGAATTTCTTATTTGTAATTCCATGCAATAACCAGTCCCTAACAAAATTTACGTGTCTTCTCCTCTTTTCTTACAGTATTTAAACTTTCCTTACTTCCTTCTCACACGCTCATTTTCAGGTCTTATTATGATTTGAGTTCTGCAGCCATTTAATGTCAG
The DNA here is from genome assembly GCF_021234165.1 of Pteronotus mesoamericanus. Classification (NCBI taxonomy): domain Eukaryota; kingdom Metazoa; phylum Chordata; class Mammalia; order Chiroptera; family Mormoopidae; genus Pteronotus; species Pteronotus mesoamericanus. Next base: position 1,173,588 of record NW_026555170.1, read on the forward strand.
CTTTTTCCGTTACCCGATTCAGAAGTGGTTCTTGTGTCCCTACTTAGGTCCATCAGAACCCCAAGAAAACTAGGTTAATGGCTGGTGCTCTTAAAACAGGCTTTGTATGTCCGGTATGTTATGTTTGTGAATAGTGGCAATTCAGCCACTAGTGCCTCGTGATTCTATGTCTCAAACACAAAAATGTAAATAAACATCTAAACACACACCCACACACAAACACACGCAAAGGCAGAAACAAGAAATTCATGGTAAACAGTTACAGTAGAGAGGAGTCATGAACTGTCTAGCGGAGGCCTGAGAGAACGCCTACATTTTCCTTGTCAATACCTGATAGAAGGCTGGAAAAGAAGGAAAGGAATGAAGAAAGGAAATGTTACCAGACAGCAGACAGGAACTGGCAGGGAGTAGGTCTGCCTCAGGCCCGCCTGTAAGTGTGTGGGTTCCTGATTTCCTGTAGGAAAGATTTCACAATTTGAGTCCAGGTGATTTTAAGAATTCGTTTATTAAGGTGGGGAACAAAGAAATAAAAGAAAGACCTAGGGTGTAAGAAGTAATAGGAGACAGAGAGCCTATGCGGTATTCTGCTTTGGCTCCCTAGAAAAGTTATAGGAAAGGAGTGAGCCAAGTCAGTGTTCTGCTGTTAGCTCACCTGGGAAGTAAAGGTTATAGAGACAGAGAATTTAGGGTAGAAGAAGTAATGGAAGAGAGCCTAGGCGGTACTCTTCTTTGGCTCCCTGGAAATGATATAGGAAAGCCAAGGTGGTGTTCTGCTGTTAGCTCACCTGGTAAGTCCGTGTAAAAGGAGGCCCTGTGGAGACAGGATCAGGGGGTAAGCCTGGGTGGAGCTGCCACTCCCAGCTGCTCCCCTGGCTGCAAGTCTCCTTGGGACACTTAGAATTTAAGAGGGACTAAAAAGTTCAGGCCCAGGAAGGGATACAGGCATGAGAGTGAGCCTGCGCTGCATCTGAGGGCTTTTTATCTTTCTTTCTTTTTTTTTCTTGTGGGTGAGAATCTTAAGAGGAGGGTTTCAGCAGAATACTCACTAGTTTTCCAGTTGCATTTTTAAATATGCAGATATGTCAAAATGAGTACATAGGAGGTTTGGGGAATATTCTTTAGTCCGTTACACTGTTTTACTTCTATCTTGGGACTGTCTGGCTTTTAATGTGGTTTTTTGTTATTTGCTTCCCTGACTTCATTTGTCCTTGGGTTTAGTTGGCACAAATGACATTAATTGAGTGTTTGTTCTTTATTTCCCATGCCAGGGAGATTTAAGCTATGTATTTTGGTTAGGGAGGAGAGGTACAAGCCATTCACTCTCAAGGGTCCTTGGTTAGGGGAGGTAAGTTCTTGCGATTCACCAGCTGCCAGTAAGTTGCTCAAACTGTTTGGCCATGTTCAATTTTCTTGTCTCAGTTTCCCCCATTCCACTTACCCAGGAATTTTTCTAGCTTCTCACTATCCTGCTTCAGAAAGACATAGGGCAGAGAAAGGGAATACCTGAAGAAGGCAGGAAGCCCAGAGGTGCTGAGGGCTTGGCAGCAGAGATAGTAAGGAGAACACAGTACAGAAGGCCCTAAGCAGGAGGCATTGACAGAACTTAGGGACTGTCTGGCAGAGAGACGTGAGAAAGAGAATTCTGGGGGTGGTGCTTAAGGTTCTTGGCCTCTCCGTGAGACGAGAAATGAGAGAAACCAGTTTCAGGACAATCAGGGTTTAGAGTTGGAAGTGCTGTATTGGACGCCTAGGGGGCGCTGTTGGATGAACAGTGACCTCAACGGGACAAGATTAGGAAATCGCCAGAAGAGAGAGGTAGTGACTGAAGCCATGAGATTGAATGAAATCACCATCGACCATGAGGGATGAAGTTCTGGGATACACAGGGAGGCTGTCAGTAGGATAAGCAGTAAAGGTTACCATCCCTGGGGGCGGGCAATGTAAGTGTCCCTAAAGAATGAAATTGCAAAAGCCAAAGAAGAAAATGCCTTTGAAACCAAAAGGGTTTGGAGGTGCTTTTGCCCCCTCTTAGTCTTCATTTGACTCCTGCAGGTATTATTATTGTTATTAGACTTTATTCCTTAGAATAGTTTTAGATTTACAGAAAAATTGAGAAGAAAGTACAAGGTCCCATATGCCTCCCCACAGCTTTCTCTATTATTATCATCAGTTTTAGTGCATTTATTAGAACTCATGGACCAATATTGAAAACATTATTAACTAAAGTACATGGTTTATTCAAGTTTCCTTAGTTTTCATCTAATGTTCTCTTTCTATTCCAAGACCCCACCCAGGATACCATATTACATACAGTTGTTGTGTCTCCTTAGGCTCCTCTGGGCTGTGACAATTTCTCAGATGTTCCCTGTATTTTGAAGACTTTGAGGAGTACTGACCAGATATACCGTAGGATGCTCCTCTATTGGAATTTGTCTGTCGGTTCTCTCATGATTAGACTGGGACAATGGGTTTGGGGGAGGAAGATCACAGAGATGAAGTGAATTTTTACCACATCATATATCAAGAGTACATACTATCAACCTAATTTATGACTGTTGATACTGACCTTTATCACCTGGCAGAAGCAGAATTACACTACCCTCTCCCCTCTTCCATCTTATACTCTTTGGAAGAAAGTTACTATGAGCATTCCGCACTTAGAGAGTAGAGAGTTACACTCCCCCTCCTTTAGGGTGGAGTACCTACAATATTTATTTGAATTCTCCCCTGCATATCTTATGAGTAGATGGTTGTCCATAGAAAGTGGATGAGTGCTCTGCTGACATTTTCAGAGATAAAAAAGAGTTGTTGAGGATGCTTGCCTGTTCTCTGCCCCAGCTGTGACCAACCAAACTGCATTCATAGAAGACTTAGTAGATGTTGTTTCTTCTTCAGAAGCTAATTATCAGGGCTGTGGACCATCTGTGGTCCTGGCATCCTCCTCCTCATGTCAAGCTGGCTGCACCGTTGGTTGTTAACTAACCCATCCATGGGTGAGAGGAAGAGAGGAAAGGAAAATCTCTAAGACAGTAATGTCAGCTTTGCCATCAGTTAAAACAATTTTCTAAAGGACTTGTGCAAAAAGAGTCTAGAATTTATGACTGTCCTTAAAGTAGGTTTAGGTGAGCTGAATTTCATTTGTCTGCTATGTCTTTGTTTTTTCATTTAGAGTGGCCTCAGCTATATGGCAAGCATAATGCTGAACAATTCCCAGTACTTCCATACCACATTGCTCCCCGCCTTTCCTACAGCAGTTTTCTGTACCATTAAAAACAAAAACTCAGCCTGTATTATGGGTCTGTTTATATGAGCTGTAGAGAAGCATAAGGAAAGGACTGGGAAAGAAATAGAGAATCTTGTAAAGGACTCTTCCTTGGCATTAAGTCAAAGTTGGTGAAGTCTCTATGCTCTGCTTCATCTGCTCTGCCCTCCATGCTGAACTCTTGTGCTCAGGAGCATATGAATCACTGTTATACACCTCCACTGGATGTGGGTCTTGGCTGGGATGAAGATATAGAGATGGTAGAACAAAAGGGCAAAAATCCTGGGTGAGAAATAATGTTATTTTTCCCAAGAAGAGCTAGTGACCAACAGGCAAGAGCATTGGAAACTGTTCTGCAAGGGAAGGAGTACCCACTCCCAGATCACCCTCCAATGGGCCTGCCCGCATTCCTCATTTTCAAGCCCATTTCCTCTACCTGATCTTGTTTGTATATCTTTGTTCAAACACCTCCAGCCCATCATTGTAAACCCTCCTTTCAACTTCTCTTGTGCTGCCCTCTTCCCTCAGCAGTTACCTCCCTCCCCAGGACCACTTTCACTCACCTCTACCTGCCCAGCCAAGCTGCACTCTTCAATACCAAAATAATGGCCCGTTTGACCTTCCTACTGCTCCAAATTGCTGCTTCACAATCAAGGCTGTCCTTTAGCCACAAAAGTGGCAGAGTTACTGAGGCAAAATAATCTATGCTGATTTGCATTCTCTTCCTTGTCATCTTCTATTATACAGTATTTATCTGTCAAATAGAAAGTAGAAACTGTTCTGGAACATAGAAAAAGATGGAAAACTACTCAATTTGTTTATGAAGCCAGAATACACCTAATATCAAAACCTGTCAGAAATAGCACCCCTCACATACCCACAAAATCTATAGATCAATCTCACTTATGAATATAAATGTAAAATCCTAAAATATTTAAGATTAACACATAAAATTCAATATTATATTAACATAATAACTATATACCACAACTAATTGGGGTTTATCCCAGGAATTAACACAAGGTTAGGAATTAGCAAATTTATTTATGTAACAGGTCAAAAATAAACCAAACAAGAAAAACATTTGATCATTTTTATTTATTTATTTTTTGAAGTATATTTTATTGATTATGCTATTACAGTTGTCCCATTCTTTTCTCTCCTCTTTATCCTCCTCTGTCCAGTACCTTCTTTCCCTCCAGCATTCCCCATCCCTTAGTTCACGTCCATGGGTCGTATGTATAAGTTCTTTGACTTCTCCGTTTCCTATAGAATTCTTAACCTCCCCCTGTCTATTTTGTACCTACCAATTATGTTTCTTATTCCCTGTACCTTTCCCCCCTCTCTCTCTCTTCCCCCTCCTCACTGATATCCTTCTAATGTGATCTTCACTTCTGTGATTCTGTTCCTGTTTTACTTGTTTGCTTAGTTTGTTTCTGGTTTTTTTTTTTAGGTTCAGTTGTTGATAGTCATGAGTTTGTTGTCATTTTACTGTTCAGTTTTGATTTTCTTTTTCTTAGATAAGCCCCTTTAACATTTCATATAATAAGAGCTTGGTGATGATGAACTCCTTTAACTTGACCTTGTCTGGGAAGCACTTGATCTGCCCTTCCATTCTAAATTATAGCTTTGCTGGATAGAATAATCTTGGATGTAGGTACTTGGCTTCCATGACTTTGAATACTTCTTTCCAACCCCTTCTTGACTGTATGGTTTCTTCTGAGGAATCAGCTGATAGTCTTTTGGGAACTCCTTTGTAGGCAACTGTCTCCTTTTCTCTTGCTGCTTTTAATATTCCATCCTTATCTTTAACCATGGGATTATGATGTGTCTTGGTGTGGTCCTCTTTCTCTTTTGGGTCCAACTTCTTTGGGACTCTCTGAGCTTCCTAGACTTCTTGGAAGTCTATTTCCTTTGCCAGACTGGGAAAGTTTTCTTGCATTATTCTTTCAAATAAGTTTTTGATTTCTTTCTCTTCCTCTTCTCCTTCTGGCGCTCCTATGATTCGGATGTTGGAACGTTTTAAGTTGTCCCAGAGGTTCCTAAGCCTCTCCTCATTTTTTTGATTCTTATTTCTTCATTCTGTTCTGGTTGAATGTTTTTTTCTTCCTTCTGCTCCAAGTCGTTGATTTGAGTCCCGGTTTCCTTCCGTTCACTGTTGTTTCCCTGTATATTCTTTTTTCTTTCACTTTGAATAGCCTTCACTTTTTCCTCTATTTTGGACCATACTCAACCATTTCTGTGAGCATCCTGATTACCAGTGTTTTCAACTCCGCATCTGATAGGTTGGCTCTCTCTTTGTCGCTTATTTCTTTTTCTGCAGTTTGGACCTGTGCTTTCATTTGGGACATATTTTTTTGTCTTGGTGCACTGGTCTGGATCAATGTTTCTTCTTTAACTCATTAGTTGTCAGACTTCCAAACAGTTCAATTTCGGAAGTTCTGGTTGTTTATGTTTTTTAATTGGTTGTTTCCTTCTTCTGGTTGTGCGAGGAGACAAAGCTTATCTACCTACACCTCCATCTTGGCTGGAACTCCTCAGCCAGGAAAGTATTTGATCATTTTTAATAGCCACCAAAGAGAACATGATAAGTTAATTCCACTTTCTATAAACAGTCTTTTAAAATTTTTTTAAATGTATTGATTTTTAGAGAGAGAGAGAGGAAGGGGGGAGGGGAGAGAGAGAAACATTGATTTGTTGTTCCACTTATTTATGCATTCATTGATTGATTCTTGCATCTGCTCCAACCAGGGATTGAACCCATAACCTTGGTGTATAGGGATGACACTCTAACCAACTGAACTACCTGGCCAGGGCTCTATAAATATTCTTAATATTCTTTATATATAAATGCATATATGTATATATATGAAATCAACAATTTATGTAAACATAAAATAAAACAAGACTGTCTAGTCTCATCACTGTATTTAATATTATTCTGAAAAATCCAATTTAATAAGGCTGGAAATTGAAAAAGGGGGTGTTATAACTTTTGGAGAGGCAAATTTATCATTGTTTGCAGATGATATGTTGTATACATAGAAAATACATGAGAATCAATTCTAAAATAATGAGAATTAATAATGGAATTCAGAGATGTCACTTGATACAAGACAAATATTGAGTTGCCAAAAAGTTTGTTTGGTGTTTTTCCATAAGATGGTTCTAGTAGCGCTTAATTGTTTTTAATTTAATTTGAAACAATTGTTAGATTTTATTGTGACAGCTGTCATATCAGTGTGTGTTAAAAAAAATCAAAACTGGTAAATTTTTGTGTAGCCATTTTAATGTTGAAGATGGAAGAAAATAAACAACATTTTTGGCAGATTATGCTTTATTATTTCAAGAAAGGTAAAAACACAACTGAAACACACACAAAAAATTTGTGCAGTGTATGGAGAAGGTGCTGTGATTAATTGAACATGTCAAAAGTGGTTTGTGTAGTTTCGTGCTGGAGATTTCTCACTGGACAATGCCCCAGTCAGACCAGTTGAAGTTGATATTGATCAAATTGAGATATTGAGAACAATTAATGTTATACCATACGAGAGCTGACATACTCAGAATATCCAAATCAATAAATTTATTGGTGAAAATGAAAAACATGTCTTTTATTTTATGGAAAAAAACCATATGGACTTTTTGGCCAACCTAACATAAAACATTTGTAGCCTTCTTATATACTAAGAATAACTGATTAGAAGACAAAAATCAATTTTGAAAAAATATCCCAGTAACATGATAATTAAGATCACAGCTTATGGAGCCAGATGCCCTGCTCATTCATCTACTAACCACGTGAACCTAACCCCTCTGGCTTGTTCCCTCATCCACAAAATGGGAATGTAAGTCTCATAAAGCTATTTGAGAATTAAGTTAGTTAATACAGTGAAGTATTTAGAACCTATTCTGCTCCTAGGAAGCCTTAAATGTGCCTTAGCTATTGTGTTAGTATTTTCTGCATTCATAGTGGTTATAATAACACCACCATAAAAAACTTAAGCTGTTAACTTTACTGAAAAATGTGATGAATCTGTGTAAAGACAATTACAAAATTTTACTGAGATATATAATGAAAGTCTGAAAAAAAATGGAGAGACAATCCATGTTCTTAGAAAAAGTGAGTCTCATAAAGATGTTGATTCTTAACCATCGATTTCCAGTTTTTAGAACATTCAATCACAATTCTAATGGAATCTTGTTAGTTGATAAAATGATTCTACAATTCCTCTGTAATAAAAAAAGACAAGCAAAGAAAATTTTTAAAAAGAAGAGGAAATATGCCCTTTACCTCAAGCCCTTAAAGAAAAATAAGCAATATATAAGTAAATAAAGGGTTACCATGTGCAAGAATAGACAAAATAAAAGAGCTAAACCAATAGCCCAGAAGAACACCTGTCATATGTACATGGGTGTGTGATTAAATATATAACTTCAATTTGTGATATAACAGCTAACATTTATGTTGCCCTTATTTTGAGTCAATTCCTGTGAAAAGCACTTTACATTCACAAGAACCCCGAATCTTCACAAGAACCCTGTAAGGTATAAGTGTTATTCATCTATGGGTGAAGGAACTAAGTCTTAGAGACATTAAATGACTTGCTACCCAACGTAGAGACTTAAATGGGGTCAACGCACCCAAATCAAGTGACTCTAGAGTCATTGATCTTAACCCTAAGACGTTATCATTTATAATTTCCCTTCTAGAAAACTATCCTAGACAATCTTCACAAACTAGGACAAAGATTAATTAAGAAAAAAGCTTAGTGTAGCATTTTTTATGATTACAAAGAAATGTAAAACAACAAGTTGGATATTCTATAGGGATATGATTTAAAAAATCATCCATGCAATGAAATCTTAAGCAATCAGTAGAATGTTGTCAGAAAAAATTTAATAATGTGGAGAAATGCTCATGATATGCCATTAAGTGATACAGATTACAAATTGTACAAACAGAATGACCTCAGCATATAGAAAATATTGTACTTTCCAAATTATTTATAATCATACTTATATGGAAAAAATTTTTTAACGTGTATAAAATCTGTGATCTCTGCCTGGTCTTTCTGCTTGTTTACATCTTTTTCTTTTGAAGGCCTAGCCAAGGCTCCCCTGCTCCGCAGGCTCCCGTAACTGACCAATCTTCAGCAGTCACTCTTGCCTCATAGCAATAATGTAATAGTCCTCCTAGGTGGATGAATATTTATGAAGCCTTACCACATGCCTGGCAACTTTAAATGTATTATCTCACTTAATCTTCAGGACATAACCTTATGGGGTAGACATTTTTAATATACCCATCTTGTAGATGAGAAAATTGAGATTAAGGGTCTTGAAAAAAGTTATACTTCAATTAAAAAGCCAAACCCGATTGGTGTGGCTCAGTGGGTTGGGCATTATCCCACAAACTGAAGGGTCACCAGTTTCATTCCTGGTCAGGGCACATGCCTGGGTTGTAGCTGGGTACCCATGGATGTTTCTTTCTCCTCCCTTCCCCTCTCTAAAAATAAATTAGGTAAAATCTTTTTTAAAAATCTGAAGGGCCAAAGAAAGAATCCAGTTCTAATTCCCAACTCATTGCTTTTTGTTTTACGATGTTTCCCAAAATGTGGTCCAAGGACCTTGGGAGCTCTGTAAGACCTTTGTGCAGACATACTTTGACACTAGCCAGGGCCCTCCCTTGTTCTAAGACCATGGAAGTTGGTTTCTCTGTGATCCCCTCCCACCCTCTGCTTTTGGAAAAAGAAGTAACCCTCAAACCACACCAGAGGGAACCAGGAGCACAGTGGTCTGTGTCCTTTCCTATAACAAGAACTGGATGCCTAGCTGCTTTATCACCATACCCCTACTGAGAGCCACAGTGACAGAATAGTTACCACCTGCCATAACATCTAGCACTCCTCTGCAGACTGTAGTTCTTCAAGAGCAAGCCCAGTTTTAATCCACTCTTGCTCTCTAAGAATGAAGTCCCAAAGACTCCACGTGGGTAGGCTGGCACTTCTCCCTTCCACCCTTTGTGTAAGCACTGTAGATCTGTCTTTTGTTTATATCTACTCAGTTCCCCCTCCTTACACTCACAGCCTTTGATACTCTTTTTCCATCTTTGCCCAAAGGAAAAATGACTAAAACCTTAAGACTCAATAGTATCACTTTATTCAGAAGATAATCAAATACAATAAAGGGCTGACACTGGAAAAATAGCTAAATATACTGCATAAAAGTATATAAATCACCCTGGCTGGCGTGGCTCAGTGGATTGAGCGCCGGCCTGAGAACCAAAGGGTTGCTGGTTTGATTCCCAGTCTAGAGCAGATGCCTGGCTTGTGGGCCAGGTCCCCAGCAGGGGGCGCGCAAGAGGCAACACACACTGATGTTTCTCTCCCTCTTTCTCCCTCCCTTCCCCTCTCTAAAAGTAAATAAATAAAATCTTTAAAAAAAAATTATATAAATCAGATACATTCTCCAGAAGAGATTCAGTCATTGTAATCAGGAAGAGAAACCAGAAGGTTTGTAAATGACTGCAGTGTTTCAAGCAAGTGTCCCATACTCCCTTGAGTGAAGATGGCCCCAGGTGGAGGTCTCCTTTTAGCAGGAAGAGGAGGAGGCAGCATCAGTGCACAAGCCATGCCATCTGGCCAGCCACATTCAGCGGTAGGCCTTGTTGAACTCCTGAAGTGCCCAGCGTTTGTTCTCAGTTGCCTGCTTGAGTTGGGTGTACTCTTTCACCAGCCTGTCAAACTCCTCCCCAAGGACTTCATAGGAGTTCAGGACCTGTCGGGACTTCTCCATGTCCTGTTCTTGTAGACGAATGGCCCCCTCCAAACGGTCCCTAAGAGCCCAGGCACAAAAGGTACAAATATAAGGATCTGGCTCCTCAGAAAGTAGACAAGAATGGGAACATGTTAAAATGAATGAGTCTTGAGAGTGTGGGAACCAGCTATGAATAGCTGTACCAAGCTCTTAGGAGTTCTCACCTAATGAGACGATGAACTTCCACTTTCTCAGCAGTATAAGTGTCAGACAGAATCTTTAGCTCCTCCATCCTGACAGAGGAAAGAAAGAAATGTGAAGCTGAGGATCCCTGATAGGAGCAGGGTTAGGAATGGGACACAGTACATGGCCATGGTCAAAGATGTTGGCTAAGCAGTGACAGGTTAAACAGGTCACTCTGAATTCCTAAGCAGGTTATCTCATAGTCACCTATTTCAGAAAGCTTTAAAATAAAAGAATCAAGAATATTGAAAGCTTTGGGGTAATCCGAAGGCTAATACTGCTGTATAACATTTCCTTGTAGATCCCGACAAGGAAAGAGAGGTAAGGGGGGTGGTTTGTCCTTTAAATCCATAAGGGTCATAGCTCACCTCAACTTAAGGATCATGGCACCACACTTAATCTCCAGGTACTGGGCATTGATGCAGTCTAGCTCAGACTGAGTCTTTAGCCGGTGTTCTTGAAGAAGTCTCTGCAGTAAGGTGAGGCAGCGGAGAAGCACCTGAACTCCCAGGAGGCAGGAGGAAGAGAATGTAAAGAAAATATAGAGAAAAAAGCAAATCAGAAATCCATGTCTTCCCCAAAAGTGTCCCAGAGTCAGAGTAAAACAGGGGAGGCTATCTCACTGCTCTAACAAACCTGGGAGTAGGTGGCACTCTTCTTCTCCAGCAGCACCATCTGGTCCTTCTGCTCACTCTTGGCATCCTGGCACTGCTGCTTCTCACTCACCAGGACCTCTGCCAGTTTCCATGCCTTTGCTGCCTTCAGGGTTTCACTGTCTGAATCTGGGCAAATAGAACACTGAATGGACAGGAAAACCCTAATTGCTACGGCCCTTCTAAGGCCATTTTTCAGTGCCCCTACCCTACATCTAGCCCTAGAAATTCTGTCTTCTTCTAGATTTTCTTCTGATGTCCTATTAAAAATGGCTCAGTTCTCATAATTATGTTCTCTCTTACCTTTAATTCCAGATTTGGCCCTTAATTCTTAAATCATAGAGATAAAGACAAGGGGAACACCTATTAGCCTGAACTTTCTTCCACATTCCACTCTGATTCTCCTGAAAATGAATTCATCCTTCCCTGCAGCAAGAGGGCACTCCAGTTTGGTACATTATGAATAAAAGGAGTTCTCACAAAATTTCTTGCTTTTATTCTACCAGCAAGGAAACAAACAAACATCTCCTGTGTCTCCTATGCTTCCCAGATTCTGTTCCAAATCTAAACTTCAAACATTATTCTTAAAAGAGCAGCCCAGGAGCCCTGAGGGCCAGCTGTGAACAGACACAGAGAACCAACACTCACCAGAACTGGGATTGTGGTAGCAAAGCAAAGTGAAACATTTCTTCTTAAGCTGTTCCTCCACTTCGAGCGGGAGCCGGGCCCTCATCCACACAAAATCCTACAGCCACAGAAACAAAAAGAGATACAAACAGACTGTTAGAACTAGGAAGATCCAGTCAATGAATACATAACAATCTCAGTGATAACCAAAGGAAATGCATGAAGAGACATCAGGGGAGATTCATTTTTAATGTTTTAATGTAAGGATGTGCATAAAAATAAAACTAACAGGGTGAATCACCAGAGCACTGTTTATAATAGCAAATGCCTGAACAAGAAAATTCATTATTAGCCCATCAAATTAGCAAAGAATAATATGATTGTCAAAATCCCATATTGATGAAAATGTGGGGAACTAGGGACACTGGAAACACCTTTCTGGAAAATAGTTTGGCACTATGTACCAGTATGTTCTATATATGTATTCTCTAACCCAGTGATCTCACCTTGAGCACTAATACTTGGGAAAGAATCATACAAGGGCAAAGACACGTATGTTCATATCAGTGTGGTTTCTTACAGCAAAAAAATGTAAAACAACTTTAACATCCATCAATAAAGTTAAACAAATTATGCTATATTCATACAATGGAATCTGGTCTGTCATTTAAACCAATGATATAACAATACTGAGCACTAACTATGTGCCTGGACACTGTGCTGAGTGCTTTAGAGGTTGTCATCTTATTTACATTTATTGACTGACTTGAAAAGAAGTCCAAAATATATTAAGTGAAAACAGATTATGTTCTCTATACAAGCATGGAGAGTATACTATTTATGTCAAACTGTATATATTTCTAGATGTAGCATTTCAGCCTTTACTTTCTTCTGTGTAACGTTTTTCTTATTTAAGTTTGACCACCAAGGCCCTGACACGCGTGGTTCAGTGAGTTGAGTGTCGTCCAGAAAAGCAAAAGGTCACAGATTTGAATCTCTTTCAGGGCACATGCCTGGGTTGCATGCCAGGTCCCCAGCTGGGGGTGTGCAACTGATCAATGTTCCTCTGCAACTCTTTCTTCTTCCCATCCCCTCTCTCTAAAAATAAAATCTTTTTTTAAAAAAGTTTGACCACCGTGAATGTATACATTTTTAAATATTTTATTTATTTATTTTTCAGAGAGAGAGGAAGGGAGGGAGGAAGAGAAGGAGAGAAACCTTAACATGCGAGAGGAACGCTGACCAGTTGCCTCCTGCACACCTCCAACCAGGGACCAGGCCCGCAACCCAGGCATGTGCCCTGGCTGGGAATCGAACCAGTGACCCTTTGGTTCACAGGCTGGCACTCAATCCACTGAGCCACACCAGCCAGGGCAACATATACATTTTTATAAAAACAGTAAAGCTTAACAAAAAAAATGTTTGAATATATAGGAGAAATTAAGCCAGTATTTGTTCACCCCCAACCTCTGAGGGTGGCATGAGCTCCAGAAGGTCTGCTTTCTCCAGTCCTAGCAGTGAAGGAGTCTCCCTCTCCTGGCTAGGACCTAACAGCTGTGTTAGTTCAGTCACGAGTAGCCGCTGTTCAAGGGTCTCATGAAACTGAGAGAGAGAATAAAAACAAAAAGAGGTTACTCTAAAACTTCTTTCACTCACCTCTTCCATCCTCACGAACCAGTTCTTCACACATTTTCAAAGTTCTCAAATATGTCATCTCCTTCAGATAAATTCTCAGCTGTCAGTGTCTTCTCCTGTTAATCTTTCTTTTCAAAATCCTGACAACATACCCACCTCTTCCTCGGATAACTACTGTCCATTTCTTTTTGATAAGCTATTATATGAAGCTTCTTCTTCCCCCAGGTCATATAATCAGACAAAACCATAGTTGGCCTGCTTATTTCTGTGGAAAACCACCCCTACTTTATCTCTCCTGCCTCACCTTTTTGTCCTCAGAAGTTAAATTTGCATCTTGTATCTTCACATAGTAGTCCACAAGCAGCTCTTGAATTACTCTATGTAAAATCTCAGACCTCAGCCATGTTGTCTTGTGGAGTCGAACTTCCTTCCATGCCTAAAAAATTTTTTAAAAATCCCAAGGAGGAACTTCTCTCTGAGATTTTTCCTTCCTTCTATCATCCCTTCAACCAGGGCTCTTACCTGAGCCTGCTCCTTTGCCAGGGAGAGGCTTAAGCCACTCTCGTCCACATGTTGTGAGAGACTCAGCAGCAGTTTGCTGAAGTGTGGGTTCTGTAACAAGTCCTCTTCACTCAGGTTACAAGGAGGAAGCTGTTTGCCGCACACTTAATGGGATGTCCCCCATTGAGACAAAAAGCAAAGAAGGTATGGACTCTTATTTTATATAAATGATCATAACTCTTAGCTTAATAGTCACTTCCAAAAAAACGCTAGGTTCCCTTCCCAAAAGGTAGGGAAGTTTTCTAATTCTAATGAAATTAAAAAATATATATCCACCAATAAACTAGAGGCAATACTCAAAGTAACAAGCATCTGTATTATATACAAGGGCATTAATCAAGAATTAGGAGACAAGTCTCTAATAAAAGGTCTTAGAAAATGGAAATGCAGTCTAAGAGTATGAGACAAATAGAAATCAAGAATAAGGGACCCTTTAGTGGGGTTTACCCCAGTACACAAAATGTCTCAGTCACTCAGAATAACTAAGTTCTTGAGGAAGGGGGAAAAAAAAACACACACATGCAAAGTTCCAACTTGGGATATAATCTCTAGTCTCATAAGCAGGACAAAGTGCATTCTTCTTAAAAGTAAAATAAAATTTTTTTAAAGATTTTTACTTATTTATTTTTAGAGCAGGGAAGGGAGCGAGAAAGAGAGGGAGAGAAACATTAATGTGTGGTTGCCTCTCAAATGTTCCCTACTGGGGACCTCGCATGCAACCCAGGCCTGTGCCTGACTGGGAATTGAATTGGTGACCCTTTGGTTCGCAGGTCAGTGCTCAATCCAGAGCCCTGGCTAAAAAAGTAACAAATTTAACTAACCAAATTTCTCTTTAGAGTAAATAGAGCTGGGTAACTCATGGGTATGCAGAATAGCACATGTATGACAGAAAGTCAAGAAACTGGGATTCTGTTGTAATTCCGTAACGTCAACGGGCTTTCTTCCCATCTCTTTTCTAATGTGCTTTCTGCTGGGTCTTGTTTTACTCCCATTTACCAAGCATTCAAATGTTCATTCTTTGGAACATCATACCCAAAGTTCTTTTAGAGAATAAGAACTCTCTTTTTTTCCCTCACAAGGCAGAAGGATCGATATGGAAATGGTCAGAATATAGAAGATTCAAGTCCTTGAAGGATTCAAGATATAGAAAGGATTTGGGATATGGAAAGAATTCAAGATATGGAAAGATCTGAGATTTTAGAGACAAGGTATGAAAAAATTCAAGCTATAGGCAGGAAGAAAGCCTTTAAGTTTTCTGGCCCCCCTTATTTCCTGGATATGCTTGCTCAAACAGCATGGGAGCATCTTGAGTTTTTAGTATACTGCACAAGCAGATACTAAACAAGAGTCAGTGTAATCTGTTTCCCAATAAGACAGTGTTTAAGAATTTTCATGTATCCCAATTCCCCTAGAAACATAAGCTTCTGTGAGAGGAACAATACTAGTGAACATTATAAATACTTTTTATTATAGAAGGTAAGAACCTGGATAAGACCTCTCTGGATAAGTCATCAGAACTCTCGCAAATTGCTATCCTTACCTTGTTGAAGTATTTCCATCCCCTCTCCAGGTGAGCAGAAATCCCCAGATGCCATCTGATATTCTTATCTTTGGAATCAAGTGAGAGAAAACAAAAAAATGAATGAACTGGCTGGCTGTTCCAGAGGAAACTACCTTGGGTTCAAATGTCTGTTGTCTATGAGCTGAAGAGGAACCTCAGGGATGCCTTTTAACAAGGACGATATCCCACATCCTGGGTCCCAAGCTCTTATACAAGTTTTATAGACAAACTTATCAGTGGCAGAACATTTTGCATTCTAAACACATATATGTTTCCACTTACTATAAGCTGCTTAAAAAGGAGACTCCTTAGACAAGAAAACTTTCCAATTCACTAGTCTAAGCAGGAGGATGCCCCCTAACCCCACCATTATTTCTAAGCTAAAATTGAGTTGCTGTTTCCCAGTTATTCAAAGTCTGCTTCCCCAGCCCCCTAAATCACTGTTATTAAATTCCACAATAGTCTCTTGCACTTCTTTAACTTCTTTCATCTAAGACATGTTGGTAGTTTTGATCATTAACTCCAGAAACCGCTTCAGCAGTGACAAATCATTCCACATTTGCACAACAACTGGTTGTTATGTTTGCACATAACAGCATTAGTGAAGAGCACCTAGAGGAAAGAACATGACAAGAAGATACATATTGCCAAAAGAGTAATGCAAAGGTGTAGTTAACACAGCTGAGGCCAGGACATGGGCTGTGGGTGTTCTGCCAGAACACAGAGTACACTAAAAAGAATGACAGCAACACGAAGGAGCAACAGAGATGGGCAGTTTGGGCTTTGGAGACAAATTTTTCCCCTTGACATTATTTTTCATTTTGCTGCACCATCTCCCCCTCCGAGATACCAACTTCCAAAGGACAGCTGTGCCTCCCAGAGCAGACATAGATTGTCGTTACGATTTAACACTTCGCGATCACAGAATATTTGGTTTATGAGTAACATCAAAGGAACTACTCGTTTTTTAACATGGTCTAGAGCGAGATGCAGCTAAGGAGTCAGAATGCTAGTACTTAATTTGCAGCTCAGCCATTGTTCTGTGTGAATCTGAGGTAAATGATTTTTTTTTGTGCCAAACCTCTTTCCACCTGCAGAACTGAGATGAAGATTCCAGTCTTAGAGAGACATTAATAATTAATAACCTTGTTAACAGAAGCCACTACTAAGTAAGCTCCGTGTTTTCACAATTCTGTTTATCGTTGACCTAAGCCTGCAAATAAAAGTTCTACAGGCAAAGTTCACACACGAAAGTGAGGACCACCCTAAATTTCTAAAAAGTGAGCTGATTTGGCCTCCGAAGAGGAACTTTTCACTTGGAATTTTTCTTTAGGGTGCTTTTCTTTACCCTTTTTAAATGTTAGAGGGCGTGAACGGTAGCAGCAAACAGGCTCAATTCTCCACCCTCTGCACTCAAACGTGTTAAAAACGCTGCTACAAGGATCCAAGCATTTAAATGTTCTGACTCAGGCGTCTTTTAAATTCTTAGAGCTGTCTTTACACGCTGCACTGAACGTTAAATTGATTTTACAGGTATTTTCACAAGATGTGACCCTTACAGGGCCCTACATGAATCAAAATGCGGAGAGGGCTCTCCGGCGTCTACTTCCCTTTTGTCTGGGCAGCCAGTTTCCCAAGGCTGAGGGCGGCCCCAGGCGCGGGACTGGCCGAATTGACCCTCCCAGGGCTCTTCTTCCCCGCAGGGCCGCCCGCCGGCCCTCTGAAGCAAACCTGCACACCAAGGGACAGCTGAAGCTCCCGGGGCAAGGCGGAGCCAAGCTGAGGCTTCAACTACCCGCGTCCGGGCTCCGGAACTTCTCGGGTCCCGTGCTGAGGTGGGCGGGAAACGAGGCCTGGGAGTACCGCCGGGGCGGATCTGAGAGGAAAAAGCCGAAAGAGCCCCGGAGGCCGCGTGAAGTCGAGGGGGCGGGGCCACGCTGGAGGCGGGAACGGCAGGTCCCACCCATCGCCGGGCTCACGTCTTTAGACGCCCACGGCTGAAGACGTACGAAGGCCGGGGTTTGGAGTCTAGCAGTCCCAGGAAGGCTTCTTTACCCTTTCTCCTGTACCTACCCCATGTTGAGGGCAAACGTTGATGAAATGGTAGTGATTGCCAACTTTTATTGAGGGCCTTTGATGAGTCAGGTTTTATGTGGAGCGTTTTACTTCCCTTGCTTGGCCTCATTTACAGCATCCTACGAAGAAATCACTATCATACCTATTTTACTGAAGGGAAAACTAAGGCGAAAAGATGTTAAGTGACTTGTTCAGTGTGGCGCTGGCCCAATGTTTCAGGGTTGAAACCTGACCCAATGGCCCTTTGAACCTTCTCAGACCTGCCGCTCATCCCTACCTGAGAGTCTCCTCACTCAGGCGCCCCGTCAGCTCTGTTCCCTGGGTGGGCTTCTCCAAATTCCTCCTCCAAGAGCCCCTGGCCTCTTCTTTATCTCTCACCCTTCATTCACCCCTCTCTCTTTTTCTTTTAACTATGTGGAGATTTACTGTTTGCTTAACGATAAGTCTGGAGCTGAGGGTCCCAAGACTTCTCAACACATCCCAAGCAGGAAGGAAGGGGAAGAGGAGTTCTTCCTATAACAGTAGGGCAAGAAATTCTTTCCCAGAAGCACCCACCAGACTTTCCCATGTTTCATTGGCCAGACTAGGTCACCTGCCCAAACGTAGACCAATAAGCTGGATATCTTCTCTTTGCCCCCCAGATCCGTATTCTGCCCTCAACACCCTATGTAGCTGGTTAGAACTACCTGTAGGATCTCAGGGTCGCCATATTCCCTGACTGGTTTCAGCGTAGAAGTATCCCAGGAAGAGGTTGGAGGGAGAAAAGACAATGATGGAGGAGGGGGCCAGTTTCCCTGACTTCCTCTATGGGCTTAACCTCAAGTTGGCTATGGACTTCAATGAAAGGTTGTTGTTCCTCTCAAGGGGTCTTCCCCCACCTTCCTGTCTTAAATCTCACCATCATCTTCTTTTCAAAGTTGACTGAAATCTGTCATTAGGTGAATTATTTCAAAAATATTTGATGCTAAGTAAATTGCACCAAGGTTAACAAGTCTCTTGCATCAGAGGAGAAGCTGATAGTCCAACAGATAGGGAAGGCGTGCTAGGTGGTAGAGTTTAACCTTTTCTTTTAGTACCAACTAGAGAATTATTCTAGCAGTACATAGAATAGTGCAATCCAGTGCAGAAATTTTATATCCCCAGTCATCTTGTCAGCTGCCACCTTTCATGGTTAATACTAAAGTGCTGTCATTTTCTAACGCTTTTAAAAATTATTTATGCTTCCTCAGCTCTGTATCGTAGCATCATTAAATATCAGGCATAATGCCCCTAACAAATGGCACTTGGGAAAAATAGGCATGTTTGGATGACTCAGGGCTGGTCAAGAATCTACTGAAATTTCTTGTCTCATATTTTTCAAGTTTTCTTATATGTTTCTACAAAGCTTTGACTAAGCAGCTGTAAAGTATTTGGGAAATGAAAAAAAAAAGGGGGGTAGAGTGGAGAGTCATGGGATGCCTTGAATAGGATCAAAGCTTCAAATGCAATTATCTGTCCCATCTCTGTCTCTGACAAACTGAGTGACCTTGAGCTTCAGCTTCCTTATCTGTCAAAAGGAGGAAATAACATATTTTTTTTAGCTCCTCCAATCTCAGTGTTGATGTAATGATCAAATGAGATAATGGCTGAGAAAGTACTTTGGAAAGACTGTCAAAGTGAGGTGATTTAAAATTGACACTTATTAAGCATTTATTAAGTGCTTTGGGAGAGACACAAAGATAATATATAACCCAATCCCAGATCTGAAGAGGTTCAGAATCCAGTTGAAAAGATAAGACATGCACACGGAAAGCAAATAATATAAGCAGCAAAAAGGTGTCAAAAGAGCAGTTTAGATTATAAGTACTAGAGAAACTTGAAAAAGGTACAGAATTCTTTCTGCAGGAATGGATAGGAACAACTATGAAATAAATCCTGTCTTAGCTGGGCTTGAAAGGAGAGAAAATTTGGATCACTTAGAATAGAGGAAAGATCCCAGCAAGTGGACATAGAGACAAAGAGTCCAAGCTGCGTTCTGGGGCCAAGAGGAGACTAGACCAGCTGAAGCGCTGGATTTCATAAGCCAGTTCTACATAAGACTAGAGAGTTGAGCCAGTATACCATCCTGGCAGTTAAAAGTGAAGCAAAATACTGAAAAAGGATCTTATAATCAGACACCATCTGGTGTCCTTGAGCAAGAAAGAATTGCATGAGTCTGTAGAATTCATTCTCTTTCTTCCCATTCATACCCCACCCCCAATTTTTGTTCTGGCTTTTTTTTTTTTTTAAACAGCCTTATTGAGATAGCTTGGCATACAATATTTAAAGTATACAGTTCATTATGTTTTGACATAACTATACATCTGTGAAACCATCACCACAATCCAGACAGTGAACATATGTATCATCCCCTAAGTGTTTACTTTGCTCTACTGCAACTCCTCTCTCTGATGATTCCCAACCACTGATCTGTTTTCTCTCACTATAGATTTGTATGTATTTTCTACAATTTTATATAAATGGAAACTTTTTTTGGCTCATTTCACAGCGTAATTAATTTTGAGATTCATACATGTTATTGCTAGTATCAATAACTCATTTTTTAAATTCATGTCTTTTTATTGCTGAGAAGTAGTGCAGAATCCTCTTTGAAAACTTTAATTTGTTTGGGTTTGTATTTAAGGAACTGCTTCCTCCAAGACTCCAAGGTGCCCATCTCAGTGCTTGGCATACAGAGGCACTTATTTGTTGAAAGAATGAATTTCTGACCACTCCCAAAGTGCTAATACTTTGTATAGTGGTGGGGGGGGGGTTTGGGGGGGGAGGTTGGGTTTTTTTGCTTGTTTGTTTGTCTTGTTTTGCTGCTGCTGTTTTGTGGAATGCTGGTCTTTATTACCTGTCTCTTCATCAGTGTTGTTCCTCTCACGTTTTGCTGTGCCATATGCAAAATACAATCATTCACTTCTTAAATGTCCTGTAATGATAAAGCCAAGAACATGCTCAAATATTCCTGAGCTAAACTCTGGTGTGGGGTTGGTGAGGTATAAAAAGACAAATTAGGCATAACTCCAGCCCACAATCCACTACTTTGTTGAAGAAGTTGCTCTTGATCAAGTATTTTAAAAATATTCATGTATGTTTTTTTCTTTTCATGTATATGTTTTTAAATTTGAAAAATGTAAATGGGAATCTGAGAAAAAGTCTACTTAACCTTTCAGACATAGGTATTCCTTTGCGGCATTGTTTAGAATTGCAGAGGAGAGCCCTGGCTGGTGTGGCTCAGTGGACTGAGGGCCAGGCTGCAAACCGAAAGGTCGCCGGTTTGATTCTCAGTCAGGGGACCCGCCTGGGTTGTGGGCCAGGTCTCTAATTGGGAGTGTGCGAGAGACAAACAATCGCTGTATCTCTTGCACATCGAGATTTCTCTCCCTCTCTTTCTGCCTTCCTTTCCCTCTCTATAAATAGGTAAATAAATAAAATCTTTTAAAAAAAAATAAAGAAATAGAATTGCAGAGAAGAATGGAGACTTGCTGAGACATTGCAGGGACTCTGCCTCCTACACCCTATCCAGGAAACAAAATAATGCATCAAAGATAAGAGATTTCAGGTGAGTATTTAGTATTCTACTTGTCAAATTAATGGACACTCTTGAGTAGACTATGTCTCACACTGAAAACACAGGCTTAAATAACCAGTTTCAAAAGTAGGAGGTTAAAAATAGCCATTGGACTGTGGAACCAGACTTTTAAAAAAAAGTAAAAACACTATGAAAATATCTGAACAAAAGTAGCAGGAATATATTATGGTATTTTAGACCCAGAAACTAGTTTCAGGAATTAAAAATTTCATAGGAACTTAAGAGATTTTAGAATTATTTTTAAGGATGTTTACTGGAAAATAAAAGTATTCAGAGTCAAAGATATTGATAATTAAGCTAGAAAATTTCATGCCCATTAAGTACATGATTTAAGGAGATAACAAGTAGGTAGAAAATACATAATCAACCTGTGACATCAAATGAAAATTTTAGAACAAATGTTTGTGATGTGCCATTTTTGCAATTGCTTAACCCTTTCAAGGGATTTCAAACCCAGACCCTAGTGGCTTCAAGGGTTGCCTGTCTATTCATGGAAACTTTTGTTGTAAGCCTGATTTTACTTTGAGACACTATTGTGAACTAGAATATAAACAAGGCTCGACAGAGAATTTTAGATCTGAAAGAAAAGCTGAGAAATTTAGCTCCAAAAATGGGACGGATTGAAACAATTTTTACCAAAGGAATATAAGACAGTAAAGGAAATTGATTCAGAAGAAGACAACTAGTATAATTTTGAAAAGCTAGATATGAATCACAAGGTGTGCAGTTCTTGTTATAACGATTGAGTGTGCTGCTGTAATGTGAAAACATGTGCAAGGGTGATAAGTATTTCCCTAGATTTTAAACTGATGGTGACAGTGTCTTGTACTGAGTTGCATGTTAAGAGCTTTTCTCCTTTAAAAATTGTGTCAGAACCAGCAGCAGAAATAGACCAGCCAGAGGGCATTTGGAATTTCATGATCTGGAAAAACATAATATTGTAAATTTTGAGAAACTTCTCCTATGATTAAGGTGTTATGACAAAAAAGAAAAGCTTTAAAACCTAAAGGAAGTTAGCAATTTAGTATACTTTCTATTTACTAAAGAGAAATTTCGGTATGTAACTATGGTAGCCAAGTAGATGCAACCATGGTAGCCAAGTAGGTGAAGTATCACATCTGGGTTTCCCATGGCTGGGTTGCCTTATTTTAAACAAACAAAACAAAGCAAAACAAAACAAAAAAACAGGAACAGCCCTGACCAGTGTGGCTCAGTTGGTTGGGCATCCTCCTGCAAACCAAAAGGTGGCCAGTTCCATTCCTGGTCAGGGCGCATGCCTGGGTTGCAGACGTGGTCCCTGGTTGGGGTGTGTGTGAGAGGCAGCCAATCAATGTTTCTCACATTGATGTTTCTCCTTCCCTTCCCCTTTCTCTAAGAATAAATAAATAGATAACTCTAAAAAACAAAAACAAAAAACCCAGGCATAGATAATTCTGAAATGGGTGCTTTTCTTGGTCAGCTAATTTACTGGTACCTTCAAATGATTAATAATGAAAGGCTGTACGGATGGGGAGGCCATTCAGTTCATCCAAATCAAGGGTTACTTACTCAGATGCCTGAGGGAGTTAGGCAGATAAGCAATTCATGAAGTGTACAGAGGAAAGAATGGAAGGGACTGTGACAAACTAAGGAGAGAATAAACTGGATGAAGGAGCAGCCATCACTCAGTTGCAACAAATTGCTGCCGTGTGGGAATGGAAGTCCTGGGGTGACAGACATAATTATTCTAAAAACCCTAGAAACCCAGCTCTTCATATACAATATGCAGATTTTTATGTGAGATATCCTGAATTATCAATGTGGGTAACCAGTTATTTTGTTTGTAATAATTTATTACAGAGGCAGTGCACATGAATTGTATAAAAATAGACAATGTAGCTCTGGCTGGTGTGGCTCAGTGGATTGAGCACACCAGCCTGCGAACTGAAAGGTCCTGGTTCAATTCCCAGTCAGGGCACATGCCTAGATTGAGGGTGGGATCCGAGTGGGGGATGCTAATACCTGCTCCCTTCCCCTCTCTCTGAAAGTAAAATAAATAAAGTCTTTTTAAAAAAATAGAAAATGTAGGCTAACAATAATAAACATTTTCACCAGAGATTACCTTAGCGCATATACTTTCAGATCTTTTTTTCATAAATATATAGACATTTTAAAAACAAAATATGATTACCCTATATATATGGTTTTGGAACTAGCACTTGTTAATGATTTTTGACCTTTTTAAATTATATTTTATTGATTATGCTATTACAGTTGTCCCAATTTTTCCCCCTCTTCCCCCCTGCACACTGCACCCCCCACTCTCTCAGGCAATCCTCACACCATTGTTCGTGTCCATGGGTCATGTGTGTTAGTTCTTTGGCTACTCCATTTCCTATACTGTACTTTACATCCCTTGGCTATTCTGCAACTACCAATTTCTTCTGTCTCTGTTCTTCTTGGGTTGATGGAGTCTCAGATATGGCATCTATCTGCCTGCCAGCTCCGTGGCCTTGCCTGCTTTTGTCTGGGAGAAAGCTGTCCCTCAGCTCTGGCCTTGATGCCAGACACTTCAGTTCCTCCCTGTATGCCGCTGATGACTTTCAAGATGCTATCCCAGTGCTGGAGCTCAGATGGAGTGAGTCTGAGTAACTTTGTGTGTGGATTCTTTAAGAGAAACTGTTTGAGACTCCAGAAGTTTCTTTCACTGACTCAATCCCTGATAGTTTTTGCAGCCAGAAGTTATGGGGACTTATCTTCCTGGCACTGGCACCCTGGGCTGGGGGGCCTGGTGTGGGGCTAGGACTCTGTGCTCCCAAGACTGCCCTCCTGAATTTTCATCCATCACATGCGTGTGTGGGACCAGTCTGTTCCACATCTCTGCCTCTCTTACAAGTCTGGGTGGATGTGGTTTCTTTAATTCAATAGTTGTCAGACTTCCATTCAACTGATTTCTGCCAGTTCTGAGTAATGGTTGTTCTATAACTTAGTTGTAATTTTGATGTGGTTGTGTGAGGAGGTGAGCCATGGTTACCTATGCGGCCATCTTGACTGGAACTCTTGATCTTTCCATCTTAGTAACTTTGCACTTCATCTAATCCCATCCATGTTAAAAATTTTCCAATTGACCCCAATTATGTTTTATAGCAAGTTGTTTAAACCAATATGAAATTCAGGCCCATGCATTATGTTGTTATTATATACCTTAAGTATCTCTAATCTAGTAGTTTTGACTTAAAAAAAATCATACTGACCTGCTGAAGATAGCTGGCCAGGTGCCCTACAGAATGCCTCACCATCTGGATTTGTCTAGTTGCTTTCTCCTAGTGTCCTTTAGTTTGTTCTCTATCCCTAGTATTTTCCTGTAAACTGCAAGTTACACCTAATAATTCTTTTAGGGTGGGGGGAGTAGCTAGAATATATACTAGGTTGGGTTAGGTATTTACCTCACACCAGAATTGGTCTACTGGTTAGTGATACTAAGACCCATTCCAGAAAACAAATGTGACATGCTGAACCCTCCAACACAGTTACATTTCTGGTCTCAGGACTAAACTGATAGGGTTACTTGGCACTATTGAATGTTCAGTTGTCCACCAGTCATTTCACCTACCATTTTAACATCAATTAATGATCTTTGCCAGATCAATAATTTTGTTAAGTTCACAAAATGCTGCTTGTCAAATTATATCATTATTTTTATATTTATTAGCTGGCATTCTCCCCTCAACTAGGGTTCAAATTCATTTTATAAAAAATAACTGTCGGTGTGCCAAACTCAAATGCACTTGGGGGCAGGATTTAGCCTATGAGCCTCCACTCTCTGATCTACAATCTAAGCCAAACAAAATCTCACCCATCACCTGTACCCTGCAGTATTAGGTCTTTTGTTTGTAACACTCAATTATTTTGCACTAGTCGACATGTTGCTTGTAATCTTCTGAAGGCATTTTATGTATTTGTCTCCCTGGCTAGACTGTGACCTTCTCAAAGGCAGGGACTGTCCTGCAATATATTTCCTTTGCTTCTCCTAACGTGCTTTTAAAGTTACTTTGGCTACTGCTAATTCTAATTAACAACAGCAAAAAGCTCTAGTAAGAACCAAATGTTTTCCTTATTGTTTCTTGTGTTCCCTGGCCTTTCCACTAAAACTTTCCCTAAATATCTATCATAATGAAGTGCTTATCACATGCTCACCTTTGCTGTGGGAATACCTGTGAGAGTGGGAGGAAAGAGGGAAAATAAGCTCTTTATTGGTCTTCAAGGGTTATCACTGAGTTTCTAGTTCTTCATTCAGTAAAATGAGGTGACTGGGTTATCTCTAAAATCACACCTGGCTTGGCTCTAAGTCCCTAGGGTACATACATAAGCAGTACCTTTTAGTGTATTCCTTCCAACCCATTGCTCCCTGCTTGGATAGTATCTTGACTCCCTTCACAGTCAGCAGTATACTTTCTAAGCTTAGGTGACATAATACCCACAGGGACGGAATTTGCCCCTGATGATGCTCCTACCATCACAGACTGGTCTAATCCACACATCCCAGTAAGTTTGCTCATATTTCCAAGGTCAAACATCAGTTGTTTACAACTAGAGCCACGCGTGGCTATTTCAAGGGTCCTATACAAGCAATTGTCTCAGCAGAGGCCCAGTCTTGGGTCTTCTTGCTGCGAGGGAGGAGAGAATGCAAAGGGCTGAAACTGGTTGAACCCTTGTCCTTGTTGTGGAGCCTCACCATTAGGGCTCTGAATGACCCCAGGCCAGCTCTGAGGTATAGGTCTTTCTAAAAAATAAAATGAAATAAAAATCCTTTAGCTCGCTTGTTTTTCCAAATGCTTTTATTTCAGTTCTATTAGTCTCCTTTCCCTTTTTAATCCCTTCTGTAAAGGTACAGTCTCAAGGACCTCATCCAACTGGCTTTATGTGCCTGGAATTAGCACTTTCCCTAGAAATAAATCAGACAAAGACAAATACCATATGATTTCACTTATACATGGAATCTAAATGAAATAAATGAACAAACTAAATAGAAACAAACTGTCCTCCTCCTTGGCTGAGGACAGTCTCCACCCTGATTATGAATAGAGTCTTACCATTTCCTGGCTTTGAGAGCTCCAGGTAAGGAAAGGGGAAACAGAGGTCTTAGAAGTAAGGCAGAGAGAGACCCATCACCAGCCTTATTTTTTAAAAAAACTTAAAAAAAAAAAAAAAAGAATCCTCACTCGAGGACATGTTTTTTGATTTGAGAGCTCTGGGGGGCGGGGGGGCGGGAGAGAAAAGAGGAGAGTGGAGAGAAACGATTGGTTGCCTCCTATATGCACCCCAACTGGGAATCCAACCTGCAACCTGGGTATGTGCCCTGACTGGGAACCAGACCTGCAACTTTTAGTGTACTAGATGATGGTTCAATCAATTGAGCCACCAAGCCAGGGCCCAGCCTTATTCTTGATAAACCACATTTAGGCCTGCAACAAACGGGACTAGCCAGAGCAAGTAGCCAAAGTCCTCTATGAAAGCCTAACCCCTGTCCTGTGACTCTAGCCTAAAAAAGACTCAAAATGAATCCATAATTCTTCCATTTTTTCCTCTTCCCCACCTCAGGCCTAGTGGCTGTTGATGAAAATCAGGTGGCAAGTTGCCAAACATGACCTACCTGTTGCTGTATCCTTGGCAGCACCCTATGAATCTTACACTATCAACTGAAAATATTAAATAGAACTATTAAGGATGAGCAATCTCCCAGTGAGTAAGAAGAGCCTGCCAGTGATGTGTGGTGCCAGGGCTGCAATTCTGCCACGGCCTGCCTTCCCCGGGCCTGTCTGTCCTCATCAGATGTTAGCACTGTTTCTCCCCCGGAAAGAAAGTAGCCATAGTGGCAAGAACAGTCTTGGTGAGCATAGACCAAGAAAAGCGTTAGCCAGTCAGCAGCAGATTGAGGTAAAAATCAGAGTAAGAAGCAAAGGGTCAGAATGACAGAGTAGGCAAGACCCCAAGAGTAAAGAAAATGCTGAAGGGATGGATATAAAGCTACACATGCTTCTCTGGATCTCCCAGGCCTGGAGTACCCTACTGAGAAAATTTCCCAGTCACAGAGTCTTTGTATTCACTTATTTAATAATAATAATAGTTACAAGTAATTCTGGCTGTAGAACAAGTAGTCTATTATCAACACATTTATTCCTCCAAAGAAGTACATTTGCCCCTCTGGTATGAATCTGAACTCTTCTTACTCTCTCATATTCTTATTGAGGCATCTTCAATTCCCAGGTTGGCTGGCATAGTCATCCTAGAATAGCCTCTAAATATGTAATTTTTCTTTTTTTAGAGAGAGAGAAACATTGATTTTGTTGTTCGACTTATTTATGTATTCACTACCTGCAACCTTGGTGTATCAGGATGATGCTCTAACCAACTGAGCCACGCAGCCAGGGCTTAAATGTGGAATTTCTATTCTCAGGAGTCATCATTTCCACTATGACATTCTAAGTGACAGAGAATGAAGACTAAGGATCCAAGATTAATTATCAGATTAATTTGCCTAAAACCAATTTACCTAGAGACAATTAGTCTAAAATAAATATTTATCAAATCTGCAGCATTTTCAAAAGGATTTAGCAGACTCACCCTTTCACTTTGTATTGCCGTCAACTGTATAACCTTGAATTGTTAGTCAGCTGAATATGCCACATGCCTGTTCATTTATTGAGAATACATTGGCATTTTAACAACATGGATATAGAAGTTAGACCAAAGCATAAAGTCGTATCGAGCTTTGTTACATTTTTCACTGCATCTAATTTGTAAAGGAATATTGGATTAAGAAACACAAAAAAATGATACACAAAATGTCTGTACCAATTATATTTATTGCTAGAAACTTTAAGCTCTTTAAAAAAGTGTTTGAAAAGTAGATAACATAGAGACAGATACCCATAAAGGTAGGAGGAAGCAATCTCATCATTTACATATTGCTGCAAATTTGATAAATTGATGCTGCTGATAATTCAGAACTCTTGGATGAAGAGATATAAATCCTTGTAATACTCAAAGCATGACAAAAAAGAATAGAACACCTAAATGGCTAAGGGAAAAAGAAAACAAACCCAAAAGGGATTTGAACTTTTGGCAAAAGTGGCTGGAACTTTAAACACACAGGTTTTCAATGAACTCTAGCTTTAGGTGAACCAATTTCAGCCAAAATGACTAGAAACAAATCGAAGTGTTTTGCCCCTCTAGCTCCCTAGAACCTCAGAGTTTGGGAGTTGCAGTAGGTGTACTCCTGGATCCCTCTGAAAGGTGGCAGCTCTGGAGTAGTGAGCTACTGCTAGGCAACCAAGTGTAAGAGTGACCTGAGAAGAAGGGAAGTGAGTATGTGTGTGTGAGAACATACCCATGGGTGCATATACTGGAGGGGAGGGCTCAGTGCACTTACACCTGGGGAACGTGGATAGCCTGAGGCTTCCTAAACATCGCCCCCAGCAACCTCACACCCAGAGACCCACTCATTACCTCCTCCCCCAGCTGAGGAGAAAAGGAACAAAGAACAGGCACCCCAGGCCCACATGAGTCCCTGAGAAACAGGCAATACAAGCAGCAGGCCCACCTGGAGCTGGTCTCCACTCCTAACAGAGAGGTGAGCAGCTTAGTCCTTAGAGAGGTGGCCAAGAAATAACTCATTAACAAGGTCCACCTCTTTATCTAGATACAGAAATAAGATACTGTGGTGTGGTAAGAACCTGGCTGACCCCATATCTGGCCTCATGTGTGGGGCACAAAAGAGTCAGGAGCTCCCATGATGTCCTCTCTTTCTATAATCCAGGAACAGAACATCGCATCATTTATGCACAGACATATACTGGAGATCAGACTAGAATCAGACCTTTAGAGTATACTGGAACCTGCCTGTGTGTGCCTAAGTATATGGTACAGCATAGGTTGCACATGTGGAAAGGCCAGTCACTCCATCGTGGTAACTGGAAGGTTCCTCTTCCACAATCCATTTGGAATGTCATGATCTTTGGGTCTCTGGCCCTTGGGGCCCTCCCCAAAGGACTCTTCTGCCAGGCCTGCAAAGTACATCCTTTGCCTCACATGAGGCACTGGCAGAGGAATTTGTCAACGGTGGTGATGGCAGCAGCAGTTACTACAGCTTAGATATAGTTGGCAGGGAGCTGTCGAGCATTGAGCCGCTGCATGTGACAGCTGTGGCAGAGCAAGTGCCCGTCCAGAGGGAAGCAGCAGCAGCCTTCCTCATCACTCAGCTGCATCCGGCAGTCCTAGGGAAAGACGACACCTAGTTGACCTCAGTCCAGGCACCTTGGACATTGGAAGTCTGCCATGCTCAACACCAGACTTCTAATGTCTGGAAGAAAAAGGATGGTTGGGAACTGACCGCCTCCCAGAAGAGAAATCAGGGAAAAATACCTCAGCTGGACACCAGGTGTCACTGCTATAGCAGAAATAATGAGATAGGCTCCACTTCCAGTGGATACCAGGAGGCCCTATAGTTTTAGGAGTCTTGACTCTGGGGAAGCCAGATTCAGAGAAGACTAAACTACTAGGACTGGAGAGACTGGCTTGAGGAAGAGAAAGAGATTGGAGATAGGTCAGAGCACCTTCCTAGCGTTCCATGCTCTATATTCTCCTACAGTCAAGTTCTAGGACTTGACTCTTCCCTGGGCCCCATACCAATTCTCCTCCAGGAGCCCTGGCCCCCAACACTCACCTCACAGTGGTAGCACTCAAAGTGATAATCTCGGTCCATGGATATCACCCTCACAATGTCCTCACAGCCCTGAAATAATGCAGACCTCCATGGGGATGAGAGCAGTATAACAACCCCACCTCTACCCTCCCGTGTACAGGCCCCCTCCCACCCCAAGTGGAACACCATAAAAAGGCCTCCAGAGCCTCTCTGCAATCATCTGTAGCTTTCAGATGGCATTTGCAAATCCTCCTGGAATTTCCCCCTCCCTTTCCTTGGCTTCAGGGCCTTGGCCTTACCTACCTCTCCCAGCTGTAGGGGAAGTAAAAGGAAGGGAAAAGGGTAGGCTAAGCCAGGGACAAGGAGATCCAATAGGGTTTGGTTCCTCATTGGCTTTGGCTAAGCACACCCTTAACACACACAGCATAATTTCTAACCCCTTCGTACCAGCACTGAGGATTCTTCCCACCTTTTTTCAGTCCCTACATCCCATCCAGGATCTGGTGACCTTGACCTCACAGAAAGTCTCTTCCTTTGGACTGGGAGAGAAGAGACAGAGCTTGGGCCCAGTGAGGCTGTCAGACATGTCCAGGCACGGATGTTAGGGTCAGGATGGTGACCCTGGGAGCAGAGTCACACGGGAATCTTCACAGAGTACATTCCTCAGCACCACTGTATCCCGTGGGAGGCCAGGCAGCATGTCCCCATCCCTTCCCCAGAGGCAGCAGCACTGGCCGCCCTGCAGGAGAACCCAGACATACTGACCTCTGAGGGGAGGATGGGCTGGCCACAGGCCGCACATTTAGGAGCATAATTTCTGAAAGAGAGGGCAGAGATGAGCTAAGATTCAGAAATCCCTGAGCCCAGTTCCACACCATACCCCAAGGCATGGACTCACTTGTGGTAGTCGGTGACACAGTACACCTGGTTGGAGAAGTCTACTGTGAAGGGGATGCCATCCAAGCACTTGTTGCACACAATGCATCGGAAGCAGCCTGGGTGATAGGACTTCCCCATTGCCTGCAGGATCTGGCTCATGGAGTGGGAAGAGGATCAGTCTCCCTCCAGCCGCAGCTCTCCAGCTACCCATGATGTTCCCTGTTGCTCCCACGAAACTCACCCAACCCCTTGCTATCCTCCCAGAACAATGCTATGAAATTTGAGGGAACCAAGGAACTTTAAAGTGGAGACGGAAACCCGTAAAAAATTTTGGAGAGGACACAGGCTAGTGGGTCTCAGCCCTGGCTGCATAATGGGATCATTCAGGGAGCTTTGAAAGACCACCAAAGCCTGGATCCCACCCCAGAAGTATTATCAGTGCATTCATCAGTCTCTGCTGATGACCCAGGCAATGGTATTTTTCTTTATTTCTTCTCAGGTGATCTGCTAGGCTGCAGGGCTGAGAACCACTGGTCCAATTCAATCGCTCTTTCATACAGAAAAGAAAACTGAGTTCCAACTGATCCTAGCCAGGAGCAGACAGGGGATTAAGATCCAGAACCCCATATTCCTAGCTCAGCTGGAGGGCCAGACTGTGCCTGCAGATTTAGGGAGGGGCCAGATCACACAGGTCTAGGGATGGCAGGATTAGGTGTCCAGACTTGATCTCAGGCAGAGGGAAGCCACTGTAAACAGTTGCTCTGGGGAGGAATGGATGAAAGTGATTCATCTGGTGATAGGT
This sequence comes from Pteronotus mesoamericanus, assembly GCF_021234165.1. Lineage (NCBI taxonomy): Eukaryota > Metazoa > Chordata > Mammalia > Chiroptera > Mormoopidae > Pteronotus > Pteronotus mesoamericanus. The sequence continues at coordinate 1,204,945 of NW_026555170.1, forward strand.
GTCACCCTCCCCCCCAGTACTCCTTTAGTCCCTGATTCTACCCCTCAGCCTCAAAGAGTTTCTGCTGAAGATGTTTTGCTTACCTTTTCCAAAATCAAATGACCACAAACACAGCATTTCTCAGCTGCTTCCTGAAACCCTGAAAACTAGAGGCCAAGGGAAGATGTTACAAGCTGAGAATGACCTGATGGGTAGAACCCCAATGGGCTACAAAGACGGGGGTGCCAGTATGGGAGCCAATTCTAAGCCCAGGGGAATCCCTCTCACTCACCAGATAATCTTCCTCACAGTACACAGAGCCGTTGACACTGTAGAAAGCCTTGCAGCGCAAAGTTCGCCCTAGAAGCAGCACAGAAGGGGCTGGAGCCTATCTTGGTATCCAGGAACAGGGCTTCCCCACCCAGTGCTTGCCAATGTTGTGTGATGTGTTTAAATCCTCCTAACTGCTCTCTGTCCTCCCTCTCCACACAAAAAACCCCATATGATGCAATTCCAATTTGCTTTAGCCTCATTTTTGCCAACCTCTCCACTCTTCTGCTCACTGCTCCTTCAGCTCCTGCTTTCCCCTCCAGTGCCTGGTGCATAGGGAGCTACTAGGGAAAGCAAAGCCAACCACAGGCTGAGTATATGATTAAAGGAGCTCTGAACAAGGTGGTGTACAATGTGCAGAGAGATGATCACAATCACACTGTCACAGGCCTTGCCCTCTGGGACCTTTTAAACTAGGAGCAGAGTCTCTTTGCTTGAGCATAGCTACCCTGCTTTCCAAGCCTGGTCTGTCTCCAGGGATAGGCTCTAAGGAGGTCGGGACTTATTGGAGTTACTGCTGAGGACAAAGTGCTGTGCATGGGAGCAAAGCTGGTTGCCTTTCCTGCTGCACTAGGCTGCTTCCCCAAGCCAAGCGTCCCCAGGGTCAGAGGCAGCTCAGGATCTTGTATGAACAGACAAGGCAGGGCCATTTCCCAGATAACCAACACCTAGGGACTACTCCAGGGCACCTAAATTGTCAGGAATGGGGTGAGAGTAGGGTGGAGAATGGGCATTTTCCCCGCCTCTGCCCTCTTCTCATTAAAATCTCCACTTCCAGCTCTGCCCAGTGGTTTAGAAAAGCTGACTCAGAGACTTATAAGATTCAGGGGAGTAGAGAGGGAAAGAGACACCTGGAAGAAGCCCTATAAACAGAAGGACAGACAGACAGATGAACCTTAAAAGAACCAGGCAGAGGCTGGAGGATGGGGGGGGGGGCGGTGAGAGAAAAGCTGAGTGCTGGAGTCAGACAGGCAGAGATAGGAGATTAAGGGTTTAGCAAAGGAATCAGAGTGGGTAAGCAGTGGGGAGAGGTAATGAGGGACGTGAGGGAAGGGCTGGGGTGTTAAGGCCACTGGGAGCAGGTCCCCTCCCCCTGCCTTGGGCCTCCTGAGCTAACAGCGGGCATTCCTGGAGCGTGATGTCATCAGCTTGGCATGGCCCGGTGGCCTGCACTCTAGCGAGGTGGCTGAACTCTGACCAGCCAAGAGAAAACCCCCCTCGCTGCCCTGCACAGTCCCCCACTCCCCCAGCCCACCCCCGCCCTTCCCACATTCCAATCTTTCACTGTCGCCCCAGGCAACTGGGCTGCCCAAGACCAAACCCCACCAAGGAGAGGTGGGAGTCCAGACTGGGCAAGTAGGGAGGAAGAAGAGGAAGGAACAGAGGGGAGGAAAGAGGCTGAACAGAGGGAAGGCTGATTCCAGAAAGCACACCCAAAACGGCGGGGGGGCGGGGGGGAGCCAGGTAGAGACAGAGAAGGGAAGCAAGAGAGAAGGCGGGGCAGCAGTGGACGTCCAGCCACATGGTGGGGACAGCTGCCCTGTGAGCAAATGAAGAGGCACAAGTTCTGCTCCTGCTTCCCTAGGCACTTGTGATAGTGTATGTATGTGGGGGTGCCTAAGGCCTCGGGTCCTGGTCCAGGTCTGGGGGCAGCACTCACCACAGGAGCAGCAGACAAAGCACTGGGTGTGGTAGAGGCTGTCCAGGGCCTGGCAGGCGTTGCTTTGCCCATAGATGCCTTTGTTGCACTTGATACAGGTGCCTGAGGGGAGAGATGTTGTCAGCATCACACCTCACTCCCCCTGCTCAAAACCAGGGATTCCTGCTCTTTCCTGATTATGCCAGAGGACCACCAATCAGAGCCTCCCTTTGATGGGCTCCCTTCTGGGAAAAGAGGATAATGAGAAATGGAATGCAGGAAGGTCTTGGCTGAGCAGATCCATTCTTATTCATTGATTAATCAACAGATATTTTCTAAGCATCTATTTTGTGCCTAGCAAAAGTACTGCACTCAACACTGGAAAACTGGAGAAAAGTCAAAGATAATGGTCCTAGTCCTTCAAATGCTACTTCTATTGGGGAGAAAAGTAGGCAAAGTATAATCCCTGTTGCACTACCTGGGATAAAAAGTCAAGAGATGCCAGTCCATACAGGCCCAAAAGCAGACTAAAAAAAAAAAAACCCCAACAAAAAACAAAAAAAACTCTAGAGAAAGCAGGCCAGGCCCAAAAGCCTCTCTGAGACCTGTTTCCCCCTGTGTAAAATGAGCTGGTATTCAGCTACAGAATGATTTCTCACTGCTCTGTACCTTCAGGCTTCCAAGAATGGAAAAAGAAGGATTTGGCTCAGCAGTGGGCCCTATGCAGAGGGGACCATGTGAGCATGACTCCTGTAGGGAGTTGGCTGCTGAGAATGCAGGGTGTGTTCCCAGGAGGGCTGCACAGAAGAGGGGGAAGGGTGGCAGAACCCCTCATGTCTCCCTGTCACCTTCTATCATGGGAGAGACAGAGCTGAACTGCTTTTCCCCCAACATCCCCCGTAAAATACGTACATCTGGCTCTGGCACTCGCCTTTCCTGGGTGTGTTCTTCCCTCCCTCCACTCCCCAATTCCAGGTCCATGAGTGAAGGTGAGGGCCTGTCTTCGGGGAGCAGATCCCAACGGGCCTGCCTCACCCCGCCCCACCTCTCCTCCTCGGCACCCTGCCACACTCCTTGCCTGTTGGGGCCCATCCCAGTCTTTGCCCAGGGGCTTGGGAGCCCGTGCAGCAGCTGCAGCAACTGATGGGCCCAGGCCTGTCCTGCTCCCGCCCTCTGGCAGCTGGGCAAAGCTGTAGCCAAGGAAGAGGGCCCCTACCAAGGGCAGGAGTAGGAGGACACAGGCTGGGGGTTCTGTCAGAGGAGGCAACCTGATCCACAGGGAGAAGAGGCCCCTCACTCTGGGGTCAAAATGTGGCCTTCCCATGGGAGAGAAGCTCTGCCCCAAGACTGCCATGTCAGGGGGCACAGTCAAAACCATTTCTTTGCGAAGACTTGGATATTATGGGAAGGCAAGAGCAAATTGCTCAGGCATGTCTGCCTCACTTCCTCTAACCCAGGATATCCACACCTAGGTTCTTCCTGCCATTTTATCGCACCCTCTCTGAGCTCATTTTTCTTTTTGGCTCTGATGGCTTAGCCAAAGAAACTTCTTTCCACCAAACCACCATTATTCCTGGGACTAAAAAGGACACTGTTACACAGTCTCCCTTGACCAAAGCTTCATCTGCTTGGGGCTTTCCTCTCTAGGGTGGAGGGAAAACGATGGAAGGAATTGGGTTGAACAAGGCAAGCCCCTTCTGCCTGCAGCCCCCTGCTCTCTCTATATCTTCTCCCCAACAGTCCTTCCCTGACTGGGTTCTCCCTATTCACATTTCTACACATAGAGGTCTAGAGCATGGGGTCCCAGGCAGGAACATGGATGAGGTGAAAGGTGAGATGCTTGGAAAACTGAAGAGGCCCATAGCCCTGCAGGTGAACCCTCCACTTCTTTCTGTTCTTCCTATCACAATCAGATGAGTATTTAAGTACTGCCTAACAGGTTTTGGCTAAAAGAGGTCAAGACCCTAATATCACCGCCCTCCCCCGACAGCTGAGACAAAAAAAATCAATCAGTACTTCTTAAAGACGTGGGGGAGAGAGAGAGCAACCAGGCTTCCTGGACGGCAGCTGTAAAGTAAGAAGCTACTTCTAGCCTGAGTTCTGAGCAGGTAAGGGCCTGAACTTAAGACCAGGTTGTTCTGGCAGTCACACAGAGTTGTTATCCATCAGGGTTGATGGTGTCCCAGTGATCGTGCCTTCTGCCCCGACTTCCGGTTGGGGAAAGCAGAAGCTGACACCACCAGGTCTCCGCTTAAATGCCCACGCAAGCACTGAGCTAGCAGGACTGGGGCGACCAGCAGTAGACTCTTTGCTCTGAGACCCAAAGCGCTTCATCCTCCCTCCCAGGCTCCATTTTCCCAACCGCCGCCACAGCACCGCGCGTGTTGGGAAGCACTCCTCCGCCCCCCTTCCGCCGCACCCCACCCCTCCGCCCTGCGCCGCACAGCCTGCCCCGCCCGCGGGCACCTGGAACGTCGGGACAGGAGCCGGCACGCACGCGGCGCGCCCGCCTCGTCCCCTCCCCCCCGCGAATTCCCCGAATTCCTGCGGGCGGAGCCTGGGCCCGCGTGGGGGTTCAGCGCACAGAAGCCTGCAGGGGCACCGCCACAGTGGGGGGAGCAAGATGGGGGATGCTCTCAGTGCCTCATGGCCCCCTCCTTAAGAGGGCTGCTTCGGCGAACACCGAAGCTCTAAAGCTTGGGGAACTGGGACTCCAATAATCAGGGGGGTTAGAATTCAGCATGAATAAGGAGCTCCTGGTCCATGTGAAACCCAATGGGAAGTCCCTCTAGCCTCTTTTCTAGAACCCGCGTCTCCACCTCCGACCACCCGGTGTTGGCAATTTGGGCTGTCGGGGCTGTGAGGGACCAAATGCGGTGACGGGTCCCTTCCTTTCCCTAACTACTTCACTCACCGAAGTAGTCCTCTCTGGCCTCCGGCTCCCGCATTCGGGGTCGGGCGGCCTCCGGAACGAAAGGACCCGGCGGCTCCTCAAGACCAGACGGTTCAATCGCCGAGGGTTCCCCACGGGCACCGACCTCACGTCCACCTGTGCTCGCCGTCAGGCGCAGCAACGCTGTTAGCTCATCTTGGTATCCGGCGCCCGCAGCACAGTCCCCGTAGCCGGTCACCGAGTGTCGTCCGGGTTGCGCCCCTCGTCTCTCCAAGGGCCCTGCCGCTCCCACTCCAGCCCCGGCTAGAGCCCCAGGGCTGCCCAAGGCCGGGGGATACGAGTGGCGGCTTTCCTGGCAGCCGAACCCCGGGGGCCGATGAGCGCACAGTCGGTCCAGGGCAGCGTGGAGCTCGGGGTAAGCGGATGGCACCCCTCCAGAGGAATAGCCCGCCGGAGCCCCAGCCAGAGGTGGGCCAAACAGGCATGGCCCGACGGGGAGGGGGCTGCCGTGGCGCTGGTCGTAGCCCATGCTGATGCCGCTGGTACGATTGCTGCAGGGTCGGCTACCTCCGGCTCCGCCGGCCCCCGCCCCATCCAGCAGCAGGCTACCTCGGGGACTGGACGGCTTGCTGGCGTCGCTGGCTGAGCTACTGGCAAAACTGGAGCGGGGGCTTAGGGCGGGGGCCGTGGTGTCCAGCCGAAAGTCTGGGGTCAATGACTGAGGTAGAGGCAAGGCCCGCGTGGAAGGCGGTCCCCCGGAAAAGGAGCCCTCGTAGCGCTGCGCCTCAAAGGAGCCGCGCAGGTTCCGTTCAGCGTCCAGGGGGCCTTGTTCCCGCGGTGGCTCCAACGGCTCATCCCCAGGTCCCCCAGTAGCTCCACAGTGCCCTGATTTTCTAGGTACCCCCGACCCACTCAGGCGCCCCTTGCCCGGTCCGGGAGTCCCATCAGACCCAGACCGGCTAGATTCACCCTTTCTGCGGCCGAATTTAGCGCTGCCGGAGTCCGAGAGTCTTAACTTCTCCAGCAGACGACTGGCTTTCTCTCCTAACCGCTCCATGCCCTCGGGCCTGGGGCCTCCAGCCCCCTCCCCGACAGGCACCCTGCAGTGTCTCGGCCGCCGCTTCTCTTTCCCTGCGGCCGGACTCCGGTTCCCCAGGGGCACAGGATAGGCACACGGGATTTAGCGGGCGGCCCGGATGCCCGGTGCCAGGAATCCCACAGCATCCCCCAGCAAGAGGGGCTGTGTCCCCCCGTGCATCAGGGGTTAAGCAGGGCTAGAAGGGCCTATGGCCGCAGCTGTCCCATCCGCAGGTCTTTCTGTTCACGCACCAACTCGACCAGCCACCCCACTCTCCGCAGCCTCCGCCCCCCTCGCTCTCACACTCAGCACCGACGGGACTTCTCTCCCAAACTTTTGTCTGCCTGGCCGGATCTACTTTCCTGAAGGGGCGGAGCGCCGAGTGCGAGAGGAACAGTGGTGTCCGCGCAGGGATCTCTGGTGCGCTGATGGGGGCGGTGGGAGCTGGAGCTAGATGTCGTGAAGTGGAGATCCGCCGACTGAAGAGGAGGGCAAGTTTGGGCAGCTGCTACTACATCACTCAATAATTGGGACAGGAAAAAGTTAGGGTGGGACTCTTTGTCTGCAGTTGGAATGCGCGGAGGGGCACAGTGGAATGTCGTGGTCTAGTACGAGGCGACGCGAGGCAAGTTGTGCGCAAACACCACGACTTTGTTCCTACTGTGGGGACTAGAAATTCAGCTGGAGAGAGTTTGATGCATAAGTAGGGTGACACGGAGGGACCCATAAAGAGGAAGACGGGGGAAAGAAGAAAGGTAGATACATAGGGAGGTTCAGCGACGCCTACGTCAAGTCCAAAAGGCGAGGAAGCCCATGTAGAGAGGTGGTGGAAGACAGCGAAAGGAAAGGGAGCAAAGGGGATCGGGGGTAGTGCAGAGACCGAAGGATGAATAGACTAAGAAAAATATACATATGTGTAAGTCCAGGGAGGATGAAAGATAAAGAAATAAAACTTCAATAAAAAGACACTACTTTCTGAACTTAAAGCTCTGTGTAGGGAGAGAAGGAACTTTGGTGTCTAGGTAAAAGGAGGAAAAGGTTTGGAATCCTTACCTTTAGGTTATGACAGATAGAGGGATAGCCCCCTGGTGTTGGGAAAGGAGATTTTTAGTAAATAATTCAGGTGACTGGCATAGAAAGTCTGGTTTTAGGGATAGCGAACGCCTCTCCCTTGGCCCACAGGGCATTGATGGGAGAGTAAGTATAACGAAGAAGAAATGTCATTGAAAGGAGATAGGAAAAAAGGCTTATATTGGTCATACTAGAAGGATCAAGAATAAGGAAAAGAAACCATAGCTGAAGCTGAACATAACCAACTAAATACCAGCCAACTGATTTTGCCCAGACTAGCACATCAGGGGCAAGAGAAGGAAGTAGAATGGAGAAAGAAAATGAGTCCTTTGTATTTAGATAGTAAACGAATATGAAAATTATATGCAAAAAATAATGCATATTATTTTCGGCTCAACATTTTGAACACCTTTTATAATCTTAGTGTAGCCTTAGGGAATGGGGAAGGAAAGGAGGTTAATATATTTTGGGAAATTAATTTGGCACAAACTATTTGGCTTCTTTGTCCTAGCTGCATTGTTACCCTGACCTCATCTCTCCTGAGAATCAGCCTGTTACCCTGGTCAGACTTACAGCTTTTCTCTGATCCAGAGGAGAGTTTACTATCAGACTGGAAGCAGGGAGGACCGAAAGCGTTAGTAAAGAGGAGAGCTATCAGATTGCATCCAGAACTTGCTGTGAGCAACATCTTCAGAATTAGCTATAGGGCTCTCCCTCCTTTCCTGTCTCCAGATGGGGAAAGAGAAACTGAATTCTTCCTTCCAATTCTTTACATCTAGAATAGCCCCACAGCCTCTAATACTTAGAAGCTTTGCTCTGTTGGGATGAGGATGGGAGAATAAATCTTATGAAAAGTCAAAAAGCCATTAAAGGAAGCCCACTCAGGAGTTGGTGGTGGCAGCGATAAGCACAGTTGGGATCAACAACCTGTGTTTTCAGGGGATCATAGGAAGTGGACACAAGGGATAGAGGGGAGCACTGAGGGCATGCTCCAATAGTGCTCACAACCTCAGGGTAACCAGTCCACAGTCTGAGCTGGAGCCGGGAGTTTCCTGGGACCTATTTTCCATCCCTAAGACTTTAATTAAGGGCTGTATATACAGGTGACGGCCAAATCCACATCTCCAGCCCAGAGTTTTCTTGGATTTAAAAATTTCATCTGACTACTAGTATCTCCACTTGATTGTCTCAAAGTCATAAAACACCTCATCTTTCCTGCCTCCTGAAACTGGCTCCTCCAGCATTCCCTGAATAAATGGCATCATTAACCACTTAGCTGCTTAATCCAGAAACCTGAACATCAACCTTACGTCCTCCTCTCTTAACCTCAAATACAACTAAGTCCTATCTGTTCTGCTTCCTAAATCCCTCTCAAATCTGCCTCCCTTCATCACCACTATGGCTGTCAGGCCACACTCTTTTCTCTCCTGAACCACTGCAGCAGTCTCACTGCCAAGCTTTTCTCCCTCCAAGCCATCTCATAACCTGAAGTGAAGTGAGTCTTCTAAAACACAGAAATGATTAGCTCACTTCCCTCCTTAAAACCTTTTAGTGAGCCCTGGCTGGTGTGGCTCAGTGGATTGAGCACCAGCCTGTGAACCAAGGAGTTGCTGGTTTGATTCCTAGTCAGGGCACATGCCCGGGTTGCAGGCCAGGTCCCTGGTAGGGGGGCGCTTGAGAGGCAACCACACATTTATGTTTCTCTCCCTCTCTTTTCTCCCTCCCTTCCCTTCTCTCAAAACAAAAAACCACCAAAGACCTTTCAGTGATTTCTGAGGTCTAAACTATTTAAGATATTTTACAAGGTTTCTCTACCTCTGCAGCCTCTTCTCTCAGCATCATCCCCTCCACAAGCTGTTCTGCAGTAGAATTGTACTTTGTCTGTGCTCCCTAGAACTTGTTGTTCCCTGTGTTTAAAATACTATCCTGGCCTCTTCTTCTCTTCTGGTTAACTCCTCCTCATCTTTCAGGTATCAGTTTAAACACCACTCTGAGAAGCCTTTCCAGACCACCAGAGTAGGTTAGCTACCCCTGCTGTATACTGCCAGTGCACCCTACACTCCTTCATTATCACTCTTAGCACACTTTTTTTCACTGCCTAGCTTTCTGACTAGATAATAAAACCTCTGATCAGCATCTACCTTGATGAACAGTGTATCTATAGCACGGTAACTGACACTTAGTAAGCAATCAGTGTTTGTTATATGAATGACTGAATAGAAAGCCATTTTTATTTCCCAATCTATTCAAAATGCACAAATTTTGTGTACTAGTGTGTGCACACGTGCACACACACATATCCCTTCCTCAAAATACTGCTTGGCTGATAGGACTAAGAAATAGCTACAGAGCCCTATATACTGTTTGGTCACACAATGGGAAAGAAGTGCCAGTGAGACATGGGTATTTTTTAAGTCCTAACTACCTCATATGTAAGATGCAAGTAGTAAAATCTGCTTTATATAATTCAATAAAGTTATTAAATCTAAATCCTAAATCCCAAAAAGGGATGGAGCCCCTCCCAGTTCTGCTCAGAAGAATCAAGCTCATGACTGAAACTGCCCACCGGGTGGCAGTATTACCCTGGACTGGTCCTGTGCTGCTTCCAGTGCAGAGCAAGACCAGCAGTCCTGGGAAGCAGGAGGTGCAACCAGAGCTGCTTCCCCAGAGCTTTGAATGAAACAAACAAAAAAAATAACAACAGAAACAACCTCAGAGACCAGGGCATATGTCGAGAAGGTCTCATGTTTCTTAGACACATCCTCCTCCTTTTCTCATCCTAGGCTCTTCTGAGGCACTGTTTATGCTTAGGAATTTTCTAGCTTGCCATTCACAATTGGGGGGAGCAGTTTCCCCACTTTCAGATAAGTCCTTTTATTCCACCAGAGCTGCCAGCTTCCACTTCCTGTAGGGAGTGTAAGAAAAGAGGCAGACTTGGTTTCTTGGACTGCAGAGGATATCTCAGTATTCTGGGAAGGCCCAGAGCCACCTTTTTCTGAGACATGAGGAGTGGCAGAAGCCACAGCTACTCTTGATTATAGATTTCACTCATCCTTTTCCACCTTGATTTCAATGAATGAGTTCAAGTCAGGACAGCAGGTTTTGTGGGACTGGTCAAACGACAGAGAGAGAGGTCCATTTCCATCACCTCCCTCATCTTCCTCTTCTTGGAAATTAGGATTGTAAAGTTCTGGTGGAAGGAGCTGGGCCTCAGCAGAAGGTAATCGGTCTGAGGGAGGCCCGTACACACGGTTGGCTTTAGTGCCATGCTTAGAGTTGGCATCCAGATGGTAGCAGAGCTCTGTGAGGCGCTGGGCCCGGAAACGGGGAGGCCGGGCTACCCAGACACCTGGCTCATTAAGACTGTCCTCTTCATCTGACATCAGCTCTTCTGTCACATCCTTCCATAGGCGTTGGTCCTCAGGTCCAAAATGTCTCATAATACTGGATCGGTTGGCAAAAAGCTATGGTACGAGCCGAGGACAGAGATTAGGAAGAGAAACAAACTATGGGTTAGGTTTGGGGATAGGGTCTGGGTGGGAAGAGTGCTCTGCAAAATCTGTGCCTAAGGGAACCCAGCCCCCAAGTCAAATCTTAGAACTAGCTCACCCTCTTCCTACTCTATCTGCCTACATTCCTGGCTCTCAACTCTATTCTCAGATGCCACTACCTCTGGCCCTTCCTACTGCAGCTTATTAGGGTTTAGAGCTTACATCTTGAAAGAAGGGCCTAGAAACATACCCGGTATCTGCGACTTCGAAGTTTCTTCTCCTCTTTTTCCTTCAGGCCTTTAAAGGGGTTCAGGGAATTGCGGTACTCACGCCTCTTAGTAAGGAAGTAGGCTACACAGGCTCCTGGCAGGTAGGGAGAAGGGAGAAAGCAAAGAGCAGTGATTCTCAGTCCTTTGTTCTAGCTGAACACTACTGGATGGGATGGTGAGAATCACTATTTAGATGATGGGTTTTCTTGGAATAATCGCCCATCAGAAAAAAAAAATATTATCCACTATTTTCAAAACTTCTTTGGTTTAGCTCTCCCTGCCCACATCTATCTCTAACACTAATTCCTCCCATATCTCCCACTAGAAGAAAAACTCCAATGCTTTTGTAACCCCCCCCCCCCAATTAAACTCACCCCCATTCTACTCTGCTGATACTTATCTCAGTTACACCATTTTGGCATACACAGTGGCAGACCCTGGAAGTTGGGGTCAGCACCCCCCCACACACACACCGTGGCCATTAACCACAGAGCTATGCCTGAGTCTCAAGGCCCCACTAGAGGCTAGAGGCTGCAGGCAGGCTTAGGGCTTGAGCCCATGAGCGTGGACACTGTCGTCCTGCCTGCCAAAGGCCTTAGCATTCCCATGGGTGGGGCCAAGGAGACCAGATGTCAGGGTGGTATCAGGTCTCTGCTCAGGACGGGTCTGACAAAGTTACATGTGATATGGTGGTATGCCCTGGACTCGGGTGGACAGATCCTCCAAGCCCACCCTGGTTCCGTGGCTGACTTGCCAGGTGGTGTTAAGCAAGTTGTTTCTCATTCCTTGCTGGGTCTGTTTTCAGACTAGCACTGCCAGTGAGGACTCCTAGGAGTCTTCCTGACTCAGACAGGTGTCAAGTTTGCCCACTCTACTGAATTGTGACATTGGCTCTCTTCTGCAGAATCGTTCTTAATGCCTCTGGGTTAGCTACAGACAAATAACATAATAGCAAGGAAAATAGAAAGCCCAGGACCTAATATGTAGGGGTGCAGGGGCAGGCCTACATTCTGATCTTCTTTTCCTACCACCTAGGTTTAGGCCCTACGTAAACATCACACATAATGATATTTTAAACCTTTCCTTCTCCCATTTTCATTTCAGACTGAGTAGGGCAATAAAAAGGCAATTAGAGACAATCCTGTGAATACATGAGAAGCAAAAAAAAAAAAATTTTTTTTTAATCTATTTTCGTCATCTTCACTATGCCTCTTCTCTGATCAGAAACAAAGGGAGAAGAATGAAATGGGAGTTAACTCAGTGTTTCTCACCTTTCAGCTCCTTATCGGTGTAATTGTGGGGACTGGTCATCAGCTCCTGCTTGAGCTTTTCCAAAAGGAACTTCACTACTGAAATATTCCAAGAGGATTTGATGCTACCACAAAGAGAAGAGAGTGAATAAAGCAGTCAGCATTTTTGAAATTAGACAGATAGAGATTCCCAGTTTTAATCAACTTTGTGGTAAACTCCTCCATGGCCTAGGATAGGAAACAAGAGGTAATGGTGTGTCCAAAGTCTTAGACTCATTATGTTAAAGCAGCCCCCTCAACTTCCCTCTCCTTGGCAAAATATGTCATGGCTCTATTTTTAAAATTTTTTAATTAATTTATTTTTTAGAGAGAAGGGAAGGGAGGGAGAAGGAGAGGAAGAGAAATATCAATGTGAGGGAGAAACATTGGTTGCCTCTCAGGTATGTGCCCTGACTGGGAATCAGGAGTTGAACCAGCAACCTTTTGCTTTGTGGGACAATGCCCAACCGAGCCACACCAGTCACATACATCATGATTCTTTTCCCTCAAGTGGATCATACCTTTCAGACCCATTGAATCTCTTGTCATTGGTGATGTGATTATGCACATTGTGGACCAATTTCTAGGGGAAAAAAACAAACACACACAAAATCAAACCAGGAGTGGACATGATGAAACCTTCCTCTGGTCCCTATGCATTGTCCCCACAGGGTTCTCCACCTGAATCCTTCCCACGATTTGGGAACCATTTCTGTCAAAGTCCCTTCTTAGCCAGAGAGCCTATCCAAGTTAGTATTTCTAATGGGACCCTTTCCCCTGATCTTTTTAATTAATTTGTATGAAGACTCCAAGATCATGCCTGGTCTTACTTCTGCTCCTGAGGAGTACGATCATTAGAGCAGAGGGTCTCAAACATTTCCACAAACATACTCCCAATAGCAAGGAGAAAGTGGATATACACCAGGGCTATTGCAAGTGGACATTTCTTGAAGCCCTGTACTCTAACAAATTTTCAAAATTTCTTCATAATATATCTGTATTTTTTAATATAAAATATTTTCCAAAATCTAGTAAAACTGACAAGCCAGAAAAATGCCCCAGGTATATCCTTTTGCACATTACCACAAATCCCAGGGGTACACACACCATGGTCTGAAAAATACAAACCTAAAATAACAGATATGTGAACTGGAAGGGACCTTGGAGGCTCTATCGCTCAGCCCCCCTTTTACATCATTAAACAGTCTTTCAGCTTTGCTTATACATCTTTAATGATGGGTCCTCACTAGTTTTTGAGTCATATTATTCTACTATTGAATATCTCTATTAAAAACTCCTGCCTCTGATGCTCCAAATTCTGACTTGTTTTGCCTATAACAGTACCTGGAATATTTTAAGACAGCTGCCATGTACTTCCAAAGTCTTCTCTTACCTGATCTAAATATCCCCCACATCCTTTAGCCATTCTTCATAACAGTTTCCAGACAGACTCGTCATGAAACCATGAGGCTCTCTGGTTTGCCAGTGTCCCTCTTAAGAGCGTGGCACTTGGAACTGAATCTAACTCGTTAGTTGAGGTCTGGCCAAATGGAGTGTTACTTCCCAAGTGGAACTCTACACTTCTAGGAATTAAACCCAAGATAGTGTTACCTTTCTTAGCAGCCCTATCCCTACTCACAATGTTACAGGGTTCATTCATAGTCAACTCAAGTTCATTTTTCACATGGATTACTATGTCTACCACTCTGCAGATTTTTAAACATTTTCATGCAGGATTTAACATTTTTTCCTATTAAATTTAGTATTTAGTTATGTTGTTTCCAATTATATTTTCATTCCAGGCTCCTGCAGTCAATGGATGTTAACCAGTCCCAAGTTGATGGACTCATACCCTGACCTCAGGGCCTAAGCATTTTATTCAGAAACGTCCAATTTACCCTTCTGCCTCTATGGCTGACTGACCATATCAACTTAGGAAATTACTGTTAATTCTTTGTGGCTAGGGTCTCCACTCTCTCTATAAAGACTATTATACAAACTTCATATTTGATAAAGTTATTTTACCTCTTAGAAGTCCAAACATAAGGAATCACAGGGTATTGTGTGAATGCTCTAGGGAGAATTTGAGAGTTGCAAAAGAAGAAAGGAAAAAAAGGAGTTACATAGTTCCCAGTTCAAGTGGCTTAGAAGAGATGAGCTGATAAAAATCAAGCCAGGCTTGAAATGGAAAGGGAAAATACTCTAAATGATACTAAGTAATAAGACTGTAAAGGCTGCTGGCTCACCTGTATCCTGAGTGAGCTAAAAATGAATGGATTTCTACAAGGGGTGTTGGGGATATGCAGCATTCCAAGGAATTAAAAATTCTGGTTTGGTCCTTTGGATCCCCAGCAGCAACCCACAGGAGTTATCAGCAGATTCGAGAGAGGCCTCTCTGATTCCTCTCCAGAGCTAAAGGTTGGAATAGTGAAGATCTGCATTATCCTCTCTCTAAACCTAGTCTGGCACAAGAATGTTTTAAACATTCCTCTGTGAAAGGCAGCAAAATTCCCTGACTGGTTCTCTAGATCCTTTTCAGGTACTAAAATGAGTGAGCATACTGTACTCCCAGAAGGTCTGCTGTTCCACCAAGTTCTTCAAAGGACAGGAAGAAGCCAGGCCTCAATACTAGACCTGTTACTGGAGGCAGTAGGCAGGAGAGGAATGGAAGTGATAGAAAATACTGATTTTATGCAAATTAGAATTATAATATATTTATTCATAACTTAAACACTATAAGTTTGGGAGAAATCCCTTGAAATGCCTCCATTTTTACCACTGGCAGCAAAAGTGGATCTCCTGGGCCAGAAATCCATGACAGAGAAACTAAACCTAGTTCCTGGGGGTTTTTTTTGTTGTTTTTTTTTTTTAAGATTTTATTTATTTTTAGAGAGAGGGGGAGTGAGGGAGAAAGAGAGGGAGAGATACATCAATGTGTGGTTGCCTCTCCTGCACCCCCTACTGGTGACCCGATCCACAACCCAGGCATGTGTCCTGACTGGGAATCAAACCGGCGACTCTTTGGTTCACTGGCTGGCACTCAGTCCACTGAACCATACCAACTGGGGCACTATTCCCTGTTCTTGATAAGTGACCAGATGTCCCTGAACACAACCAAAATTTGGAATGAAGCTTAGAAACCAGTTGATTATGGTGTCTTTCTTCCTAGGGAGAAAAAGAATCCCTTAATGTAAAAACAAATCAAATGAAAGGGAGAGTAAGAGTAGGATCTCTTAGAAAAAGGAAAAGGGAGAAAGAAGTAATGTAAATAAAGGAGGTATAAGTGTTTTCAATCTTTGCTAAGACTGTAACAAGAAGAAATGTGCGACATACAGTGATAAGATTTCAGTTGGATGTGAGTGGAGATCTCCACTGCTAACCAGAACTCCCAAGTTACTTCATCAGCCATTATCCAGGGAATGGAAACCCATTACAGTCAATCTGAATATTAGATGGCTAAAGAACATCCCCATGATTATCAGAAAGATGTTTTTGGGTACAGAGTTGATCCTAAGGACTACAATCACCCTAGAACAGGGTTTCTCAACCTTGGCACCTGACATTTTTGGCTGGATAATTGTAGGGGATTGTCCCATAAGCTGTAGGATGTTGAGCAATGTTCCTGGTGTGGGGCTTTATGCCACACCAAGGTTGTAGGCAGAACTGGCTCAGGCCAGTACATTCTCTGCCAGGAGCTCTTACTCACTAGAATCCCCAAACCTTTATAAGTGAGCTTACTGCCTGGTGGCTCTCTGCATCTTTGGGGATTGGGACCTCAGGACACTCTGGCCTTTCTGCCCAAAGGGCTTATCCTGAACACAGGTAATTTGCAGGTAGTTTCCAGTGCTACCCTTCACTGGTCAAACTGCTCAATCCCTTAAAGATCTTCCCCTTAGGGTTATTAGATCCCTGGGAGATGTGATATAATGCCCCCCTCTTAAAAAGAAGATAACAGTATATCCAGAAAAGCCTTTAAAAAGTTCTATTGATAAGAGGGACGCCCTACCCCTAGAGCTATGAAACAATCTCCTTCTTGCCCCTCCCTCTCCAGTAAGATTCAGGATACCATTCATTTGATAAAATAAAATGAATGTTATCTGGAAGTTTAACATCAACCCACACTTCACTCTTCATCTATCTTTCCATACTGAAGAAAAATTCATAGAAATTGAGCTCACTCACAGAGAGTACCAGATCCCGCTTGCGCCTGGAGTTCTTCTGCCCACTCCCTCTGGTCCTGCATGGGGAAGCGGTAAACCCTAGAGAGTGTCTCAGCTCCCCAGTTCCCCCTGGGCCTGACTCTTCCAAGGCACCTTCCAGCGCAGCGGCAGCACTGAGCATGTCCTCGGGGCGAGGCAGTGGCAGCTTGGTTCCATTTTCTGGCCCTGTCTCTGAGGTTGCCCGCTGGATAGCCAGTTGTGTGGCTGGTGAGAGCTGCTTGGCATAAGCAGAGACCAGCACTCGCTGTACTGCACCCTCAGAGGCCACATAATCATCCACCAGCTAAGAACATAAAAAAGAATAGCCTATTAGCCAGCCAGGCTTAGGGGAACCTGGTTAACCATCAATCTTTGGCCAAGGATAATGAACAGAGTGGAAAGCAGGAGGGATCTTGCACAGCCTTTAATAGTCAATGGCTTGTTTCTCTGGGACTCCTACAGGAGTGTTGGGCAAATACTTCTGTGTGTACAAGGCCTCTTATGTTGGGTCATTACCATAGGACTGATTATAAGGATAAGGCATGTTTCTGACAATCTATTTATGAGGGGTCATTTAAGATTTGTTCTCGGGTGTAAGAATTATAGCTAAGTAAGTGTTTCATATAAAAGGGATGGGGGGAGGAAGTGATGACAAGAAAGGAAAACCAAGCAAGAGAAGGAGCAAGAAAATAAAATGGTAACACTAATAAAGGGGAGAAACTGGAGAAAAACGGGAGCAAAGGAGGGAGGTACAAAGTCAGAAATCTCTAGAGAGGCTGCCACCAACTCCCCCCAACCCCCATTCCTTTTGTGGGGTCAGTCTGTGCCCTTACCTTGACCCTGCCCTTGCCATTCAACTGTCACTGTCTTGACACTTACTTGCCTACCTGTGTCCTCATTCAAGGACATACAGGACAGGGAAAGGAAGGAGGGTGGAAGGGAGAAAGAGGAAAGAAGAAAGGAGGGGGGATTTCTGCACCAAGAAAACTAAACAGTGAAAGTGGCAGAAAAAAAACACAGAAAGAAGCGGGGGAGGAGGCTGAGATTTATAGACCTGTGAGCTGCTTTCTGCGCTGGAAAATGTAATTCCATCCTGTCAGCTCGGAAGCTTTCCCTGCCTGAAGGAATCAGAGCTCAGGGCATTGCCTGGCCCGGTACCCTCCTGCCTCTTCCTCCCTTCCCGATCCCTCCTTCCAGAGCCCCACCCCACTGAAAGTCCTGGCCATGCACTGGGGAGAGCAGCAGTGGCCATCACCTCGGCCCTTGGGGAGCAGTGACCAGCTGCAGTGTGACACTGGAGGGGGACAGAGGAGTTTATATTCCTTTCTCAGATCCAGCAGATGGGCTGGGCATTACTT
The DNA here is from genome assembly GCF_021234165.1 of Pteronotus mesoamericanus. Lineage (NCBI taxonomy): Eukaryota > Metazoa > Chordata > Mammalia > Chiroptera > Mormoopidae > Pteronotus > Pteronotus mesoamericanus. Next base: position 1,222,541 of record NW_026555170.1, read on the forward strand.
CCCATCCTCCACCCTGTGTGTCCTGCTCCTCTGCTCTTTCCTGGGTGTCTGAGCCTAGTCATGGCAGGAGGAGGAAGAAGCTGGGGAAGGAGAGTTGACAGACCTCCCACTGTCTCTCAAGTAGCAGCACATCTGTTATTTTCCCATCCCTATGATTTCTAGAGTTGTTCCATCTCCTTTCCCATACTTCTGTGGGTGACATTCTGCAGTTTTTACTCTACTCAGCCAGGATTTGCCTGCTCATATGGCCCTGAGCAATAAAGAAACTGAAATAACACAAAGTATTGTACTTCTGTCTTTTTCTGCTCACAAATATGCTCTTACTTCCCTCTTTCTCCTTACATTATTCTCTTGCTGTTAACTCTCGGTGGCCCACTTCTTTTCCTCCTCTTATTTCCTTTCCTTTGCCTTCCTCCCACCTTACCTCTTATTTTCTCTTGCATAAAGTCTCCCTCCGTTTAGATTCACCTCTTATGCTCCCTTTTTTTACTTTTTCTTGTTCCTCACCCCTTCATTTCCACCTGCCTCTTCCCCTCCCTATTCTGTCTTCTATTATCTTTGTCCTCCCCCTCTTACTTTTTCCTTCCATCTATCTTTCTCCACCTTTGCCTCTCTCCCCTCTCATTCCCATCTTTCTGTACTGAATTCCTCTTGGTAAGCAGAGGGCTCGTGATAAAATATAAATGAGCCGTCTGTGCACAGCAGGCATTCTCGCTGGGAGAGGCAGAGCACATGGAGCAGCAGAGACAACTGTGGAGGAGAAGGTGCCACACAGCTACTGAGAGGGAGGGAAGGGCATCCCCATCACCACACACATACCACAAATGACCTCCTGCCAAAGAGGCTATGGTTCATGAAGGAAACAGGAGTGCTGATTATCTCTGAAGGCAAAGGAAATGTGGTGTTCTGTTTTATCACAAATACAACCAACAGAGAGGTTTAAAGAGGGGGACAAATACAGAAAGAGAAATAAAAGAGAAAGGCCAGGAAAAGCACTAAGAAGCAACAACACTCGTGTCCTACTCTGCAGCCATACTCACGGGATTGAGCATCGGGGTCCCCTCATTGGCAGTCAGGGCACATCCCGGGAGCCGCATATCTCTCTGAGTGGCTGGGAAGCCCAAAGGCCCCGGCCCTACAGCCAGGGCCGCTCCCAGCTGCTGCTCGATCACCACCTGCACACCGCTGCCCACGCTGTCACACTCCTCTTCCACGGTAGGCACAGCCTTGCAGGCTTCCCCAGGGCTCTCCTTGAGAGACCCAGGTTCCTCAAGTGGTGAACCATGTGCCCGGCTGTCCCCATCTTCATCAGGGGTGGACACTTGACCTTGCCTCAACTCACCCACTTCCTCCTGGAGACGTTTTAACAATTCATTGTTGGCCCTGGCAAGACCCAGAGCAGCCTCAGCCAGGCCCACTGCCTTATCCACCCGCTGGTAGATAATATGCAGGAGCTGGTCTGAACTTTGAACAGCCAGGCCATGTCCAGTTACTGTGATAGGGGTACCAGGAGGAGGATTCCCGCTCTGAGAGCCCGTGCTGCCCCCATTAGTCTCGCTCTTACAGGCACAGCAGCAGCATCTGGACTCGCTGCCACTGGGAGGGGAGAAGAGAATGGTGGCACTGAAGGACATGGCTGACGGAATGAGGAACAACCACGCTCAAACTGCTGGCCTGCTCCCAAAGCTGTCCCCTGTCGAATGGACTTCACGGGTTTGGTAGGAAGCACTGGCCTCTTTGGATTCACTTTTCTTTCTCATGGAGGGTGATCAGAGGAGCCTGGGCACCAGGCAGTGTGTTCTGTGAAGGAGTATGCAAGCCATGAAGGAACATATAGTCCATGACTGCTTCTCCTTGTCCTGCACAGGAAGGTAGATGCCTTCTTCTGTCTGCAGATCCTGTGCTCTACTAGCACAACACACTGGGTATCACATTCACCCCTTACTGAAAGCGTGGTGCCTACAAAGGCCTCCCTGATGAACACAGTTTTGGGGGTAGAAGGCGTTCTTCCTGCACACAAGCATGGAACTTCCTACCACTCCAACCTAAGGAGCAGAGAGGGGACTCGAAAAGACCCACTGAGATCTGAAAAGATTAGAAGATTAAGGAAGAAAATGTAGATCTGTCTTCTCCTCCTCATTATCTTTGCTGTAATAACAATATTGTATTTTATTGCTTTGACATCATTCCCTAAGGAGTTCAGAACATTGCACATAGTTATCTCACCCATAGAGCAGCCCTAGGAAACACATATTACACCAAGTCCAGCAAAAAGACATGTGAAGAAGTTATATATCTTTTTCAAGATCAGAGGAAGACAGCAGAATCTAATTATCTATTTTTAACCTAGTGTTTATTTTTTTTGACCTGATACAACTTTTTGTTGACATAAAGAATCATGATTCTATCCTCTATAATTTTCATACAGATGCATTCAGAGTAAGACTCCTAAATAAGAAATATGCTGGTCACTGATCAGAGAAGTGAGCTGCAGGAACCCAGGGCTGCAGAGCCCCCTGTTCTGCTGTATACCTGGCCCTCCTCCTCTGCAAAGGAAAGTAGTTGTTGTGAATCCTCCAGTACATAGCCCAGGGAGATCACCTCTGGGGCCCCTCAGCTCCACTTCTCATGCTCCTTAAGGGAGAGGCAACTGCTCAACAGGAATGCCTAAATAGCTAAGTGCTGCGGCTCTGCCCACATGACCAGCCCCCATCAAAGGAGAAACCAGAATACCAATGATAAACCAAACTGCCTCTCTTTTGAACTACTATAGTTAAGCAACTAAACTACTTCAGGAGAGAGAGAGGGAAAAAAGGTGTGGAAAGGTTGATTTTTACCAACGAGAACACTCCAAGGAACCTCATACTGTCATTTTCTAAATGACACCTGATTATAGAAAAAAGAATCATTCTGCCTGAAGCTCCCTAAGTGACAAAATCTTAAGTGTGTTTACAATTTCCTATCTTACCCTGCAAATTATAACATCACAATTAAAAGGAGAGGAGGAGGTTAGAAAAATTTTCTGTATATTGAAATGGGGGGGTTGGTATCCTGGGGTTTTTTTTGAATCAACAATTCCATTTCAGAAACAGGTAATATCAATGCCTCTGAAGCAGGAAAGTGTAAATCTGACAATGCATTTTCATTACACTTGCTTATTAAAGAATAGTCTTTAATTTGTTCTTCCCACCTTTTATATCAAGAAATGCTTTTCTGTGCCAGATACTCACTTCTTGCAAGAACTGAACTTAAATCCATTATAGCTTCTCTGTCATTAGAGTTACTAGAAGGCACGACTAAACCTAAAACTAAAGGTTAAAGCCAAATTAAAACTAAAGGTTAAAGGAAAGCACTAAGTGATTCCTACATCAATTCGTGGATGAATCATTTCTATATCGTTTTCCCTCTTAAATAAGGGCCTACACAGCTCCTGCAGGTTTTTTCATTTTTTAATCAACATCATGCAAGGAGTTTAATCTGAAACATGGGTGTTGTGAAACAAATAAAGTTAAGTAGATGATAACATAGAAATGTTTGTCAGTTGGGTTAAGTATTTGTAAAATCAGAAATTAAGATGCATCAAGCTGGATACTGGGCAGGGGGGATAGAGGGGCCTTTTCTGATACCAAGCTGAAGGCTGCTACAATCTTGCTCCAAACACTCTTTCTTGCAAGAGGCCTTAACCCCTGCCTGCATGGTGCTGCCTGGAGCCCTTCCGTCCCCCTTCAATGATCTTTCCAAAACAGCACTGAACTGGAAATTTTTTTTAAAAGGCTGGGGGTGGAGCGGGGTGTGTTCGGGTGTGTTCGTCCTCAGCACCACTTAAGAGCTGTTACTCACTTGTTTTTCCTCATCTCTGCCTAGAGTGTTTTTTGTTAAGATTATCTAGAGTGCTGGTATCTAAAGAGTTAGGAACCTACTGCGTGCTGGCACTTGGTCAGTGTTCCACAACAGCAGCTGGACAATACAATGATTATTTCTGAAACACTTGTGTTGCCATCCTGGACACCCATCCCAATTTACTAATCTTAAAAATAAAAAAAAAATTTCAATGGCTTGAAATGGAATTTGGGGGATTTCCCCTAAATTTAATCTCAAATTTCTAAGAATAAATTCAAATCTACAAAAATGCATTTATATAGGTACAAAAGCTTATGATACAAATTAAAGATAATTAAGAAAACAAAGTACTTGCAATGTATTTACTATAATATCTGGTTTTAGACTAAGAATAATATTCAACTCTGCTAGTTTTTAATAATATACTTTCCTATTGTGAATTCTCTTTGTTCAATTTCTTTCTACTTTTCTATTCTGTGTGTTAACATACTATGTTCATTTTAGAATGTCACATTCAGGACAATAAGTGTTTTTTTTTAATTAACTGCAGTATACTGTAGACACAATGGGAGTTCAAATAACTCTTTCTTGGTTTCCATAAATATTATTGCTGACTTATTTCCCTGCCTCCTGCTATAGTCTCCCATTGAACTCTAAGACACTGAAATGAAAGGACAAGGAAAGAAACTGGGTCAGCAGGGAATAAAGGGGTATTTCACATTATCATATTTACTAACCAGATAACTTAAATGCTGGATAGTGATTAAAAACAAAACACTAATGTCATTAATTACATGCATTCCCATTACAGAAGGTGAACAAGTTTGTTTTTCAAAAAAGAGATATTTCTAAAAATTCCCTATATGTAATGTCATGCCAAAGGATGAGTCACCAAAATGGATTATCACTTCTGAGTACTCGAAGAGAAGACAAAGTCCCCACATGCAAAGAGCTAACAGCCTATGTGAGATTTGGAAAGTCTAAAAAACAAGCAATACCAACAAGTGCCTAAAAATATGGTACAGGCTAAAAAACTGAGGAGTTAGATAGAAATAAGGAAAAAAATCAACAAAGTGAGGTTATATGAGAAAGGGGTCTTACAGAAGAAAAATCTCTACTTGAGCCTTGGGTAATGTATAGAATGAACTGGTTAGGGTAGTAAAAAGGCATAATAGGTGAGGAAAAACAAACAAACAAACAAACATTACAGGAAGTAACAGGGCACATGTGAGAGGGCAAAACAAAGGGGCTTATATAGAAAGCTAAGGAAAGCTGACAGAGGACCAAGCTAAGGAAACTCTTACAGCAGGAGTTGGCAAACCATTTTCTGTACAACCAGACAGAAAACAATTTGCTTTCTTTACAACAACTCAGCTCTGCAATTGTAGCACAAAACAGCCATGGATGATACGTTAAAATATGAGCATGGCTGTTCCAATAAAACTTACGTTATAGATATGGACATGTCATAAAATATTACATTTAATATTTACATTAAAAATACATAAGCCATTCTTAGCTTGTGGGCCATATAAAAACAGGTGGAAGGCCAGATTTAGTCCATGGGCTTGCTAACCCCTAAGAGTGTTTTAGAAACCTAAGAGTGGAACAGTTAGAGATTAGGAGACTCTAAGTAATCCAGGAGTGAGTTGATGAGAATGAAAGGGCTGTGGATATAAAGGTTCAACATCCTGGCAGAAGAACTGATATTTCTTTCTTTCCTTCCTTTTCTCTCTTTCTTTTTTTAAAGATTGGTTGCCTCTTGCACACCCCCAACTGGGGATTCTTTTTCTTTTCTCTTATTTTTTTCCTTCCTTCCTTCCTTTCTTTTTTCTCTCTCTCTCTTTCCCTTTCCTTTTCCTTTCTTTCTTTCCTTCCTTTCTTTTCTCTCTCTCTCTCCCTCTCTCCCTCCCCACCCCTTTTAAAGATTAGTTGCCTCTTGCACACCCCCAACTGGGAATCTGGCCCGCAACCCAGGCATGTTCCTCGACTAGGGATTAAACTGGTGAACTTTCAGTTCACAGGCCGGTGCTCAATCCACTGAGCCACACCAGCGAGGGCTGATGATATTTCTTTACTTAATAAATATGAGGGATAGAGATAATGGTTAAAGACAACTTCAAGATTATAAACCTGAAGTACCACTGACATAATGATACAAATGAAGTTGAGAGGAGGCACAAGCATATTAAAAACATGTATTTATTTAACCTGTTAAATTTCAACTGATGGCAACATCTTTAAATAAAATGTACTGAAACCAACTAAGATTGAGAAACACAACCAACAGGAAGGTCAGAGGTGCAAGGCAGATTTGAAATCTTTAGCAGGAGCATTGTAATTGAAACTGAGAGTGACTGAGTTCACCAAGGGGTAAAATAAATATAAAGCGTGAAATGCAAAAGCCAAGGACAACACTTCAAGCCAATCCATGGAAGAGGCTTTATTAAAAAGGAATGGTCAGTGAGGTGGGAGAAAAACAGTGTTATGAAAGCCAAAGGAGAGACAATGTCAAGAAGTGGACCTAATCAACGATGACAGGAGCAGCAGGATGGTTAAAAAGGACCAAAAAAATTTGTGACGGTTACTGGTGATGATCAGAGAGTGTTTTTTTTTTGTTAGTAAAAGTAATACTACACAGCAGATAAAAGAGGAATTGAGTCCTGGCTGGTGTTGCTCAGTGGATTGAGCACCAGCCTGCGAACCAAAGGGTCACCGGTTTGATTCCCAGTCAGGACACATGCCTGGGTTGTGGGCCAGGTCCCCAATGTCGGGTGTGCAAGAGGCAACCACACATTGATGTTTCTCTCCCTCCCTTTCTCCATCCCTTCCCCTCTGTCTAAAAATAAATAAGATCTTAAAAAAAAAAAAGAAAAAAAGAGGAATTGACGGAAAGAAAATGGAAGCAAGACATGAAGTCAAGTTTTCTCGAGTTCATAACTGAAGAAAGGAAATAGGAGTAGGGGCTCTAGAGCTTTGGTATATTTAAAATGCAGAAAGAAAAAAGGCTAGTGAAAAGTAAAGAATACAGATATTAGAAAAGGGTGTAAGTTTTCTCCTAGCAAAGATTCTCCCAATGTGAGAAAAGAAAGGTGAGCTCTTCCTGACACTGCAGAGAAGAAAAACATAAATACAGGGACAAGGATTCGTTGTGGTGGAGAAAGGAAGACAAAGTTGTATACTATAGAGACATTCTTTTTACTTGGAGACAGACTTTCCACAGTACGAGTAATTCAAATTGCTAACAGAACTTTATTATAGGTACTGCTGCATTATCTGTTGTTACAACCTGTTCAGTTCTTTTTTAACACTTCAGACCTAACATAATTATCCTTGCTTTCTTCCTTCACTAGTTTGTTTCTCAAATCTTAAGAATGCTACATTATTAACATGCCTAAACATTATTTTGCCACCTTCTCAAAATGTGTAACTTTAATTCGATAACCCATGAAACTATACATGGAATGTTTGGAATGGTTAACTGTAGTAAATTAACCAGGCAGTACCTATAATACTATTATTAAACATTGATACTGTCAACCTTTGCAATTTCAGATTGCTAATCTATTTTAAAACTGAACTCATATTTTTGTTCAAGAAAGCATAGGAATAAACTAAGATTGACCACCATAGAATAATATACATGCCTTTTGCAAAATGCTATCAATTTTTAAAATTGAGTGTTCAGAAAAAGATCTTCAATTTTACGCTGTGTTGCCAACACAAAATGACAGCATCTGTCAAATTTAAATTTGCATAAAATATTTGTCTGGGGTTCATTTCAGTATTGGTCAAATTTTAATACATGATGAAAGGAGCCTAGAAAATGTACTTTTCAATAATTTTGGTATTTTCCTCGCAAATATTTGGATGAAAAAAAAAAGAAAGCTCATCTTTAGACAACTAGTTCAGGGTGAGACTGTCCATAATCTTAATTATCCCTTTTCTCCCAAGTCATATGTATTTTTATTAGAACTAAATATATCATACTCTTGGCAGCTCCCTTTCTTGCTTTCTACCCATTCTGAGTCTGAATTTTCTGCGTGACTGAGTTCACCTCCAAACTATGAAAAAATAAAAGTTTCTTCACTAATAGATGTGTATGATATGGTATCACTCAGATGATATACGTTTTTTATAATGGGCCCTTGCCTCATTCAGGGTCATGCTAGCAATGGGCTTCCTGAAATGTGATTACTGAAAGCATAGCAATTCATGCCATAATTTTCATTTTAAGAAATAAAAAATGAAAATGGCCACTTAAACCTCCTGCTGTACTGGTCGGCTCCAGTCCTCCACTCGAAGGTGGAAAATGGCTCGCTTGTTAAAAGGTCCTCTGAAAATTTATTTCTATCAGAAATGGGCTCTTTATCACACAAAAGTAGTAAGCAAATATCATAAAGTACGAATGTCCTGCAAAGAAAATCTAAGGTCTCATTTTTAGGGGTAAAAAAGAGAGATGTAGCCCTGGCCGGATGGTCCTATCGTTTTGAGCATTATATGTCAAGGTTGCAAGTTAAACCCCATCAGGACACATATGAAGAATTGACCAATGAATGCATGAATAGGTGGAGCAACAAATCAAAGCTTCTCTCTCTCTCCCTTCCTCTAAATTCAACTGAGAGAGAGAGGGAAAGCCATATAGACTCACACAGAAGAATGAAAAGGATTTCATCTAGCCCCTGTGGGTGTGGCTCAGTTGGTTGGAGCACCCTGCCACACACCAACACTGGGAGTTCGAGAGCTGGTCAAGGGCACATGCCAGGTAACCAATAGATGTTTTTCTCTCTCTAAAATCAACATACTGAAAAAAGAACTCCACCTAACCCCAAAAAATTCCAAGTATACTTGTAGGGTGACACAAGAGATTTTAACTCAGTCATTAGTCATTCATTATGCACAGTCATTATGTACATTTGCTAAAATGCAACTTGGTAAAATTAAATTTTTCCGGCTTAAGCGTTAAAGGAGTCTTCCTACATTTCTGGAGAAACTAAAAAATGAAAAACTAAAGCTGTATCAAGTGCCCAGAAAGCCCTCGGTAAATGACAGTTGGTTAGTCAAAAATGACAAGGTGGGCACCAGGACAGACCATTTCCGAAGAGACAGTGTGATTCAGCTACAGACGGCGGGGGGGGGGGGGGGGGGACCCAGCTCCGGCACTGCCTCGAAAGCCACACGAACAAGGCCACCCGCCCCTGAACCCAATCACAGAGCTTCTCCTGGGACTCCCGGGAAAGACAGGATCCTAGAGGGGTGGCAGGCAGCAGAGTGTCCCGAGGCGCGCTCAGGCACATAGCTGGGCCACCGTGGATAGACTACACGGCCACGAACGCTCTGCGGCCTTCAGCTGAGGGTGGCGGCGGAGCACCCGCTGCGGCCCGGAAATGGCAGCCCTACGGTGTTCCACCGCGTGTTCCCGGAAGCGCCGCGCCAGCTGACTCAGCGATACCAAATTCGGGCGCACCGATGGCTGAGGGAGAACGCTGCGCCCGCCCGTGTACCGGACCAGCGCGCGCACGCCCGTAGGCACCGCCCCGCTGTCCTGTCTCCCTGTGATTGGCGGTTAGACTACAGGGGAGCAGAGTCAGGGACGCTACTGGCTCCAATCTACAGTCATCAACGAGCCAGGGAAGGGAGGGGCCTCCTAAGGGAGGGACACGACTGCAGGCTTTTTCAAGGCCCGCCAGGCGCCATCTTTAACTTGGTTTTTTTGTTTTTTTCCCTCGCTTTTGTTTCTCTGCTGCTTACAAAGCCTCGTGTACAAGATTATAAATACAGTGGCCACAAAGAGGTTTTTTTTTTATTGTTGTTGTTTTTCCACAAATCGGTTTCACACTTTTGGTGGTGGAAGGCTTTTCGTTCCTGCCGGCCTTGGTTACAAATCTTTCAGATAGCACTAGCAAAGTCGCAGTTTCCCTTAACTTCAAAGAAGTTTTCATCTCTAGGGGCCTCGCGGATTCTCAAGCAAAATCAACTAAGTTTAGCTTAGCTTTGCTTTGGTAGGATGGCCACGTCAAGATATATTCGTGAGAGGAATTCTCTTTTCTACAAAGAAAGATACTCAAAGCAAGGACATTGGATGTGAGCCTACGGTCTTAGGAAAAATCAAATAGCTTAGGAAGTCAGGGGCTTGGGCTGTGTTCCACTCTAGGAAGAGCTCTCCCTTTTCTGGGAAGATAAAAAGTGAGGCAGAAAGTGTATGTGATGAGCTGCAGTGCTGTGGAAAATAATTAGAAAGGGTAATAAAACGCCATTATAAATTTACAGCACTGCCACCATCACAAAAGTCACTTAAATCTGACTAGATTTCAAAGTTTTGCACGTCTAAACTTGTAGAATGATCCACATTTGAAATAGTGTTTATTAAGCACTGATCTGACTTGCATTGTTAGGGAATAAAAATACACTCAGTCGAGTTAAGAAACGTAGAGCACCCACACAGGGCCGCTTTCATTACAATGAATGTCAAGATCTGTACAAATAATTTTATCGCCGTAGTTGTTTAGATGTCTCAAATATTGCTTGAAACTAGGACACTAGGTGAAGAATGGGAAATGTATTATCATCATACACATTGTGGTAGTGAAATCTGAACTCTACAGTAGATCCTTTTTTATCTCCTGCTTGCTACTGCACTTGCAACATTCCAGTTTCTCCCTCATCACCCCATATACTCCGAAGTTTTCACTCCAACCTGCAAACAGTTGAATATAAATATTTTCCGTATGACTCCTAATAAAAGACAGTGGTTCTGTAACAGAATGAAGTGAGAATATCGCTCATAAAACTGGAGATTCGGCTATAAGCTCGTCCTCAAATTCATATATTTTTCCTCTCTAACTTGGACATAAGCAGGCTTTTAATTCCAAAAATAACATGATAAAAAAGCATTTCTTATCCCTCCTATTATTTATTTGCCTTCGCCTCCTCTGACCCCTCCCTCTCACCACTGACCACCATGAACAGTTTTTGAGATTGGCCTCAACTGGATTATTTTCCTGATACTTTGCCAGCTGCGGAACTTTTCAAACAAATCCCAACCTATAAACGACAATTTTGTCAAAAAGCCAAAAGAGAACTTCCTTTTTTGAACACATCAACCAAACCACACATAAAGGCCAAAATATACACAGCTGTACATTTAAGAACAGGAGACAATAATAAGCAAAACCACTTGGTCGAAACAGTCACTAAAAAAGGCTTTGAACCACACATCCAATAAATTGCCTACCCTCATTTGCCACATGGACTGTATATGCCCTGCCAATTATTTAATTATTTACCCATCTGATCCTAATAGTAAATGCACACAGAATGAAAGTGCCTGAGTATGCTAAATGTAGGAATTCTCCTAAACTCGAATTTGCACATAACCCTGTTTTGATCACACACTTGGGAACACAACAGAAAAAACAATTCACACCCCAGGCGCTACTTTGCACACCTAAAACCAAAGGCAATCACTTTTGAAAACAAAATCTAATATGGCACGTATACACACATACTGTACATATACACAAAGCACAAAACCCCAAGGTAAACCTTTACGATATTATTTGCTTCATGAAACACACACACGTAGTCCTGAAAATGCGTGTAAGACACACTGTAAAAAGGGCTTTGACCCACTCCTCAGGGAAATGTCACAATTATAATAGCCAAACATTTTTAACCTCTTGGTCTTGGACAATTGCCATGTTAAAGCCACTTGGTTTTGGTTCTGCGTGTGTAAAACGCAAGCAAACAGCTTTGTGAGGGAGTCTTAAATCTCCGCTTTCTTCGACGTTGCCAGAGGCAAAATTTACATTATCCCTTCAGCCCGCTTAAAAAACGAAATCTATACTTCCCAAGCGGCTAATTTTTTTAAATCCCTCGACCATAAAAATTTACCAGTTCTTAAAATGTGATAGCAAAAAGAAAAAAAAATTCTCTATAAATTCGTCTGGAAACAGTTGTACACGAACATCCTGCTTCTCAACTTCTTGGTATATTTAAAACCTTGACCAGGAAAAAGAAAGAGTAAGAGAGACAGAAAAAGAAACGGGGGAAAGCGCAAAATTCCCCTTACCAAGTTTCCTCACCCCAACACTGCCACAGATCTCTATTTTTAAAAATTTTGAATACACACACAAGATTAAAGATGGGGAAAAATGGAAAAAGGATACCCGAAGGTCGTATGGCTCTTTGTATTCGTGTGTGTGCAAAAAGGAGGACGCGCGGAGCCCGAGCCGGCAAACCCCGCCCATCCCCGGACGCCCGCCCGGATTGGCCACTGGCGGCGGCGGGGCGCCCCGCCCGTGAGCACACGCGCGGCGCGGAGGCACGGGCCCCTTGGGCCCCCCGGCCCCCGACCCTCGACCCTTGACCCTGACCCCTTTCCGCCGGGACCCTGGCGGTGCAGCTCTCACGAATCCACTTCACCGTTCTCACCTTCCTTGCGTTTTCTCACCCTCTTCTCACCCTTACCCATCATTCTTTCTCAGTGTAAATAGGTCCTCGTACTACTCTAAAAAACAAGCCTTGTGAAAATTTGCTAAAGTTAGTTAACTAGTCAGTAAAATTCTAGACTGGGATTAAGCCGCAAGGACTTCGTCCGTGGTGCCAAGCTTATGAATTACAGGTGAAATGTCTCTGAGTAACGTCTGTTGCTTAACACTCTCATCTTTAAAGAAATATTCATACGATTATGTGACATCCTTCAGGTGAAAGTAGTCTTACACTTCTGGTGGTGTTTTTGCTCATCTTGAGTCCTCAGTTTTTCTCTGTTTGACTAAGACTACATTCTCAAGAACCTAAAATGACTTCTCTTGACCTCCTGCATAAAGACCTGGTTGCTTATACCTGGATTTTTTATTTTATTTTAAAAACTTTAATTTATTTTTTATTGTTTATGCTATTACAGTTGTCCCCACTTTTCTCCCATTTTCCCACTTCCACTCAGCCCCCCCCCCCCCCCCCCCCCCCCCAGAACACATCACCACACCGTTGTCCCTGACCAAGGGTCATGCATCTATGTTCTTTGGCTAATCCCTTCACCTTCTTCCTTCCAGCCTCCCTCTCTCCAGTTACCTCTAATAGCTGTCAATCTTCCATGTATCTATGCTTCTGTTTCTATTTTGTTCATTAGATTCCTCATATAAGTGAGATGGTATGGTACTTATCTTTCACAGATTGGCTTATTTCATTTAGCAGAATACCCTTCAGGTCCATCCATGATGTCACAAAGCATAAGAGTTCCTTCTTTTTTATTGCCAGGTAGTATTCCATTATGTAAATGTACCACAGCTTTTTTATCCACTCATATTGATGGGCACTGGTGCTGTTTCCAGATCTTCGCTATTGTAAATAGTATTGCTGTTAACAAAGGGGTGCATATATTCTTTTGAATTAGTGTTTTGGGATTCTTAGGGTATATTCCCAGAAGTGGGAAGTACCTGGATTTTAAGCTCCCCATAACCTGGTCCCATTCCCATTTGCTCTTGTTCCCACTGCCCTCACCTTTTCACCCCTTATTATTCCTTTGCTCAAGTGCTCTCCTCTTCTCTGACTAGTCAATTTTTATCCATTCTTCAGCTATTTCAGTCAACACAGACCACTTGCTTCTGTTCTCCTATCAGTGTGAATTTCATGCTTACTCAGGGTAGCAGCATTTTACCTTCTTCATTACCTACATATTTTAGTAATTTCATACTAGTAAGCTGTCTGAGATCAAAAATCATATCTTACACTTCTTTTTCCATTCAGAATCTGGGTTGGTTTTTTTTTTTTTTCCATTCTTACTGCATCAGCTGCCATAACTGTAGACATTTAGTAAATACTAAAAAAATCATTTATAATTAAATACCTTAATTTTTTTTCTAGCTAAGACACAAATTTGGAAATTCAATCCCATGACTAGAATTTGCCTTCTATGCCCTGGCTGGTGTGGCTCAGTGGATTGAGTGTCCACCTGTGACCAAAGGGTCGCCTGTTAGATTCCCAGTCAGGGCACATGCCTGGGTTGCAGGCCAGGTCCCCAGTAGGGGGTGTGCGAGAGGCGGCCACATGGTAATGTTTCCCTTTCTCCCTCCTCTCCCCTCTCTAAAAATAAATAAATAAAATATTTTAAAAAAAGAAAAAGAATTCGCCTTCTAGTCCTGGCTGGGTAGCTCAGTTGGTTAGAGTGTCCTTATGATACCCCAAGATTGTGGGTTTCATCTTTGGTCAGAGCACATACAAGAATCAACCAATGAATGCATAAATAAGTAGAACCACAAATTGATGTTTCTCTCCCTCTCTCCTCCTCCCTCCCTCTTCTTTCCTCTCTCTCTCTCTCTCTCTCTCTGTCTCTCTCTCTCTCTCTCAAATAAATAAATAAATAATAGCAGTAAATCTATAGTAACAGTTGATGGCACTTACTGCAGAGGGACTATTGTGAACATTTTACATACATTTACTTATTTAATCTCCACAGTAGTGGGTAGGTACAATTACCCCCATTTTATAGATGAGACTGAAGTACAGAGAGGCATTATAATTATACTAAAGTTATATAGCTAATATGAAAGAGACCTGGGATATGAACTGAGAGCAATAGAGCTCCATAGCCTAAGTTCTTAACCACTATACCTCACTGGCTCAAGAGCACAGCTCTTAAAAATATTGTTACCTGATTTCATCCTCACAACACTCTACAAGATAGATGGCCTGAACACTTCCAAAATATCGATCTGAGGAAGCTACACACAAAGGTGATCTTCCAAATTAAAGGACAATAAAAATACATAACTAAATGCAAAATATGATCCTTGATTGAATCCGGGTCAGGAAAAAAGACTAGAATGGACATTACTGGGATAATTGGGCAAAAATAGTATGATAAATGAAATATGAAATTAGATAATCTGACTGTATTAGTGTTAAACAGGAAAATTATTGGCATCCCCATTTACAAGAGAAAATCAGAGAAAAGTTTACTGCAAGTTCTCATTGCTAACAGGTAGCAGACATGAGACCCCAAACCAGCTGTCTTATTCAGCCCCCACATTTCAGCACTGGTGGTTAGTCAGTCCCTCTCCATGCACTTGGTTTTCAGAGCCCAGCATGTTCTTGATAGGATCTGGTTCTCAGCAGAAAGACCCATTGCCTTTAGTGTGGTTTTCGTCCTAGGAGCACCCTAGCTTATGCTGCAGGCAACCTTGGCAACAGCTTTCCCTGTTACATGAAAATGAAGTGGCACTGCTTCCTTTCCTATATTTTCCATTAATTTTAAAAAATAATACAAGTCAGCAAGGAAATCACTCAGAAAACATTAGCTTTTAATAGGAATATACTAGGACAGCTCATATCCTCAAGTGTACAAGTGGTTATTTTCATAAATGTTAGGATGAAGGATAAACAGAACTGTTAAAAAACAATTATTATAATCAACATTTATTGAGGATTTACTTGATGCCAGGCACTATATTTAATCAATTCTATGAGACAAGTACTATAATACTGCCTCTTTTATTGATGAGAAAACTGCGAGTCAGAGAGGGAAGGTGACTTACCTCAAGGTGATTGAATTCATTAAATTGTGAAGTCAGAACTTAAATCCAGGTCCACTGACTCCAGAACCTGTGCTCTCGAGCATTCAGTAGTCTCTGCCTACACTAAAATCCACCCTGTTTTGCTGTCTTATCCTCTTTTGTTCTCTTGTTCTGAGTCCATGTAAGTTAAGCTGTCTTTCCTCTGATGATCAATAGAGGGTTTGTAACCCCCCCATGACGTCTCCTGAGATATATTTTTAATTATGAGTCCATTTCTACAAAAGTCAGAGTTACGTTGGAAAAGCCATTTCTTTTTAAGTTTCTTTTATTTACCCCTATGGTCATTGGGGAATCTTTGGTAAAAAGTTTGAGTAAAGTATTTTTGTGCTATTGGATAATGAGAATAAGGAAAAAACAGGCCTTTTTCACCTAAAAATTACAATTTTGAACACTAAATCATTTGAGATTTCAAATGTTAAGTTTTACATGACTTGTTGATTAAGGAAAATCTGCTTATTTGGCTTTGAATCAAGCAGATCTCTTTATTTTAAGCTGTTTCTGTTCAGTGAGATCCCAAAGGGACTTCCCTATACAGTGAAATCTAATTTTCCCTGGAGTGAAGCTGGGAAGCTGTTCCTGACAATCATTCATTAATGCACCCTAGAGTATTTTAGAATACTCTAAATTAGTAGTGGAAGGAAATCCCAGAGCCTGTTGGAATATGTCCTCAGAGACATTGGAGAGGGAAAAGTGTCTGAGCGAGCCGAGATTTGGCAAGATGAAAGAGGTTATATGTTGTACACCTGAAACCAATACAAAAAAAAAAAAATAAAATATTAAATGTAAACTGTAATTAAAAATAAAAAATATTAAAATACTTGAAGGAAACTTTTTTAAAAAGAAAAAAGAATTAGCCCTGGTAAGTGTGGGTCAGTGGATTGAGTGCCTGGCATGTGAACCAAAAGGTCACAGATTAAAGTCCCAGTCAGGGAACATGCCTGGGTTGTGGACTAGGTTCCCCAGTTGGGGGTGTGCGAGAGGCAACCAATCAAAGTAATCTCTTGCACATTGATGCTTCTCTCCCTTTCTCCCTCCTTTCCCTTCTCTCTGAAAAGTAAATAAATAAAATATTTTTTAAAAAAGAAAAAAGAATGAGGTTACAGAAAGATGAAAGATAATGCAAAGGAAAAAAATAAGGACAGCAGACATCCCAGAACAGCACTCAAGAATAGTAAAGAAGGTTTATGTTGTAGCAGGAATGAGGGCAGATTAGATTTTAAAGGAAAGAAGTTCTGAATTTGACTGAACTTTTTGCAAAAGAAATTATATAAACAGCTGGGAAGTTCTTCTTTGAAGACCAGTAAAATAAAATTAATACAAAACAATTAAAACACAATAAAATAAAAAAATTAAAGATAGATAAATGCAAAAACAGTAGAGGAGGGCTATGGATATTCGTTGTACTATTTTTCAACTTTTCTGAAATTTTGAAACATTTTAAAATTAAAATATAAGTGAATAACATTTCTGTTTAGATATTCAGATTTGGCCCTTTCTTTTTTTAAACAATTTTATTTATTTTTAGAGAGAGGGGAAGGGAGGGAGAAAGAAAGGGAGAGAAACACTAATGCAAGAGAGAAACATAGACGGGTTGCCTTTTGCACATGCCCTGTCTTGGGACAGAACCTGCAAGCCAAGCATGTGCCCTGACTGCGAATCAAACCCGCAACCTTTTGGTACACAGGGTGACACTCCAACCAACTGAGCCACATCAGCCAGGGTGGCATAACATTTTTTAAAATTCCTTAAAACAAGTAATTTTACCTTGTCCTAATTTTTAAAAATTAATCTGTGTTTCATAGTATGTTTAAGAACAGCAAATGGCATCTTGAAATTCAACAGTACAGAATCACAATGCTGAAAAGTTAAGTAAGAATCACTGGCATAAGGACATCACAGTGAAATCATTCATTCATTCATTTGCTCTATAAAAGTACATCTATTATGTTTTCTCTACTGAGTAGCCTGCACCATGCTAGACATTGGGGAACAAAGTACAGTAAGTGTTTAACTGAAAATGAAGACAGACAGATCATTATAAAGCCAGAGACCCTACATAGATGCTCTTCAATATAGCACACACCCAAGGCTATTTAAATGAGATGTGAAACACTACTACCCTAGCCGAGGACTACACCTGGACTCTATTGACTCAAGGCTGACCCTCACCTTTAACCACATTTTTCCACTTTGGGAGGTACTTAGAGATGTGGGACTATGCTTAATCTGTTATTCTGGTTTAAAATGCTCTATTGTTTTCTTTTCTAAAGATTAAGCTGTGAAGCTCTTTAAGCAGCCTCAAGGCTCAAGAGATGCAGGGTGATTATGAACCCTCCCACAGAACCCGGGTGCTCAGTGGATTCCCTCTGATCAGACAACACCCTATGTTTCCATTTGAGATAAGCTGCCATGAAAAATGGCCTATGTATTACTCTGTGTGCATGGGGAAGCTTAGAATGTACGATGTCCCAGGATAGTGATGGTATTGAGGCTAAGCTAGAAGAGCTGCAATAGTTGCAAAAATATCCCCTTGACTTTGCCCCGTTGTGGTCTACCCACATTCCTGTTTGGGCCTACCTATTCCCTTCTTACCTAAAGCACCTGCTATTCTTATCTTCCTGGGAGTTTGTGTTCCCTTCTCTTTATGTCAACAGCCTTGGCCCTGAGCAGGTGTAGAAAAAAGGGGACACGTTAGGGATGTGCGAACTGTGTGGCCAGGGTGTATGGAGATGAGGGGAGAGAGGGCCTCTTCATGAACATAAAAATAAAATGTTAAAAGTTACTCAGTCTGTGATCCTGACTCACTTTCTCTGCTCCTCTTCTGAGAGAGGTTTCTACTTATCTGTCTTTGGCATGGCTGCATTGAGGTTATTCTGAGGCAGCGTAAACCTTTCCAACCTTGCACAAGCAGTGTAGACACGGAGGAATTCTTGCAGAATCTAAGTGACTGTGACAGTACAGGGGCAACACACAGAGAGCCATGTGCTCATTATGTATGGCTGGAGAAATTATTTGTCTCCAGGGGGACATGTTTCATTGCACATTAACTTCCAGCCACTTCCTTTCTCCCTATTTCTCTGCCCACTCTCTCCCTCACTGTCCTTCTGAGTCTCCTTTCCCACTCCCTAACCTCCCTTCACAGTCCACCTCTGCCCGTCAATGTCTCCATCCATTTTCTCCGCCACGTCTATGTCTCCCTCTCCACTTGGCTCAATCTTACTCTTGCTGTCCATGAGTCACTTTTCTGTTTGCCTCTCATTTGTCTCTTGTTCTCTCTAGTTCACTTTCTTGCAGTCCATCTGTGTTTTCCAAAAAGCTGTTAATAGCAGCTTTTTGGGTACCCTGCAGCTAATGATAAACTTTTCCTGTTACATTAAAATCTATAAGCAGCTCTTGATTTATTTATTGATTGCTTTTTATTCAAACTCTATGAAGGAAAGAAAAGAGAATTTTTAAAAGTGGGAGAACAGAGAGAAAACACGAACTCAAGCAAAGGGAGATTAGAAAGAAGGGGTAGCTCTGGCTGGTGTGGCTCAGTGGACTGAGTGCCAGCCTGTGAACCAAAGGGTCGCCAGCTCGATTCCCAGTCAGGGCACATGCCTGGGTTGTGGCCAGGTCCCCAGCAGGGGGTGTGTGAGAGGCAACCACACATTGATATTTCCCTCTTTCTCCTTCCCCTCTCTCTAAAAGTAAATAAATTAAAACTTTATTTTAAAAAAAGAAATAAAATCTTAAAAAAAAAAAAAAAAGAAGAAGGGGCAGACTGAGAGGATGGCAGTGGCAAGGAGTAGGGGGAGGCATCAGAAAAGATCAAGTCCGTGATGTCTGATTTCCTATCACATAAGCTAGGTCAGATATTCATGGCTGATGACAGCTAAAGATGGACTCTAAAGGGTTAGTACCAAGTTGGGCTTGGCACCTAACTCAGAGGCAAAAGCTTCAGGGAGAAATTAGTTGAACTGAACAAACCCAAGAAGCTGACATGGGTAGAATTTCTTCTGCCTGACCCACTAACAGCTGCAAACGAGACATTTTAGAAATGGCTCTTATTGAGATGCTTCAGTGGGGCATAGCCCCTGGAAGCATGAACTTGGCTCTGAGGCCAAGCCTGGGGAGAGCACTGCAGGAATGTGGACAGTCAGCTGATGTGGGTGGTGGGGGGCGTGGGTGGACAGAGGCAGTGGCCTGGGTTAGGCAGGAGGTGGCAACAGTTGCTGATCAGGGCAGTTCTGATTGCTGTGTTCGCTCTCCTCTTGCTCACTGTAATTAAAACCTTTCCAATATGATTCTGGCTCCCTGAAGGGAAACTAGAATTTAAAAAACAAACACAAAACAGCAGAGATGCTTGGTTGTAATATATATGTATTTTAAATCATAAAGCTGCTTAACCGTGTCTTGAGGTCACTGCTGCTGGTCAGTTTCAAAATACCCAATCTTCTGCTATAGCCCTGGCAGGAGAGGCTCTTCGACCAGAACAAACAAAAATAACACAAAATAAAAAACCTAACTGTACTCACCAAATGAGATAGGCTCATGTAAATTCTTCATTGACTCCATCATCCTCTTCACTTCTGAGACAAGGACATGCTCCCCCAAGTTTTTCTCCATCTTTTTTTCACCTTTCTGCCTTTTCATCCCTTCTCTCTTGGAACAGACCACATAGAATCCGTGGGCCAGAATAAATCCATTGTTTTATTTCCCCCTAAAGAATATATCCTTCCACTCCCCAAATAGCTTTGACAGTTTTCTCATTTCCCAACTGAGGAGGATATCCAGACACTGACCTTCTGTTTTGCCTAAAGAGGGAACACTCAGTAACTATTCTGCTTCAGTCCCTGATTTGCTTTCACCGTGCCCTTCCTCCCCTTCCCCATGTACTCACCTACCTTTTCACCTCCCCTCATGAATATTCTACTCACCTGCAGTGCGATGCTACTCCCCACAGCCCTCCCTTGCCTGGTGTAGAGATGCTATAGGGCACATCTGCCTTCAACCTCACAGCTAGCAAGAGAAAGCAGGAGGCCTCAAGGAGTGTTTGCTCCCTGTTTAATCAGATTAGTCCCATCACCTACCCCATAGAGTTAGATTTTGGTGTTACTGTGCTATCCGTGGAAGGAGGAGAAATTGTCAGACATCACTTAAAGAGCCCTGTCCCTTGGATGCCTGGGAACTGCCGAGAGAAATTAATCTTCCAGCTATTTAAGGCAATTTCTTTTCCATCATGCTTTGTCAAGAGGACTGCACTGGGAAATTGAATCTGATGGGGATCCCTGAACTGGTACACTCCACTCAACAGCATCTCTCCAACCCTATGCAGCATCCATCATCCCACATAAGTAGAGACATACAACATCACTACAAAGTCGCTACCCACCAGTCCCCAGCAGTGAGAAACCACACAGCACACAGGGGATAGCACTGGGCCTCGAGTTCTGCAGTTTTCCTCTTCCTCTGCTCTAATTTCTTTCCAAAAACTCTACCACAAACTGATCTCTTCCATTAAGGAAGTCTTGCTTTTATCCAAGACCCAGGAGAGGACAGAAACAGGGATATATCAGAACAGAACATGGGACTGTTGGTTATGCATTTTCTTGCTGGAACGTAAGAACTCAGCTACTGCCCTGGCTGGTGTGACCCAGTGGATTGAGCACCAGCCTGAGAATGGAAAGGTCACAGGTTTGATTCCTAGTCAGGGCACATGTCTGGGTTGCAGGCCAGATCCCCGCTTGGGCACGTGAGAGGCAAACACTCAATGTCTCTCTCACACATCAATGTTTCTCTCCCTTTCTTTCTCCGTCCCTTTCCCGTCTCCAAAAATAACAAAATCTTAAAAAAAAAAAAAAAAAAAAAATTCCTCTCTTTAATTTTCTTCCCACCCTCAAGGTTATTTCCCAGGGCAGTTGTTTTCACATTGTGTGTGTTCCTTGGGGTAGAAGGGAGTGTTGTGGGAAGTGGCACCAGGACAGGATACTCAGTGATTGAGGCTCTGGACCCTTCAGCTCTATTTAGACCTCACTTGATTTCTTTCAGATGTTGGGATTTCTCATAAGAGTTCATTTTTAAAGAAGGGTTCTAATTTTTAAAAAGATCTGCAAACCTGCCCTGGACAGGAAGCTCAGGTGGTTGCTGGTTTGATCCCCAGTTGGGGCATGTAAAAGATGCCACCAATTGATGTTTCTCTCTCACATCAACGCTTTTCTCTCCCTAAAATCAATACAAATTTCCTTGAGTGAGGCTTTAAAAAAAAAAAAAATTCGAAAACTCAGTGAGAGGATGAGGACTGTACCTCTGCTCCTCACATTCACCACTGGCCAGTGCCTCCTCCCTGCTCTGTAGGTCCTGGACCAAGCTGACTACAGGGGCTCCTGAGGCACTTTTCAGCAAAATGAATCTCCTTAGGCATGAGAGTCATTTGTTTTCCAAACTCCCTTCTCCAATCTCACTAATTCCCAATTTCCCAGCATTTGACAAATGCAATTAACAAGCCTTGATCAGTTCCTGGCGGACAGCCCTCATCAATCAATAAGGCAATTGCACAGGCTGAGGGGGAAGGGAAGCTGCAAGAAGGGAAGGTAGTCATAGCACACAGAAGAGTACTTACCCCTCTATTTCTATGAATGAGACCTCCAATCAAATGAGACCCCTCAGCCTCAAATCATGACACTGGGTTGTCACCCGCACCAACCACTTTTTTCCTTCTTGCTAACTAAATGCAAAACAGGATTGTTTATGTCTTCCTCTCCCATCGACCTCCACCTCCCCTGTCTATGTCTTCTCTTTAACAGAAGGCCTTGCCATCTGCTGCCACCATAGCTTGGGAACCCCCTCAGTGCTGGGTGTGATAAATCAGCCATCTCTCTGCTCTCAGCAGGGCTTCTTCCCCATCCACACCACAGTGACAGTTTTGCACTGCTTCCTGCCCAGGAGGATATAAACCATCATCATCCCTCCGTCCCCAAGACATACACATGCTGGAGAGCTACCAAGCTTGTGGTCACTACTGCTTTTACACTCACCTTTTTGCCCTCTTTTCACAGGGTCCAAGTCTTTCATTTCCAATTGGTTTAAGATTCAAGGTTTACCTTCTTCACGTTTCTGCTCTGCATGTAGCATCAGTATACCCTCCCCCATCACAGGGTAAGAGCTCTTCCCTCTGCAGCTCTGCCTGGTCCAGCCCTGTGCATCTTTCCACCTCATCAACTTTTCATCTCTTTGCAAACAGAATCGGGAAGTCTCTCCCTCCTCCTGCCTCTCTCTCCTTCTCCTTTGTTATTAGCTTTGTAAGTGGGGACGTTAATGTATTCACTAGACAATGTCTTCACATCACTGTTTCCTGTAATTACAGTCACTTCCCTCCCACTGTCCTAGCTTATTTGACTGTAAAGTGCTTAGAGGAGGGACAGTGTGAACAAAAGACACAACACAGGCTAAGGTCGAGTAGTGTAATATTAACATCCAAGGAAGTAAAACAAATCATCATCTCTGCAGCAGCTCATTAACAACTGGTAACACATAGAGGTCAATGCCAGACCTTAAGAAAACCAATCAATGTAACTGGGGATCCTTCCACTATAGAATGTGGAGATATATCCATATTACCATCAAGTCACCCCAAGAGATGCCTTCTTCAGGGGGCAGATCCACTGTACTTGTCATGTAGATCAGCTACATTATCACTGGAGACTCGTATCCAGCCATCCTCACAGACATGGTAGAGGTTGACTGCACCTCCTGAGTATGCATCTCTATAGGTAGCTTGGTAGATGGCTCGACGGGCCAGATCATAGGCTTCTTCCACCTCTAGGTCATAGGAGTAACCCCGATCCATGACCCCATATGCATACACAGAGCCAGAACCTACAGAGAAGGTGGCCCCTGAGATTCGGTTTCCTTCACTGTCCACGTAGTAGAGGCCTGAAAAGAGAGATGAGGTTAGCAAGAAAATAAATGACCACCCCCTCTGACATCTAATTCATCCCCCAAGGCACAGAACTCTATCCCTCTTTTTTTTTTTTTTTTTTAATTTACTGATTTTAGAGAGAGAGAGGAAAGGAGAGAGACAGAGAGAGAAACATCGATTTGTTATTCCACTTAGCTGTGCATTCATTGATATGTGCCTTGACCAGAGATTGAACCCGCAACATTGGCACATTAGGACAACACTCTAACCAAATGAGCTACATGGTCAGGGCTCCATCGCTCTTGAAACTCAGGGGAGATCAACAAAAATACAAGAGAAAAGCACTATTATAAAATTACTCAAAAAACAACAACAAAGAAACCACAATGAGATATCACCTCACACCTCTCAGAATGGCTATCATTAATAAATCAACAAACAAGTGCTGGCAAGGATGTGGAGAAAAGGGAACCCTAGTACACTGTTGGTGGGAATGCAGACTGTGCAGCCACTGTGGAAAACAGTACGGAATTTCCTCAAAAAATTACAAATGGAACTGCCTTTTGACCCAGCGATTCCACTGCTGGAAGTACATCCTAAGAATCCCCAAATACCAACTCAGAAGAACTTATGCACCTCAATGTTCATAGCAACGCTATTTACAATAGCCTATTTTGGGAAACAGCCCAAGTGCCCATCAGTAGATGAGTGGATTAAAAAACCATGGTACATTTACACAATGGTATATTATGTAGCAGAAAGAAGAAATTCCTACCCTTTGCGACAGCATGGATGGAACTGGAGACTAGTATGCTAAGTCAGTTGGTGAGAGACAAGTACCATATGGTCTCACTTACAAGAGGTATCTAATGAACAAAATAAACTAACAAGCAAAACAGAACAAGAGACATAGAAACAGGGAACAGACTGACAGTTGCCAGAGGAAAGGGGGAAGAGAGAGGATGGTGTTAAGAAGGGGAAGGGAGTGGTCAAAGAACATGTATGAATGACCCATGGACATGGACAATGGTATGGTGGGGATACACTAAGGGAGTGGGGGATGGGCTGGAAGCAGGAGGGCAAAGGGGGAAAAAAAACTGGGACAACTGTAATAGAGTAACAAGTATTTAAAAAAAAAAAAAAAAAAAGCCAAAGGAATCAGATAAATAGTAAGACTCCAGGATTCTACAACATACCACCCCATCTCACCTCATATTGCAGTAACAGCCTTGTCTGTCTGCTCTGTATAATCAAAAAGCAAGTATAGTTCAAATGACTTAGGTTTCAAGCACAAAACCTCTGTGGGAGGTATTATTTAAAAC
Source organism: Pteronotus mesoamericanus (assembly GCF_021234165.1). NCBI lineage: Eukaryota > Metazoa > Chordata > Mammalia > Chiroptera > Mormoopidae > Pteronotus > Pteronotus mesoamericanus. The sequence goes on from NW_026555170.1 coordinate 1,247,176, forward strand.
AATCCTAGCCTTCAAAGTTTAGACTATCTGGGGCACAAGACATATATCACGCAATAGAGAATAAAGCCTAGAGTCCCAAATCATACTGTAAAAGATCTGCACTGCCCAATGCGGCAGCCATTAGCCACATGTGACTATTGAGCATTTCAAATGAAGCTAGAACATGATGAAATGATATTTTGGATTCAATGGATTAAATAAAATATACTATTAGAATTTCTGTTTATTTTTAATTTTTTAAATGTGGCTACTATAAAGTTTAAAGCTACATGTATGGCTCACATTTTATTTCTGTTGGACAGTGCTGGTATAGACCAGGTGTATGGAACTGTTCTTTCATAGCTTTCAAAGAGAAAAGTATCAATTTCCAAAGGAACAAACTGAGCTCCTTTCTCACATCCACTTTTTAATCTCCTCATTCATCCTCCATTGAGTAGTGACCTGATATTCTCCAAAGTGAGTGGAAAAAGTCGTGGGTATCCCACAATTACTTCTCAGAGAAAAACTTGGCATTTAATAAGCAGATAAATGAATGAAACAAAAACAATCAGGGGAAAGAATAACTATTTTTAAGCATCAAGGGGGAAAATTACACAAAAAGTGACTAGTTGTATTCCAACTTACTAAAGTTGGCGCTGACATCAGATACAAGATTGACTTCCTGACAAAAGTTTTTATACACTGGAAAGGAAATTAGGATAAGGAATTTCTTTTCAGAGATGATAGAATAAGACCGAGGGTGAGTATATCAAGCAAGGAAAGATTAGCATCAAGGCCCCTTCTAGGTCAAAGACTCCTAAAGGAAAAAAAGAAGGGGAAATGACTAACTTTTGAGTTGCTATTTCCTATGTATTAGTTTTGAGGTCCAATACAGCAGCCACTAGCCACATGTGGCTATTGAGCACTTGAAATGGGGCTAATGTCAATGTAGAAATGCTATTTTAGGTATTCTGTGTTAAATGAATTGTTAAAATTTCACCCTTCTCTTTTTACTTTTTTTAAAAAAGATTATATTTATTTATTCTTAGGTAGAACAGGAGGGAGAAAGAGAGGGAGGGTGAGGGGTATCGATGTGAGAGAGAAACATCAAATGGTTGCCTCTCACATGCACCCCAACCAGGCACCTGGCCTGCAACCCAGGCATGTGCCCTAACTGGGAATCGAAGCAGTGACCCTTTGGTTTGCAAGGTGACACCCAACCCACTGAGCCCCATCAGTCAGCGCTTTTTACTTTTTAAAAAATCCATCAGAAAAATTAAAATCACATGTGTGTCTCACATTGTATTTCTTTTAGAAGACACTGACTAGAGTTTTTATGTCTATTATTATGCACTTCAATTCTCAAACACACTGATTATTTTATGGGATAGAGAATAGATGCAAAAACACTATGTGCCAGAAACCACATGCTTTATGTGTGTTACATAATTTAACCAATGTAACAGATGATGAAACAGATACTGAGGAAAAAAAACACAGCTGGTCTAATCCCATGCCCTTTTCTACACTACAGTGCCTTCCTTTAACAAAGAGAAGGAAGGGTTGAGAAACTAATCAACAAATCCTCAGCACTGATCTAAAGCCTTTTTCTTTCACACATCTGTTCATCTGACTCCTGCTCTCTGTAGTGTCAGCCCAAGAATTGTGTGGTTGAATCTTAACTCACCAGGGCCTCTCTTATCCCAGCCACAGATCATGGTACCCATGGACAGGCCCATGCCTTTATACTGATACACCATGTTGGCAAGCAGCTTGGAGGCAGCTGCTACTGAGATGCGTTCCTTGTTTCGAAGCTCATAGATTCGACATTGCCGAGCCAACAGCCGCTCCCAAAAGCTGCAATCTGCTGCACCCCCAGCCATGGTGCCCAGCAGGTAGGGGTTGATCTCTATCACCTTCTTTACTGTCTGGGAGGCAATGTAGGCACCTGCTGTGGCCCGGGAGTCCGCTGCAACAATGACTCCATGTTGAAACTGTTAAGATCAGAGGAAAACAAAGGAGCCACAGGTTAGACCACAAAAACATCTTGACATTTGTTTTTGTATCAATGCAGCCGCAAAATACCTCCTTCTTTGTCATTTTATACTTTACAATATACCAGTGATTTTTCAACTGGTGTGCCACAAGAGGCACACTGGTGTGCGGCAAGAATTTTTAAAACATGAGACACCTGACTTTTTAGTCAGGGACACTGACCTCTTTTTCCTTAAATTGTCAAATGAAAAAATGACAACAGCCAACACAACAGCCATCTGGTGTGAATGAATAAAAATTACATAACATTTTTTTGGTCAGATCCACAAAAAATATATTTTTGGTGTGCCGCAGAATTTTAGTAATTTTATGCCATGAGATGAAAAAGGTTGAAAATCGCTGTGACAGACCTTTCCACATATTATTGTCACAGGAGCTTCACAACAATCCCGTGATATAGGTATAAACATATCTCATGGATGAGGAACAGGTTTAATGAGATAGAACGACTCGCCCAAGATCGCAGAGCGTTACTGCAAAGGTGGGCCAGAAATCCCAGTAGTCTGGCCTAGTACAGAACTCCCTCCCAAGATACGCCCTCTAGTCGCAGCGTTTCGGTTACCCTCGCCTAGAGGGGCCAGTCCAAAACCTTTGGTGAATGGTTACAACCGTCTTCCCTTTGTCTAAGTTCACTGCTGCTGCGGCCTTCCCTTTTCTCGGCAGAAGTAACTTGAAATCGCCTAGGAATCAATCCAAGCAGCCTCGGGTTCTCTCTCCCTCTTACCCCCAGCCCCACCGCCCCACTTTCCGACCAGAGCAAGAGCCGAGGCCTCCCGGGGCAATGAGACAGCGAAACTGCCGGTGTCGGGACAAGCGGCCCGAGCCTCCGCCTGGGTTTCGCGACCACGGCCTCTGCGGGATCCGGTCCAGGAAGGGCGCGGGCGCGCGGGGCTTAGTCTGGTTGCACAGCTGGGTCCGCACCTTGAAGGCCAGGGTGGTGGTTCCATGAAGTATTTCGATTCTTGGCTCCTCTGGGGCGCCCCAGCTGGGCGCGACCAGGTTGAACCCATCACTGGGACTACCCGGACCCAGGTCCGACAGGTCCGCACGACCCCCGAGTCCAAAAAACCCGTGCCGATTCACCGGTAGCGAGGTCTCCAACACACTGGCCAGCGCCATGTCTAGTAAGGGCAGAACGAGTGGCCTCCCATAGCGCCTACTAGATAAACGGCCGGGCAACGCCCTGCCCATCACAGCTTCTCTCCCTATTAAATCTAGCCCAGAGAGGAGCCATTTTAACTCCTGGCAACCACGCCCCCCCAAAACAAAAGCCAGACGCAAGGGACCATTTTCACCGAACGTGGGGAGAAAAATGGCTTCACTACCCTTAACTTCTAAAGGGATATGTCTGCCATCTTAGGTTTTGTCATGCAAACCGTACTGGATTACATTAACCAGAAATTCCTAAGAAGCAGTTGGAAACGTCCATGTTGGGTGAGGGAAGTGAGGCCGGCCATCTTTGAGAAGGGCGTGACTGGTTGAAAATCGGTTCTGAAACCTTAGCAGTAAGTTTTCCCCGCCCAGCCAGGTGTCCAAGTAACAGCTCCTCTCTCTACTACTTCAGCACCCTATTAACGCGACTGAAATTGCCATTTTGTTTTATTGGATAAAATAATCGTCTACTCTGAGGATATTTTCCTATGAAGTTAGTTAAACCACATTTGCTTGTGGTAAAAGCGCAACAAAATAAAAGTGCTATACCTCTTGTTTGATAGCGTTAATTACCACCCTGCCCACGTTCTCTATCAGTACTGATTATTAAGATTCAATATTCTCTTTACTCCCACCCTCTGGTGGGCATTCTAGTAAGTAATGACGTGCCCAAAAGGCAAATAGAAGAATAAAGAAAGTAAAGCAAAGGGCCAGTTAATCCATAATAGACTCTCAGTTCACCTCCTGAATAACTGAGTCATTTAACCCCTCAGAGGCTGGAGGAGAGTTGGGGCTCCATAAAGATGCACCAAGAGGTTCTCTAACCTAAACTTCCTAAGACAAGCTCTTGATTCAGAATGTGCTATATTTCATTGTCTCTCCCTCTCTCCACCCACCTTCAGTTTTCAAAGCTTTTGGGGAAAATAACAAGCAAGGAGGTGGGCAAAGGTATGAAATGTTGCCTCTTGCTTTATGGTTTTATGAAGTTAGTGTCTGGCCTTCGTTGTTGGATTCCGGCAGCAAGCAACATCCATCAATATTTAAATTCCACTTTCCTCTCATACTCAAACTCAGCCCCTTCCCTTCCCCAGCAGATTCTGCATGTCTTGTATTTTTAATGCTGAAATTTGGCAACTCTTTCCAAGCCTAACCATTAGAATGTAATGAAGCAGAAGATCCTTATCTGTGTCTCACACTTGGATGGTATTGAGCAGGTGTTATTTTGCAGTCACCTCTGCAAAGCAACTAGTCCTCCTACAGACTTCTCTCAATGGTTCTCTTACTCTGCCGCTAATAACATTTGTACTTCTCTTAAGGCACTTCTACATTTTACCTAGTTATATGGAGACCTCAAAAGGAGAGGTACAAATGATCACTGGTGCTGTTGATGGGAATGTAAAATGGAACAGCTGCTATGGAAAACAGTGTGGAGGTGCCAGAAAAAAAATTGAACATATGATCCAGAAGTCCCTAATTTGGATATTTATCTGAGGGAAATGAAATCACTCTCTCATAGTGATATCTGCAACCCAGTGTTCATTGTAGCATTATTCACAATAGCTAAGACCTAGAAACAACTATATATATGGAATATTATTCATCCATATAAAAGAAGAAAACTTTGTCATTTGTGACAACATGAATAAACCCTGAGAGCATTATACTAAGTGAAATAAGTCAGAGAGAGAAAGACAAATACTAAATGCTCTTACATATATGTGAAATCTAACAAAGTCAAACTCAAAGAAACAGAATAAAATGGTGGTTACCAGGAGCAGGGGTTAGGGAAATGGGGAGACATTAGTCAAAGGGTACAAACTTTCAGCTATGAGGGATAAGTTCTGGGAAATCTAATGTACAGCATTAATGATATTATGTTGTATACTTGAAAGTTGCTAAGAGAGTAGATTTTAAAATGTTCTCGCCATAACAACAGCCAAAATGGTCATTACGTGCAGTGAAAGATGTGTTAATTAACCTTATTGTGGTCAACATTTTGCAATATATGTGTATCAAATTATCGCATTGTACACCTTAAATTTACACAGTGTTATATGTCAGTTATATCTCACTAAGGTGGTGGGGGGAGAAATATGATAAATGCTGTAAGTTCATAGGTGGGAGAGGAGGTCAGTACAGATCAGGGTGAGTTTGGGGATCCAGCAAGCCTTTGCCAAGGAGGTGTGGATTCATTTCCCTAAGTACCCATTGGGTTCCATTGCCCCTGAACCACATAGGCTCTCCTCTCTCAATGCAAGTCTGGGAAGAATTTCCAAAATAGGTGGTACTTGAGCCAGTTTTTGAAGGATAGGATTCAAATAAATGAAGGGGAGGTGGGTGATAGCATGAAAAAAGGTTGTGGTGGATGGATTAGGATTGGACCATAGTAGGGCTTAAATGCCAGCCTGAGGTGGAGAAGTGGTTTGGATTTGATCTTGTAGCCCTTCAAGGTTTCTTAGTAGAGGAAGCACAGGATTTGAGTGATACCTCAGGAAAACATATCAGTGTGGGGGATATGTTTACATGGGGAGATTGGAGGGTAGCCAATTATGAGGCCATTCAACTGTCCAGATCTGACTTGATAAAGGCCTGACCTAGGGAGGTGGCCATCCATTCATATATAAAGAGTCTAAGACTTACTTAGTTTTTAGAAAGAGGAGACATTACTGTCACTTTAGTAAGATTTCCATGTGGTCCTACACAAAGGAAGGGAGAATAACTGGTTGGACCTTAGCGTGACTTCTGGTTTCTCCAGTCTTCCCATGACATGTTTATACTTGCCCTTTGTACCGAGACCCCAGGTAACTATGATACCACAGCCCCACTATCATGATGTCTGGAGGGTCCAGGCTCTTTCCTTTGTATGTGGGTCTGTTTCTTTGAATAAACCCATTCCCATAGCACCCCTTTGAGCTGCAACATTTAGTAAAATATACTCCATGTGGTGCTCGAAGTAGTTGCAGCTTGTGACTTCACTCTTGTATACTTAGTCTTTCTGAAGAGCCAACTGTCAGGGCTCACCATCCTCATTCCCTTGACCACACCTAGTTGGCCTAAGACTTAGACTCAGCATTATTGGGTCAAAGTCAGTTGTTTCTCCTGCCTGGGAACTATGAACCAGTCTCTTGCCATTGTGAACTATTGGGCAGAAGGGGAACCAGGAGAGAGAAGGTCATCAAATTTTTTTCAGCTACATAACACAAGTAGAGAAGCTATACTGCTGAAGAACCATCAGGAATGCCATCTCTGTGTGCAGCTGGAGATTCAGATTCACCCCCCCAAAGCGGAGGAGAAAGAGAGTTCCAGGTTAAAATTTCCCTGACCTCTGGCCCCTCAGTACTCCGCCTTTCCAAAAGGCATTTGTGTTTCTCCACCCCAAATCCCCACTCCCAGAGCTCTCTTGCTCTTTTCTCTTTTGTCCTTGTCTCAGTCCATTTCTCTTTTTCCCACCTTGACCGTGTGGTGAAAGTGTGAGGTGAGGGAGCATCATAGTTCCCTGGCCCTACACCTCTGAGGAGAGAACGCCATATTCAGAACTCCCGTCTTGATGGGCCCACAGCACCTCATTCTGACTACTTTAGAGCACTGACCTGTGTTTATTCCTAGGCTGGGAGATCTTTCAGGGCAAGGACAGGAAAAACGAGGAACTCAGCTCTGTTCCTTTCGTTTATACCTCCTTTCCTTTGCAGTTATCCCAACCCCCACCTTGCTCCAGGTGCTTGGAGGATGACAGACAGGGGACTCCTTGGGTGAAGCTCAGGTGTTGTCAGGGGCCGCGTCTTTCCAGCGCTTGGAGACTCCTCCTGTCTCCCCTCAGTGGTCCCCTGAGGAGGAGGGGGCTGCTCTAACAGCCCGTCCACGAGCCTAATTTGGGGTTAGGGAGAAGCGAAGCCACGAATCACATGCCTTCCTTGCCAATTCTGGCTACAGCCAAGCTTTTCCTTAGCGTCCCTCTTCCCTTACTTGACCCAGCTCACAAATCCGTCTTGCTACTTCTAAGCTTCACTCAGCCCCAGGGATGGCTCTGCAGGATGTGTGCAAGTGGCAGGCCCCTGACACCCAGGAGCTATCACCTCACCTGTCTCAGGCCGCTGGCTGGGCTGTGCCCCGAGGCTGTGACCCTCAAGCCTTCTTGCAGACCCACGGTCCCAGGCTGGCCCACGGCACCACCACCCTGGCCTTCCGCTTCCGTCATGGAGTCATTGCTGCGGCTGACACCCGGTCCTCCTGCAGCAACTACGTGGCATGTCCAGCCTCACGCAAGGTCATTCCTGTTCACCAGCACCTCCTGGGCACCACCTCTGGCACCTCCGCTGACTGTGTCACATGGTACCGGGTGTTACAGCGGGAGCTGCGGCTGCGGGCCCTGAGGGAGGGCCAGCTGCCCAGTGTGGCCAGTGCCGCCAAACTCTTGTCAGCCATGATGTCCCGCTACCGGGGGCTGGATCTGTGTGTGGCTACTGCCCTGTGTGGCTGGGATCGCTCCGGACCTGCTCTCTTCTATGTCTACAGCGATGGCACCCGCCTGCAGGGAGACATCTTCTCCGTGGGCTCTGGGTCTCCTTATGCCTATGGCGTGCTAGACCGTGGCTACCGCTATGACATGACCACTCAGGAGGCTTATGCCCTGGCTCGCTGCGCTGTGGCCCACGCCACCCACCGTGATGCCTACTCTGGGGGTTCTGTTGACCTTTTTCATGTGCGAGAGAGTGGGTGGGAGTACGTGTCACGCGATGATGCCTGGGTGCTGTACTCAGAGCTGCAGAAGCTCCCAGAGCCAGAGGAGCAAGAGGAGAAGGAGGCCAGCCAGGACCATCCTGAACCTGCCACTCCCCACGGAGCTGGGGAAGATGGAGAGCTTTCTGTGGGGCTGGTACCAGGAGACTCTGGGCTTCCCGCAGAGACTGAGACTCTGTAAGAAACAGCAGGACTTGGGGGGACCTAGTGCAGAGAGTGGGTGGAGGATGGGGTGTGAGCAGCAGCACAGCACCTGGCTCCAACCCCAGTGGGTGGCCGGTTGCGTTTGTTCCAAGTCTCCATCTCTTTCTGTCTCCCAGAACTATTGATGGTTCTGTCCAGTGTGTTCCCGCTGACACCCAATAGATTGGTCCAGCCCCCTTCTCAGTGCCAAGCCCTTCTTTCAGCAAAGCCTCGCTGTGTGCCTGCTGTGTGCCAGACACCGCGCTAGGTGCTAGACCCTCTTTCCTTGCCATCCTCTTTTCTGCTTTTTCCACCCTATCTGCAGTCTTCCTTCTTCCTCCCATTTTAGTCCTCGTTCAGCTTTCGGAGTCTGTCATTCCCTCAGCTCGGTGAGGCGGGGTAGCCAGAAGGAGAGTGAGGCGGGGAGCAGCCCAAAGGGCCCAGGCCCGCCAAGGCCGGGCCGCGGACCTCTGGGGGGTGGCAATGGGCCTCGCATCTGCTCTCCTCTGCTCCCCTTTCATTCAAATGAGTATAATGATTATTACTTTACTGAGTGCAGTTCTCATGGTAACTCTTTGAGGTAAAAATTATCCCCACTTTACAAAAGAGAAAACCTTGCCCAAGGTCACACAGCAAGTGGTAGACATGGGGCTTGGACCCAGACCTTCTGCTCCAGAGCAATGCTCCTTTAGCAAGGCTTCCCCCAGGTCCTCTCCCTGACTTTCCCCTCTGCCACCAGAATACAGCCTTGTAGACATCTGGGGAGGGAGGTGGGGGAGAGTAGCTGGGCCCAGCCCATGCCTGGTGGGCAGGGATGACTGAACCCAAAGGATCCTGAGGGCTTGGAGGGGTGAGCCCGGGGAGGCTGCTCCCACTGAGCCTCCTGTGCCCGACCTGCCAGGGCCTGGGACCATCACCGCAGCTCACCTGTGCACTGCCCTTTGGGGATTGTCTTTGCTGCTGCCAGACTTCTCCTTTCTTCCCCCTTCCTACTTCCTTCTTCCCAGTCTCCTTCCTGTAGTTCTGAGGAATGCAAAAAAGAGGGAGGTGGCTGTGCCTGAGGGAACTGTCAGGTTAGCGTGGCTTCGCCTGCCCTTCCTGGCCTCCCCCTTCTCCCGTGTGAGCCCCGATTTGGAGATGCAGCCTGACATCTCCCAGCCCCTCCCCTCCCAGGCCAAGTCGGGGAGAAAGCACGGTCAACCGAGAGCCGGGACCTGAAGGAAAGCTGCTGAAACTTCTTTCTCTCATCCCACTCCTCCTAGCCTCCAGCCCATCCTCGAGTTCCAACCCTGAACCCCAGGCTCAGGGTTCCTCCAGGCAGGAGCTGGCCAGACAGAGGAGACCTCCAGGCTCTGGCCTTTGGGGGATGAATAGGGAGGAGGGAGGAAAGGTCAGGGGGCCCAAGGAAGGAAAGCAGTGGGGGCAGAGGAGAGGACATTGTGGTAGAGAAAAGGGGCCACAGGAAGGTGCCCTATACGTCAGGACTAGCCTTTGAGCCAGGGTCCAGAATCTGGCCAGTGGCCTCTACAGCAACCCTTCTTCACCGCTCTCCCATTCCTCAGTCACAGGGAAGGAGAAGCGGGACTCTGGGAAGGCTAACGGGAGGTCATGGATCCTGGCCAGCCTCGTCCTGGAGGAGAATTGGAGGAAGGGCAGTTTTTGTCTAGGGTTCAAGTGTTTGATGGAATCAGGCATAAGAGGGTACATCTCCACATGCAGAGATGTGTGTGGGTCCCAGTGTGAGTGATTTGGGATAGATGTGTGCACCTGAGTGTGGCAGGTGATGTATGTGCAGTTCCTGTGTGCAGAGACAGGAGATAGCTGGAGTAGGAGCAACATCTGCATAAGGAAAACAGTCCCTTATTGGGGAGAATGCCAGGCCTTGTCACTTCTTTCGGGAAAATGCTTCAGAGTAAAGAGGAGGTGGGGTCAGGGCTCATCCCATCAGTTCACTACTTCTATGAGAAATGCAGGGAGGGAGTAGCAGACCTGAGCCTGAGGTTGCCACCTGAGCCCATGCAAAGGCTTTCTGTGAACTGCAAGTAGCTCATTCCCCAGGAATGTTCTGTGCCCTTCCACTTCCCATAAACTGGGAGGGGAGGATGGAACCCAGAAAAAGAGGGCAGAACAGTAGGAGAAGCCTTCTTCTTCTTCTTCTTTTTTAAGAGAGGGAAAGGAAGGGAGGGAGAGAGAGAGGAAGAGAAACATCGACAACCTACGCATGTGCCCTGACTGAGAATCGAACCAATGAACTTTTGCTTTGCAGGGTGACCAACCAACTGAGCCACCCGGTCCAGGTGGCAACCCTCCTTCTTGCGTCTCCTCCCAGTGCATCTCCCCTTTTCTTTTTGTCATGTTCCTGCCCTTATTCACTCCTTTGACAGGTTCTGTCCCTCAAGATGATGAGGCATGTGAGATTAGAGATAAGGGTCTTGCTGACAAACCTGTTTCCCTATGCCCTGTTTTTTCCCCCTCTCTAAATTGGGTGAGTTGGGGGGACCGGAGGAGAGTGCTAGGAAGGGCTGGAAGAGCAGGCAAAGGGGTGTGTCCATGTCAGCACACCCCTCACTACCTGAAACCGCCCGGGGTCAGTCTCTTCTGTTCTCCATTTATTCCTGAAGGGTTGATACAGGTATAAGGGTGAGACCAAAGGGGTAGAGGTCTTGCCCGTCCTGCCCTGAACTGGAAGACCGTGTTCCTCTGACACCTGCGTGGTACGCTGCCTCCTGAGGCCTTCAGGGAACAGACAGCCTGCTCTTGCACAGGCCGTTGGGCAATTGGGGGTCCAGTTCCAGTCTTCAGCAGAGGAAGTAACTCTGGCACTGGAGCAAGGGTCCTTGTTGTCCCACCACCTGGTTGCGCTAAGCAAGCAAGTGTGGAAGGTATGAGGGAAGGACTCTTCCCATTGAAGCAGCTTTCCCTGATTGCCAGCACCCCACACTCAGAGGGGAGGGACACAGGACCTGTCCTGACTTGCCTGGTTGAGTCTACAGGAGGTGTGGGTGCTCGTGCTGATTCCTGAGTGGATCGCTTTTCTGCTTAGGAAGTGGACACTGAGACACGCTGGCTACTCCTGCTCAGCTCCCACCCATTAGTTTTGATTCGGCCCCCCGGCCCTCTCCTTCCTCCTTGGTGCTCCATGAATAAGACAACGGACGGGGGAGAAATAAAGGCGCACAGCAGGCCCAGGTGCAGCAGACCACCCTTTCCCCAGTGGGCACCACAGGTCCCAGGGGAGACTGGTTTGCCTCCACCCCCATTTTTTTCTGTCTGGAGCCCCTCTTCCTTTCTCTTCCTCCTTGGTGTAGCGCTCGCCCTCTGCTTCTCCATCCCACACTCCCCTCTGGCCAGTCTCTACATCTTAACTTCCTTGGACAGTTTGAGAACAACAGGGAACTCAGAGAGCCGGTGGTAGGAGCGGGGGACTTCCGGAATGGAACCAACCCAAACCCTCCTCTCTCTAAAGGGACCTGGAGTGGACCTTCCCCCAAGCGAGAAAGAATGAACCAAAGGGAATAGGCTTGGGCCTCTCCTCTCGCTCTTTGGCACAGTAAAGCTCCATACAGAAACCTGAGCGCAGAAGCAGAAGAGGGCTCTAGCTTTACAAAATAAAGTGTTTGTTTATTATGAAATTAGAGATGGAGGCCCCTCCCCTTCCTCCCTCTTTCCTCTTCCCCAGCTGCCTCCCCCTTTCTTTCCCCTACACTTCCCCTGGGGCCTGCACAAGACAATGCCCAGAGCTGGGATGCCAACAGCTGGGCAGAGCTCCAGGGAGGCAGCCAAATGGGGCAGGGGCAGGGGCAGGGCTGGAGCTCTCCCCTGGGAGGCGGGGTGGCACCCCCTCTCTGCTGGAGGCCAGTAGAGCCAGGATGAGGCCATGAGTGATGGATGGAACCATGCAGGAAGGTCTGTAAAGACAGGAGAGCCCAGTTAGAGAGAGTGAGTCAGGGATGGCCTCAGGCCACCCCTGCCCCACACAATCTAGGGGCACTGACCTGGGGCAGAATGTCCCCTGCAGGAAGGTGGGCAGCAGTGGCTGGAAGTTTCTCTTGCTTTTGGGATGAACAATGGAAAAAAAACCCAAAAATCCACAGGGACCCAGAGAGAAATGGGAAGCAGATGTGGGCAAGAGACAGACACAGAGCGTATGTGTGGGGGCAAGGGAGACAAAGCATGTATGAGAGACTTAGAATCGGAGAGACAAAAGCAGAGCCTTGGTGAAGGTGGAATCACAGTGACAGAAGAGGGAGACTGAGTTGGAGCCACACAACGGAGACCCGGACAGTGTCCCAGGGACAGAGATCCCTGGAGGGGACACAGAAGACTCGGGAGGAGGAAGGTGAGAAGAAGGTTGCTCTGAGGAAGCTGGGAGGAGGAACACAGGGATGGGAAGAGGCTTGGGACCCCTGGGCTGCTGCCGCCTGCTTGGACCCTGGGGCTCACTCAGAGGGCCTGCGCGGGCTACCCCACCTTGGCTGGCAGGGCAGCCCGGCTCTCAGGGGGCCGGGGGCTCCTTGGCCCCATACAGCTCCGCCAGGGTGCGGAAGAGCGGCCCCCAGTCATCCAGTGGCTCCGCGGGGCCGGGGGCGCCGCCGGCCTCGGAGCCCAGGGAGCTGAGGGAGCCACAGGACGAGCCCCGGCCCTCGTAGCCGTACACCTGCACCGAGTCGTAGGGCGGCACGCTGGGGTCCTCGTCCGCCTCGCGCAGCCGCAGTGCCAGGAGCTGCGCCACGTCGGCGGGACCGGGGGGCCGGGGCTGGCGCTGCGCCCGGGCCCGGGGTAGCACGTCACGGCGCCCGGGGGGGCCAGGGACCGGCAGGGCTGCCCCATCGGGGTTCTGAAGGGCGCTGATGTCGAAGGCCTCCGTGTCCTCTTCTCCACCGCCCTCATCGTCGTATGTGATGATGTTTTCCCGGACATCCTCCTCCTCCAGCACCATCAGGGCTTCCTGCTTCTGGTGCCGCAGGGCCACGAAGAGCACCACCAGGGCTGGGGGAGAGGCCACACAGGCGCTGAGTCAGCGGCCTGGGCGGACACAGGGTGGGTGACACCGGAGGCAGCGTGGCTTAGCGGTGGCAAGCCCTAGGTTTGACATCCGACTCCAGACGTCGCCCCTTACTTGCTGTGTGAGCACGGGAAGTTGCCTAACTTCTCCAAACCTCTTTGACGCTTAGATTGATTACTGGTGTGGAAAACAGGGGAAGCATTTGCCAATTAGGGCTGTGGAAGGGGCGACGCGAAATACCATTGGCAATGTACCCAGGGCCACACGTGGCCCAGAGTCAGGGCTCAATAAAGTTTTTATGGCTTGTCACCGTCATTACGGATCAGCAGGTCAGGGATATGAGGCCGGAGCTTTTTCTCTTGGATGCGGCAGGCAGTGGGGCGATCTAGCCACAAGGGCTCCTGTAAGCCCTAGGGTGGATTTCTCTATGTCCAGGGTCCTGATTCCTCTCCACATCTCCAAACACCTGGACCCCACATCTATGTCCCACTGTGGCCTGACTCACCAAGCAGGGTGCCCACACAGGTGATGATGGCAAGCAGGGCCCCCGTGCTGAGCCCGGCAGGTGAGAGCTGAGCCTCAGGCCGGCAGGATGCCACGGAGCCATCAGGCCGGCAGCGGCACATGCTGACGGTCACTGTGGCGGTGCTGCTCAGTGCTGGTGTCCCCCAGTCCCACAGTTCTATGGGAACCAGGTAGGGGGCCTGGCGCGGTGGGGCCGGACGAGAAGGCAGCAGCAGGCTGGCAGAGCCATCTGAGGGAGAGGGAAACTGTTAGGGCATCTCCTGGGACATTTTCCCAGTAGGGTCGGTCTGGTCCATGGAGGCGGCTTCCCAGGGAGAAGGTTGGCAATCAACAACCATGTGCAAATCCACATCTACTTTCTGTCAGGAGGAGGGCCCAGGTATGTGGGCGGGGGTCAGGCAGGGTGGACTGGGGTGGTGAAGGAAGAGAGGGGGAGGGAGGCAGGCACAGGCATGCGTACAAGAGGAGGTCACCCACCTTGGTTGTCCCGGACAGTGAAGTTTGCATCAGGGCCCAGAGGACCTTGAAGGGAGACACGGCTGCTGTTGCCAGCTTCGTCTCTGTCCAGGGCCTGGATGACCTGAATCAGCTGGGAAGAAGAAGACAGAGCTTGTATGCAGTGGGTGGCGGGAGGGCCTGAGGTCCCAACCCCTCTGTTTCAGCAGCTCACCTGGCCAGGGACTGCAGAATCACACACAAAGGTGTCATAGGGCTCAGCCAGCTGGGGAGCATTGTCATTCTCATCCAAGGTCTGAATGGCCACTTGCACGCGGGAGGCCTGTGCGGAGCTGTCTGAAGCCAGAACATGAACACATACACCCCACACACCCATATACAACCCATGTGGTGCATGGGCATGGATGCCACATGCAGCGTATAGCAGGCACATGCGACACATGAAATATGCATGCAATTTGCATGTAGCAAACATTTTGAAATGAATGGAACACCACCAAGTGCATACAACACTCATGTAGTACCCAAGATATGTGAAATACACAACATACATTGAACAGGAATAGCATTCATGATATACATAAACAATAACCCACAGGTAGGGCACACGCACATCATAAATGAAGGTTAGACAGAAGGTGCATACAGATTGCACTTAGACGATAGCCGTAAAATGTACACATGAGTACCACACATTGGAAGGACACTCGGTGTTTAAAACAAATGCAAGATACATGAAGTAGATGTTCAGTATACACAGTGACTACATATATCCCCCCACCCAGCGTCCAGAGAATGCATTTTCATGCACAGTATCGGTGGGAGGACACACACACCGTGCCCCATTAGAGGGCTGGAAGGCTGTGGTGCAGGAATGAGCATCACTTAGTGTTGACCTTGGGAAGAGAGGAGCTGTATGATGCACAGGGTGCAGAGCTAGGCTGCCCTGGGCACCACAGGCAGACGCAGACCCCTCTTTCCCCGTCCCTTCATCAGGTGGCTCCCACCATTACCTGCCTTGCTCTTCACTGCCAGTGGCATCCCAGGGGGAATGAAAAATGCATCCCTGCCCACCTTAGTGCTCACCTCTCCTAGGCTGGTTCCTTTAGTCTCTCCCCCCAAGCAGTCCCTGAAGGTCGCAGCCTGGCAAAGGAGGCTGAGTGGACTGCCTGGCTAAAAGTTTGGGATACCCCAGATAGAGGATGGGGCAGGGCCCCATTCCTTCACTGCAGCAAGGGCCCAGGCTCTGCTAAGCCGATACTGAGGTTCTCGGGGGCGGGGAGCAGAATTTGGCAAAAGGTTGAGAAGACAGTGAGGGGAGGCACACACACACAGTGGGTTACATATACACAGGCAGCCACGACACATACTATATATACACACAGGGCCACTCACGGACAGGCATGTGTGCAGTACCACATAACACACAGCTGCATGGGCATAAACACAAACCTACACATGTCCAATTTAACACATATGCCAGCAGTGTGGTGAAGGAGAGAGCTCAGGCTCTGCAGCCTGCTCCGCCACTTCATCTCTGAGTGACCTTGGGATGTTATTTAACTTCCCTTTACTTGAGTTTTCTCATTGTAAAATGGGGAAATAACCATGCCTCCCTCATAAACTTGTGGTGATGAGCGAATGAATAAATCCACATTTGGTACTGAGACCAGTGCCTGATACACAATAAGTAACAAATTATTATTATGTATCCACAAACACTCACATACACAACAGATACAAACAGCTGCGTGTACCTATCACTATACCCATTCCATTACATATATGCATAAATAATGTAAATATAATTCTAGACACTCAACTATATCAACATAGTTATAGGCATGTACTCACAAATATGTGTATGCACATGTAATTTTCACACACATGGAATTATACACACACATACATTAGCTCTTGATTGACATGTATAAACATCTACACACACAGTGGCAACCCAGACAGGATACAGAAAATGTAGGACACGCTGGGACACGAGCAGGGGTGGTAAGGGGAGACTGAGGGAGGGGAGGGGTCTTCTCCTTGCCTCCAGGAGCCCGAGCTGCCCGGAGAGAGCAGCTGAACCGTGCTGCTGGTGACTTGGGACTGACGGGGCAGGAGAGGGGCCAGCGTTCTCCCCTGCCTTGAGCACTCCCCTTGGGGCTTCCCTGGGAGCAACTGCTGTGGCTCCCCAGTCACGCCCCAAAGGAGGTCCCAGCCCTTCCCTGGCCCCAGGCTTCAGCCTGAAGCAGAGAGTGGGGCAGGGCAGGTTCAGCCAGGGTTCAGGCTGGGATCGTTAGAGGTTGGGAGCTATTTGAGGTTAGGTTTATTTTCAGGATGAGAAAAGCCAGGTATAGGAGTGAATTTAAGTCAGGGGAATGCTCTGGTGGACCTACTGTGCCCAGCTCAACCCAGCTGAGGAGAGCAGGCCGGCCTGATGCTGATGATCCAGGCTGGGAATGAGGGTTCCACGGCAGTGATCTTCCTTCCCCACCCACGCCACGCTCAGGGACAGCCCCTCTGCCAAGAGGCTGCTACTTTCTCCAGGGCCTCCTGGGGGCTGCGGACTCCTCACCGAGCTCTGTGGCCAGCACTGTGAGGTTGTGCCATACACGAGCTTCGCGGTCCAGGGGCACAGCTGTGCGGATGGTGCCGTCCTCAGGCTCGATAGAGAAGCAGCGCTCCACATCAGAGTGGGGGAGGATGGAGTATCTGGGGAAGCCAGAGCTGAGCTGGGGCTGACTGGGGGCAGGGCCGCAGCTTGCTGCTCCGCCTCCCTCCCTTCTGTTCCCCTTACTGGGCCTCCTGGCTCAGCTGAGCAGATGGGCCTGAGCTCCTGGGACAGAACCTGCCCTCTGCACCCAGAGCCATAACGCCCACAGGGTCCTCTCGGAAGTCATCGACATTAAATACCTGTCCTGAGACTCAGGGGGGACTGAGTTTCCTTGGAGTGGGGGAGAGAGACAGAACAAGGTGGACAGGGGAGACACTACGCGTCTTTCAGACTCTGGGCTCTGTTCTGGGGACACTGGGGCCCGTGTTCTTGCCCCACTCGGCCTCAGAACAGCTGCGTGACCTTGGGCAAATTGTCTAACTTCCGTTTCCTCAACTACGAAAAGGGAATGACAGCAGCACCTCCCTCAGTACTATGACAGGGATGGTGGTAGGGAGGTGGAAAGAGTGGCTCTTCTCTAAGAACAGTTGCGGTTCGAATCCTCGCTCTGCCTCTTACTTCCTGGGTGACCTTGGGCAAGTTACTTAACCTCGCAGGACCTAGCCTCTGAAAAAACTGATGATGAAAACACCTACTTCATAGGGCAGTTGTGAGAATTAAATGTCAGCCAGTGGGTAAAGCATGACATACTGAGGGACCAACCATAGTGATCAAGGATCAATCACATTCAGCAGCAAATGATATTACATCTGCTCATCTGCTGGCACTGCTACTGAGAGGCACCACTATTATGCGCCCAGAGGGATCGGGGGAGAGCCTGGGAGTGCTGAGCCAGAACCTCCAGCCCGCCCCTGCCCCAGGCCCCCTGGGAGGGGGACCTCTTCCAGGAGGCAAGTGTGATTTATGGTCAAGGAGACACATCATCTGTGGGACTTGATTGCCCTTGGGCACCTTGCCCCAGGCCTGGCCCAGACACACCCTCACTCACCTGATCAAGCTGGCCGGGGAGTCCAGGTCAGTGGCTGAGACCTGGCCCACCAGGGTCCCAGGAGCCTTGTTCTCGGGCACTGCCAGATGGTAGGCAGCCTGGGTGAAGGCAGGTGGCTCTGGGGCATCCTGCACAGCTATGCGCACGGAGGCCACATCCTTGAAGGGCCCTCGCCGCAGGTAGGCTGGGTCGATGAGCGTGTTGGTGGCCTCCACACGGAAGGAGTAGGAGCGACGAGTCTCGAAGTCTAGGGGCTATGGCAAGGGGAGGTGGAGTGGCTGAGACGGGTAGAAACCAGGGCAGGCCCAGGTTCCTGGGAGGTGGAGTCCTTTCCCCACAAGCATCCAGTGTTCAGCCCTCCTCAGAGGAGAGGTGCCAGAGGGGCAGTGGCCTCGGTGGTCAAGGGAGGGGGCAGATGGCTTAGTAACTAGGGCTACCCCCAGTTCCATCACGGGCTCGGTATATGAAGCCTTGAGCCAGTCACTCCCCCTTTCTGGGCCCCTGGCCCTCATCTGAAACGTAAGCGGATGACCATGATCTCTAAGCTCCAACATAGGTTTCTGACTCTGTTCTAGATTAGTTACTAGTGTGCCCTGGGTGGGTAGGAGGATGGTATGAGTGAGTCTACAAGTGTCAGCAACAGGAAGCTAACCTTTCGGACGGTGAGGAGCCCATCTCGACCCTGGGCGTCTGTGCTGATGCTGAAGGCCTCAGACCCCTCCCCATCCAGGATGCTGTATGCCATGAGGGCATTGTCGCCCAGGTCTGGGTCCTGGGCCCGAAGCCGGCCCACCAGGGTGCCCGGCCCAGCTGTCTCCACCACGGAGAACTGGTACAGGCCTTGAGGGTGGATGGAGGGGAGACAGTCTTAGAGAGGTACCCAGCCCTCTTCCTTCCCCAGCACTTCCTTCTTCCGGGGCCTGGCTGGGAGAGGGGTGAGGTGGGCGGCCAAAGGATGGCTCAGGTAGCAGCAATTGGACCCTTACTCTGAGGGAACTTGGGGGGGTTGTCGTTGACATCACTGAGGGTGACCGTCACCGTAGTACTGCCCGACAGCCCCCCCATGTGGCCACCCATGTCCTTGGCCTGAATCACCACCAAGAACTCCTCCTGCGTCTCTCGGTCCATGTTGGGAATGGCGGTGCGCACAACTCCTAGGGAGAGACACTGGGTTAGGGGTTCCTGTTCCTATGGCTGCCCCACCATTCCTGAACTCTACCCTCACCAGTCTGGGGGTCCACAGAGAAGAAAGGCAGGCCATCCAGCACAGTGTACACCAGCTTGGCGCTGTTCCCATAGCTGGGGTCATCGGCATCGTG
Organism: Pteronotus mesoamericanus; assembly: GCF_021234165.1. Classification (NCBI taxonomy): domain Eukaryota; kingdom Metazoa; phylum Chordata; class Mammalia; order Chiroptera; family Mormoopidae; genus Pteronotus; species Pteronotus mesoamericanus. Next base: position 1,266,249 of record NW_026555170.1, read on the forward strand.
AGCAGTCACCTGGATCACTGATGTCCCTGTGGGGGATCCCAGCACCCCACTCAGCAGGGGCAGGGCCGGGACGGGAAGAACAGCAGATGAGGGGAACCCAGACACGAGCAGGGCTGAACCAAAGGACTGGGTTCTGGGGGCAGAAAGCAATGGGAGGAGAGGAGATGGCACTCCAGGAGGTGGTATCTGGGTATTCAGACGTGGGGTACTCACCAACGTTGGACATCTCAGGCACTGTAGCATGGTAGGGCCCCAGGGGAAAGATGGGGGGATTGTCGTTGATGTCTTGCACCTTGATGATGAACTCTGATGGGGGCTCTAGGGGACGGTTGGAGGCTCGGTCCACAGCTTGGGCCAGTAGCACATACTGTGCCTTCTCCTCCCGGTCCAGGCTCTTGGTGACATGGATATTGCCTGTGGCCTCGTCAATCACAAACACGGTGCCTGCCCCCTCCCCGGTCAGCAGGTACTTGGTGCGGCCCTCACCCCGGTCCACATCTGAGTGTAGCTGTAAGGATCAGGGGAAGATGACAGCGGGTTCCACATAGGAACAGAAAGTTCAAGAGTCTATATCTAGGACTGGGTGGAGTGTTGGGAGTCCTGAGGGACCAAGGTCATTGCAGAAGTAAAGAAGTTGCAGGGCTGGGCTACAGAGTCAGGGTAGCCATGGGAGGGCTTGATCCTTACCTTGCCAATGAGCACAGGCTCTGGACCGGCATATTCTTCGATGACAAAAAACTGGTTCCACACCCAGCTCCTTCGGGTCCGCAGCAGTGCTGGTCCTGGGCCCCCCCGGGACCATGCCCAGGCCCGTGCTGGGGCTGCCAGGCGTCCCATGCAGCCCCAGCCACCCAGCCAGGCCAGCAGGAGCCTCACCAGGCCCCACATGTCTGGGCTCTAGCTAGGGCTCTCTTCACTGCCCCCAGGTGCTGAGGCATGAGCTGGCTGGGGCAGAGGGGCACATGTGCTGGGGCTACCCCATGGATCCACACCTGCAGGACAGGTAGCTCTTCAGGGTCAAGGAAACTTAACCCTCCACCCCACCAGAGGTAGATGTTGAAGAGCCGACCTCTAAGGAGCTAGACTCCCACTGCCCAGAACGCAGTTGAAGACAGAGCAGGCAGTCTGATCGCTTCCCTCTTCCCAGGCTCTGCCTGTATTCACCTCCAGCCCTCCAAGCGGATAAATCTCGAGCCAGTCAACTCTGAGTAGAGAAGCTGGGGAAGAACACAGAAGAAGGGATGCTGGGAGGGCTTGGAACCCCGCCTGGCCCATGTCCTCTCAGGTGGGGCATGAAGCAAGGGGCTGGAGGAGATGGGGGCTGCCAGAAAAGGTTTCTACCTCAGGGGCTGGGATTCTTGGAGTTGCCCAGGGTCAGGCTGAAATAACAAGTGCAACATAAGACAGGCTTGAGAGCCTGTGAAAAGTCCCTCCTCCGTAGGAACCCACCTCTCTGGAACCTTCCCCCAGCCCACACTGCCATCTGAAGTCCTTGAAGGGGAACTGGGCTCCTGAGGTGGAGTGGGGCTGGTGGGGCCGGTGGGGGAGAGCTGAAAGAATAGCAGGTAGAGTCGGAGGTAGGACAAGGAGACTGGGGAGGGGGACAGGCAGACTCCGAAGCTAGAGACACAGTGATTGAGCGTGAAACCAAGACTCATGGACTGTCCAGCAGAGACAGAGACAGAATGGCAGGGAGAGACTGAATGAGAGATCAAAGGAGGCTGCCTGGTGTCTGAAAGGCAGACAGGAGTCACAGGTACTAGTCTGGGGAATGGGAAGGAGGGGGAAGAGGGGTCTCGCCCTGTGATGGGCCCACAGGGCAGCCCTTGGCTGCGGGGGTCAGACCAGGCCGCCAGAACTTCATTCTGGGAGAGCGGGTGGCTCGGAGGGGCCACAGGAAGGGGGCTAGAGAGAGGGCCCTTTCCACTGCTCTTTCCTACCTCTCCTCCCGGGGTGGGGGAACCCTCGCAGGTAGCTGTGGCTGTGCCCCCTGCTCCCCCAGGGCAGACACACACCTTACAGTCCTTCCCCTCCCGAGGGAAGAGGGAAGCCGGACAGAAGCTGGGGACCAGAGAGGGAGGCGGGACGAGGAGACGGAAAGGGAGAGAGTAGTGGAAAACAGGATAGCGGGGAGGGAAGAGGAGAGGAGAGGAGAGGGAAGGAACAGGGAAAGGAAAGGAGGGCGGGAAAAGGAAAAGAGAAAGAACAGGAAAGGAGAGAAAGGTAGAGGAAGAAAAAGGCAAAGAGGAAGTGGAGATGGGGAAAGACAGGGCAAGAGGCAGAGGGAAGGTGCAGAGACGGCAAACAGGCAGAGAGAAGGCAGGGTGAAGAGACACCGAGGGAGAGAAAAATGGGAAGAAGAGGGCGGGAGGAGCAAGGGAAGAAGGGAAAGAGGTAGAGCGCGGGAGAAGGGAGCCGGCAGTGGGCTCCCAGCCGCGGAGCGCACTGCTCTGAAGACACCCGCAGGCTGCGGGCCCCCTGCCTGCCCCTCCGCGGACCCCGGACCAGGGCTCCAGGGCAAGCTCTTACCTGGCAGTGCCGAAGGGCCCAGCCTGGCGGGGAGCACCCCCGCCCGGCCCCGTCGCTGGGTCCCGGGGGCGCAGCCCCGAGCCGATCCGAGCGGGCGCCGCGGCTCCGCTGCAGGTCTGAGCGGCCCCGGCGAGAACAAGGGAGCGAGACAGAGGGGGCGGGGGAAGGAGGCTCCGCCTGCGGAGGAGCGAGGCGGCTCAGCTGCCGCGCGGGAGAGGAGAGCCCAGCCTCCGACCCTCCCCGGCCAGCCCGGCCCGAGCGGGGGTGGGGGCAGTGCTGCCGGGCTGCCAGGCGCATACAGATGCACCGCCCCTCCTGGGCCAGGCCTGCAGAGCCCGGCGGGGCATTCGGGAGGGAGGACGTCCAGGCCAGGTCCCCAGAGCTGGTGGGGAGGGTGCACCTGGGAGCGCCTAGCGGCCCTCATGGCCCCCGCAGCAGGGTGAGCGCGCGGCATGGCAATGGGGGTGATTCGGAGCCACTGCGGAGACCCGACTCCCGCCCGCAGACCAGCCTCCGGGGCTTTTTTTTTACCCCGGGTGCAAGACAGCAGCATTTGGGGAGCCCGTGCAGGGCACGGTAGGGGGCCGCTGGGGTACGCGTCGGGACTTCCTAAGAGGCCAGAGTCCACGAGCCGGGCCTAGGAACAGGTCGGGGACTCCGGAGTGACATGGGCAGGAGTGGACGGAGATGGGGAATGGAGCCTTTTTGGGAAGCTCATTTACAGGCGCCTACTGAGCGAGTGGCTGATGCCCCCTGGTGGCAGTTGTGGGAGACACCTTGAAGGTGAAAAGCAGGTATCAAAATACCTCTAGCTGGCACCCACTCGGCCCTCCCCTCTCCCCACCGGTGAAGTAGCCCCACAGCTGTAGTGTGTAGACCTAACGCAGGGAAAGAGGGAGTTACTCTGGTTCTGGGATGCAGCAGCCTACGCAATCAACGCTGGCTCCAGCCATCCTCTTCAATTTGGCTCTCACCCAGGCCCTGCCCAAGAAAAGCCACTCACACACTACTTAAAACTAAGTCAGATTTTTATTATTTTCCATAGACCACATCATTTAATAATAAAAAAAAATAAAAATAAAAATTGAACAAAAGGAAAAGGTGGATATAAAGTGGAACCAGTGGGCAGGAGGCAAGGGCTGCAGGACAGAAGAGACCGGGAACTGCAGGGGCCCTGGGACTCAGGAGATGCTGATTCAGCTCATAGGTGACCCAGTCCTGGCCCCAGCTGTTCCCAAGAGGTGTGAGTACCCAAAGGAGGTGGTGAGCAGTATGAAGGAAAAATGAAAGAGGCTGGGGATCCTGGCTGTCCCCCACCTCTGGGCCAACCACCTCTCTCTCTCTAACCTAGCTCTTCCCTCTCAGACCTCATGGGAAATGAGAGGGCTAAATCCCAAGAGATAGGTTATGGGGTACAGGGGAAGAAGATGGCCACTGCTCCATTTGGTATGTGGGGACAGGTGGCAGCCATACTTCAGCACTGGGCAAATGGTGTGAAAGACCCCTGGTTTCAGGGTGGTGGAGATTGTACCTATCCCTCTGTGGCCTTGAGCTCCCACCCTGGGGCAGGGTGGCCGATGCCTGCAGTTCTCCCCAGTGTTCTCCCAGCTAGCGGCGCCCACCCCGGTCCCGCACAGGTGTGCTCCGACTTCGGCTCCTGCTATGGCGCTTGTTGTCTCTGCGGTCCCTCTCCCTGCCTCTTTCCCGGTCCCGTTCCCTATCCCTGTCTCGATCCCCCCTGTCACGCTCGCGTTCCCTTTCTCTCTCCCGGTCCCTCTCTCGGCTGTGCTCTCGCCGCTTCTCTCGCTCTAGCTGTCGGTTCCGCTCTCGCTCTGCTTCTTTCTCCCGCTCCTTTTGCTCTTCTTCTTCTTGCTCCTTTCGCCGCTTCTCCCGCTCCTTGGCCCGTTCAGCCCGCTCTGCCTCCTTCTGAACAATCTGCAGCCAGTAGGAAAGGCAGAGAATAGGCATGTCAGCCCAGGGCATGTCAGCCCAGCTCACGTTAGCCCCACTCTGTCTATTTGCATTTGGACCTGGTACTTCTAACTCAGGATAACTGTTGGCTTTACTGTGAAGCAGGGAGGGAGGGAGGGGGAGAGAGAGAGAGAGAGAGAGAGAGAGCGCGCGCGCGCACACTCGCACGGGGCGGGGGGGGGGGGGGAGAGCAATCACACCTGTCCTTGTCTCAGAGCCCCAGTTCCTATAAGTGTTCACCCTTTATACCCACCACATGTACTGGCACCACCCAAGCCTGGCCTCTGGTATTCCCCTAGCTGTCTACATACTTGTGGACAAATCTCTATTTGAGTGGCATAAGCTTAAAATTCCCAAAATTCCTGTTACAAGAAAACAAACTGAAAAAGCAAAAAACACTAAATATTAAAAAACCCCAGAAATGGCTAAGTTTATAAAACAGGAGATTTCTCTTGCTACTTAAAATTAATTTCCAAGAGGAATGATTGGCACAGGCAGCTTCCTAGGCTATGCAAATGCATTTCCTGTCTTTGTGTCTACTTTCACCTTATTAAGTTTGGCTTCTCTAGGCAGACTCATCAACTGGTTCTTAAAACAACCTCTGTCTTTGATACTTAGTTTTTCCCTTATTACTCTAAGCTGCTCCCTGGGACTCCTCCCTCTGACACCCCTAAGTCTCTCCCTGGTGTCCTGCCCCAGCCTCACTGCAGCTCTGAGCAGGGCAGGAAGGCCAGCACTCACCTGGCTGTCAGTGAGTGGGAGCCAGTAGATGCAGGGAGCTGCTTTGGTCTTTCGGAAAAGGTCATCCAGGAGCTTAGCTGGTGGTTCCTCCTGAGCTTTCTCTGATGTGGAAAAAAGTGAGTTAGACTTGATGTGAAGGACCCTGTGTCCCATCCCATTTTGTTCCCTTTCCCACGTACCAGTGAATATGTGTGTCCCCACAGCTAAGTACCTTTCTTCTCACTCTTCTTTTCTTTAGACTTCGCACGTTCCTTGCGGCGGCGATCACGGGACCGTGATCGGGAACGGGGCCCTTCTCGAACTTTGTCCCGATCCCATTCACGCTCCGATCGAGTTCGCTCCCGCCGCTCCATTTCCCGTTCCCGCTCTGCCCACTGTTCCCGCACTGCCCGCTCCTGCTCCCGCTGCTCTGCCCGGGGGTGCTGTGGTGGCTGGGCTGGGGGTGGGGGTGGAGGGTGGAGGGGCCGTGGTACTCCCTGCTCCTCTGTCTTAGCTTCAGAGGGACGGTCCACCAAGAGGCCCCGGTGATAATCCAGCTGTGGGTAGATGAAGGACAAGGATATTCAGGATAGAGATGACATCACTCCAACAGAAGCAGCCCAGGTACCAGTGGACAGAGACTTTGAAGCCACACGGTTCAACTAAAGGAACCAAAGAGGTGGGAGGAGAGGGAATCTCAGGAGAGGATGACCTCCCCTACCTCTCCCTAAATTTCTTACCTCATCTTGCTCAGCATAGTCAGCACAAAGGAATTTGGGATTGGACTGAGGCCATTTGACACCATGTAGAGCTGTGCGGGTGGCAACTGCTTCCTCTACTGTTGCGTACTGGTGCAGAAAGGGAGAAGGCAGAGGGGTCACAATAGGCCTTTAATCTTTCTCACTTGCCACAACACCCTCAAACCCGCCCATGTTGCTCACAAAAGGAAACATGCCAGAACCTGGAGCTTCCCCCCCCCCTCACCGTTACAAAACAATGAGATTTGATCTTGTCAATCCAGAAGGCCTCTTCCACCAGAGTTCCTGTACGTCCCAACAATTCCTTCAGTTGGCCTAAAGTGAAGGGACGAACCTGCCAACCAACATGGAAGAGTTAAGAGTCACGTAACTAATCTTGAGATTTTCCAAACTGCCGTCATAGTAGTAGAGCTTCAAAGTTTGGATGAGAGCAGAGAAGTGAGAATCCTCTAGTAGGAATGTGAGAAGAGTGGCAACACTCATTTAGGCAGTATGGGCCCTCTGCAAATTCTAAAGAAAATCCTTCAAGGTGATACTTTTTTCTCCCCATTTTTTAGATGAGACAGGCTGTGAGGTTAAGTAAATTCACTCAGTCAATGTCTCCTTAGGAGTTGAGCCTAAGAAGCATGAATCCAAAGCTCAAACTCAACAAGGCTGCACTGTGGGAAACAAAGACTTACCAAATTGGAGATGTGCACGATGTTACTGATCTTGCCCCGGGGTGGGGAGGGCACCTGAGCAGTTCGCACTGGATCATCAATTGTAATGGAAACTCCAGACTTCTGCTGGCTAATGGAACGTCTTGTTAAAGTATCTCCTAAAGTCACTATCAAATAGAGCACACAAATGGTTTTCAGTAGAGAGCAACATTACTGCTTTGTTTTATTCCGAACTCTTCCATCTAAATGTGCTGAGCACACCTATAATGTGCCAGGTATTGTCTAGGCTAATCTCATTATGGGGACTCTAAGATTTAAACAGAGTAGAAACTAGCCCTAAAGTATAATAGCTCAACAACCATGACAGAGAAGACATGTAAAATATGATAATAAAAAGCAAAACATTAAAAGAAGTCTAAATAAAGTGCTCTGGGAATTCAGGGAGCTGCACTGTTTCAACCATTAATGGCTCACCCACCTTTCTTTACTTCATGCTCCACAGGTGGAGGCAAAGACACCTCTACTGAAACCTGGGGAGGTATGGGGGGTTCTGCTTCAGGTTCTTTTTCTTCCTCCTCCTCTTCCCTTTGCCCATTCTCCTGGCCCTCTGCAGGTACTACCTGTAAAGTATTAGATATGGAGGGATTTTTAAACACTGGCACATTCTTTTCAGCTTCTGGTTTCCTGGTGAGAGAGGGTGGTATAGTCAACCTAGCATGTGCCTTCCACTAGGGGAAGATTTCATCATTAAGTTCACCTCCACCAGATCCTGGGACTGTTAATGCCTCAGCTCTTCCACGAGGAAAACTAAGGCAGGAGTCCTGTAGATTTTTTTCTGTATAGGATAAGAGTAAATATTTTTACATTTTGTGAGGCTTAAGAGTTTCAGTTGCAACTATTCAACTCTGACTTTATAGCACAGAGCTGCCACCGACAAGAGTACTCGACTGGTGTTACTGTGTTCTCATAAAACTTATCGTACAGGCAACAGGCTGGATTTGGTAGTCCACGACCCCTAAAAGGACCAATTACCCCAACCCTGTGTGGGATAGGAAATTTCCCCTTTTAGGACTCCACCACAGCTCTTCAGTTGCCTGCTCTGCCTCCACTGACCACCACCCTCCGCCCCAAGGAGGGTGAAGGAGCCTTACCTGAGTGACAGTCCGGCATATTTTCAGCCCTTTGTCATGAGTCCCATCGTCACCATTACGCTCTGTCTCATCCTCAGAGATTCGAGAGTCATCAGCATGAAGATCCACAACAGCCTCCTGCCCCACCAGGGGTTTGATGTCGGGGATGAGGCTCTGGGACACAGATACCCCCCACCCCGTTACACTGGGCCCATGTCTACTCCCACCTTAATGTGTCTCATCCTCCCCCTTCCCTGGCTTCTCACCACCTCACCTTGAGTGATTCAGTGGTGATACTGATGGAGGGTTTCTTCTGTGTGGTGGCTGTGCTGGCTCCCCAACGCCGCTTCCGACCAGGCTGGCCCCCCTCTGTGTCACTGTTTCCAGCTGGCACCCCCTTGGTAGCTGCTGCCCCAAGAAATAGGACCCAACACTTAGGTCTCAGGCCCTCCGCTGGTTCACACTACAACACCCACAGATAGCCTTTGATTGGAATTTTAATAAAAGGTTAACTGATGGAAATTATATTTGGGGACTGGGAAACCATGCTTCAAAATAGAAGGACTGGAGCCATTTCCTGACAGATGAAAACTACTCATTTCTGAAGGCAACAGGGTTGGCTGACCAGTTAAAACTTTTAGGGGTAGAAATATCTAAAGTACTGGGAAAGAAAGATTGAGGAGGACATGGGAATACAGAAAAAAGGAATAAAAAAAAAAAAAAAAAAAAGACCATACTAAAATCTAAGTTAATTTAGATCATGATGTAATTTGATCATGCTTTAGGTTAATTTTCACACTACAATTTGGTATTTGGTTATAAAGATCTATTACACTTTTGTCAATTTAGAAGGTCTCATTGGGAAAATGTTTAAAATGTTGTTTGAGCCCTGGATGGGTGGCTCAGTTGGTTGGAGCATCACCCCATACATCAAAAGGCTGCAGGTTCAATCCCTGGTCAGGGCATGTAAGGGAAGCAACAGATCAATTATTTCTCTTTTCCTCTTCCTCTAAAAATCAACAAATATCGGGTTAGGATTAAAAAGTGGTAATAAAAAAATAAAATGTTACTGTTTGAAGCGTGAAACACTTTCATTTTTTCAGATGCTCTCATAGAATGAAGCATAAACTGGTAAACATTATATGAGTCCCTCAAACCCACTCCTTGTTTTGAGGATTCAGATATCCGAAAGAATAAATGCATGTAGGACTCAATAAGAAATGGTGAGACAGCACACAATCTCACCAGAGTTAACAAAGAAATGTGACTGGGAGAAACGATAGGGATTGTCTAATGTTTTGAATTTCATAATGGAACCCTACATATACTATAGAGATGTGGATTTTCGGGGTGGAGGTCATAGGGCAGGAGGGGTGACCCAAGAATGCCAATGAGAGAGAATGGGAATCTATTTCTCTACGATCTCTGATTTTTATGGTATTCTTGGCCTTTATCAAGGATTGGGGCTAGACTTACAGACAACGGAGATCTTCCTCTTGAATGATTTGGGCAGCGAACTCTGTATAGAGAAGAAAAGGGGAAAAAAAGAGAAAGAGACACACCCCACAGAGAGGGGGGAAGGAGGTTAGATGAGGCAGTCTTAGCTTAAGCTCCAAAGACACACAGAGAGAGAGAGAGACAGAGACAGACAGAGACCAAAACAGAAGCGGCAAACGGCAAAAACGAAGCAGAATCAATGCAAGTTAGAGGAAAAAAAAAAAACAACAAAAACCAAACATCACAGCAGGGGAAAGTCATCTAGTTCATATACCACACCTATGTATTAGCTTAACCAGAAATAAGCTGGAAGAGGAATTCAGTAGCCTCCCAGCCCTTCAAAAGCATCAGTTATGACCTCTTCCACTATCTGTATGGGGTGAGAGGATGCCAAGCTCAAGATGTGCCCAGAACTGGGGCATCTGGCCTCCTAGGTCTTCCTTGCTAACTCAAGGAAAACATGAGGAAACTAGGAAAACTACCTTGGGATGGCAACTTTAACAAGGCAATCATCTTCCTTTTCTCAATGTCCAGTCTGACATCCAGTCACAGTGGCTGAGTTGTTAAGACAGCTGACTGTCACGACTGTCTAGACCCCCGCCACACTGTGGAAAAGGACAGCCAATGCAGATAAGGTCCCTGAGTAAAGTTCCCCCAGAAAGAATCTAAAGGTGTCTTTGGTAAATGAAGGCTTTTATGAAGGGCAGACTGTCCCCAGGGAGAATGTCAGACTATACAATCACTGTGCGGAGCTCTAGCAAAACCTTACTGTTTCCTCCCCAATCAGAGCCTCAGCCTTAGGGGCTCTTCCAAGGACCAGAAACTTCCAAACTTGCTTTTGAAGCAAGTTTCTGTCCTAAGCATTGAGGAGAAAGACTCGGGACAGAGCAAAAAGAGGGAGAGAAAAGGAGACTAAAGCATTTTTAGATTTAACGCTTATTTCTGGAAAAACTAAGAACTACCACCCTTCTTAAGGGCAGGGCAGTACCCTCTTGATGAAATCCCCTTTCCCCATCCACCCCCAGCCCCGTTTGTGTCGTCTAACCAAGTCTCCTTGGTCTCCGTTAAGGGCCGGCCTGGCCCCTAGCCAGACCGCTCTTGATGGGTAAGTTAGTGCGGGGAGAAGGGGTGAACAGGTCTTAATTAGAACAGGAAAAACATGAACCAAATAAATAAATCCAATAAAGAAATCAGAAAAATAAAGATAAAGAAAAAATTTAAATAAAAGATTAAAAAAAAGGAAGAAGAAAATAAAGAGGAAAATAAACTAGGAATATGACAAATGTTCCAGGTACCATCTCACACCTGGGATCTTCAGTTCAGCCAATCGCACCTCACTGTGTACTGTATCTAGTCAACCGCCGGTCCAATCAGAATGAGCCCTCCCTGCTAGGCGCTGTGCAATTGGTGGGGGGTTGGGTTGGCAAAAATGTGGGCGCACGGCGTGGTGGTCAGCACGGCACTGCCAGAGTCCTCCCAGGGGCGCAGGGGGGGCGGGAGGGAAACGTGTGGGGGGACGCTGCCCAGTTTCCATGATGTCAAGACAGTTCACTGGTGGTGGCCAGGCTCAGCGAGGGGTACAGAGGGGAAAAGGGGCAGAGACATCAGTCCCGGCCCTGTAGGGGCATCATCTTGCAGTCCCTGATGAGATGGCCTGTGAGTAGCAGAAATGGTCCTGGCCTTTTATCGTGAGAGGCAGGCAGGACCCTATGTCCACCAGTGGCAAGCTGCGGCAATACCATCACCCAATACTTGAAGTTCAGGTGATGACTCCAGAGTCCCTTTCTCCCCTGCCTGTAACTGGGGAGGGGGTCCTCTCACCGAGTGGGATCATGGAACCTCTGATGAAGGCATCCTGGGGGTAGAAGGTGGATAGCCCCAGGACCTGGCACACATTCAGCAGCAAGGTCAGAATGCTTTTCTTCTGAGAGTTGTATGTGGCATCTCCTCAGGGACTCCAGCTGAGACAGTGGTTCCAGTCAGGTGGATGAATGAGCCCCTGCCTCCAGGGATGGAGGAGAAGTTGGAGCAACCAACATGCTGCCCTTCACCATGGATAACAGGGACCAAAGGAAAGTCCATCTGATGAGCAAGTGGTGATACATGGCTGGGCTGTCATCAGCATTAAATCCCTGGGCTCAGACCCTAGACTTCTCTGCAGGGTTCCTAGTCGTCACAGCTTAAGCCGAGAGCCCCATTCAGTATTTTACAGCATGACACTGTGATCACAAACATTGACTCTTTAGGTGGTCTTGGTGCCCTAGATGGGGATCCCAACAGTCTGTAGCAAACAAGATAACCCACAGTCCTCAAAAGGGTAAGGGCATGTGGGCAGGCGCCCCAGCACTGACACAAGCTCTTCTTGGGGTGTCCCAAATAGGGAGATGGTGCAAGTCCACCCCTTTCCAAATGCTTTTTGTTTTCTCAATATAAGTCTCTCCAGAACAGTGCTCTTCTTGGCCCCCTGATGTAAGCAAGGCAGGGAGGCAAAAGGGGGCCCATCACAGGATCCCATATACTTGCCCCCCTCTGGCCAAGACGCCTGGATAGCAGACTCGGCTCTGATTGGGCAGCTCAGTAGCAGCGGGTGGGTCCAGAGGAAGAGGCGGCATCAGCGATTGGCCAGTTGGGCAGGGTTATATTTTACGGGCGGATTACCGTACATGAGGTACTTGGACAAAGTTTTAAGAAGGACCTTGTAATAAATAATATTCTGCACATCAAATCACTTTCACCGGCCCCCACCCCCGCAACACACACCAAAGAAAGGCTACACACACAACAGTCCCTCCCACCCTGTTACCCCACTCCCAAACCCAGCTAATTTCTTTCTCTATTAAGAGCCAAGAAGATTTCGCTGGCTCTGATGGGGGAGGCCTCTGAATTGGGTGCAGAACACTACATAATATATATGCCAAAAAAGGAGGTAGAGGGGTCACAAAAATGGAAAAGAATTTTTGGGATCACCCCAGGTGCTGATTTCTAAGTAGCTACATCTCTGCAATGAGACCACTGGGGGGCAGATGCCAAACAAAAATTCCTCAGCATGGCCGGTCAGCTGAAAACCACCAAAGCCCTCTAGATGGCGTTTAGCTTCAACAGGCTTTTAAAAAGGAGGGAAAGCTAAAGGAGTTACCACAGGGAAAAGCTGGAGGAGGTGGCAGGGAAAGCTGTGCTGGGTCTTAGATAAAGGGTCACTAACTATTTTCCTGTTACAAACTTCCAGAGTCTGGACTGCACTACTTCCCCATCAAAGAAAGGGGTAAGAATGAGCCCTGTCCCCATCACAAGGGGTCTCCCTTGCTAAACCAGCGAATTCTCCCTTGGCCCTACCCTGATGGGAGTCTCTGCCTAGCCCCTTCTTTAGCTATCACTGTGGATGAGGGATCACCTGAGTGGTCCACTCCTTCCCCTAAGTCCACTCCTGCCCGCCCACCCCAATGAGCCGCTTAAAGATTTACCTCTTTCTTCTCCTCATCTTCAGCACTGCCCTCTGGGCGGTCATCATTGCTGACTTGGTCTGCAATAGGCATGGGGGGCTCTGGCACCTCATTTTCAGGTCTATTTTCACTTGTGTCCATGGTCACTTCCTCCTTCTCCTCACTGACAGTACGGGGAGAGGTTGGGAGGGGAGGGCAGGAAAAAACCAAGGGGAAGAGAGAACAAAATGTTAGGTTTGGGGTCAGGAAACCCCCATGCCTCATTACTTGGGTGGGTTGGGAGAGCTACTTTTCACATCAGACTAGAGATCTTTTCCCCACAGGAAAAATGGGAAACTGTTTTCCTTGGGGAAGTACACAGGTCAAAGCAACCACATCCACCTACTGCCCAGATGGGATAAAGCTGTGATTTGTGGGGTCAGGACTCCATTTGTTCTTAGGTAATTAACCAAAGTACTCTTACACGAAGACAAACAGCCCCTCCACCCAAAACAGTCCCTCAAAAGTGACTGTGATTTGCCCACAACCTCTAGCCTCTCTGTCCTCCGGTCGCAGGCACATTTATTTAGTAAAATTGGACAAATTAAGAGAAGCCTGATTCTTTAAAAAGACAAGAAAAAATGACCACGGCCATGGTGAATGATCCCAGACTTATGTTTAATCAACTGCTTAATAAGGCCTACTGACCCACAGGATCTGGAGACACCAGGAAGGGAGATGGTGAGGGTGAAGGCTACAGGGAAAGTAGGGCTGGTGAAGGTTCAAGCTTCAAAAAGGACCCTGCCATCTAAAAGGAAAAACTAAAACTGCTAGAGAGAGTATTAAAGCTCAGAGAAGAAATCAGGCCACTTTTACCTGCTCAGAGGTGTAGGAATTGTTCTTACATTCTGCTTTCGCCCAGTTTCTCCCATTCCCTTATTCCAACTTCCGAGAGATAAAGAGAGCAAGCCTCCCAGTCAGGACACACCCTCCCCCACACCATGCATTTTGCCCCCACAAATACTGAACCCAATCCACCCACTCCCCAATCTCACAAGTCATCTCTCATTTCAGGCAATGAATCCCAGAGATACACTTCCGATAAACTATTTCCCTCTCTTCTTTTTCTGTCTCCACCCCTAACTTCTACCTCTAATCTCGCCCCCACTTCCACCCAAACACTGGGGTAAAAAAAAATAAAATAAAATGAAATAAAAAATCAAATCAAGATGATCAGGGGCCTAAGTCTCAGAAAGGAAACCAAATCTCCCCAGGCTGATAACCACCACCAGGAAATTCAGCATTCCCGACAGGCTAACTGACACTCAGAGGTCAGAACAGCTTCCCCAGAGCAGGCAGGGATGCACAGGAAGGGGGGGGAGGGGAAAGTCGGAACTGTGCCCCCAGCTAACAGGCCCCCACAGGAACACAAGATTCAACTCCCTACATGTAAAGAAAAGGCTTATCCAAAAATAAAAAAAAAATACCTATTTCCCACAGAGAGAAGGCAAGTGGGGCCAATTAGAAATCAGGCAGGAAGGACAAAGGGGGAAAGCAGAATGTCTGAAAACAAACCAAAACGAAATACGGAATGAAAGCCATGGGGTAGAGAAGGAAGATGAGGTGGGCTAGAGCGGCAGGGAAAGGGAATACATGGAAATGTGAAGCTCTCACCCTTCTTTGCTTTCTGATATCATGATTTTTTTTCTCCCCCTGGAAGTGCTGTTTATCCCTTTCTGGAATGGAAGAAATAACAAAAACCAAACAAAAATCCTAAAAAATTAAAAAAAACAAAACAAAACACCTTCCTTGTCCCAAGATCCCACCACCTCCTCCCCAGCCACCCGATCCAGAGAGAGAAAATCGAGATGGAGCAACTGGGGATCCAAAAAATGGTAAATGGAAGGGGAGGTGGTGGTGGTGGTGGTGGTGGTGAGGGGAGGCTAATACAGATCTGGCTTTTAAGAGATAAGCGTTAAGTCCTCACGGCAAACCCCGAGTTCGGCTGGATTGGTCTCTCTGGAGGAGGAGGAGGAAGAGGGCCAGGCTGCTGGTAGTGGCTGGCTCTATTGTATTAGCGGAGCAGCGGCGATCAGCCGGAGACATGCAGGGGAGCCATCTTGCCACTTACCCAGCAGCCTCTGTGTGCGGATGGGGGAGGGCCCTGCTGCAGCAGGGGAGGGGAAAGAAAAGAGGGAGGGCATTGAGTGAGCAAGGTTCCTATCCTCTAGTAGGCCACAGGGAGCTCACTGCTGGCTCGATAGGTCTGGCCTTTTTCCTTCTTCTCTCAGGTTACAACAGCTACTAAGGCCTAACTCCACAGGGAGAGGGTGCTCTCTCCTTGCCTTCCCAGGGGGCAGGGAGGGGGCCGGGTAGAAAGGACACACAAAGTTACAGCTGCTTGCTTGGAAGATTCCAGAGAAGAGAAGCAAGGAAAAAACAGCAGAGCTGGGAGTGAGAAACAATTAAAGAGGGCAGATAACAAAGTCAGAATGGAAAGAGAGACAGAATGGAGGGTCATGAGCAAATTTTTATGCCCACCCCCCTCTCCAAGAAACCAGATCAACCAATCAGCTGGTCAGGGTGGGGAGGTGGGATGAAAATTGGCACTATCCAATCACTACAGCAACTGCATGCTCACCCCTAGCATTGTCCACGTGTTTCTACTCCAACCTGTCCTTTCTTCAGGGATGTTGGAAGGAGTGGATAAGCAGAATTCCTTTTAGAATTACCAGTGGGGGAGGAGGGGGGAGAGGTGTCTCGAAAGAGATGACAGACAACTTTGTTTCAGAGTCTTTAATACGGTCACCCTGCCCCAGGATCCACTGGAGCCAGGAAAGAAAAAGATAAACAGGGCAAGGGGACCTTGGGTAGTTGAAGCACAAAGGCAGTTCTTGGAGGAGGGCTCCAAGGTGAAGGCTCTGAAGTAGATAAGAAACTGAAATTAGAGAGAGCTGTTATACGGGGTGGGGACGATCTGCTGGGCAGAAAGTGAATGATTGGGAACTAAATGGAAATTATTAATGGGCATCTTCACCAGCCTAAATGTGAAACGGGAAGTTGACTCTAACCATTTATAAAGCACTCGGCGGATGCTCAAAATACTCACTGGTGGACTGCAAAGGTGCCCCTTTTGTATCCTAGTGGCAGCAGAGGTTTAATACTAAGACAAGCTTCCGGGTGCTTAACCGAAAAGTTTACTAATATTTATCTCATTTGTAATACCAGAGCTTTTGGCCAAAAATAAAATTTCCTCTCTGCTGCTTAAAATCTTAAACTTATGTGCCAAATGCATGCCTAAAAGGGTCATGTAGTTTATTTTATACATTACCGTAGAAGTTCCCTTTCTCAGTAAGACTGACAGATTTGGAGACAAATTGGTGAGGGCCCAATCCTGGCCCTAGTCCTACCTGAAGCCCCATACAAGTTGTGTGATACTGGGCAAGTTCCTAATCCTTTCTGTACATCTCCTTAACTGTAAAATAGGGATAACAACAATACCTAGCTCATGGAACAGTGTGATAAGGGTTCACTCTTAAAGGTCTGGCTTGAATGACACTCCAAGTGGAGGTAAGGATTTGCATAAACACATGTCTGGTAATAGGCTATTATCTCCCTGGATGCCACCTATAAAACCTTTTTTTTTTTTTTTTTTGCTTCCTTAAAGAGTAGGTTGCTCTCTCTGATAGAAAGGCTTTCAGTAAATGGCCTGACAGGTTTTCAGCAATGCCCCTATCACTCTATATAATAACCCCTGGTTTACTTGCCCCTCATCTCCATCCTGCAGAATTCCTCAGAGTCAGAGGCTATATTCCTTGGCCCCTGGCCCAAGGCCTAACACAGAGAAATGCTCAGTAAATATTTCTGAATTAGGTTATCATTTTGGGTACAAAGTGGACATTTTAACAAGTGCTTACTAAACTAAAAGTTTTCATCTTAAAAAAATTTTTTGGCTATAATTCCCATAGAGAATGTTACCTTTAAATATCCAAATAAATGTTCTCTGTCCATCAATTGTCCTAAAATACTTTCAGCTGCTAATATGCCCCTCCAGAAGTAGTTTCCTTGGAGAAAAACATTTTTGTTTTACTGGAAATTTTACCCTGCTTTTTTAAGAATAAGAATTTTACCATGCTATCCTTGGCTTTAAGACACGGCAAGTATGTGCTATTTCCCCATCATCAATTCTGTGGGATCCAAAAATTTCCAAGGTTTTATTTTAGTAAGAAAAAGAATCTTTAAAATTGCCTCAAAAGGGGACTCAATCTATTTGCAGGACCAGTCCCGAAGCCTTGTTAACTATGTGTCAGAGCCCCACGCAGC
The DNA here is from genome assembly GCF_021234165.1 of Pteronotus mesoamericanus. NCBI lineage: Eukaryota > Metazoa > Chordata > Mammalia > Chiroptera > Mormoopidae > Pteronotus > Pteronotus mesoamericanus. Next base: position 1,283,255 of record NW_026555170.1, read on the forward strand.
TTTTCCTTGTAGCCTCTACAAAGACAAAAGGCATCTCCCTTCATTTAAGTTCTTGCACAAGTGTTTCTGGTATCTTTGAAATGCATGTGAAACTGCATGGGGGTTAGGGTATGGGGAGTATCTATCCATAATTAAATTGCACACAAAGCATTTGTAACCCAAAACAAAAGGAAAGAACTACGTAGGGGCTAATAACATCACATTACAGTTCATAAGTGAATGTGAATGAGATTCAGATAGGCTAATGGACAAGGAACTTTTATAGGCATGTATATTTGAATTTTAGTTTTTGTAGAAAATTCATGAGGAGAGGTGAGGACCTGATGTGAAAGTTAGTAGGAAACAGTGGAACTTGACCATCCCAGGCAGTGAGATTTAAATACAGAATATTCTCAGGAGCACACTAGTTCCACGGCAACCAAGGACAGTAGGACTTGGGGGATTATGTCCTTAGACACCAATTTCTCAGTGAGCAAATTCTAATGATGACAATAAATTTTACTTTTTTATTATACATCATTTGACATATTGGCCCTGTAGGTTCCGTGGGGAGCATCAATTACACTGTCATATTGCCTTAAATGGCCATATCCTTCCTCCAGCTCTGGCAAAAAGATAAATATGCATCATACGAAGAGCCCTAAATTGCTATCTTAAGGTTTGTATGCACAGAAAGGTTGACTTTAGAAAAATTCTGTGAATTAACTACTCCTGGATGATACAACTGCTCACATAAAGTTTTTCCCATTTTTCCTTTTTTTTTTTAAATGTAGAAACAGAATACCTTTATTTTCTGCTGTATGAGGACATTTTTGTTAGATTCATAGCAGACATAAAACTGTGTTTTGGAATAGGGCTCAACTGAAATAGAACCGAAGGCTTAAAAATTACTGCTCCAAGGAATGAAAAAGATACCTTACCTCCTAAATCTAAAATTCCTCAGGGAACAATCCAAATAAGAATGGATTTAACTAAGCAAAATTAAAAAGTTAGGAAATCTCTTCCAAGTGGTGAGAGGTCTCTGAAGTCTAATTTTTTTTAACACTTTACTGAATCAATAGGCCCTAGGCTGTTTTTATTAAAGTCATGTGACTTCTTGTTGAGATGGACAGTAAAACGAGGTTAAACCACAAATGGTCTTTTCCATTTAAAACTATTGATCCCACTTTTAAAATTGGCCAGGGTTCCTGAGATCACCCAACTGAACACTAGGACTCTAATGTGAAAGACTAAAGTATTGTGAATTAGTTTTATCAGGGACTCCAGAAATGTAGGCAACCTTCTCAAGATTCATTTACCAAATCCAATCCCAGAACAGCCTATGGGTTTAGGCCTTTGGGCATGTCTTTTTGTTAGACTGCTGAACAGACCATCTGAAAGGAAGGAAAGCAGGTAAGAGGGATATGTGTGAACTACTCCTAAACTCACAATGCATTTCTAATCTAGAGGCTGCTCCACTGAACCTTGCCAAGGCAACAATTAACAATCTTAGTATTTACATAAAGTGCTATCTGCCTACCACCTTGCCAGAATCACATAAAGTTACCTTATTTGCCTACCACCTTGCCAGAATCACATAAATTACCTTAGTCATAAAATGAAGATCAATGCCACCTTTACCTGGGGAGAAAAACCGTGTATGACTTCAAGTCTTACTTGCCCCGGACTGCATGCAAAAGTCCAGAAATAAAGGTGCTTCAAAACAGCATAAAGTGCCGTTCTGTTGCCAGGACCTCAGAGACCCACGGAATTTTAGGGCAAGCATAGAGCTTTTTAGAAAATTACTTGCTTCTCAAGGTGCACAGGAGGCAGCACAGGAGGCAGTTCTTCATGCCCAATTAATTAGTAACAGGTTGTCAACACCTACTTTGAAACTGCCATTATGCAAAGGACATGCTGTACCCCCATGGGATGGGGAGGCAAGTATTATCTCTGGTTGATATGTAAGGGAAGGTGTCACCCCATTTCCTCATCGATGGTGTAGCTGGGGAAATCCTGAACACTTCCAGAATCCGCTGGGTTTTCACATTATGGTCCTAGAAGAAACACCCTTTTCCAAAAGAGAATGTACTCATCCCAAAAAGGAAAAATGAAAAAATTTTCACAGGAAGTAGAACAAACTTTTGCTTTTTAAACAAAAAATGAAATGGCCACAAGATGGCGGCAGAGGCAAGAATACTGGAATGGATAGTTGAAAGGGTATTACCAAGGCAAGAGCTATCTAGTATGGAGTACCAAACTATATTAAAGTCATAAAGAAATGACATAATAAAATCACGTCATCTGCCCACCACCCTCCAAAATCAGAAGCAAAAAGACAGTCTAAAGCTCTTGAAAGAGTGTGAATTATTAGACTTTTACATAAAGGGAAAAATCATACTGGTAGTAGTGTTAAAATGACACAGAAACAATCATGAACAACTTTAGGCCAACTGTCTACACAGAACATTCACCAAGGCAGAACCAAATTCTTGATATCTAAAAGCTAAGCATCTTATTTCCACAATGCTTTTCTTTTTCATTTCCCATGAGAATTTGAAGCCAGAAATTTTGGTTCAACTGCTTCTTAATTTATAATACCTAAGCTCAGGATAATGGATGACTATTCAATCACAGATTTAATTTGTTATGAATATTTTCCTAGAAATAAATATAAGGAATAGAAAACTCACATCAATTGTATGAACAACAGAATCAATTCAAGGGTCTTTAAAACCCAGGAATAAACTTTGGACTTGGTATGGACTTCATCTTTTGCTCTGTTGTATGCTGTAAGAGCTAACTAGGCTGTGTTTAATAAAATGACAGCTAATAAACAAGAAAAATACAGAAACTAAAACACGGCAGTGCTCTCCTATGCCTTTCTTTGTAGACCCTCAATATCCTTTATTAACCTCTATTCCCTGGCTTAGATGTAGCTGGTAAATCTGAGTCAAAGATTGAGTTAAGGTGTCCTGGGTCAATTCTCTTCAAACTGTCTTGAGTTTGGTAACAAGCCTCTGCAGTCTGCTCCTTAAAGGAATTAACTATTTTGGTCAGATGATCCCAGATATGGGTTTCTTTATGCTTTCACCACCATTTTTCAGATTACCTTAAGAGCTCTGGTGGCAGTTCCTGTCATAGGACTGAAGTCTAGCCTTTGTCCAGATAAAGCTCTGTCCTCATGTTTTAAAAGGAAACTAGAAGTGCTTAGTCAAAGAACCCTAGGGAGCAAAGAACTATCCAGAACTATCCCACACTCCTAGTTTCTTGTTATACCCCAGGTGAGGTGTATCACTTACACAGTGTGATGAATCTTTTCTGATTCTGGTAGGTGAGAGGTCGGAGTCGCTGAGGTTTGAGGCTGTGTGGCAGCTGGTGGCTCTGCCTCTTCAGCTTCACACTTCTTTGGGCTCCCCTGTCAGGACAAACATAGCAAAACAAACATAGCAACATACTTAAATCTGCTTGGCTGAACCTGGAGCTGGTAAAAGGTAGAGACGGACATACACTGTACCAGCTCCACACTCAGCCCTACATATGTTATTTCATTTTACAAAGCAGAAAGGAGTACTGCTTTAAAAATTTCTACGCCAGCAATCATTTCATTAGAATTCTTTTTTTTGAGAGAACCAAGAAAAGGCTTCCTTTGGGGCAGGGAAAAAAAAGAGTTCTTTCTGTGGAAAAACTGACCATGAGAACCCTGGAGCTGAGAACTCCACCTCATGAACCAGGGAGCTGGAAATGAGTTAAGTGGAATCTAACAATTATCTCCAATCTTTACATTTTTAATGAATCTTGTCCAGACTGACCTTTAAGTTTTTTAGCTAAGACAGAAGGGAAAGTCATGCCTAATCCTCCATCTCCCTCTAGAGAGAGGGCATAATAGCGTACCCGCTCAGGCTGTACCCTCTGTGTCACATGCTTCTCTGCTGGCTCAGGTTGGCTCATAGGCCTCACTGGAATAGAGGATGAGGTGGAAGTCCTCTCCTTTGGCTCAAGGACCTGTAGTTGTGGCACTGGTGGAGTTGCAACCTCCTGACCAGAAGAGGGATCTTTGGTTTCAGTGTAGCTGGTGCTGCTGTCCCTGGAGACTCCAGGGCTCAGAGACTGAAGAAATGAAACACATAATGCAAATTATTTTATGTGGTCTAAGTTCAGTAGATCACTGAGTTTTCCAACTTCTGCTGACCCAATTCAATACTTTGGACTTTTGGTCCCTGTGTTTATTCCCATTTGTGTTAGCAGTGATCTCCCTGACTTCTTATATTATTCTACAAATTACTTGTTAGTCTCAGCTAGGTGGCGGGTACTGGAACACACATGTAAAAAGACATGTCCATATCCTTAAAAAGTTTATAGTATAATGGAGGAGGTGGGTAAATGAACTAAAAAAAAAATAAAAAAAATAAAAAAAATTCAAATTCTTTTCTTTGCAATCAAAGGGGCTCAGGAAAAAAAAAAAAAAAAACCCCAACAAAAAACCAACAAAAACACCACACACAAAAGGACCCTATTTAGGGATAAATTAATTGAAAATTAGACTCTGAAATGAGGGGCAAGTAATCACTGAACTAGGGAACTAAAGGAAGCTTTTCCTATTTCTGTCAGAAAATGATAGGTTCTCCTGGGGTTGAAAAATACTGGCATATAGACAGAACATCAAAACACCCTGGACACTCCCACACTTACTTTTCTGCTGTTGCTTGAAGCTGAACGGGAACGAGAACGGGAACGTGACCTGGACTCTGATGTTGATCTGGAGCCCATCTTGGATCTACTACGAGGGTTGGCATGAGCTACATCTCTCTGTTTAGATCTTGGAGGTGAATGAGAATGAGAGCCTGAACTATCAGGAGAACGAGATCTTGATCTAGAACTGGAAGATGAAGATGAAGAGGACCGGCTAGAGGAGGAGTCAGCTGACTGTTTCAATCTGTGGCTTGGGAGAAGGGTATGAGAAGCTCTTCTACCTTCCTTCTGTTCCAAAGATGGTTGTTTCAGAGATTCCTCAACGATCTCTTTGGCTGGTGCTAATTCCTCAATTTTTAGAGGGAGTGGTGGAGATTTGTCCAGCTCAGTTTCAGGACCCTTCTGGGTGGAGAGGTCAGCTAGTGTGCTTTTCTGAACTAGAGGCGGGACACTCTCTTCTGGCACTTTCTCTGCTGGAGATTCTGCATTGGTGTCTGCAGGACCTGACAAAGGAGACAAGCCTCCTCCTGCCAACTGGACAGTATGCTGTGCTATTAATAGCTCCCTGGCCTCGGCATCTGCACTAGGAGGAGATAACTGAATGAGAACAGGGGGGGCTGGGCCTTCCATGGGCTCTGTTTCTTCTTCACTCTGAAGCTGTGTATTACGTGGCGGTGAAGATGCTTCCTTGGTAAGCAAAGGCGGGGGAGTTTCCTCCTCACTGGCAGTTTGTTCTGGTTGTAGCATAAGAGGGGTCTTCTCCAGATCTTCAGTCAAACGAGGAGGGGAAGGAGACTTTGATTTTTCCTCCAAGCCTTTTGAAGATTTTATTTCTCCTTCTTCCTCAAGGGAAGAAGCTGTTTTCATCTCTTTCTCCTGCTGATGTCTGGCCAGATGACTTCTTTTACTAGCTTCTTCCTGGGACCTTGTAACTATTCCTCCTCTCTCTAACCCCTCCTGTTCCTGGGATCTTACGGTTTGGGGTCTGTCATCCATCATCTCTTCTGGTTTTGCTCTGGGCATCCCTCCCCTCTCTTCTTCTTCCTCAAACTGTTTCAGAATTGGTGCATCCCTAGATTTTAGTCCCTCATCATCTTCTTCCTCTTCTTCCTCCTCTTCTTCCTCTTCCTCTTCCTCTTCTTCTTCCTCCTCTGTTTTCAAATTTCGATCTGCTCTGACCCTCAGATTTCTGGAAGGTATCTCTTGATCCTCTTCCTCCTCAGCAACCTGGCTGCACTCTGAGAGTTTAGCTGCTCTTGCCTAAAAAGAAAAAATATATACAATGGTTTCATGTACATTTGCTCACTATCAAAAGAGAAAAAATATCTCACAAGACACTCACAAGAAGGAGAAACTCAAGTGACAAATGCTTTTTTCAGGAACACAGAAACACGTGTGACAGTAGACAAGCATGACTAATATGGACTCTTATGGAATCAAAATAGTGACCAAAAGGAGTACAAAATAAAACTTCCAGTTTACTTTTTAGCTTCAAGCTTTAAAAATATATATAAACTGAACATCTAGAAAGAAGGCGGGGATTGACCTATTATCATTTAATGTGATTTTTTAAAAATTTTGGTATATTTAATTTTCTCATTGTTTCCATAGTCATAATTACACTACACATATACTTTTGTATTTGCTCACTTAACATCATATCATATAGTTTTAAGGTTTTAATTGGATAATTATGTTTTCTAATAATGTGCTTTAGGAATATACACCAGCTTAACTTTCACAATTAAGCTTTATTTTTTATATATTCACTCAGAAATTTGAAGGCCAGAGCAGATCTAAATTAAAAAACAAAAAATGAAAAAAAGGTGAGAGAGTAAGAAGAACGTATAGAAATCTAGAGATGCCAACTCTGAAATAGTTTGAAGAGGAAGAAAAGGAGGAGATATGCAAAACATTACCCAAAGAGGTGATGAATGCTTTAGGAGTTATTTGAGTTACCTGTCTGACCCTGGATGATCGTCTTTCTCCTTTCCTTGGTTTCTCATCATCAGAGTCACCTTTCTCTTCAGAAATAGAGGAGCTTTTTCCTATCAAACAAAAGAAAATCAAGTCAGATTCATGACGTGAACACTCATTCAAGGTTGCTTTCTTCTAAAATTCAATCAATCATAACAATATGAGCTTGTCAATACGTATTTGTATCAATTTCTTTAACATCTATGCAGAAGAAAAGACTAAAAAGCCCTATGGGTCAGGGCATTATTAATAATTCCTGTTGTGTATGTCTGGAATACTTTTAGTATGTCAAAGTCAATTCACTTATTAAAAATAACTTAGATAAATGTAAAATAACTACCAGGGCCTTCAAACTATATAGCAGGGATGTACAAATACAAAATGTGCATATTTCTATAAAATAGTTTCTCACTCTGAATCAAAACTCAAGACTTCACTATGATCATTGTCATTTCTTTAGATTGCGAATTGCTACCACTAATTTTGACCAAAATACTATGATTAATAAACCAGTTTGTAAAATAACAATCTCAATGAAATAAGTACTTAAACAAATGGTTTTCAGGGCCCCAAAGTTCTTAGAAATTACTATAAGCAAATTGGACAGTGCTTCAGAAAGAGCCCTTCTCAATTATGTTTCATATATGGAGCTCAAGGTGAGATTTTTTTTTTTTTTAAGGAAAAAAAAAGTTCTATTAAAAAAAAGCTTGGAAACTACCAGTCTAGTTTACTCCAAATAGTAACTCCATGTAAAACTGGAAAAAGTTCGTCTCACATTTCATGAAAGATGGTAACTCGGTCTCAATGACCTGACTGAAAAAGGACAAATAGGCTGCAAGATTTCTAAGTTTTCTAAAAGTATTAAAACAGTACATAGAATATCAATGCAAATACTGATGAAAACCAGTTTAGAAGAGAGCCTAAAGATCATTCTATTCCAGATACATACTCAGCTGTATCAGGCTCCATTTTAATACAGTACAAAAGGTTTAAATGATCCACAAAACTACGTTCTAAACTAACAGTATAGAAAATGGTGGCAAATAAAGCAGATGGTGTGAGCTCTAACCCAGTATCTCCCCTTATTTCTGTATCACGACAATCTAAAATGAACTAGTCTTTGCTTCTGTAATAAAAAAAAAAGTTATAAAACTTTACTCCATGATTACTTGATTAAACAGGATCTCTGCATATATACCATTTTTTATCTGGGTTACTGAATGAAGACTTACATTATGGGTGTGTGTACAGATCTATGGTTAAGACATACAGTGACGGGCCAGATTTTTTTAGTAAACATTTAGAAAAATCTGTAAGAAATCAATGAATAACTTTGGCAGGGTAGCTAGCTGGCTGGAGTGCCGTCCCAATACAGCAAGGCTGCGGGTTGCATCCCAGGTCAGGGCACATACAACAATCAACCAATGCACATGATTTCACTCATATGTGGAATCTAATTAACAAACTGAAATAACAAGCAAAATAGAGACAGAATTGTAGACAGAGAGCAGGCTGACAGCTCTGGGGTGGTGGTTAGGGGGTGGAGGGAATGAACAGAAAGGAAAGAGGACTAATGGACATGGACGTCGGTGTGATGATTGCAGGGGGTTGTTATTAGGGGAATAAATGGTAAGGGGAAAAAATACCAACAACACCCGCCCACACACACAAAACAACTCCTAGACAGATGACATGACAGTGATTACCAGACGGAAATGAGGTTTGGGGAAGGTAGGAGAAGGTAAAGAGGGAATAGATGATGATGGATGGAGATTTGACCTGGGGTGGTGAACACACAACACAATATACAGATGACATATTACAGAATTGTACACCTGAAATATATATTATTTTATTACACCTGAAATATATATTATTATTAACCAGTGTCACCCTAATAAATTCAATTTTTAAAATAATCAACCAATGAATGCATAAATAAGTGGAACAACAAATTGTTTCTCTCTCCCTCTTAAAAAAATGTGGTATGAAACAAGAGCTTAGTAAACAATACAAAATATAAGGAAGAGATAAGGCATCTCTTTCTAGTTCTTTGTATAAAGTTGTTATGATGCAGACAAGCTTCTGGGAAAGGTTCCATCTACTGTTATGAGCATAGGGCCACATAAGTGTTCCAAGCCAAATGTGAATAATGTGTAGAAACTGAGCACCTTTAGCAAAGGGTGGAGCAAACAGTGGGAACAGATTAACGAATGTATTTCAGGAACTGAAAAGCAAGTCAGGGTAAATGTAAGATTTCCAAGATTCCAAAGCCAGAAGCCTTCAGGAGAAAGGACAAGGTGGCTGATAGACAGTATATAAGGTACTCAACTGAAGAATGTGTAAGAGTCATATTGGAGAGCAGCTTCTTCACCCTAAAAGACAAATCTCTGGACAGGATTTGCAGGACCCAAGTAAGGTAGCTGAAGATCACAGTAGGCTCTGACTGGTGAGGCTCAGTGGACTGAGTGTTGGCCTGTGAACTGAAGTTTGCAGGTTTGATTCCCAGTCAGAGCACAAACATGGGTTGTGGGCCAGCTCCCCAACTGGAGGTGTGTGAGAGGTAACTGATTGATGTTTTTCTCTCCCTCTCCCCCACCCTCACATCCTCATCTCTAAAAAAATAAAGTTAAAAAAAAAAAAAAAAAAAAAGATCACAGCAAACCCTGTAGCCAAAGGGTATCTTTCGGTTTGAGTAAGATGCAGGAATTAAGAGAATGGAGACCTGGCAATGCCGCCAAAGCTAAATCTGATTCATGGTGGCTAAGTTAAACATTATTTAGCATTTCTCTAGAATCTCAGCATCCAGATATAATATGAGAAAAAAGAATAAGTACTACATGCTCTGTAGGCAAAAGCCTTGCTAAGATCCCTTGGGGCTACTCCTTTGTTAAAGAACCTGTATTCTAAATATTCATTTTTAAATGTTTTTGCATTTTTTCCCTCTTAATTTCCAAGATCAGGCTCTTTTTAAAAACATTAACATAGGATATTTGTATACCCAGTCATGATCTAGAAAGGACTCCAGACAACTCCTGACTATTAGAGAGTGGATACTGACTCCCATACCTAAGAAAATCTGAAGAAAGTGATGGAGAGGGAGTGAGGCAAAAATGAGAGCCAGGGAAGATTTTATAAGCCAATTCTTTCTTCCTATTTGGGATTGTCTACAGCACATAAATAGGAGGTTGCCAGAATACCAACCAAGGATCCTGATTAAATATTACACTTAGAAACTATTCTTTCAGTTAGTCATTCATAAATCGAGTTGATCAACAGAATGATATGAGGACTTAAAAAATGTAGAGTCCCAGAAGAACAGAACTATAAGAGGACTTAAAAAAATGTGGAGTCCCAGCCCTGGCCAGTGTGGCTCAGTTGGCTGGGCGTCATCCCAGAAAGTGAAAGGCTGCCAGTTTGATTCCTGGTCAGGCCACTTGCCTGGGTTGCAGGTTCAGTCCATACAATAGGCAACTGATCGATACTTCTCTCACATTGATGTTTTTCACCTTCTCTTTGTTCCTCCCTCCCCCCGCTCTAAAAATAAATAAAATCTTTAAAAAATAAATACCAACTTCTAGTGTTAGTTTCACTGCAATTGTCTTCTCTCCCTAAATAGATTTTTACAAACATGCTAACTCCCCATATACTCTAATATGGAGATATGTACATGGCAGGAATCAATTAATATTTTGAGTGATTTTTATTTGAGAAGAAACGCTGATACCTAATTAGAGTTTCCCCTCTTCCTCCTGACTTTACAATCAGGGAGAAAAGAGTGCTAAGAGATAAATGGATCAACTGAGGGTCTGCCACTTTTATAGCTGAGGAGAAAAGAAGTATCTAAAAGAGAGTATTTCTCTCCAACCATTAAACACCTCCTAAAAATCTATTTTCAGTAAGAAATTCTATATTAATCAGAAGATCCAGCAACTAACCATGACCACTAACATTACTGATTTGAAATACTTGTTAATTTACACATTGGTTTAATATAGCTATCTGCCCTGACCGTGTGACTCAGTTGATTAAGTATTGTCCCATAAACTGAAAGGTTGCTCAATTCCCGACAGGGCACATGCCTGGGTAGCAGGTTTGGTCCCCAGCTGGGGTGCATACAAGAGGCAAATCAATTGATGTTTCTCTCCCTCTCTTTCCCTCTCTCTAAAAATAAATAAAAACTTCAAAAATATATATATATAACTATATACTATACACAAGTCTTATATACATCTTTTCCTAAAAGGATACTGCCTTAGGTAAGTAGTTCCTAACAAAGGCTGCATTTACAGACTTTTGCTTGAGATACTATGCAAAACTGGGTGCTTAATAATGTGAAAAATTTAATCTTGCCTGAACCTAGTCCACATTCTGGGTTACAGCTCACGTAATACTCTGCACTGACTTTCACAGCACATAGCACAACTGTAATTAATTATGTAATAATTTGTTTAATGTCCATTTCCTCACTATATGTTTTGTTAGGGCAGAGACTTATCTTTTTCTTTACTATATTCCTGGTGTCTAGCACATGCCTGGCATAAACAGGAGCTCAATAAAAATTATGAATTAATAAGCTGCAGAAGATGACCTTTGGGGGGTGACTGGATGTGCAACTCATAATATATGTAATTCGTAAAGAGGTGAAAAAAAGTTGTGACTGTTGGCTAAATTCAGAGGTTAAAGAGGTACAGATGAAAAGAAAAATCATACTACTTTATGAAACACTCTGAGAGGTTAACACAACATAGAGGTGAAAGCAGACTTCAAAAAGGACACAATTTCCATGAAAAACATGTCAAATATCAAGTCACAGAGTTTCCCTGGGACTTTATCGGAGGCTTAGCAGGAAAGGAGGTGTAACTACCTCCCCCCACCAACTACGCAGGATTGACAAAACAGCGCAGTGGGGAGGGAGATACGTACTGGGCGAATGTCTGCTGAGCTCCAGCTCTGGTCTCTCCAGGCTGCTCTGAAAGTCAGGAGGCAGCAGGGAAGCCACTCCCTCAGGATGGATCATCTCGTCCTCCGACTCTGCTGAAGCTTCTGCAAAGTACAGATTGGGTCGGGGCAGGGAGGGAGTGAAGGGCTCAGCATGTGGGAATATGTAAGAGTGAAGGAGGTCAGGAAAAGTCATGGATAGAGAGTATTTACTAAAAAGAGTGCTGTACATAAAGAAAAACTCCCTAGGACTAAGCTCTACCTCATCTAAAGGATGGCTTAATTTGCTTATAACTCTTCCTGGTGGCTGGAATCCTCTTCTAATAAGACTGTCAAATTAAGTGTCTTCTTCCCTGATAAAAAGTAAGTAATAACTCACTTGGCTCTATAAATTACCAAAGTATAGAAGCAGTTAGTCTCAGACTGACTTATTCCTGAAATTGCCTAGTTAAACAGACCCATCTACTCGGTTACAGGAATAAGAATGAAGAACTCCTTGTAAGAAGTGACAGTTCTGGGCTTACCTTCAAGTTCTGCAGCTTCTCGAGCTTCACGTTCCAGACGCTGCCTAAGTAGCTCCTGCTGCTTTTCCAGATACTGTTTTATGAAACTGTTCTGGCTCATTTCCTCACCAATCTGTATAGAGGACATGGAAAAGAAAAGTCTAGGAAAGCAAATCATGAAAATGCAAGGAAGAACATTGCATGGATCAAAGGTCAAAGGAGATCTACTCCTTACTGGACTCAAGAAAGATGATTAAAATGTTAGACAGCCCCTTTGTAAGCTACTTTTATGCTGAGGACCAAAATGAATTGCCCTATATGATTCACAGAAGATGGCAAAATGAGGAACTGCACACGATTTTTTTATTTTAAATATTCAGTTCCTATCCAAAGAGCGATGCACAAACCTTGAAAGAAATAAATTCCTGTAAAACTATGTCTTCTATTCTAAATTCTTAGATAATAAAAAAATATTATCTAAAAACAATCTAGCTCTGACGGGTGTGCTGTTGGTTGGGCATTGTTCTACAAAGCAAGAGGTCGTTAGTTCGATTCCCAGTCAGGGCACATGCCTGCATTGTGAGTTTGTCCCCAGTCGAGGCAACCGATCCATGTTTCTCTCTCACACTGATGTTTCTCTCCCTTTCTCCCTTTCTTCCCCTCTCTAAAAATAAATAAATAAAATCTTTAAAAAAGAAAATCTAAATTTTTCTTATAGTAGTAACATCAAGAAATGAAAGGAAAAAATACTAGTTCATATTAGTTCATTTTTTTGTTGTCAACAATCTCTACCTATCCGGGAAACATTTTGACAAACACCTTCAAAATTTTAGTACGTAAAGTATGAAAGCAAGAGATTAAAAAAAAAGAATGTCCATCCAACTTTTAGACAGAGTTCTTCTAACTCTACTTTCTTTGGGTGATAGGAAACCCTTGGTAACAATATCTAAAATCCAGAGGCTTAATCCTCCCCCCACCCCCTTTTTTTTTGCAACACAGATCCCCACATCACTCTTTTGTCCCTCAGTTTTCTCTTCACAAATCCTCCTCCTGAGAACCTTCTTGCTTGGCAAGTCCTATTAGAACTCCAGAAAAAAGGAAAAAATCTAAATACTTTTTATGTTACTTGCTATCTTTCCTAAGCATCGTAAATGTTCGCTTTCACCTAAAGTAGAGATGAGTTTCTTGGTACTCAATGGACATTGATGAAGTATGGGTTGCATGTATCAGAAAATACATGTATTTGTTGCAAAAATCCTATGTTAATAAAAGCAAAGCTTCAAAGACTAAAATGTAAAAGGAGTATCATCATAAACTGATTAATTTATGCAGTTTCTTATACTTGTTAAAGTACTTAACTAAACCTCTGTAAACTGGCTGGATTAAGCTACACCTTAATGAGGTGATAACAAGGGAGTAGGAAGGCTCTCTTGTTTTTCCACAGTATCTTGGGACTTCATCTAGTACTGGAGCTGCACACCACTGCACTAACAAAGATCTGGATTTTTCCTTCAAGTGAATGATACACTACAATGAGGGGATTTTAAAACTGAAAAGAATCTTAAGAGATCAAGCAGTTTAAGATAGTGTTAAAATTTTCCTTTTTAGGGTTTGTTTTGTTTTTTAAAGAAAAACTGTGGAATGATTACTTTTAAAGAAATCTCATGAAGCCTAGCTGGTGTGGCTCAGTGGACTGAGGGTTGGCCTGTGAAGCAAAAGGTCGCTGGTTCGATTCCCAGTTTAGGGCACACGCCTGGGGTGCAGGCCAGGTCCCTAGTGGGGGGTGCGTGAAAGGCAACCACAAATGGATGTTTCTCTCCCTCTCTTCCTCCCTCCCTTACCCCTCTCTAAAAATAAATAAATAAAATCTTTTTATAAAAATTAAAAAAAAGTCTTATGCAGAAACTCAATATACAAAATCTTATGCAGAAGCTGAATATACAAAGCAGATAAAAATCTGATTTAGTTTAAAAGTGGAGTGTGAACCCCTCCTCACTTGGGAAGAAGGTATCTTCCCTAGAAGCCTCCAAAAGCAGTTCCACAAAACCTCGGCAGAGCAGTTATAAAACTACGGATCTAGTCCTACCTCCTATATTACACATAGGGAAATCAAAGAAACCAAGGCCTCCAACAATTAAGTATCTTGAATTAGTAACAGAGCAACTAATCAGGTTTAGGAGTAACTGCTTGGGCAGTATAAACACTTTTAATGGTGGATGATTTCCAAAAGATTGAATTCTTGAAAAATTTAAGTTAACACAAGAGTTCCTCAGCAAGTATTTTCCTGCATTGCCCTAGCGACTGTCTACTTTCCATCTACATTCAAAGACTACTTCTCCCCCCAAATCAATGGCAAATAAATGCCGTCAGATTCCCATACGGCACTTAAGTTGGAGCCACATCTTTCTGCACACACCATTTCAAGTACACATTAGAAATTAACTAGTAACTATTCTGATTCTGTTCTTGAATTCTTTTATTAGAATTCAACTTTCCAAGTACAAGAACATTTCTGACCCAGGGAACTTAGGAAATGTTGGTAAGTAATTAAGCCTCAAGAACACATCATGTCCTTCCATGTGTCTGTGCATCCAAAGAGCCTATCCCATCTAATGAACCTTCTTTCTTACCTGGGAATTTGGCTGAAATGCAGCATGGGGTGTTGAGTGTTTCTGTAAATTTTCTAGCATTAAAGCCTGGTGTAGAAAAGGGCAAAAAGTCAGAAATCAGGGGGGAAAAAAAGCCACCCCTCCCCCAATCCCTTCATTAAATGCAACGACTAACCATACACACTTAAACTGGACTCCTTTTCCAGGGACCTAAAAGCCCTTTCCTGTTCTCATTCATCTTCAGAAGACCCTTAAAGGTAGCCATGGTTACTGCTCCCAAATGTACATAGGTAAAATGCAGGCAAGTAAGAGACAATCAGTGATCTGGCTATGTAACAAAATCAGTGACAGTAACAGAGCCAGGACTACAATATAATCTCTATTATCTTCTGCACTTCTGACTACTGCCCCTTCTAAATCTGGCACTACAAGTAAAATTCATATACTCAAATCAGCTCAAAATATATGACACCATGGAGCTGCTGGTTTTGGGCTGAATGAATTACTTGGTCAAACAGTTAACCAGGACTAGACTTACAGTTACCCAAGACCAGATCAACTTAAGATTCTTTCCAAAAGAGTGGCACCTAGATTTATCGAATTTAAAGAGGCTACAGAACAAAATGAACAGACCCTGTAAACTGTAGTCTGACTTAATGAACCCCCGCCCCCGCGACGAAACTGTCAAGTTTATGAATAAAGTAACAGTCTGCCAACCCAACCTTTGAGCCAGCCCAGCCCTAACCTGTACTACCCACTACATATCCTAATCAACGCTACTTAAAACCAAGACATCCTCATCTTCCCTCCGTTCACACCAAACCCATACACACCAATCCATCCATCTACCTCATGACTATCCCACCCTAATCTACTCAAACCGATTAAAACCCCCCGACATATATACCAATCTGCCTCACTTCTCTCACCAATAGTCATCAAACTCTAATCTACGCAAATTGCTGTGGATGCCCTATATATTACACACCCCTCTATAACCATGTCCCTTCAAATTAAGGATTGTCTTCATCTCACCTCCTAATCTAATGAAACAGGCATACATATTTTTTTACCCTACTCGAATCCTATTTTTCAGGATGTGGATACCAACCCCATGAACCCCCCTGCCCAACTATACCCCTAACTCACACCCAGCCCAACTCGCCCCCCCCCCTCAGGCCAGCAACACCGGTGGTTGTAGTGGGATTTAACTCCTTCTGCAGCGCATGCGCCGAAACCACAGACACAAACAAGGAGGGGGTGGGGAAAGAAGGAAGAAGCTTAAGACACTCCGGGAGAGTAGCGCGCACCCTCCCATTTTGGGCTCGCGCTGCTGCCGTTAAGGCGGGAACCGGCGCTATCTCTATTCCTGCGCGAGCCTCGCCAACCACCCTGCGCGCGGCTCCGAAGGCTCGCGCTGGCGGCCTGAGCCAGCTCGCGCCGAGCCCGGACACTGCGCCTGCGCCGCAGCAGAGACTCGTCTCTACCGGGTCCGCTCCCCTCCGACACCCCGGCAAGGCCGTCTCCTCACCCCTTTGAGCCGCTTGACCAGGGCACTCTTCTGCCCGCTCTTGGCTAGGCCTCGCTGTTCTAGTGCGGCCTTCAGGTCGGTCACCCGCAGCGCCTGAAGAGGCTTCCCGTCCAGAGTCACCTCCTCCAGCTCCGCCATCTTGCGTGAGGTACTCGGGTCCGTCCCGACGGCTTCGGGCATCTTCGGTAATTTCCGCTAACGCCCTTCGAACGTACCGATCTGACCCCGCCCATTGCCATAGTCCACCCCTCGATTACCACTCAGAACTCCTCGAGTTCCCCCGGAACTGCTCGGGTGTTTCCGTCTCCATATCGGCACCAATCGATTCTTCCCATCCTCACAGACGCTCCACCTCCCTCATACTGCTTTCAGAGCTCGGTCGTCTTCGTTTTACCGAGGCTTTGAATCGAATCTATTCGGAAGCCTTCGCCTCTGGCATAACCAGGATCGGAATTATTCGGCTCTCTCCGGCCCTAACGCTGAGGCGCTGGGGCGCTTGGGTGTTTGGGGCTGGGCCGGGACCGGAAGTGCGTGGGCTGCCTGGCTGGCCTTGTTTAGGGTTTTCAGGAAACATGGAAGCGATGGCTGTAGATGGAGCCCAAGTACTCTTGTGATGGTCTCTCGGTTTTCTGTGAGAGGAAAGGGGAGGTAAGCAGGGTAGAAGTTCCTCCCTGGGCTGGGTCAGAGTCAGAGTCCGTGTTTGCGGGTCACCCTGGTAGGACAGGTCTCCTCTTCTACGGAAACAGATGCTGCCACCTATCCTTTCAATCCCCGCCACTCCTTTTTAAGGCGTCGTTGTTCTTTGGGATCTCGAAATGCCAGGCTCTTTGGCCTCCAAGGTGGACAAGTGGCAGGAGCGTGTCTTCAGTCTCAGATTGAACTAATTCGTGATTTTTGAACTTGCCTTTGCCGTGGAAGCCGTGTCGCAAGACTCGGGAAAAATTCTCCCTTTCCCTGAATAAGGGAATAGAGTTCCTTTAGGAGGAATTGCTTCTTGTAGGGCCACTGAAAAAAGAAAGCCTCTCAGGACTGCTTGGTACTGAACTGATGATAATTGTATAGGTGTTCTTTTCTCTCTACAAATGATCCAATTTGCACAAACAGTAGAATAGCTCGTGTACAGTAGTAGTTTTAAGGTTTTCATTGTTAGAGATTCAAACTGTGGTCTTTGAAAACTATTCAAGTTGGCTGACCTAACAGTTGGATTAGTGATGCAGATCAGTGGCAGGGCAGCAATAGGTATTATGCTGAACATAGGGAAAACTGTTGAAACACATGAATTGTTAAACGTCTACAGCAGTGCAACACTTGTTAGATCCCTAAGCCACCAAACCAACTATACATTTTTTTCAGTTTTGTATAAACACGTGGCTATTCTCTTGTTTCTCTTACTGCGTTATCTCATTTTGCATCAGGGCCCATCACTTCTCTTCCTAGTGCTTTACAGGAAATTTAAAGAAGTAGTGGGTGTTACTGATTTTTTGGCATATTTTATTTATTTTTTAAAAGACTTTCTTTACTTTTAGAGAAAAGAGAAGGTGGGGAGAAAGAGGGCAGGAACATCGATGTATGAGAGATACAATTATGGGTTGCCTCTCACATGCCCCCAGCTGGGGATCTGGCCCACAACCCAGGCCTGTGCCCTTACTGGGAATCAAACTGGCAACCTTTCAGTTTGCACGTGCATGCCCAATCCACTGAGCTACACCATCCAGACCTCTTAGCATATTTTAGGTGCTATATGTACATTGCAAAGGAGAGGCTTTCATTATATATGATGTATTTTTTTTTCCCTCCGCTCTTGATAGCTCTGGATTGGTTAGCATCTGGGCCCTTCCAGTTGCCTATACTTGATTAGAAAAAGGGGACCTTTTTTCACTTAGGGAAGATATGATGGACCAACATTAATCATTGGTTTTTTTTTTTTTTTCTTTATTCAACCTGGAACATAGAAATAGGCAGGAGAAAATAAGCAAGAAATGTGTTGGATAAGCTGGAATTATTGAGGGTCAAGGAGCAGCAGGGGAAGAGGAAGAGCAGGAAAAACAAAAGAGAGATAGAAGGGGTCAAAGAAAACAAAACAAAAGGCTGCCACAAAAAGTTATGATAGCCAAAATTCCCAGAGCAAAGCAAGAAATATATAACAAGAGTATGTGGCCTTGCCCCAGCTGGGTGGTTTACTTGGTGAAGGGTCATCTGCAAAAAGTTCCAGGTTTGATCCCCCAGTTCGGGCACATAGGGGAACAAATTGATGTTTCTGACTCACATTGATGTCCTCTCTCCCTGTCTGTCTCTCTCTCTCTACCCTGCTCCCCCACCCCAAATCATAAACATATCCTTAGATGAAGATTTTAAAAAAAGAACATGTGGCCTTGCAACTTATGAAGTTGATCTTACAGAAGCACAAAGATTTTTTTTTGCTCAAAAATTCTGTAGTGGCTCGGGAATTGGAGGATGAAATCATCATTCAAGAAGACTTTACAGATAACATTGATGTCATTCAGTAAAAATGGCCAGATATAGATGATGATAGATCTTGGAAAAGGGAAGAAGTGATTTCAAAATTTATATTTTGATGAACTGAACTGATATGGCCAAAGGGAGAGAAGTTGTTTGAAAACATATTAATCCTACAGTTAAACTATAAATTACCCTCACCCTTGGCATTTTCACTGTTCTGTACAAGGCTGCTTGTTTTTTAATCACCAAAGTCTAATAAACAGAGACTGCCATTCTTATGCATAAAATAGAATTTAGTCAAATAAAAATTTTTGGCCACTTGAAAAAAAAGTTGTTTTTAGATTTTTTAAAATAAGAATGATGGAGGGAAACTGTTTGGGGAGGGAAGTAGGTCTGAAAAAGAGGAAGGCTGGCAAGTATAAAATGAAATTATTCTTGGATGACCTCTCTAAATAGTTTGATAACCCAATTCCTGTAAATTGTATTGGTGAAAAGTAATTTTCTTTATAGATGCTGATTGAGTGTGATAAGATTTGTTGGGAAGTTGTATTTTGGTTGCTCTGTCTAAAGAGTATATAATAGTGCTTTTATGTTTCAGGATGCCACTGGACTCATCTTCATCTTCGATGCAGCTATCCTTTCCTTCTCCCTTATCCTCGGTGCCAGACAATTTTGCTAACTCTTCCCCTCCTCTAATGTCTTATATCACTTCTCAGGAAATGAAGTGTATTCTTCACTGGTTTGCCAGTTGGTCAGGTCCTCAGCGTGAACGTTTCCTACAGGACCTGGTAGCTAAAGCAGTGCCAGGAAAATTACAGCCATTGCTGGAAGGTCTGGAGCAGCTTAGTGTGTCTGGAGGAAACCGACCACCTTGTATCTTTGAGTGCCAGCTACGTCTTTGGGATCAGTGGTTTCGAGGCTGGGCTGAGGAGGAGCGCAATGAATTTGTCAGGCAACTGGAGGTCAGTGAGCCAGACTTCGTGGCAAAGTTTTACCAAGCAGTGGCTGCTACATCTGGTAAAGACTGATAGGCATTAAAATCAGAGAAGATAACCATAGCTGATGGAGCCAAAGCCACAACTTGACAGTGAGAACTTCATCTGTGTTACTGAAAGGTCTGGGAACGGTATCCTGATCTGCTGACTGAAGTCGCTGACTCATACAGCCCTGGTTATTTCAGTGTTAGCTGGACTCCTATTGTAAATATTTTCAATCCAAGCAAATGCATATCAGCAGTCTGCCTCAAGAGATGTCACACCCTCAAGAATTTAATGACTTCTTTTTTAACTATAACCAAAAGGCAACTATACATTATAACTCAGACCTACTGCTGGCCCATCTGGTTGTAAAATAGAGCCCTTCTACTCCAGAAACAGGAGAGAAGGGCAATAAAAGTCATGTTTTTCTATTTAGATGGATTCAGATGGCTGGTTTCACCACTCTTAGCAGATTCTGGTATAATTATGTGACATCCTAACCACTAGCTTTCCTGTGATGATACAGTAAAATTACAGAAAAATTAGAAAAGGGAGATAATTAGATATTCCTCCCTCCATACTGATGTGTGTTTGAATCCAACTAACAATGCCTTTTTTCAAAAGCATGTGTGATATCCTTGGAGCTGCTAGCAGATGTTCTTATTCTGTAAGTTTGCTGTATAACAATATGAGAAAAACTGACACTCTTTAGAAGTTGAAGGGTTTATTTTTTTGTATCAAAATAAAGAATGAATCTTTGGAATGAAAAGTCTATTTTTTTTTTTTTTCATTGCAAACCCAGTATGAAAAAAGTAAAACTTAAGAGAAGATAGTAGATTGACCTCCCATGTAGTTGTCTTCTAAGAAATAATCTCTGTTCTGCCCCCGTCATGCTCTGAATACTATCACACCTCCCTTAATCCTCCAACTAAGCCCCTTGTACTTTGGACTTCTGGTGAATGGGAAGGGGCAGATGGTCCCACCTGAAGAGGAGCTCGTTTCTGATAGGCCACGGTTCCCAGTGTACCCACCAGGATAAGCAGCATTAGGCAGAGCCCTGTGGACAGACCTAGATGGGTCATGGAGGGATTATGGCCCGAGATAACCAGCAACCTAGGAACATAGAAGTAATAGTTGGCTTGGAATAATGGCTAGGCTTAGGAGGTGAAGGGCTTTGCCTTTATTTTAATACATAGAGCTCATAAACCCTGTTTCATGCAAACAGCTGAGGAAATCAGTAAGAGCGACTCTAGAACCTGAAAGTTGGAATAAGACCAAATTCCAAGTCATCAGCAACTTAGATTGTTGGAGGGAGATTTAACTTGGCAGTGAGGGAAGTGGCTTAAGGGAAGGGTTAGACTGGTCTTTAGGTAACTAGACATGGTGCCTGGGTAGTGCTTAAGAAATGAAGGGTGCTAGGACCCCTGTCTCCCAGGGTAGGGGGAACTCCACTGTCATGAGTGGAGAAGTGTCCCATAATGACAGGCTTGAAGTAATCATGTTAGTCAGGGATCCCTGTTCTCTGAAATGAATAATAACGGCTTAATGCAATTTCAAATATCTAGACTAGGAATTTGAAAAAGAAAACCTACATGGAATATTATCTTACTTGCTGTGTTCTGTGGTAAAGTTAGCTCCTCCATAATATACTTCTAGAGGCTTCTTCTGGAGAGTCAGGGTCAGGGCCCTGTGCAGCATACTAACCGAAGGCCCTTGGCAACCAGGAGACTTCCAAATGTGCACAGTGAATACCAGGCTACTTGTAATTGAGGGGCTGTGGAAGTAGCACCTAAATGGATATTTGGATCTCTTAATGGAGGTATAGTCCCTGGAAGATATCTTACAAAACATTCGGGCTTGGGAGTGGAATGAACAAAGCCTCAGAGGACAGTTGCAGAGTAAAGGACTTAAGCATTCTCCCTGGCCCATAGGAAAAATCCTCAGCCTGGATGGTCGCTTTACCTGCCAGTGCCTCCTCTGTTCACCAGAGCCTGTAGGATTGCTTCAGTCAACTCTTCTCGTTCTTCCTCCCCCAGGGATTGGCCTGGGGGCCCAGCTAATCCTAAAGACAGCCTGAATAACAGGTCTTGGGTTGAAAGACTCAGAGGTGGGAAAGTAGCAGCATCTGTACCTTCTTTAGTCTGGCACAGCCGACCCCGGGGACAGACGAGAAGACCATGGTACCCAGGTATCTACAAGGAAACATAGCAGGGTATAGTTAGAGCCTTGGTTACTTGCTCAAACACTCCTAAGGAAAATGTAAAGTCTAGATCAAAGTCATGGGCTCTGTGGGTACTTAGTAAATAAAGGAACATAAAACAGGTTGGACAGGGCCACTGTATGAACGTTTCCAAACTTCTTTTTTCCAATGTGCTACAGTTTTCTCACCTATAACACCCACCTGAATAGCCTCTCCTGGAGGGCATGAGGCCCAAGGGGATCCCTCCACCTGCACCTTATAGGCTCCCCTCTCTGTACATTGATGTAAGTAGCAGTGGCCAGCGAGCTCTGCTTCCTTTAGGTATGGGATCTGAGAGGGAAACCTGGCCTTGTCCCCAGGGAGCCGCTCTGATGTGAGGTTGGCAAGGAAGCAACGACTCTGGGGATGGTAGATCTCCCCATGAGGATTCTCCGCCCCAGGTGGGAATCCATTTTCCTTCTTCCAGCATTCGCTCTGAAGGGTGGGGCAGAAGTTAAAATAATGTTTGTATCGATGCCTTAGAACTTGACTCCTCTCCAGGCCCACTCAAGTTCGCTCTCTGCTTTCTAGTCTACTCACTCTGTTGGCCAAGGGCTTGTACATGCGGCAGCCTTCCAGCACAGGGTCTGAGGAGCAGCTTCCCTTGTCCAGGTGCAGGTAGTGGCAGCCCAGTCCACTGTAGGGAGGGGATGATAGAGTGACTATAGGATCACTGACAGCTGCACAGCCCCTCAATGACTCAGCACACACACCTGCCAGTACAGAAGAAGTCTGAGGAGCCAGTCCCACATGTGGTCACCAGGCCAAATTCCAGGCCAGATCCTGCATAAGAGATAGGAAGAGAAAGAGCCCTCAGAACAAATGAAGCCCCAAATATCCCTCAGTGCTAGTTATGCTTACAGCTTCCGTTGCATCTTAGCAGCACATAATCCAGCCTCTCTCACTTTCCCCACGCTGACTTCGGTCACGTGTGCCCCTCTGTAGTTCTCCCTTATTTCTTACCCTGGCCCCACAACAGCTCCTCTGCAGCACTGTGATTAACTTGGTACCAGCCTGAGTCTTTGAAGGCAGCAAGAGTGATTTGGTCTAGTCGAGTGTACTGGGCACCATCAAAGGTAGCAGTCATGATCGAGCCTTGGAGTAGTCGGGCCTCCCAGTGTGAAGACAAAGGGCCCTACCAGAGGAGGAAACTGGTAGCCACCTGGCCAGTCCTTCCTTCCAGCACCCCAGGGTGTTCTTATTCTCACCTCTTCTTCCAAGGGGACGCCCAGTGAAATCCCTAGCACTCCCAAGTGTTTGGCCAGGCTGTCGCTAACAGTTGGGGTGGTGAGAAGCAGCTGTCCCCACTTATCTCGCCTTGTCACCTGTTGCCTTGTAGTACAGTTCTCTCGAACTGTACTACAAGAATTGAGAAAGTGAACAGAGGAAGGGGAGAAGGCAATGTGAGGAGAGGAACACTTAGGAAGGATAAGGTAGAACTGGAAAGAAGTTCATGAGATAGTAGTGATTCCCTCCAGTTGACCTTGTGGGAAGACCTCTTCCTCATTCCTCTCATTTACCGCTGGGTCCTGAGGGGCAATTCCGCCACTTCTTGAAGAGCTGTCCAGAGAAACCCAGGATGTGGAGCAATTCATGCAGTGTGGCCTATGGACAATGACAGCAGAGTGAGGGACACTGGGTTTGCAGCAGGATTGACTAGCCACTCTGCCCCATCACTTCTTAGAACCTGAGGCACCTTTTATTCCATCCTTAGTAGTTTCTCCCACTTCATGAAAAGCTGGATGGTCTTCCCTACCTCCCCCAACCTGTCATTATGCAGCAGTCACCATGACGATGTCACTGTGGCTGAGGCTGGGGCTGGTGAGATGTTGGGCACAGTAGACAATGGTACCGGCAAGGGGCCTGTCTTCTGAGTCCAGCTGGCAGCAGGCAGCATAGGCAATGACAGAGGGCTGCGGATGGGTGAGGACAATGCAGGGGCAGAAAGAAGTAGGGTAACCCAGGAGAAATCTTCCTGAAAATGGAAGTCCGATGTACCAAGGGATGGAATAGAGGATTTTTTAATCCCCAACCCAAACTTCATCAGCCTGCCCCAAGTTACCTCAAATAAACACAATTTAATAAACACTACTTTATGTCCCTTACCCCTCATATTTAAGATTTAAGAGAAGCAGAGTAGGGAAAAGGGATTTGATTTGAACCTCACCTCTCGGTGGCACTTGGAAGTGTGGGCAACCTGCACATACAGGAGAAAATCAGTGTTTTGGACCCCAGGCCCATCTGGCTGGACCAGTTGTGGGGGACCCCGCTCTGGCCACAAGGCATAACCACGGAGATGGGCATCAGGAATCTGGCAGGGAATGAAATGTGGCGTCTCGATTAGCAGGTGGGCTGGAAAGATAGGACAACAGGACACGGAGTGCTGGGAGTGAGGGGCAGAGTCTCTACCTTTAGCTGGCCTTAGTGCCATCTGGGCAGCTGGCTAGAATGGGGAGCTCTACCATCCCCCACCCCACCCCAGATCTCTGACTTAACAAATTGCCAGGGGGAGAGTGGGGGGACCGGAATCTGCATTGTTAGGGAGCACATTTGGTAATCCTGTGCCGGTGGTCTTGGAGAGGTCTAGGCAGGCTAAAGATCATCGGATCCCCAAATCTGAGAAATTGCTGTCACCTTTGCACCCAGGCAATTCTCTCCTTTGTACCCTTGGTTCAAGAGGCTGCACCTGCCAAGAATGAATATCTGTAGGTGAGCTGGAGACATTTCTGGGTACCCCTGAAGAAGCATTGTACACACAATGATAACGAACTCACCTGTGGTAGTTTGGGGTATCTGGGTCTCCCCAGACAGCATGGCAGTACTGTGCAGGGTCTCGGCTCAGAAGCAGGGGTCCTTGCACTGGAGGCACTTAACAAGACGAGAGGTCCATTTTACCTCAGTATCTTAGAGTTTCAGTTCCTCTTCTGTGGTGGTTGTCTGCTTCATATCTCTCTGTTCCTCAGCCCTCCTGACTGATCCGTGCACCCACTCACCTGCTAGGACACCCTGGAGTCTCTGAGCAGCCTCTCTCACTGCGGCCAGGGCTTGGGATTCCACACTTATCCCATCTTCCTCAGGATCCCAAGCTCCAGCTGACACAGGGTCTCTTATATAGCAGGTTTGAATTCGGAGGGGTTGAGGATCACGAGAGCCAGGGAGGGTGAGAGAGGAAGAGCGGAAGTTGGAGGGAAGTTGAGAGAAAGGGGGCCTAAGAAGGCTCACAGACTTCTGTGTCTCATCATGTAGACACCTGCTTGTGGCAGCCCCCAGGAGTAGCAGCAGGAGCAGCAGCAGCAGCATCTTTTTCCGTCAAGTGTCTTCCACAGCCTGCCCTCGACGCTATCTTCTGATCCCTTCTTCCCTGCCCCACTCACTTCTGGCTTTCCTTTCTTTATCATATCTCTGCTTATCCCCTCCACCACTTGTGCTTATTTTTCAAGATTTAAGTGTTGTTGACTAAATCTACAATTCCTGCCAGGAGGTGAGATGTGAACCACAAGGGCCAAAGCTGCCCCCACCCCAGGGGGGCACCAGAAGTGAGAGCTGGGGGAGGGGCAGTGTAATTTCCAAGGCCTAAACTGACCTTTGCACAGAGGAGCCTGCCCGTCTAAGAAGGAACTCACATACCTTGCTTCCTTCCCTCATCCTAGCTCCCCTGGTTTTCTAAGTGGACAACCTTGAAACCTTCTCAGAACTAAGATATGGGTGTTCACATAATGGTGTGAGTGTGTAGCTGTGCACTCTTTGCTCACGGAGATGGGCAAACAAGTTCCTGCACTTCATTAGCCCCGTGTCAGAACCAGGTGGACTCTAAATAGCCGGACATTTATATATCTCCTCCATCTGTATAGGGGACTTAGGTGCCAACAAATACATGTTGGTTGACTGATCCCTCCAAACGAGAAGCTGTTGTGTTAGCGCCATGAGGCTTCACAGAAGCCACTGATAGGCATACCTGGGAGGGGAAGTAAACTCTTTCAATGGGCAGTAATGGAAGATGTTCAAAGATGTCCTTACTGAACTCTTGAAACTCCCTCAGCTTTCTTTGCTCCTGCTGTGCTTTCACATCCTGTTGACTCTGCCTACATACCCCTCCTTCCCTGCCTGCCTGCCTCATTCCTACCTTCCCTGTAATTACTCTGGGAAGCCTTTCTTAACACCTCCAGCCCAAATTCCACACCTGCCAGAGGGGGAGGGTGACCTCTCCTTCCTGCTCCAAACAGAACATTTGCCATCTTCTTTTATAATTGTTGTCTTAGTGGACCTCCCTCCACATCCTGCACTCCTTCAAGGTGGGCCTGCTTCCTGGCTGGCTTTGTATCCACAGTTCTCAGCAGAGCCCAGAAGGCTGTCTTCAGTTTGTGGATGAAGGAACAGAACCTAACCCTATTATTTAACTTTTGAAGAGGCAGGTCAGGGGTGCAGTGAGTAAGGCAACATAGCTAATTAGTGACAGACAAGGCTGAGGAGGTTGAGTTTTATACTTTGATATTCCAGAGCAGTGGCTGGTGCTAGTCATTACAAGGGAGGCATCCAAACTCAAGCCAAACCAACTCTACTCCTTTCTATCTATGCAACTTTGGCCAAGTGCCTCAGCTTTTACATTTGCAAAAATGGGGATGGTTGTACTTGTCTGATAGGGTTGTTATGAGGAGTAAGATTTGTAAAGTGCTGAGAACGACGTCTGGCTCATGACAAAAACAAAGTCAAGTAAAGCATGTGTATTCTGGAGGCACTTTAACTCAGTGGAGAAATATTCTGCTCTTATCAACGTACAAATCTTTAGGGGACTCTTATTCTTTCTGTAAGACAATCCTATTTTTTTTCCTCCAGGTATTGGAATATTTTTCTCTCGCGGTTGGGATGGGCACTCTGAACAAAACTTTCAGGTCAGGATTTGGGTGATGGACCCACGGTTTGTGTGGCTCCCTTCAGGATTTCTGGCTCCTACGCTTTGCTGCCCTCTTGTGACCATAATGAGCAGGGCGTGCACCGCCAGGTGAAGTGTCACCCAAACTTCACACCCGCTTACAGAACTCTATACATACCTTCTTACAGAGGAAGCCCAAGAAACACCTCACGTTTCTTCTGCTGGAATACTTTTCTTCTGTATTTGCCTGGCAAATTCTTCCTGATCTTTCAAGATCCAGCTGGAGGTTATCTGCCTGTTGAGACTTTACTCCCCAGGCTGAGATAGTTTGCATATCCTCTGTTCCCCAATAGCGTTTCTTTCACATCTTTAAAGTAGCTCTTATTAGACTTTCCTGACATTTATTTTTGTACTTGTTTCCTTGCTAGACTCTGGTCAGGGGCTGAGTCTGATTCATTTCTGCTTCTTTGAAGAGGCATGAAGTACGTGCAGAGAGGTAGTAGAGGTGAGAGATGAAAGTAAGGATAGAGCAGGGAGGTAAGGAGAAAGGATGAGGATAATTATCATTTTACTGAGCACTTCCTCTGTGTCCAGACATTGTTCCAAGCACTTTACGCTCATGTAATCCTTTCAGAAGCCTTACAAGGCAGGTATCATTATTGTCCCAATTTTACAACTGGGCACAGCAAAATTAGTCAACGTGGATAGGTGGAAAATGTGGGATTTGAACCCACATAGTTAGGCTCCTGAGCACAAGCTTTAACCCATCATGAGATAGTGCTTCTCAAGTGCACAGCATGGAGGAGAAATAAAGCTGTGACAAGAGGAATGGGATGAAAAAGATGAGGCTGAGGAGAAAAGGTGGAGATGAGGAGAGATCGTGGGAAGGAGAGGGTGAAGGCTACGATAAGAGAGGGTGGAGTTAGGAGAGTGGAAGTTAGAGAGGATGGGGATGAAGGTGAGAAAGGGTGTGGAGTTAGGGATAGGAAGCTAGGTAAGGGATAACGAGAAAGGATGTTGATGAGGAAGGGGTGGACGTGAAAGAGATGATGTGGGATGTAGGAGGACGAGGGAGGTGGAGAGAGGATGGGGCTGAGCAGAGCAATTGTCCTAGGTTGTGTACCATCCATAAGGCTATCAAGTATGCTGATCTCTCACTTCCCTCACCCTTTTATCTCGAACACCCTTTGCCATTCCACCTTAGCAAGCCACTCCCAGACTCATGCCCAGAGTCTTATCATCACCAGAAGCTGTAGTACCTATGAAATAACTGAATCAAACATCCCACTCTGTGATATGATCTCCTTTCCTTATGTTTGCTCAAGTTGGCCTCACTGCAACTGTTCTAAAAGCTCATTGAAGAACCACTAGCCCTTCCTGTCTTTTCATCTCTCCTTGTTCACCTTAGGTTCCAGCTTCACCACTAAATCCCTGGAGGTGTCTTCAGCTCCCCTTCCCAGCCTGTCCTGTCCACCCTGCCTCCCTGAGTAAGCCCCTCTTGCTGCCAAGCAGCTAAGGAACACCGAAGGAAATCTCCTAGAGGACAGACTGCTGTCACTCGAAACTTATTGGGTGCTCCCAAGCCAGAAATCTCAGCAACCAGCTTCCTCTTCCACCCTCAGCAACTAGGATTTTATACCTTCAAGCCTCTTTCTCTGAGCCTCCTGCTCAGTCACTTGCAATCACCTCTTCTTTCACAGTGAAATAGAAGTCAGCCCCGGCCTGCTGCAAACCTGTCTGTGTTCCTATCTGTGTCTGCTGCCATCTCTTCTTTCTCATTGGGAAAGAGAATGTCTTCTTCCTTTGGAAGGTGTTTTCTCCCTCTGGTGCTCTGGATCCCATCTATTGGAGCAAGATGTGGCCTCATCCCCTCTCTGACCTCACCTCCCACCCTCAGTCTAGTCTGCCTGCCCCTCCCCAGCCTCTGTCCGTGACCAGGAAGGACCTGCAGCTAAGGGCCTTTGCATACACTTCTTCCTGCTGGGAACTCCACTTTTTGCCAGACTGACCCCTACTTACCTTTTAGATACCTGTTTATATGTTACATGCTCAAAGAAGCCTTCCCTGACACATTTAAATATCCGTCACGGTCACCTTTTTATTTTTGCCATGTAGCACTGCCCATAATTTAGAATTACATATTGTTTTGTGACATTCGGTTTGTCCTCCTCACAAATCTGCAAGCCCCACAAAGGCAGGGGCAGTCCTCCTTGGTTATCCCATATCTCCCAAAAGAAGCAAAGTGCTTGGCATGGAGTAGGTGTTATTAACTATTTTTTGAGCAAATGAATGAATGACTGTAGTGAGAAGGCAGGACGGAGCTGAGGGAGGAGGAAGGATGAAGGTGGAAGTTGGCAGGTGAAGAGAGCAGATGGAGAGTGAGGGGCGAGGACAGTGATGAGGACGGTGAGCAAAGGTGAGGCTAGGGATGGAGGGGAGAAGAGGTGAGGAAAGGACCAGGGGTCTTCACTGGGCCTGAGTAAGTCTTCCAGGCCCTGAATGGACTTCCCAGGAGCTCTATCTCTTGGCCACGCTGCCTGTGAGGTTTGAAGGCAGAGCCAGTGGGCGGAGCTAGACTTTATCTAGGGGTGCAGCCCTAACCTCAGATGGTGACAGAGCTGGAGCCAGCAGGGGTTTTGCAAACCGTCCCGATTGCAGCAGGCCAGCAGTCTCGCTTGGGACAGGCGGGCGGGGCTGGGGCTTATCTCCCGAGTACAGTCCTAACCTCAGATGGTGACAAAGCTGGAGCTAGCAGGCGTTTTGCAAACCGTCCCGATTGCAGCAGGGTTGGATGGCTTGGCCAGGGGTGACAGTGCTAGGTGTGGGGGCAACGGGTTTGGACAGTTTGGGGCTTGGTTCGGGGTGAAGCTTGACATGTGGGGCGTGGGGGATGGACCCAATCTATGTAAGGCTTGCCTCTACCTACCTCAGATCTCTGTTCTGCAAGAGAAGGGGGAGGCTCTGCAGGTGGGTCTCTCCTTATTTAAGGAAACCTTCCTTTTCCCCAGTCCAAGGGTACTTTTGCTGCTCCCTGAAGTCAGAATGGGTGGCGAGTTGCAGCCATTTTCCTCTGAAAATACCCATCTCCCCATGGGTTAGCCTTGGGGAATTTTTTATGTGCCCGGGAAGTTTTTTTCTGAGGCCAGGCCAAGCCTGCTTATAGAAGCAGCTGGCAGCTGCTTATAGAAGCCAGGAGTCCTGCCCAGGTAAACCGTTCCCACTTTGGAGCAGCCCAGGCTGAGTCCTGAGAGGAGAGAGAGATCTGCCTGCTGGGGGCTAGTGAGGGTGACGGGAAGTGACTGGCTGTGGAAGAGAAGGTGCACAGACCCTCAGCCAGCCCTGGCTCTTGCCGCCTCAGCATCTCCTATGCAGCCCCCTCCATCCCATAATCCCCTCACTGGCTTGGGGCAGGGTAGGAGGTAGAGGTGAAGAGGCGCCTTTCCACCCCCACAACCCAAACCGGGATCTTGCAACACTGGGATGGGGGCCCTGGGGGCCCAGGAGTGTGGCAATCTGTGGGGGTGGGGGGTGGGGAGGTGTGCACGGAGCAGGGGGAGAGGCTTTCACAAGCAGCCTCCACCACGACTGACCTTGGCAGCCTCACCTTTGGTAGCTTCCCCCTCTCCACGGGTATCTCCGAACAGCCTTCCTCCTGGGCAGCTTCCCTGGGGCCTGAGATCCTATCTCTCAGCTCAGAGCTCTCATCCTGCTCCCCAGTTACGTTCATGAAGGAAAAGTGGGCCTGAACTGTGGATTCTAAAGCAAAAAGAATGCTTGTGTGTGCTCTTTGCACCTTGATTTGCTGGTTTTCCCAAGTTGCTGTGTCCCCAGGCCTCGAGCCTTTCCCCAGGCAGAGGTGGGGAGAACTAGCCTCCCTTGGGGGGGGCCCCTCTTTTCTGCCATCTGCTTTGTCTTCAGTGGGAACAGAGATAAGCCTGTTCCTTATCCCACCCCAGCTTCTTAGGGACTGTTCGCCCCAGCAGAGGGAATGAGAAGGGTGTCATGTGCAACTCCCTTCTGGAGGGAAGAAGGGAGGTCTTTTTCTTGCTTATCCCTTTTCTCCTGCTTTCCATCCCACCAGCCTCCCTAGGCTTCCTTCCATTTTCTTGATCACCCTGATGCCTTGGGGCCTTG